>NC_045430.1:286615680-287215680 GCF_902635505.1 Sarcophilus harrisii
AGGATTTCAAGGGAATTAATAAAAAAAATGCTAATGAAGATGGTCTAGGTGTACCAGACCAAAAACTTTATTATAAAGCAGAGGTCATCAAAACCTTTTGATACTGGCTATTAAATAGAAAAGTGCATCAGTGGTATAGGTTAAGTTCACAAAACATAATAGTCAATGACTGTAGTGATCTAATCTTTGATAAACCCAAGCTGGGGATAAGAACTCACTATCTGACAAAAATTGCTGGGAAAATTGGAAAATACTATGGCAGAAATTAGTATTGACCCGTACCTATATACACCATATACCAAAATCAGGTCAAAATGGGTTCATGATTTATACAGAGTGATACTATAAGAAAATTAGAAGAACAAAGGATAGTCTACCTCTCAGATCCGTGTAGAAGGGGATTTGTGGCCAAAGAAGAACTAGAGATCATTATAAAATGCAAAATGGATAATTTTGATTATATTAAGTCAAAAAGGTTTTGTGCAAACAAAACTAATGCAGACAAGGAAGGGAAGCAGAAAACTGGGGGGAAATTTTACATTTAACAGTTCTGATAAAGCTTCATTGCTAAAATATATAGAGAAGTGATTCAAATTTATAAGAATACAAACCATTCTTCAATTGATAAATGGTCAAACATATGAACAATTTTTAGATGAAAAAATTAAAGCCATTTCTAGGCATATGAAAAAAGTGCTCTAAATCAGTATTGATCAGAGAAATTCAAATTAAGACAACTCTACACACCTCTCAGATAGGCTAAGATGACAGGAAAAGATAATGATAAGTGTTGGAGGAGATGTGAGAAAATGGGACACAAACATTATTGATGGAATTGCGAACTGGTCCAACTATTCTGGAGAGCAATTTAGAACTAGGAAACGGTTATCAAACTGCCTAGTCTATGATCCAGCAGTGTCTCTACTGGGCTTATATCCCAAAGACATCATAAAACAGGGGAAAGGACCCACATGTACCAAAATGTTTGTGGCAGCCCTTTTTGTAGTGGCCAGAAACTGGACACTGAGTGGATGCCCATCCATTGGAGAATGGCTGAATAAATTGTGGTATATGAATATTATGGAATATGATTGTTCTATCAGAAATGATCAGCAGGATGATTTCAGAAAAACCTAGAGAGAGTCACATGAAGTGATACTAAATGAAATGAGCAGAACCAGGAGATCTTTGTACACAGCAACAGCAAGATTATGTGACGATAAATTCTGATGGACATGACTCTTTTCAATAATGAGCTGATTCGGGCCAGTTTTAATAATCTTGTGATAGAGAGAGCTGTCTACACCCAGAGAGAGGATGGTGGGAACTTAATGTGGATCCCAACATAACATTCTCACTCTTTTTGTTGTTGTTTGCTTGGATTTTGTTTTCTCATTTTTTTCCTTTTTGATCTGATTTTTCTTGCAAAGTAATTGTGGAAATATGTACAAAAGAATTGCCCATGTTTAACATATTGGATTACTTGCACGTGAAGGAGAGGCTGAGGGGAAGGGAGGGAGGAAAAAATAGGAATACAAGGTTTTGCAAGGTTGAATGTTGAAAACTATGCAAATATTTTGAAAATAGAAAGCTTTTAAAAAAAGAAAACAAAAGAAATGCAGTCAAAGGATTCCATGTCCGCCTCCCTTTCCTCCACACTCCATTATGGCAGGGAGCTAAGTTTGAGGTGAGTGTATTCAAGTCTTGTCTCTGAAACACATTGGCTGCATTACCCTGAGCCCATCACTCAACCTCACGATGCCCCAAACTTCTGTCTCCAAGACTAAACACTGCAGGTGAGCCGTCAGACTGGTTCCCTGCACTGAAAATCACAGGGCCAGCCCCCCTCCTGCAGGGGCACTCTCTTATAATCTAGAGGCAACTAAAGGAAGACCAGGTATGAAGTTTCCACTTCACAAAAATTCAATTAATGGGGAGCAAGATGAACTCCTTTGAGCACGGAGCACTTTTGTTTCCCTCCTTTCATTGCTGCAGCTATTTCCAGCTGCATTTCAAAAGTTTTGAATTAGGAAAAGAGATGCCATTTTGATTAGACATGGCTAGTTTAATGTCTGGATGGATTTCCCATTTTTCCTATGCAGGTATCAAAGAACTTTAATATGATTTTAAATAATTGACTATAACTGATGGCAGATTATCTGAATCCACAAAGAACAGTTAGAGTACTTTCTCATTTTCATTTTAATATGGTTAAGGAATTGCCACAGAAAAAAGACCAGATTGAATTTGTCTGAGTCAGAAGGAATGACAAGGAAGGTGGCTTGAGAGATAGGCCAGAATGAGCATACTTCTGTGAAGGTAATTCTACTCTTTTCAAAAATTAATTGTTTTAAAGGCCAAATGAAATGCGTGGTATTCTAATGACTTCCTTTGACTACTCTTTGCAGATGGAGCTCTCCGTGTTTTCCTTCTCCTAGTACTGGTCATGTTGATGGATAATATTTAATATTATTATTAGTAATTAGTTGTATGTAAAAAGATATAGTTGATATTCCTTAGATGTCATGGTTAGAATATGACTTGGTGGCCAAAGACCCAAAGAGTCAATGACAATATGAGACAATAAGAATCCTTGTATGGGTTGGTAATTGCCTGAACCTTGAGCTTGTGGAGAGAAAGTCTCAAACAAAAGTCAAGGTTAGAGACAGAGAGTCATGAACGTGTGAATTCATAGAAACTGGTCTGTTTTCAAGAGGGAGACTCCAGGGTGGATATTTTGTCTTTGAAACCATGACTTTGGGGAAGACTCTTAGCTGTACACTTGGCATCCTTGTGGCTTTGGGTATTGACAGAATGACTATTGTCCCTGTGTCCTATGATAAGAGCTTCATTTAAGGAGGGCATCCAGAAGGAGGGCCACCCAACCTTAGTCTGAGGAACTAGTGCAGCTCATTTTCTTTCATTAATTATTTTGCCCTTTTTACTTTCACCTATTCCTCTCCCCTTTCTTGACCAAATCTTCCAATTAGGAGGTGGGACCAAAAATCTTGTAAAAGAAAATATGCCCAGTTAGCAAAACACCTTCTCCACTGGATTTGTTCAGATGCGGGTCTCCTGCACTTAAATCCATCACCTCTCTGTCAGGAGGTGAAAATCAATCTGACTTTCATTGACTGACCTCCCAAAGGTCCCGGGCCAAGACTCACTTGGTCATTATTTGAGCCTGACTGGCTGAGAGTGAATGTAAATATTGACCAGAAATCCCGAGGGTCTTCCCCTTTGAGACTGATTATTTTTGACTGGAGAAAAGGCCATTCTTTGCCTTATTTCATTCTTACCTACCCTTAAACACTGAATGGATGTTGCTTTGGTCAAACAAAGTGAGAACTGGTAAAGGCATTTGCTTAAAAAGACTAAAGTCTCCCACTGCATTCAGGACCATTTCCAGTCATTCTGGACCCAGATGGCTCCAGAGGAAAAAGTGAGATTGGTGACTTTGCACCATCCTCCCACTTCAATCTAATTCACTTGCATGTCACTTCATCACCTTCCTGATATCATGGTCCTCTTTGAGAAAGGTCAAATAACAATAGCCAAGAGAGGAGGCAATTAGCTGCTTCATCTTCACACCTCTGGAATCATGGTTTGCCATTAATTACTTTTTTCCCCCTGTAATATTATTGTCATTATGGAGACTGTTTTCTTGATTCTGCTCACTTCCCTCTGCATCAGTTTATATACGTCTTTCTTTCCAGTTTCCCCTGAAATTGCCCACTTCACCATTTCTTATGGCACAATAATGTTCCATGATATTCATATATGAAAAATAGGTATTGACAGCAGCTTAGATGGGACATAGGCACAATAGCTATCCTGTATCATGTACCCCAATAGATAGAGACCCCATTAGTTTCCTAGTTTTTTAACTAGTAAAAAAGTTGTTATAACTGTTTTGATACATATGGGTCTTTTGCCTTTCTTTGGTCTCTTTGGGCATAGGGTTAGTGGTGGTGTTTCTGAATTAATGGGTAGGCACAGTTTTGTGGCTTTGGAGGCATTTCCAAATTCCCGAATGATTGAACCACTTGCAAACCCCACTAACAGGGAGCTGGTTGTTTGTTTTCTCTTAGTCTCCCCAACATTTATTATTTTCTATTTCATCATCTTTGTCAACGTTGTGGATATAAAGCAGAACCTCAGAATTGCTTGAATTGGCGTTCCTCTAATTATTAGTGATTTGGAACATTCTTCCACAGTTGTTGATTGCTTGGATTTCCTCTGGACATTTATCTACCGGGGAATAGCCCTTATTCTTACATATTTCAATCAGTTCCACCAAAAAAAATCAATATCTTGGATATTATCAGAGAAACTTGCTGGAAGCATGTGATTTGTTTCCATCCTTTTTTCAAATTGTCTTATTTTTTCTGGTTATTCATGTACATTATTTTTAAAATACATGTTTCATTATGAATAACGTTGAGAGAGAAAAATCAGAACAAAAGAGGAAAACTATGGGAGAAAAAAACAGAAGAAAAAGGAAAAAAAGAGTGAAAACAGCATGTGTTGATTTACATTCAGTTTGCATAGTTTTCTCTCTGGATGTAGATGCTGGTTTCTTTCTTTTCTTTTCTTTCTTTCTTTCTTTTTTTTTCCCCTGAGGCAATTGGGGTTAAGTGACTTGCCTGGGGTCACACAGCCAGGAAACGTTAAATGTCTGAGATCAGATTTGAACTCGGGTCCTCCTGACTTCAGGGCTGGTCTCATCTATACACCAACTAGCTGCCCCCCAAATGATGTTTTCTATCCGCAGCTTACTGGGATTGCCTTGGATCACTGAACTGCTGAGAAGAACCAACTCTTTCATGGTAAATCATCTCTTCATTCTAATTTCATCTCCTGTGTTTCTTGGTCCCTTGTTTGGTTATGAACTCAATCATTTTCCATAGACCCGACAGGACATTTCATCTTTGTCCCTCTAATATCTTCTGGTAAAGTCTTCTAGGCAAGGAAGTGAAAGTAGCCGAACTGCAGAGATTACAGCTGGATCCGGGGACCAGGGGCCCAGTGCGGAGCCTCTGGCCACAGCCGTCCCTTCTGACCTGTAGCCTCTAGGTTTCTTATGCTCGGAAGCTTCCATCATAGAAACCTTTAATTACTGTGGCTAATGGAGTTTCCTTGCTTTCGGACCCTGCTTCACCCTATAAAAACGGCTGAATTGCCTGAACCAGGAGCTGCAAATCACCCTGACTAGGAGGGACAGGCTGGAGCTGGTGTGGGTGACCCCAAGGGAATCAAACCCTCCCCTTCAGTTGGCCCTCCCCTCCCCTCCTACAGCCCTGTGCCCAAGGCTTTGGGAAGAGGGGCCCCGGACCAAGTGTCCTTCAGTCCCATCCCCGGCAGCCATCCTGCACGATGCCGGAGAGAAGCGCTGGCCTTGGCTCTGCCAACATCAGAAATGGGTTTGGTTTTACCTGTGGACACGATTCTTGAGACCGTGAGCCGCTGCCCACTTTGCTGCTGAAGCTCTGGGGCCGTGACTGTTTTTCACCTCAGTGAATTCCTTCTCTGTGGGGGTCCCGAAGAGCACCGACCACCTCGCTTTGCGGTTCTACCAACGAGAACAACGCTTGGCATGTGGGGGACTCAATAGTACGTTCATCTAGGTGGGGTCTGAAGAGGGCCCCAGAAATGCAAGTGGGAGCTCGGCAGAAAGATGCGCCAGGTCCTGGGAGCATCTTCTTCCCGGAGCTCCTCCTTCTCTAGCCTGAAGTGGGGCAGCATCCTCGGGACCGCCCTGCCCTGCTCCCTCGGGACCGCCCTGCCCTGCCCTGCTCCTTCTGTTTTAGACAGGTTGGTGCCACTGTTAGGCATCTGTGGCAGCCCTTCAACCCTTCCTAGGTTGGTCATTCTGGAAGCTCCAGGGGAACCTCCTGCAAAGGTTTTAAACACAACAAAGGGAAGGATCTCTAGCTTTATTGGGGCTGGTTCCCTGAGATCAAACACCAAGGCCCTTTTGGTCTAACAGCCGACCTCAATGAATACCCTTCATGAGAACATAATTGCTGGGGGTAAAGATGGCAGTTTGTGACAAACAACTGCCTATCTTCTTCCTTCCTCCCTTCCTCTATCCCTGTCTCCCTTCCTTTCCTCCCTTCCTTCCCTCCATCTTCTTCTTCCTTCCCTTCCTCCCTTGCCTCCTTTCCTCCTTCCTCTTTTCTAGCTCCTCCGAGTCCTTTGTCTCTGTCCACCTGTCCGTCTATGTCTGTCTCTCTCTCTCATTTCCCCCTCTCCTTGGATGAACAAACCTAGTTTCTTTTCCATGTAAAATTTAGATGAAGAAGACGGCTAATATGATCCCCTCTAGTTCTCTCTTCTAGGCTAAACATTTTGAATGCTTTCAGCCAGTCCTCATTTGGTCAGCTGGAGACCCCTCCTGCCCCCACCATGTTCCCCTCCTTCCCTCCTGTGATGCTGAGAACCGAACCTGGGCCACCCGAGTGTTCTGCCCAGGGCAGGCACAGAACAATGATCCCTCGCTTCCCTCAGTCCCAGAAGCTCTGCCCCAGCACCCAGGTGGGGAGAAGGGAGTGGGTGCCAGGTCTGCCCTTGGGAAGACATAAAACACCTTGACCAAAGGAGAGAACTTCTGAGATGGGGGCCAAGGTGGCCAACTGACTGGTGCAGAGGTACAAGGCTGCCATTGAGAGATCAGTGGCTACTTCAGGGAGACCCGGCCCCAATGTGAGGGCGAGCAGTTCTTCAGCTGAGTGCGCCCAGTGAGCTGAAGGCCAGTGAAGGGAAGTGGGACACGTGACCCCTCAGTCCTGGAACCCAGTGGGCATCAGTCACGGAGCCCAGGCTGGGAAGGGAAGGCGCTGCCCCGAGGGCTGGGCTGGTCGCCGCCTGACCGACGATCGGTTCCCCTATGCTTTGGCTCAAGGTGGAGCATCCTGAGGTCTGCAGCCTGCACCAGACTAAGCCAGGAAATGATTGGTGCAAAGCCAAGTCCCAGAAACTGGATTAATCCCCGTCTCCCATTCCCCATCCCTTGTGTGTCTTTAACCGAATTATCTCAAATTTATTTACTCATTAGTGGCCCAGAATGAAGACTCGCAGTGAACAATTCTTCGGGCCCTGCGTGGATTACATCAGGCCGGGGAGGCTTCGTCCATAAGCGGGAGGAGAGCTGCAGGGTCCATGCTGGGGTTCCGGGAGCCTTCGGGGGACCAGGGAAGGCTGAAACCCCGAGAGAGCAGCCCTGCAGACATCTTGGGGGCAGCTTTCTGTGGTGGGAAGGGTGGCATCCACCAGCCCTGTCCTGTAGGACCTCCGGGTGCCTCTTCCTTCCCCTTCCGGCTTTTTTATCCCAAGAGAAGGGCCCCTGGGCTGAGGCAGACCCGAGAGGTCTCTGAGCAGCCAGGGCCCTTCCCTGCATTTTAGAAGGAAAGATGCTCTCTGGGCTAGTGCAGCAGAGCCAGCCCGGCCTCCCCCTTCCTCCTGCGGCTCCGAGCCTGAGCAGAAGCTCCTATTGTCTCCCCGCCCTCCCCTCCCACCCTTCTCTTTCCTTCCAGACTGCAGACATCACTATTGTGTGCCCCTCCCAGCCCCAAGAAACCCTGGTCTCCTTCCAGACCATTACTAGCAAGCTTCTTTGGCCAAGAAGTTTTACTGCTCTCCCTTGCCCTCCCCCAGCCTCCAGGACCCCCAGCCTCCAGCTGCTGCAAAGCCATTTGGTGCTTACCTTACAGTCTTAGGCGAGGCTACCCTCCCCCACTTAGTCCCAGCTCTAGAAGGGCAGGGCCAGGTCCTTCTGTGCTTGCCCCTCAGCACATCACCTTCCCTAGCTGCCCTCCCTTTCCTCCCTTTCTCAATCAATCAGTGGCCTCTAAGATGTTCTGACTGCTCCCCAAGTCTCCATGTTTTACATCTGGCTTTTTTTCTCCAGATGAGAAGCAAGTCGGGGAGGATTCTGGGAGACCCCTCCTTGTCTTTGTGTCCCCATTTCTCTATTCCCTCCCCCACACCGGCACAAGCCTCGGGGCTCCCCCCAGCCTTCATCTGTGACATTTTGGGGGCAGCCTCCAAGTTTTCTGTCCCGGGGGGCACCGGCCCAGCTTCATCCCCTGGTCTATGTCCTCCCTCGCCCAAGTTTTATGTATTTATTTATGTATTTGGGTCAGTGTATCAGGCGGGGACTTTGTGCCAGGTGCCGTGGGAAGTGTTAGAAGAGGTGCAGAAGGAGACGAAAGGCAGCCCCTGCCCTCGGTGCGGGCGCCCTGGCTGCGGCCGGGAGCCAGTGGGTACCAGTCATTTGGGGCTTTCTCCTCTCTTCTTCGTATTCGGCGACGACTCCCACAGACATTGGGACAGGGCTCCATGGGGGGCCATTGTGGCCAGAGAACGGTCCGAGGCGTGAGCCCTGAGGAAGGGGGTGCTGCCCAAACGGCAGGGGGGGCCCACTCCTCACTGAGGAACAACTGACCAGAGAGGCGACTCCATGCAATGTCGTAAGGGCCTCCTGCGGGCCGGGCATTGTTCCAAGTGCTGACACAAAAACGCAAACCAACCTTACCCTGCAGGAACCCACATTCTCCCGGTGTGCATGGGGGGGGGTCACCGGTGGGCCCAAGGAAGCCAATAGGGCAGCCAAGAGGGTGGAGAGAGCCCACGTATCGGGAAAGCCCCGGAGGAGGGGAGGGCACAGGCCTGCTGGGCAGAACACAGGGGTTTCCAGAGAGAGAAAGGGAGAGGCTCCCCTGGTCTTCCCGGCCTGGAGCAATGATTAGCCAGCTTCCTTGTTTTCCAAGTGTAGAGACGGTGACCGGGTGGGCGACAGCCCCCTTGGGGACACAGGATTAAGTCGGGGCGGGGTCACAGACCCTCATGGTGCCCGAAGGCCCCCGAGAAGGAAGGCTGGCTGTCTCCCCACCCCCAGCGGTGCCCACTGCAGGGACCCGTTCCCTTAGAAACGCCTCGGGATCCGCTCCGCGTTCCCGGCTCCGACGCCCGCTCCTGGGCGGAACCTGTTTTTCCTGAGGTTCGCTTGTGAGCATCTGTACAGTGTGTTCTTGGCCGGCCTCCAGGGCTTCCTCTTCGGAACAGCATAATCACGACAAGGTTCCCAAGGCACCGGGTGTTCATGGCTACCCAAGCCTCCCGTGAAAGCCGCAGAAAACCAAGGCCTGGCCCAGAGAGCTCACGAGGCCCGGCCCTCCGAGGGCCCCCTGGGAGGGCGTCGGCCCATCTCCCTCCCGCTTTGTCCCGGCGCAGGCCGGACCCTCCTGGGCTGGGCCCCTGCCGGGCTCTGGTCCAAGACCTCCCACCAAGCCAGACAGACTCAAGGGGGACCCTGGGGACCGGCCTGGCTGAGCGTGCGAGGCTCAGCCCCACCGGGCCCGCTGGCGGCCCGGCTGCTCTCAGAGATGACACTAGGGGGGGCGTGAGCCCAAGGCGGGGGGGTGGCCGGGGCTCTCAGGGGAAATGAAGAGGGCTTTTAGCCAGTCCGAGCTAGCGTCTCCCCAAAGGCACCATTCCCGTGATGCTGCAGGGCTGAGGCACTGAATGCCAGGGCTCCGAAGGATTATCCTGGGGCCACCCAAAGGGCAGCGGAGACTCCCCCAGCAGGTGTGAGCCAGAGACAGGTGTGTGGCTGGAGGGGGAGGCTGGCCACAAGGTGAGGCAGCCCCTCCCCCCTTCCCTTCCCTCCCCCCACCGGCTTGCTCTGTGGCTTCCAGGTGAGGTGGTGGGATCTGGGGGGATCTGGAGGGGAGGGGTCATGGAGAACACGCCAGGCATTGAGCCAATGGCCATCCCTCACAGCCCCCAAAAGGAGGGCATCACCAAACAGAACCAACCAGGATGGCCAGCTCCCCTCCGCTGCTTCTGCACCTCCCACACCATCCCCCGGTGGGAGGGGGCACTCCCCTGGACTCTGCGGGTCCCTGGGACCTTTCCTCGGGGGCACCACCTTGGCCCGGACTCTGCCGGCCGTTCCTCGAGGGCGCCGCCTCCCTTTCTGCCCCGAACGGCTTCTTTTCTTTCAGAGGCGGCTGGGACAGCTCTGGGTCTGGCATCTCGGAGGCTGGAGCCCTCCCGGGGCCCTTTGGTCCAGCCTGTGTCTGGTCCTCCTGCGGCAGCCCCCGGTGCCGACCCAATTTCTCTTCAGAGACTCCCGGGGAGGCTCCTCTGCCCCCGCCCTGCCGGACTTCTGGGCTGGCCCTTTTCTGGCCTTCTCCAGTTTGAGGGATGTAGAAGGGAGAGGCAGGAGGAGCTCATCACCATATGTGATATTACCCAGCATTCCTCTAGTCCTTAAGGCTTCCACAACGCTCTATGGGCCTTATCGGATTTGATGCTGAAAACATTGTTATTGACCCATTTTCCGAGAAGGAAAGTGAGACAGGGGAAGGTCAAACATCTTGCTTGGGGTCACGTAGTTAGTGGGTGTCTGGACCCAAGGGAGAAAGCCAGGCTCTCTGAAGAGAGGAATGGAGAACGGGGGAAGAAAGGAAAGGAGAGCGGGACTGTGGCTCTGGGCTGGTCCTGGGGAAGAACTGAGCAATGGCCCAAACCCAGAAAGCCTGCACACAGGAGGCCGCCCGAATTGGGCGCTGGGCGCAGAGAAGGCTCAGCGGTGAAAGCAGAAGGAGCGAGGTCCTCCCTGGGAAGTGACCTGCGGCCACCCGGGTCTAAGTGCCCGAGCGAGCCCAGGGAGACTGGGACACTGGGGCAGTGACTGGGTCCCCGCTTTCTGGGAGGCTCCCGAGGGCTGTAAATGAAAGCGCTCAATCGAAGGCTGCCATGCTTCCCTCCTCCAGAGAGCCGGCAGCCCTCGGTCCCCTCTGCCCCCGAGGACCCCTGCTCGGTGCTGGCCGTATCTCAGCCACTCGTGGCTGGCTTCCCCCTCTCTACAGGGAGGAGGTTTGATGGAGCTGGGGAATGTCTTCCTGGGCTCTGGGGTGGCCGCATCTTGTCTCGGGTCAGCGCGACAACCCGGCTCTCTGAAGCCTCTCCCCTGGGCAGCCTGGCTTTTGTCTGAGCATCCTTTAAGCAGCCAAGAGTTGTCATGGGCTCTCGTTTCTGAGCTGCTGCATGCTTTTAGTTCCTGCTGTACACGGGCCCAGGAGGCTGATGGAAGGGGCTGCGTCCTGGGGATTCCACGCCGAGAAGAACCTACTGTTTACCTTGGCCATACTGGGAGGCAGGTGCTCCCATTAACTCCACAGGAGGCCGGGGCTGTGGATAAGTGACTCAGCTCTTCCCGATTCCAAGCCCGGTACCTGAGCCAGGATCGCTTGCCCGAGACAGTCTTGGTCCTCATGGAGCTGAGGATCCATTGACAGAAGCAACAGGAGCAAAGAGAAGTACATGTAGCCCATGGATTAAATAAGGAAGGCCTCCTGGAGGAGGTGGCTCTCCAATTGAGTCATTCAGAAATGCTATAGGGCAGAGGGGAAGAAGAAAGGCCCCCAAGGATGAGGGAGTGCAAAGGATGGGAGATCCACAATCGGGGAGGCCTTAAATGCTTTATCCCCTTAAAGGGGAGTTTGCATTTGACCATTGAGCCCCCAGGCCAGGGAAAGGTCCCCCTGGGCCACAGCCTCTCAGGCCCTAAAGTCACTGCTAGGGATCCACAAAAGCTCTGATCACTTTTGGCGACGTGTCCTTCCTTTCCTTCTGGAGTCAGAGGCTACCACCGTCTCTCCACCATCCCAGTAGCAGGACCTGCCCGTGTCACCCCCTTGCATTCTCTCCTCAAGGGGGTCGTGGGAAGCACCCGGTCCCCTGTGCTGGGGCCTTGCCACTGACCCGGGGTCAGCTTCCAGACTGGGGATTACCTGAGGGATCTTGGGGGATTCGAGCACATGAGGCAACGAGTTCAGTCTCAGCTGGATTCCCAGATGCTGAGCCACTGGGAGCCATCGGCAGTCCCCTCTTGTTCCCAACCCCGTGATGGCATTTTGGTCCCCTTGGAGCATGAAGAGCAACAACCAGCACAGCTGCTCGCCGCCTGCCTCCCCCACTGAAGCGTGAGCCGAGGACCATGGGATTGTTGTCTCTGCATTGCTGCTGTTTCTCACAGTGCCTGGCTTGTAGACTGTAAGCAAGAGCCATACCCCATGGGGTCAACTTTGTTCTGTTCAGGTAAAAAATGCTTTTAATTAGCTGGTCTGGAAATGTTTTTTTCAATAGAGTAGGGGAAACACAGCCAGAGAATAATGATTTCTATTTAAATTCAAAAATGTGAGAGCTGAGAGAGGGGCCTTGGGAAACCTCTGGACTAGCTCATCTTGCAGATGGAAGAGGGGGTTCTCGGGTCAGATTTCTGCAAAAGGGACAGGTCTGTAGGGCTCGAGAGATACACTGAAAAGTCAAGAAAGCCTTCAGATGCAAAATAGATATTCCTGGTCCTAGAAAGGGTGGGAGGTGTGAAAACCTTGCCTGCCTACCAAGGAGAACTTGGCCCAGGCCGTAGGCTCTATTCTTATCTTTGTCCACTGTTACTAGTCTGCCTATGTTTTCCAAAGGGTTATGGGAAGTAAAAAGGATCAGATTGGAAACCAATCATCTACAAAGGTTTAAGGGAGTATGGAGGGGAGACATCCTACCCTCCTGTCCTACCCTGGGTGGCAAGCACAGGGAGGAAGTGACCTCAGCCCCCACTGATCCAGACCCCAGACTCAAGCACTTCTGGAACTCTTTGGCCTGAAGGTTCCCCAACCCTGAACCAAAGTCTGTGCCCCTTTTTCCATCCTGGACTACGGGGTAGGGGTATGTCAGTAAGTGCAAGCTCTGAGGACAAAGAGAGGTAACGGGGTCACTCACATTCTCAAGAGGATAAGATGGAAATGGAAATGGAGCATAGATCCTTTCCATCCAGGGACACAGTCACCATATTTCCCAGCGAGGGGTCCCGGTGTACTGGTCCATGTGGCTCCTGGTGCCTGCTGTTTGAGAGCATCCCTGCATCCCAGAGCTGGGCAGGAGCTCCAACCCAGCTCACCCTTGGTTTCTGAAACTGCCACTTCAAGGCAGGGCCCCAAGAGACGGTGAATGGGCGACTTGTCTTCAGTGAGCCAAGCGAGAGGCTCGGGAAGGGAGCTATTACTCAGTGACTGTGGCCCTGAGCACACAATGGCAGCTTTCCTTAGGTTTGTTCCTTTTGTGAGGCTCCACTGCTTTTTCAATACCCGTCCTTGGTCAGAAGGCCAATGTGCAAGAATGATTAATGCAATCGATTTATTTTTGGCAGCTGGAAGCTTCAGGGTCCCAGAAAAGGGCTCTCGGATCTTCTGTTTACTTCAAGCTAAGGAACATTTCTCCCTCTGAAGGTGAGTCAGGAATCCCAGCACACGGGGCCTCCTCATGAGTCCAGACTTGAGCTGAAGCTGAACCTTCAGGCCAGTCTAAGAATTCACCAATAGCTGGAATCCTCTCTGGCAATAACGGGGACCCTGCGGAGGCGGGCCTGAGCTGCCAAGGCTGCGGGCAGTTGCCAGGGAGCAAGATGCAGGGGCCGAGCATCCATGTGGGAGAGAGGCCATGTGCCCGGTGAGGGACAAACAGGACAGACCTGGGCACAGAAGCCTCTCTGCCGGGGGCTGCCTGGTGTCTCTCACTGCCCCAGGCCAGTTGAGACAGTAGCTTCTTGAAGGGTCAAACCACCTCAGCCCTGCCCCGAGTTTGGCCTTCTCGGAGGAAGAGATACCGTTTGGGCTGCAAAGATTCTCCTTTGTGGTCCTTCAGGCCCGAGAAAGCCAGGGTCCCTGGGGCCTTCCGAGTGCAGCGAGTGGAACGGTAGGCACAGCGAGCCGGTCGGGCTTTGTCCAGGCCAAGCTCCCCGACCGGGGAGGACGGTGCAAATCTGTCCCTAGATTTCAGCAAAGCGTGGCCCAGAGTTTCTCATACTATTCTGAGAAAAGGAAAACATGGGAAGATGTGAACTGGAGATTAAGGAGTCCTTCTTGCACTTATTCCCGGGGCGCCCCTGCCCAGCCCCCTTCTCTCTTACAGGCTAAGGACGCATCCAAGGCATCTCCTCCCCGGCCCAATCTGTGAAATCCCAGAGAAGAACATTCTCGAGCAGCACCAGCTCTCCCAGCAGAGGTGGAAGCCAGAATCTGAAAGCAAGACAGAGACCCGAACGTGGCGCTCCTGCGGCATCAGGGTCTCCCCAGAGGGAGAAGCATGGAATGATGGAGAAGATCCGCACCTCGCTTCAGTGCTTCCCCCAAGGACAGCGGGGAGCCCGCATTCAGACTTGGCAACCAACGGGCCGGAAGAGTGGCCATCGGGGAGCGGCTGACGATGGGATCCGCGCCGGATACAGCATAATCAGGAGGGTTTGGGGGTCAGTTCTCAAGCTTTCTTAAGGAGGGAAAGGTACCCAAAGGGACCAAAATTAAAGCCCAGGCTTAATAGTAAGAGAAAAGGGCCACCAAGGGAACAAGAGGACAGTGACAACAAGGCAGGCTCAAGTGAGTCACGGGCGCATCGTGCTCTGGGGAAATTGCTGGGATCCCCGGTGACTCAGGAGACCAAGGGCCCCCTCTGCAGCACCCACAGATCCTGGGGAGGTTGGAAGCAGAGAAGGCTCTGGTTTCTGAAAAGTTAAAGATGGCGGAGGCCCTCAGAGGGCCACAAGGAGGTTCAAGGGGCAGGATGGGAGTCACTGAGGTACACTCTAAAGGACGGACTCCGAGGAGGGAGAGAGGTCATGGTTAAGAAGCCCAAGGCCTGGGCAGGCACAGCTCGGGAGGACGAGCCCCCTCGGTGAGATCATAGTTCCTTGGGGATACGAGTCGGCTCTGGAAAGTGAGCAGATCTCTCTGCCGCCTTCCTTGTGGAAAATCTAACGAGAAAACCCAATAATCCGTAAGAAAAGAACTTAATTAGCCTCGTGAGTTGGGGCCGCCTGTAGGAAAATCCAGCTGGCGCATTTATCAGCCTGGGAGATGAGAATGATGTGAAGAGTCATCCCAAAGTTTCCCAGCAGCCTCTGCTCTCACAGGACGGGACGGAGCGGGGCTGCCCGGACTCTGGCTCTGTTAAACGTGGCTCAGCGAGAATGCTCATAACTGAGCCCAAGTTACGGCTACTCTTCAGCCTGACGGGAGCTGACCCGCAGGAGACAACCTATGGGAGCTTTGGGAGCCTCCAGAGCCAACCTCTGAGGGACAAAGGCCACGTCTTCTCTGGGAATCAGTTCCTCTAAGTCTCTTCAGGTCTTTCTAAAATCTCCTGCTCATCATTTCTTTCTTTTTTTTAAACTTATTTTTTATTTTTTTATTAAATTTTTTATTATAGCTTTTTATTTACAAGTTATATGCATGGGTAATTTTACAGCATTGACAATTGCCAAACCTTTTGTTCCAACTTTTCCCCTCCTTCCCCCCACCCCCTCCCCCAGATGGCAGGTTGACCAATATATGTTAAATATGTTAAAGTATAAATTAAATGCAATATAAGTATTCATGTCCAAATGGTTATTTTGCTGCACAGAAAGAATCGGACTCTGAATATTGTACAATTAGCTTGTGAAGGAAATCAAAAATGCAGGTGTGCATAAATATAGGGATTGGGAATTCAATGTAATGGTTTTTAGTCATCTCCCAGAGTTCTTTTTCTGGGCATAGCTGGTTCAGTTCATTACGGCTCCATTGGAAATGATTTGGTTGATCTCATTGCTGAGGATGGCCTGATCCATCAGGACTGGTCATCATCTAGTATTGTTGTTGAAGTATATAATGATCTCCTGGTCCTGCTCATTTCACTCAGCATCAGTTCGTGTAAGTCTCTCCAGGCCTTTCTGAAATCATCCTGTTGGTCATTTCTTACAGAACAATAATATTCCATAATATTCATATACCACAATTTATTCAGCCATTCTCCAATTGATGGGCAGCCATTCATTTTCCAGTTTCTGGCCACTACAAAAGGGTTGCCACAAACATTCGTGCACATACCGGTCCCTTTCTCTTCTTTAGTGGCTCTTTGGGATATAAGCCCAGTAGTAGCACTGCTGGATCAAAGGGTATGCACAGTTTGATAACTTTTTGAGCATAGTTCCAGATTGATCTCCAGAATGGTTAGACGTATTCACAATTCCACCCACAATGCATCAGTGTCCCATTTTTCCCACATCCCCTCCAACATTCTGCGTTATCCTTCCCTGTCATTCTGGCCAGTCTGACAGGTGTGTCAGGGTATCTCAGAGTTGTCTTAATTCTGCTCCTTGTTCGTCACAGAACAAGAGCATTTCAAGGACAGGGTTTGGGGCCGGTGCCAGACACCCTGAAACAGGCCCGAGCAGCCCCGCAGCATTACCCCGCCCAGCAGCTTGTGTGGGGCTGTGCTCGAGTGCTCCCCACTCACCCCCCTCCCGGGTTTCAGGCAGGCCCTGGGGGGCCAGGATCTTGCCCCACATAGGACAACCCTTTCAGAGCAGCAGGAGGGGGAGCACCGCAGAGAGGGGGATGGGGCCAGCCCCCTTCCTTGGGCAGGGACGAGCGCCAGAGCTCACTGCCGAGCAGTCACTCTCCTTGCCCCGAGCTCAAAGTGAGCTGGGAAGTGAGGGGGCAGGACCCAGGGCTTGGTTCATGGAGTTTGGTCCCCAGCAGCTCCCGGCTCCTCCGCCTCCAACCCAAGGGCTTCAAGCAGACCCGGCAAACCCGGCAGCCTCTGCCGGCCAGCAAGATGGCCCAGCTCTCCCGCGCCTCTTTCAGGGGCCCCTGGAAGCCCCTCCCCAGAGGGAGATTCCCCCGATATGGGGAGGGGGCTGAGCACCCACCGGCTTGTGCCATCAAGGATCAGGGGCTTTTTCCTGAATATCCTCATGAGTGATTTAAGTTGAGCAAATGGAAAAACCCTGCCCTGATGAGTCAGGTGCCCTGGGTATAGGGGTGTGATGGGGCACCCTGAGGGGCGGGCTCTGCTGCCCCTCCCTTCCTTCTGGGACCGAGGGCCCCGTGGCCCCCGGGATCCCCCGCACTCTTGTTCTCCTTTCCCCTCCCAGCTCCAAGGACCAGGTGTGGCCAGGCTGGCCCGGGGCAGGGGCCGGGAGGAAGGGGGGGGGGGGCAGAAGGCCCTGCAGATGGTAGCAAAGTCACCACTGGCCGGCTGGACCTCTCAGAGACCGGGGGGGGGGGGAAGGGCAGCCTCTGGCAAGGTCCTGTGGCCTCCAGCCAGACTGAGCCACTCTTGAACTCGGGGCCCTGGGACCATAAAGCCCTGCTCACCGTCTGAAGGTCAGATGTCACTGGTGTCCCTCCCCCCGCCTTCTCTCAGAAGGAGGGGGACACCTGCCAGTGGTCACTGTGCACACTCAGACACACCCACAGACACACACACACACACACACACTGTGACTATGGCTGTGGCAGACAGAGCCATGTCCCGGGCGCCAGCAGCCATTTCTGTGGGACCACTGGATGGGGCCCCCATCACCCCCTCCTGGGTCAGTGAGTGGGATGAGGACGCCCGGGAGGCCTTTGCCCCCCCATCTCCATCTCCGTCCTCCCTGCGATGGCTGCTTCCTTGCTGCTGGGGCAGAGTGGGCACGGGGGGTGGGGGTGGGCGTGCAGCCGCAGGAGCCCGGCACAAAGCACCAGAGGACCCAAGGACTGGCTGACACCATCCCGGGGGTGCGCCTGCCAAGGGCCGCAGAATGCCCGCCCAGCGCAGATGTCAGTCTCACTGTGGGGGCCATTTAAAGAGCCCCCGGACTGTGGGCCCCCCTCCATCTCCTCGCCAAGGCTCCTCCCAGAGCCCCCGCACGGGCCCTGCCTCTGGCAGGGGAGGCGGCTCCTCACGCTCTTGCTGCCCAGGGGCCGGAGGCAGATGGCGGGTTTTTCCTCGTTTTTATTCCCAATCTCCAAGTATCACAAACACCGTGATACGAGCCGACACTCTTGCAGTCAGCTGGCCAAGGAGCATTTATTAAGCACCTACTGTGTGCCAGGCACTGCGCTAAATTCTGAGAACACAAGACAAGGAAGTGACGGGCTGTGACCCTGACCCAGATCACAGCAGAATGGGGGGAGAGTATCCGGCCTCATGGAAGCCCCGGGCTACGAGGGTCCTTGGGATCTGGAACACGTGGGCAGAAGGCCCAGGAGTCCAGACCCGACTGAAGCCCAGTGGAAGGAGCTGGCATGGCCAGCCTGGGGAGGAGAAGACGTGGCACGGGCAAGGGATGTGGCCCCAGAGGACAAAGCCAGGAGCAGGGGCTCAGGCTGGACTTGGAGTGAAAGCCGCGGGAATGGGCCTTGGGGGCCCCAGGGACCCCTCCTTGGGTGGGGAGCTGGGCCTTCGGGAGCCCGTGGCAGTGACCCATGGCTCTGGAGCGCGCTTGTGCTGCGAGGTTTTCCCAGAAGGCTCAGGATGGCAGGAGGCTTCCTGCGAGTAATAAACTGGCTTCATTATTTGGGTGCTGGAGGGGCCGCCCCCGGGCAGCCTCGGCTGTGTTTCTGGCATCACAGTGAGAGATGCTCCCGAGCTGCTGCTCATTCCTTCTGCTGGGACGTCAGCCTTGTCTGTACAGAGTGGGACGGGGACCAGAAGCCCTGGAAAGCCTCCTCATTAGCTCCGAGCCAAGGGAAGGGGGTGCTCCCTGTCCCCCCTTGTCCCCCACCCATGGCAGCTGCGACCCCCCCCCAGCTGGGGAAAAGGCCAGTCCTCATTCCTGCCGGTCACCTTCTGGGGCCATGGGAGCAAGGGCTGCTGCAGACAGGCCCTGGGGACAAGGGCCCTGGGGACAAGGGCCCCGGGGGCAGCACCCACCTCCGGGCCAGTTTTCGGGCCTGTGAAAGGCAGCCCAGCCACGGGCGGATCATGTGGAGCCCACCCCAGGCCCTGCCCGGAGCCGCTTCTGGGCCCGATTGGTTCAGACTTGGAGGAGAAGCACGGGCAGCTCTGTTCATCCCGGCAGCACCTCCCGGGCCTCGCGGCCTGGCTCGGCCCTCACTCTCCTGCCGGGCGGTGCCCAGGTTCTCGGTGCCGCTGCTCAGGACAAGCCCCTTCCGGGGCTCCCCTGCACTGTCCGAGAAGGCCCGACCTCCGGAGCCGGCTCCATGACCTCCCCCTGAGGCCGGCCCTGTCCCACATCTGGAGCCATTTCCCTTCCCCGCTTTCTCTCAGCCCAGCCCAGATCTCCAAACCCGACCGGCTCCTTTTGTCAGCCCTCCCCCAAACGTCGCCTCCGTCCCCGACCGCCGGACCTCTGGGACCCCCCGGGAGCCGCTCCCCCTCCTTGCTCAGAGTCCTCCCTTCTGGCCTCGGTGCCCGGGCTCGCTCTCTCCTGCACGGTTTGTGTGGTGAGAAGGTGACGTAATGTAAAGCACTGGTGATGGGCGTGTGGCAACTGGCGGGGAAAGGGGCCCGAGGTCCCGCCTGACCCAAACCCTCCATGAACACTCCAAGGAACCGAGGACTGGGACCCCCCATAATCAAGGGGAACACACAAGTGGTCACTGTGCATGCTGGGAAGTTAAACTCGGCCGCAGTCCCACAGCAGTTCAGATCCCCTCCGCGGAGCCCGAGTTCACCCTTCCCTCAAAAAGAAGCTTCTCGGCTGCGTTCCGGCCTCTGGTGGCTGGTCTCTGTCTGAAGACGGGAGCACTCCCGTGCGTGGGGGGGGGGGGGCGGCCCATTCCACGGGGACAGATGCCAATCGCTGAAGTTTCTGGCATTGCCAGGGCTGCACCCGCCGCCACAGCTTGGATCTGTGCCCTTCTCTTGGCTCTGGGGCCAGACACCACGAGGCTGATCCCCCTTCCACAAGTACAGGAGGCGCCGGCCCCTCCCCTGCCTCTCCCAGCCCCGGGCCTTTCACCCAGTCCTTGTGGGACACGGGCCGATGCCCTCCCCGTACAGGTCACCCTTGGGCCAATGGGCCCCAGGCCCACGGGTCCCGCCCTGGCAGGGGATGCCCCGGCCCACGGGGTCCCAGCCGGGCGCGGGAGGCCCCGGCCCACGGGGTCCCAGCCCAGGATGCTCCGACCCACGGGATCTCAGCCCGGGCGCGGGAGGCCCCGGCCCACGGGGTCCCAGCCGGGCGCGGGAGGCCCCGGCCCACGGGGTCCCAGCCCAGGATGCTCCGACCCACAGGATCTCAGCCTGGGCGCGGGAGGCCCCGGCCCACGGGGTCCTGGGCCCAGGATGCTCCGGCCCACAGTTACAGGCGCCCCCCTCCTAGGCTCCCACCTCCCGGGGTGGTCTGAAGACGTCTCATAAGCCTTCCCTTTGTGTAAGGAATATTGAACATCCATACGCTAGATTGTTTGTTCTTTATAACTGTTTACATCTAAAGCTGTGAAATCCTTCCCACAAAATGTCAGAACGAGTCCGGAAGCTTTGTTTGTCTCCCCATTACCATTGCTTAAGTCAATTAAGGTTGGCAAGTATGAGCAATAGAAGGAAATGCGGAACAAACCTCGGGAAAGTGTTTGCATGAAAAAAGCCGATGAATGAAAATTAGTCAGCTTTGGAGCCGACTCATGGGGAGCTCACCCCCCCCCCCTCCCATTCAAATACGCTCGCCAGGCTACATTCATGACCTCCTCCCACGCTTGTGAAATGGGTTTTTCAACGCAAGCAAAAGACCTGTCGCGTCTACTCATGTTCAGAGTTGTCTCTTGTCAAGATAATCTGGAATCCCCATTCTGCCTTTGGGCATCATTCCCGTGCTTCCCAGCCCTGACCAGGCTGTGAATGGGTGGAGCATCTCTTTGAGCCTCCGGGTAACTCGGGGCTTCTTAACTTTTTCCACTCACGACCCCTTTTTGCCCCCAAATTCTTTATGGGATCCTAGTATATAGGCATTAAATAGGCGTATACAATCAAATATTTATCAGTTTATCAATAAATCAGCTATAAATCAAATAAATCATAACTTCATGACTTCATTTGGTTATTTGACCTCACGTGGGATTGTGACCCACCCTTTGAAGAAGCTTTGATCTAAGTCTTTTGTGCAAACATTAAATAGCGCAGGGACAGAGTCCTGGGACCCTCCGCTGGAGGCCTTGCAAGTCGACCCTGAGCCATTAAAGGTGGGTTTGAACCCACCTAATTAATTCCACTGTCATCTAGCCGCCATATTTCCATCTTCTCCTCCAAGAATAGCACCAGAGAGTTCATGAAATGCCTTGTTACTACTCAGTGACTTATATCCAGGGTGTTCCCTTGAACTCCCAGCAATAATAATTTTATTCTTCTGCTGTTTTCATTAAGCTATGTCATGACCCCATTTGTGCCCCCACTTGGGATTTCTGAGCAGAGGCGCCATTTTCCTTTTCCAGAAGAGGAACGGAGGCAAACAGGGTGAGGTAACTCGCTGGGGTCCCATAGCCAGTAAGGGTCTGAGGCAGGGTTGGAGCTCAGTAAGAGGAGCTCGGTGCTCCATCCATTACACCATGGAGCCACTCCAGGAATCGCAATAGGAAGAAAGCCTGCAAGCCCGCCAGATTCAGGTCTGAACAACTTGCAGGGATGTTCTGAACCCCCGCGCCCATCCCAAACGCCCCTGAAAAAGCCGGCAGGCTTCACTGATCGTCCCAGGCTCTGCTTGCCAAACAACAAACTGACTTGGTCACACAGGAAGCCTTAGGGGAGCGGGAAAGGCCCAGGAGCACCGATGTACGGTAAGTCGTCACCCTGCAGCGGCCCTCGCCCGGAGGCTGGACGCTGGGCTCGCCGGGTGCATGGGAGGTGGGGCGGTTTTGTCGCCCCCCGGTCAATGCCTCTGCTCCCAACTTTGCACAGCTCAGTCACTGCTGCAATGCCTGGGGATGCTGACCTTCAGCAGCCTTTAGGAAGTCTTGGAAAACCTCTTGCTCTTCCTGGCAGAGATCAGCCCTGACTCTGCCAGGCTGGTTTGGCCCGTTAGCTGGGGTCTTATTCCATTGTGTGGGAACTGGCAGGAGAAGGGAGAAATCCTAAGATGGTCCCCTCTGTCTCTCTCTCTCTCCCCGTCCTTTCTTCACTCTTCTGTCTATCTCTGTCTGTCTCTCTCTCCCTTCTTTCTCTCCCTTCTCCCTGTCATTCTCCTTTCATGTTCTCTCAATCCTCTTTTTTTACATCCTGTTCTATTCCATTTTTCCCACGTTTTGTACTTCTGTCCACAGCAGATCCTCTCCCCATTATGGGCATCTCTTTCATCCCAAACCTTATGGAACAGGGTTCAAGAAGCACCCATACTTTCTTGACCTTTAAGTATGATAAGAATATAATCAAGGTCCTCAAATATTCCTTATATCTCTTCTCAGTTAAAAACCCACCAATTCCAGCAGCTCCGCTGTCTGTAAACACACCCTTTAAGCCTTTGTCAGCTTCCACCGGCTTCCACATAGACCTGGGGGGAGCCAACAGGAGCTCCGGTGGCACAAATTTCTGCATCACTCAGAGCAGCTCCAGGGGAGAACATGATCTCATCCAAACCAAGAGCATCAGGCTGGTACAACACACGCCCAGAACGTCTTCCAGCAGCCTTCCGGCGGTAACCGGAGACGGGGTTTCTGCATTTGAGCTGCCTCCTTAGACTCGTCTTGTGCTTCCCATAGCAGCCTCAGTCCTTTCTGAGCTCGTCACTCCTGGCATTAGCCGTGTGCCAGACGGAATTCTGACACGGAGAGCCCGTTACAGAGCACACAGGGCACATACAAAACAACACCCAATATCATCATATGCAAGGAAATCAATGACACAAGGCATGAATGGGCAGCCGGGGGACGGGGGGCTTCCGGGTAACCTCCGCTTCCATCAGTCCCAAAGCATCTGTCATCAGCCGGGTCACTGCCCAGGCCGGATGGCCCCAGTGGCTTATTGCATCACCGGTCCCTTTGCTGGGGGTCCTCAAGGCATCCCTGTGGCTCTGGAGGCTGGAGGGCTCCTGGCCTTCGCTTGGAGAGGCTGCTCCCTCCCTTTCTAGAGAGCTGGGATAGTTCTCCCCTCTGCAGTCCTGGGCCAGCTCTGTTCTCTATGACCCCTTCCAGACTCTCACCTATAAAGGCTGACTATCTCTCCCTGTGGTGGGACTTTGGTGCCTTTCATCTGGACCAGCTGTCCTGAATTATCAGAGGCAGCTCCATGCTCGCTTATTTGCTCCTGCATCCCTTCCCACTGGCCTCCTCGATGGGTCTTTTCCAGGCTGTTCCCGGCATAGAAAACCAGCCGAATGGGAAAGAAGCCGTGTCTCCTGCTACTGGTTGTCAGCCCCCACTTACCTCTGCTCCTTCCTTGTCACTGGGCGCAGGGAAAATAAAACAGGGCTTTTAAAAAATGTTCCTCTGCCCCCATGCCCTTGAGCCCTGCTGCCCTCCTCTGTGGCTGCTCCCTGCTGCCCTTTGGGGAAAAAGTCCAGAAGGTTGGCATCGAGACTGCTCTTAGACCAGGCCGACGTGTTCATGTCTGAAATGAGACAGGATCTGTAAAGTACTTAGCCCAGTGCCCGGCACACAGCAGGTTCTTATAAATGCAGTGGGCAGAGCAGCGGGCCTGGAGTTCAGAAGCCTCCTCAGACACTTGCCAGCTCTGGGACCCCGGACAAATCCCTACGCTTGTGCTCGTCTCACAGGGAAAATGGTTGTTACGAGGGCCAGAGGAAACCGTATTTGTAAAGCTGTGTGTGGTACACAGTAAGTGCTCTATAAATGCTTATTGCTTTTTCAGCTTCTTCTGCTCTTCCCCTTCCCTTTGTGTCTTCAGAATTTCATTTTGTGAAATCCTACCTATCTTTCCTGTGAGCTCTTTGAAATCTGTTCTTCCTAAGTCAGGAGGGGATATCAGGCAGCTCTGAGATGTCCCTACTTTCCTTTCCTGCCCAGGTTTTGGCCATTTCCACCCCAGGTAGCGAAAGGGGGAGGACAGACAGAGACTCACTCAGACCATATTTTCTCCCTGTTGGTTCCTCACTTCCTAAAAGGTGCAATTGTTCTTGAGTCAAGCTGTAGCTTAAAGAGGGATCCACGGATGGGGAGGACAACTATTGCTAAGCAACGGAGGGACTGCTCTGTGATTTGCTCTTTTGGGGCAGAGCCAGGAGCAAGGCCAGGCAGGAGGGGGCAGGGAGGCAAAGGGGCAGATTTCCCGAGAACGGATCCAAGCTGGGCCGGGTGCCCCGACTGCAAGGCTGCCCATTTTAGAGCTTCTTTACCCCCAGGTATATGGGAGACCCCTCCCCCTCCGAGTGCATAGTTCTGTGATCCTTTATGCCCGGGTCACTGAAGCAGCCCCTCGCCATGCGATGCAGCTCAAAGGAAAGCCTCCAGAAGCAGCCACCCAGGGTCAGTCCCTGTCCCGGCTGCTGCTACATAGCTCTATGGAGAGAGAAATGAAACGGGCAGTAAAATGGGCTTGCCAGTAAGAAGGAAGGAAGCAGTTATTAAGCACCTACTCTGGCCCAGAAACTCTGCTGAGGACTTTGCAATTATTATCTCATTTAATCCTCACAACTCTGGGAGTAGGTATGATTATTATCCCCATTTCAAAGTTGAGGATACCGAGGCTGACAGTAGCCTGTAGAGTTTCAGATTGAATAAATGGGGTGAATACAAATGAGGAGAATGAAAATCTGGGGACTGGGGGCCTGTGGCTCCCTTGACAGTCAAAGAGGGGACTGTATGGGGAGACGATGACGAATTTGGTTTTGGACATATTAACTCCGATGTGTCCATGGGATGTTGAGACGTCATATAGGCATCCTGGCTCACCGACCCTCTCTGGATCTCAGCTTCCCCATTTGTAAACTTAAAAGGGATTCTCATGGCCCTTCAGGTCCTTCCAGCTCAAAGTCAAGCCCCATGCTCTCCGGTTCTAGAATGGGCTAGCTGTGGAGGTCGCCCTCCCTGGAAGGCTGCCGGCCAAGATGGACGAGTACACGTCGGCCGGGGACTTTGGAGAGAATTCCTTGTTTTGCTCCTTCCCCGATGGGCAGATTTCTCCGTGGTGAAATTAAAATTTTAATAACTTAGGGCTTATCTTATTGAACTGAGGTGGGCAGAGATTAGAGTTAGTCATTGCAAAGCATGACAAGCAATATTTGTCTCGGGCTTTATGCATGTGTCAAGCCCACAGCTCGCACCACACTCCCCTTTCTGGGGCTCTGGCCGTCCTCCGGGCCCAGCACAGCCCTGGAGCATTGTGGTCTGCAGGGGACTTGGCCCACCGCAACCTTGGGCCTAGTTTGTGAGGTGGGTGGGTGACTTCCCCCCCCCACTTTATGGAAGAGAAAGCCAAGGCTCAGAGATGCAAGACTTGAGATCATAGAATTTAAAGCTAGAAGTCTCATCCAAAACCCAACACTCATTTCCCTCTTCATTAACAGAGGAAGCCCAGCGTCTGAGCTATTAAACAATTAGCCGAAGGCAGGAGGAGGCCAGAACCTTAAGTCTCTGGTCTTCTGGCCCCGGGCGTTGGGAAGTCTCTCAGAGCTGCAGTCTATTCTCATGTTAGGAGAGAGGGAAGAAAAAAGAGGATGGCTGAAGGAAGACTTTGTTGTTGTTGTTGTTTTTTAAATAGGTTTTTATTTACAAGATATATGATGGGTAATTTTTCAGCATTAACAGTTGCAAATCCTTTTGTTCCAACTTTTCCCCTCCTTCCCCCCCTCCCCCAGTGGCAGGTTGACCAATACATGTTAAATATGTTAAAGTATAAGTTAAATACAACATAAGTCTACATGTCCAAACCATTATTTTGCTGTACAAAAAGAGTCGGACTTTGAAATATTGTACAATTAGCCTGTGAAGGAAATCAAAGATGCAGTTGGACAAAAATAGAGGCATTGGGAATTCCATGTAATGGTTCTTAGTCATCTCCCAGAGTTCTTTCTCTGGGCGTAGCTGGTTCAGTTCATTCCTGCTCCATTGGAAATGATTTGGTTGATCTCGTTGCTGACGATGTCCAGGGCCATCGGAACTGGTCATCATATAGTATTGTTGAAGTTTATAATGATCTCCTGGTCCTGCTCATTTCCCTCAGCATCTGTTCCTGTCAGTCTCTCCAGGCCTTTCCGAAATCATCCTGTTGGTCATTTCTTACAGAACAGTAATATTCCATAACATTCATGTACCACAATTTACTCATTCTCCAACTGATGGGCGTCCCCTCAGTTTCAGTTTCTGGCCACTACAAACAGGGCTGCCACAAACATTCATGCACAAACAGGTCCCTTTCCTGAAGGGAGACTGAAGGAAAAAATGAAAGCGTTCGTGCTGTCCTTCCCAGAGGAGGGCACAGAAAGCCCCCCGAGGACCCCAGAGAGCTGTGCCAAAGGGGGTGAAAAGGGCTCCAGAGCCGGGTCGGGGACCTCACGTGGCTGCACAGGGAGCTCTCTACCCAAGGGATCAAAGGTGCGAGCAAGGGAAGGTGATGACTGTTCCCTACACTTTCAGTGCTCAAGCTAATAAATCACCTGCCTTTAACAAGATTTCTGTTCCAGCCCATAAATGGAGGGAAGGGAAGTCACACAGCAGAGCCCGTCTCTCCAGATTTACCCGAGGGGGGGCAGCCGGGCCACAAGGCAGCATCCAGATTTGGGGGCGATTCGTCATGTGGACAATCTGAACCATGTGGTGAGGAGAGGAGCCCTGGCAGGGCGGCCCCAGAGCCCCGTCTCCCACCAACCAAGGCCAAAGTCAGGGACCTGGTTCATCTGGCCTACGAACTGTAAAAAAGGCTCCTCTGGGCACAGCGCCCTGGGAAGTATGGCCTACGATTATTCCCATTTCATGGCAAAGAAACTAGAGACTCAGAGAAGGAAGTGGCTGCCAGAGGTGGCACCCGGCCCCCAGGCAGCCCGATGCCCACAGGATCTGCTCAGGGGTCCCTGCTCCTCTCCCCCGCCTAAGTAGGAGCACCTGCCATCGAGCTGGGGGGTCATTCTCTGGCCTCCAAGATTGGGGGCTCATATCTTGTGTGCTGGGCACCTTGGGAACCGCTGCGGGCTGCTGGCCACAGGGGCCTAAGTAATGGTGGGCACGCCTGGCACTGGGCTTGGCAAGGGTCGCTCACTCAAAGCAGGACTCTTCACAGCTTTGTTTTTGTTCTTGATTTGCATTAAAAATTCATATTGTTCATTAGCAAGACCTAATTTGCCTCCCAAGTGCATGTTTGTTGGCATTTCTGGGAATCTTGAAGTAAACAGCTACAAGAACACTTTGCCAAGAAGCTCTGGCATCTGACTGTGCCCGCAGCCCCCCCCCCCCCGCCCAGATGGGAAGCGGCCAACACCCTGGAATTTAAAGTCACAGACCTGCACTTGAACTGCCCCGACCAGCTGGTCATTTACTAGCAGTGTGACCTTGGGCAAATTTCCTGACCTATCTGGGCCCCCAAACTGCCCCCAGCCCCTTCTCCAAGTCAGTGTCTGGAACTTCTTTCCTTCAGACCTTTTGCTTCTTCAGAGGGAAAAAGGCCCCAAGGCCATTTTGGAACTTTGGGTTTTCCCCTTCAGTGCCAAGAAGGGATTCAGCTCTGTGGTACCGGTGGGCAGAACTGAGCGGGTTATTCAAGGGGAGCTTCCTCTCCTGGGTCCCCTCCCCACCTTCCTAGTCCCTCGCCCTCTGGGAGAGCTGATGGCAGTCTGGGGGTGCGCTTCTGTCCTTTCCCCCTCTTGGAGGAACAATTGAGGTCATTCTAATCGTGGCTCCTTGCCTCCTTCATGGAAACCTCACCTAGTGATGTGTGAATTTCTTTTTCCCAGGCAAAGCCTGGGGTGATGGAAAGGAATATGGCGGCTTGATGGGGACCAGGGACTGGTCCAGTCACTTCCTCGTTTGAAAGGTTTCACTAGCACCCGGTGACAGGCTAGAACAATGAATGCTTTAAAATTTGATTTAATAAGTAAAACTAGACTGGGATTCAAAAAACAAGGACAGAGGGAGGGGGAAGGAAGGGCTTGGGGCCCATTGGGATGGAGATCTGGGGCTTCCAGGGGCTTGGCGGTCATCATGGGAGCTAAAGGGGGTTTGGGGGGTGTGCTCCTGCCCAGCCCCTCCGGACAGGTGCCTCGTTCTGCCCGGCACACTCTAGGGAGGGGACTGAGGATGGGCTGGAGAAGCACCTGAGGAGGGGGGCTGGGATACCAGCCAGGAACAGGCGAGTGCTGACCCAGGGGGGCAAACCAGTGCTGATAATTCCACCTCCTGGGGGGGGCTCCTTGCCCCTGGGGGGTCTTACGGGGGTATTCCCCAAAGCTGTGCTCTTGACCCTCATCTCTTCTCCGCCCAGCCGCTGTTTCTCCATGGAACGCTGCCTGGATATTTGTCATCTTGACCGAGTGTCCAGAGGCATCTGGAATTCAAGTCCAAAGCAGAACTCATTATGCTTCCCCGTGACGGGACCTCCAAGCTTCCCCATTTCTCTGGAGGCCCCCCCCCATTTATGAACACCCAGATTAATCGTCTTGGAGACATCCGTGTCTCATTCCTCTTCCCCAGCCAATCAATCAGCACTGACAGCAGGATGTGCCGGACTCCGGGCCAGCAATCATTTGGTTATCGGTTCACTTTCTGACAGCGGGATCATAGGTTTGTGCTTCTGGGGACATGAGGCTGATTCAGAATCTAAGATGCTGTTGACACTAAATGGAGCTGGTCTCCCCAACCTTAAGTGTCTGTTAAATAACAGCGATGCTGAAAATGCTGGATCGGGGGCCATGGCCATGCGTTTCTTCCTGTATTTTGAGTATTGTGGGGGTCAGGGAAATGGAACAAAGCTATAGCTCTTAAAAGCACATTTTTTCTTTATTTTCTTAATATTTATTTGTTCCTTTTTTGTTAACCACGTCCACGTGGCTGTCAGCATTCCCGATTACCAGGGAACATGCGGGAGAGGCCGGCAGTCCCAGGAGCACCTCGGGGAGAGGCACGCTTCCGCAGCGTCAGGGGATCCGAATGCACTTATATCCCAATGGCTGTGGGCTCTGGCGGGGTGAAAACTTCTCTGCTCTCTCTTACGGGGGAGGCTGGCCTCAGTTTACACTTGCGACTTAGCTCCCTCCTGCTAAAAGCTGGACCCCACCCATTGGGAAAGTCCGGCTAAGTAAACCAGAAAAGAGAAATTGGAAAAATTATCCAGAATAGATTAGACCAAAGAACACACAATGGGAATTCTGCAGGTGGGAATGATGCGGGATCTCGGCTCAAACCAAGAGAGACCGACTTCGTCCAGAGGAAAGTGGCCAGAGTTTTCGGAGGGGGGCAATTTTCCCTCCACATTTGCCGCTTCTCTCCCCATACTCCCCAGAGTCTAGAACCCAAGGACTTTTCTCTCTAAGATGCTCCAGCACCAGCTCCTCCCGACCAGGTCTCAGCCCGAGCACAGCCTTCTCTCCACTAAGTAAACCCTCCCTAAAGCAGCACTACCCAGAGGGAGCCAGGCAGGGTTACTTAAGCATGAGCCACTCCCAATCGATGAAATAAAGCTGATTAAGATGATTTCCCTGGCCTTTGATTTCTTCCTGTGTCTCATTTCCTCAAAAGAAACGTTTCCATGTTGCAGCCCAGGATAAACAGCCAGCAAGGTTCGAGTTCAAGGTGGACCACATCTTTAATCATCGCCGGGGCTGTATTGATCTAGTCTGCTTCCCAGAAGGCTCTTAAGGAGCTCCCCACGGCCCAGCACCCACGGCCCAGCACCCACGGCCCAGCACCCACGGCCCAGCACCCACGGCCCAGCACCCACGGCCCAGCACCCACGGCCCAGCACCCACGGCCCAGCACCCACGGCCCAAATGAGGGACATTTTCATTTAAACTGCCGAGATGGAATATAAGCCACAAAATCTGCCTTCTCACCTTAGGAAAAATGACTTGGATTTATGGTAGATTTAATCAGTAGCAATGGATTAGTTCTGCAGGTAGGCTCTAGCCTGCTTTTTGACAAATTATTATTTTAATCCTGTAATTATTTGATGTGATTAATCAGTGCAGTCGGGAAAGCAAATATTTTTCATCTGAACTAAATTTGCTGTCACAATGATTAATTCCCCAACATACCTTGCACAGGAGTCTCTTCTGGGATTTTTATGAATAAATCAATCCAAGGCTCGTGACTTGCTCCCCAGCAGAGTCCGCGGGGCTGGGCTGAGGCCTTGGGCAGCGTGAGGTCGCAGACTGGGCACCGGGGCCGGGTCTTTAACTCTGCCTCCCTGGGATTGTCTGTCCCCCTTCATAGGTGCCACTCTTTGGGTGTTTGCAGGGAGAGTAAGTGTCCTTCGCTGCCCACATCAGGGCCGTGCCCTTGTGGCTCAAAGGCTTGGGGGGGAACTTGCCACTGGGGAGCCACAGGAGCAGGAGAAGGGACACGGCTCCCCGTCCCCTTTCACTGCAAACTATTGCCATGATGATGGGCAGGAGCCCTTCCCAGGTGGGCACACAGCTGTGAGACGTCTCCAAGGAAGAGAGAGCCGGGAACTGACTGACTGCCACAGGGGCAGGCCACAGAAGGGACTCGGAATGGGGCAGGAGCCGAGGGAGGTCAGGACCTGGAACCAGAGAGAAGAGCTTAGGAACAAGGGGGGGGTTGAATGCTGTCCAACCCCAGTCGGGTTCTTGTATTTGTGGGGAGCCCCCAGGAGCTGTGCCAGAAGCCCCTTGGTCTCATGCCAGTCTCTCTAAAATGGTGCCTGAGGGAACTATGGAGTCCTTATCCATCCTTCCTCTGGCTCCATACCAAAGAGAGAGTGGAGGCACATGAGCTCTGGGGATCTTTAAACAGGTTCTTGGGGGGACTTGGGGACTCATGGGGTCTTTTAGGGAGCTTGCCTCGAGGGCATTTCCTTTGCTAGCTTTGGTCCCTTTGCTGTAACTTTTCCAGTGACAGCTGCAGTCTCCCCGCTTCATAAATGGTGTGGGGGGCTGCCCGAGACCCCTCCCTACCTCGCCCACGAGACCCCTCCCTACCTCGCCCACGAGACCCCTCCCTACCTCGCCCACGAGACCCCTCCCTACCTCGCCCACGAGCCACCCAGGCTGCCCACCAGGCAGGAGCCTGCTGCCTTCGGGTGTGGGAGTTATTCTACCCCAGGGTGGGGGGGGTCTCATCTCCTTTCAGATTCTTCCCTCCCCTTCCTGGTTCTGATGTAGCCCTGTTGGCTAGAGCAGCAAGACCGAGGGATCCATGTCAGCCAGCCCACCTGTCCCTGTCAGGCTGCTGAGCTCAGAGCCTCAGCTCCCTGGAGAACGCTTTACAGGGGGTGCTGGGTGGCACCTCACCTCCTGGGAAGATGGCCCCAGCTTTGGGGGGATACAGGCTGGTCTTCCCTTCCAAAGGCTCAGCCCTCTTCTCCCAACCGTCAGACAGGCTGGTGGAGCAGCTTGGAGGAGCTGCTGTGGATTGCACCCCAGTGGCCAGTGGAGGGAAGGATCACGTTCTGGGCAGGAGCGAGTGAACCCAACAGTCGGGGTGGCCGAGGGGCAGAAGGTCTCGGGGGCCTGCGCGTCTCCTACGGCCAGTGCCAGTGGCTGTGGAGCCAAAGACTTGGCGGGATTCCCAGTACTCACCATGGGATCCAGGGATGGCGCGGTGGTTCTCGGCCCCCCTTCCCATCTGGCTGCAGTGGGCAGGATAGCCCACTCCTGGGGCGCTGAAGTGCGCACATGGCCCACCAGTTACCCCAGACTGCACCCGCTCCCGTGCCACTAGGACCGTCAGGGGGCCTGGACTGCTCCCGCTCCTGGGCCGCTCGGACTGTCCTGGGGCCCGGGCCGCGCCCGCTCCCGTGCCACTAGGACTGTTGGGGGGCCCGCACCGTGCCCGCTCCTGGGCCGCTCGGACTGTCGGGGGGACCGTGCAGAGCTTGCCCTTGGGAAGGAGTTTCGGTGGCTGCCCCCTCCGTTCCTCGCCAGCTCTCTCTGGGCGGTCACCCCCTAATTAATTGCTTCCAAATCTCGGAAGCAGCAAGGAAGCGCATCTCACCGGGCTTACATGGGAGAAAGGGGGATAATGCCATGTCCCTGCCCCCGGCCAACGAGTGCCCTTTGTGCCCTGCCGCTCCCCAGGGGAAGGAGGGAAGGGGCCCGGTCCCCCTGGTGCTCACAGCCGGGGGAGAGGGAACAAGTCTCAGAAGTCCCCGTATTCAGTGCAGGAGGCACTTCCCCGGCCTCCCCCTCACTTGGCCCCCAATTGACACTGACTTTGTGCAGTGGCTTGGACCCCAGTCAGGGCCGGGAGACAGAAGAGGGAAGGAGGCGGCTCTCATCGGGTCACCCAGGGAAGGACAGGTAGAGAGCGAGCAGCTCCCCAACGTGGGGACAGCGTTTGGGGGAGACTCGGAGCTCATGGGCCAGGTCTCGGGTCCAAGGCCGGGCTGACCTGCGAGGAAGTCACGGGACTTTTAGCAAAGCCCTCTCCTTTTCTAGAGCATGGGAACCACGTCTCCTGGCTGAGGTCGCCCCTTGGCCAAGGCTGGGCTTGGGGAGCAGATTTCCTGGATCTGAGCCTTGCCCATAAGGAGCACATCCCCATCTCCCCATCAGCCTCGGCCGGCGGCACAGGGAGCCTTCCTTCCACTGGAGGGGGGGGGGAAGGGAGAGCAGGGACCCCTCCTTCCCGCTGGAAGGGGGGCTCCTGCAGGTCACTGCCCCCCCCCACAATTAAATGAATCTCCTCCTGGGCCCTGATGCAGCTTCTCTATTGCTTGTGTCTCCAGGAAATTTGGGGTGGGAAATCACTCCGGGGGATGGCAGGTGTGTTATAGAAAACGCGGGAGACGCGGGGCGAGCTCGGGGGGAATAAATTAAAGCATTCGATCATACGACTGTTAGTGTCAGAAAGTAATGAAGATGCGAGGGAAGGGGACACGCGGGGCTTGGAGGGATGCGGGGACATTTGTCGCGGAGGCGGCGCGTAATTAGGGTTAGGTTAGTGGTTCGGAGGGAGGGGGACGGAGGAGTGGGGGAGGGCCCGCTCCGAGGGTGGGGGCTGGCGGCCCAGACCCCGGCGGCTGCTGTTGCTCCTCCCCATGTGGGCAGCTGCACCCTTGCTGTTCTGGAGGCCCCGAGCTCCCCAGTGGTCTGCCCCCATGGGGGAGGGGGGCATTCCAGGTGGGAGGAACGCACGGCCAAGGAACCGGGCGCTAAACAGTCACAGCCCGAGAGTGGGGGGGGGATCCAGGATCCTGGGTTCCTGCCTGACCAAGTCATCGATTAGTCCACCCAGGACGTCCCACTACGTGCCCAAAGTCATTGATGCATTGGGCAGAGCTGGGGGCTGCAGGGGAGGGCGGCAGGAGCCTCGCAAGCTGTGGGCCAGGGGAGGGGATTCTGGCCTTGTCAGGGGTGGGGAGGGAAGGGGCCCACCTCAGCTCCCCGTCTCCCCCAAAGCCAAGAGGGAGCTCTGGCCCGCAGCGCATTTGGGCTTGGCCCTGGCCCGGCTGCTGGCGCTTCATCTAGGACCGGCTGGAAGCGGGAGCAGAGCCAGGTTCCAGACTCTCCAAGGCTCCAGCAGCCCCAGGAGAGCTTGGTGAGGCCCCGGGAAAGGGAGCGAGGGGACGGCTCCTAGGCCCCCTGGCCCCGCCTGCTGCCGCTGCCGGGCTCCAAGTCCGCCTGCCGGCCCGTCTGGGGGGCTGTGCGCCACCGCACCGCGTTAGCAAAGCCCATTGCTGAAAGCTAATTGAGTCTGGCTAAGGGAGAGGCGCTAATGAGCATGGGGGGGAGCCCGGTGGGGCTCGAGCATCAGAAGTCCCGAGGAGATGCAGCAGCGGCCGCAACAGAGTCTGGGGAAATGGCCCCAGAGCCCGGGGATGCTACAGAGCCATAATAAATACATTAGTCAGAGAAAATGTCAGGAAAAATGCAGGCCCCGAGTGGCGGCCTCAGCGCTGCTCCTGCGAGACACTCTGCACCCCCCGCCCTCTCCTGTCTGGCTCCCCCATGTCTGGCTGTGAGCAGATACACAGAAACCCTGCCCGAGCCAAGCCAGGGGCTCCCAAAGGCCCAGGCGCTCCGGAGGCTGCCTCGGAGTCCGGGGGGAGGGCCGGGGAGCCCCAGGAAGCCAGGTCAGGGACACACCCTCCGAGCAGGGCTGGGGAGGAGCACGCACAACAGCCTGAGCCGGCAGCCCTGATGGAGGCCCGGGGCCCCGCAGCCCTGATGGAGGCCCGGGGCCCCGCAGCCCACATGGAGGCCCGGGGCCCCGCAGCCCTGATGGAGGCCCATCGGGGTCCCAGCCTCCCTCGCGAGACGGGGCGACTTCCTGGCTCCCCAAGGCCTCCCTCCCGTCCCGGCAGCATCTCCGTCTCAGATTCTTTTCATCCGATTAGAGCAACAGAGCAACAAACTCATTTCGGCACGACCTCAATATTGCCAAAATAATTTCCAAGTCTGATTTAGATTGCTGCCCTGGGGAGCTTTACATACGTATGAAAGCTTCTATGGAGCCCGGATTCGGGCAGATGTAAATTGCTGCTTTTCTCTCGAGATCCCCGCTGGAAATTCTAGAACAAGCAGCTTGATGAAGGTTTCTCAGACCCAGAGCAACGAGCGCAGCCTCCTCCCTCGTCCCGGAAATCCCCACAATCGGTCCCATCGCCGGAGAGGCTCCTCGCCCTTGGCTCCTTTTCCCTTTCAGATATCTAAAGCATTTCTTGACCAGCAGCCACTGGGGCGAGGGTCCCCAAGAGCCTAAACTGTGTCTGCCTTGGGGGTCTTCCGTTCTTCCCGGGGAAGACCAGAACCAGAGAAGTGGGCACACCCCCCACAAAGGGAGCACAAAGGCTTGGGGCCGGTGGGGAGCAGAGAAAAGGCAGGACTCGCCTGAATTCTCCCAAAGCCATTCCAAACACCGTTAAATAATGCCACGAAACGGTCCTTGGAGCAGCAGAACCCACAAAAGGATGGGGTGAAGCAATTCTCCCTCCGGAGAGTTTAGAAGCCCTGCCTCGCCTGGGCGAGAGGGGAGGACGGCACAACAGCAGCAAGTCAGGGGCAGACCTTGGGAGCCGCTGAACCAGCAGTGGCCACGGCTGCTTCCAGATCGCTCTGCCCACAGAAGCGAAGGGGAGAACTACTGACCAGGAGGAGACAGAGGGGACTCTTTGCTGGCACAGTTTCCCCTTACTTAGAGCTGGGTGGCGGTGCCAGGGTGAGGAGAAGCACTAGACACCAGAGCTTGTGGCCGCAGTGGAACAGGGACCCTCTTCACAGCTCCAGGGCAGAAAAGGGTGCTTGTGGTCACTCACAGAGAGGAATCAACATCTCTCCTTAGGTCGGACTATTTTGGAAGAACCCAAAACTTAAATCCCTAAAAGTATCTCTGAAAACAGGTGTGCAGAACTCTACAGCTTGGGGAATTATACCCTCCATCTTAGAGGAAAAGCAATTTTCAAAAGCAAATTTCAAATAATTTCAATTTCATGAAGAGTTAAAAGTCGAGAGAGATTACAGAAGAGTAGTCAGAACGATAGTTCTGACCCTAGAAACTTACTATGGTGACAGAACTCAGAATATGGCAGAGGCAAAGCTCCAAAATTCAAAGCTTCCAAGAAAAATATGAATTGGTCTCAGGCCATGGAAGAGCTCAAAAAGAATTGCTTAAATCAAGTAACAGAAGTAGAGGAAAAATTGGAGAGAGAAATGAATGATGCAAGAAAATCATAGGAGAAAAAAATCCAACAGCTGGGTAAAGTAGACAAAAAATACTAAAGAAAATAACTCCTTAAAAAACAGACTATGTCTTGTACAACATGATATTCGTGGAAATATGTGGAGGAGTTGCATATGTTTAACATGTATTGGATCACTTGCCAATTGGGGGACAGGTGGAGAGCAGGGAGGAAGGAAGAGAGGGGAAAATAGAACAGGATTTTGTAGGGGTTATTGTCAAAAATTATCAATATATATATTTTGAAAATAAAAAGCTTTAGTTAAAAAAAAAAACAGACTAGGCCAAATTTAGGAGGTACAAAAAGCCAATAAGAGGAGAAGACCTTTAAAAAAAAAACCATCACTGACCAAATGGTAAAAGAGGCACAAAAGTTCACTGAAGAAAAAACTCCTTAAAAAACCAAAATGGATCAAATGGAAAAGGAGAGTCAAAAGCTCGCTGAAGAAAATAAATTTTAAAGTCAGAAATGAGAAAATAGAGATGACGATGAGAAATCAAGAAACAATAAAACAAAACTAAAAGAATGGAAAATTAGAAGACTGAAATGTCTCATTGGAAAAACAACTGACTTGGAAAATAGATTCAAGTAAGCCATCATTTAAAAAAAAAAACCACATAGACATCATGCTTCAAGATATTATCAAGGAAAACTGCTCTGATATTCTAGAACTGCAGTGGGAAAGTAGTTTTGATAGGTAAACATTAAGCTAGAGGCCCCCACTTATTTCTCTGAGGAAGGAGTTTATTATCACAAACAAACAAACAAAAAAAAAAAAATAAAACAAAAAAAACAACCAAATAGCCTCAGGAAACCTTTGGTCTGAGGAGCTTGCCTGATATTTATAAGACAAGAATTGACTCCTCCCACAGGAGGAAACCTTTCAATCATTGATTAAAATTAACAAGCTTCTGCCGGGGCCTCAGACCTTAAAATTGCTCAGTGCCACCCAAACTTCCTACACCTGGCCGATAGGCACACGGCATCCCCCTGCAATCAGCTGACCATGGGAAACTAATACAAGCTCCACTTGGGTCCATTTCAGAACTAGATGGGAAAATAAAAATTGAAAGAATCCACCTATAATCTCCTTAAAGAGACCCCCCCCCCCCAAATGAAAACTCCCGGGAATATTATGGTCAAATTCCGGAGCTCCCAGATCTGGAAATAGGAGAAAATGTTGTAAGAAGCTAGAAAGAAAAAAAAACAACTGAGTATCGTGGAGCCACAATCAGGATAATACAAGATTAAGCAGCTTCTACATCAAAGGATGAGAGGACTTGGAATATGGAGGAATATGGAATATGGAGAAGAGCTAAGATTGTAAACAAGAATCACCAACCCAGAAAAACTGAGTATAATCCTTCAGTGAAAAATGGATATTCAACTAAATAAAAGACTTTTGAACGTTTTTGATGAAAAGACTGGAGCTGAAGAGAAAATTTTGCCTTTCAAAAACAAGATTCAAGAGAAGCAGGGAGTGGAAATCATATGGGATTTACTAAAGTTAAGCTTTATATTCCTACATGGGAAGGAGACTTTCTAGGGCAGTTAGAAGGTGTATATATAGAAGACACAGGTATGTGCTGGCTATGAAAGGATAATATATTAAAAAAAAATCAAGGGTTGAGACAGAATTGTACTGGGGGGAAGGAAAAGAGAGAGGTAGAATGAGATGATAAAGTATTTTACATGAAAGAGGCGAGAAAAGTTTTGGGAGGGGAAGATGGGGAAATGAGGACAAGTAAGAGAACCCAATCAATTCTCAGCAGAATTGGCTCAAAGAGGGAATAACATACACTCGGGCGGGTATAGAAATCTATGGATGTAGAGGAAAGTTGAGGGGGAAGGGTAAAAGAGAAAGGTGAGCTATTATAAAAAAAAGGAGGGAAGACTGGGGGGAGGGGGAAGTTAGAAGCAGACTTTTGAGGAAAAACAGGAGAAAAGGAGAAATAGAATAGGTTAAGTGGGGAAGAATGGGATAGGATGGAGAGAAATAGTTTACAGTAAAAATTGTGAAAAAAAAATTGATTAAAGTTTCTCTGACAAAGAATTTCTCAAGCATATAGAGAACTGAGTTAAATTTATAAAAATATGAGCCACTCTCCAACTGATAAATGGCCAAAAGACATGAACAGTTTTCAGATGAAGTGATCAAAACTATCTAGAACTGTATGAAAAAATTGCTCTAAATCGCTATTGACTGGAGAAATGCAAGGCAAAACACTTCTTAAATACTACCTCATACTTAAATTGGCTAATAGCAAAAAGAAAATGACAATGGCGGAGGGGATGGGGGGAAATGAGACATTAATGCGTTGTTGGTGGAGTTGTGAACTGAATCCACCATTCTGTAGAGCAATTTAGAACATGCCCAAAGGGCTATAAAGCCATAAATCTTTTGACCTAGCAATACCACTGTGAGATTTGTAGCCCAAAAGACATAAAAACTAAAAAGGAAAAGGACTTCTATGGACAAAAATTTATAGTAGCTCTTTTCTGGGGGCAAAGAATTGGAGACTGAGGGGAGGCCCATCAGTTAGGGACTGGCTGAACAAACTGTGTTGTGTGATGGTGCTATAAGAAATGCTGATCAGGATGCGCTCAGAAAAAGCTGGGAAGACTTCCATGAGCTGACGCAAAAGGAAAAGTACAAAGTGCATTTATAACAAAGTCAAAGCAATGTTGTAAGGTGACCAACAGTGCCTAGTTATTCTCAGCAAGACGGCTTGGAAGGGCTCCGATGAAAAGTGCTATGGTCCCCAGAGACAGAACTGATGGTGTCTGGAGACGGATCGAACCATGTTTTGGAAACTTTTTGGGTCTGTTTTCTTTTGCTACACGACTGATGTAGAAACGTTCTGTGTGACTTCACGCGTATAATCTATATTGAATTGCTTCCCATCTGGGGGGGGGGGGAGAGAATTTGGAAATCAAAGTTTTTAAATGATTTTCACATGTGAGTGGGAGATGAAAGGGTATCCCAGTCAGTTTGGCTTGAACTTGGAGGGAAGGAGAGCGAGTAGTCGGAGACTTAACCGGCAGAGGGGACCCCCGGCTAGCACACTCCCTTGGCAGGTGTGGGCTGGCTTCCTCTGGGCCCAGGCCCTAAGCCCTACCCGGAGGGAAGGGTTCCGCGGCCTGACTTCTCTGGAGACCTTATTTTGCTCTGATTTGCGGAATCTGCGCTGGCTTTGGCCAGCACTTGCCGCTCACGTCCTGATCTGGCCGGGCTGCCCCCGGGAGCGGTGCCAGCCTCCTGGCTGACTGTCCCCTCTAGCCCAGAGCACGGAGAGATGCCCGCGGGTGGCTGGAGTCTCCCGGCCAGGGGAGGTGGGTCGGTCAGTCAGCATCTTTTAGGTATTCACCACGTACCTGGCGCTGTCGTGCAGCTTCCCTCAAGGGATTCTCCCCCTACCCCCAGCATAACTGCATCATTCCCCTCCTTTGGTTTGGATCCCCTGCTCACAGGGTGGGGACGCGCTTGCAGCTCTGGAAGCTGCATCCTCCCTGCGGGCGGGGCTCCCACTGATCGGTCGGTGCTCCCCACACCATGTCTGGCACGGGCGCCTCGCGGGCCAAATGACTGCAGTGATGCTTTTGCGGGGCCCAGCTGGGGTCTGGGAGGGGGGAGCACCTCGGATTAATGGCCCCAGTCCTGGGCTGGGCTGGCCTCAGGGAGGCACCGGCCATCTGGGATCCTGGGCAATGGAGACCCAGCACTGTCCTCCACACCTGTATCTTACCCCTAAAATGGGGGCTCTGGCTCCGTGGTTCACTTCAGATAAATCATGGAAAATTCTCTGGAAACTTCCTAATAGTGTCAGTTATCTTCATCTGTATAATGGGTATGATAACAGCCATCTCGCTTGCTTCCTTTGCAGGGATTTGGGAATCCACTGGAAGCTTTTGTGAAAAGGGCAGGGAACCATTATTATGGAGAATAACATTTCCATAATTTTTCTGAAATCTTAATTTTAAATTATTTAATCATTACTAATCGATAATTACTATAAAATTACAGTAATGGCCACACCTAAGTGCCCATGCTGTGGGCTGCATAAGCTCATCGGGAGGCTGCTGAGTCAGGCCTCCCCCGGCTCCGGGGGCCCCTCGGGCTCTGCTCCTCTCTCTTCCCCAACCCCAGCCGTCTCCAGGGGCCGGACTGCGGCCGGTGCTTTTGGCCGCCTCTGACGCAGACTGGCGCCTTCTGTCTGCTCCAGCTCCCTCGGCGGCCGCCTTTCCGAGCCGGGGGTCCGGAAGCCAGAGCGGCCTGACCGCCACCGGGGCCATTGCGGCCTCTGGCCCCCGCTGCTCCCCTCTCCTGTCTGCAATGGCTGTTTGTCCTTGGGAGAGGCAGTTAGTTCCACAGGACCGTGGGACCCATGGCTGGGACAGTTACCGCGACCTTTTCGTGCCTTCAGGGGACAGAAAGGATGGAAACTGGAGCAGGGGGAGCTGCGCTCCAGTCCTTACCAGTGGAGGAATATTAAGAAAGTCCTGATGTCTCTGAGCTCAGTTTGCCCATCTGAAAACTGGGACCAAGAGCCCCCAGAAAGATGCGCAAGCAGTCCTGGGGGGGGGGGGAGTTGGGAGCAAGCTGGACTCGGGCTCCTAGTGCTTGGAGGGGTCTCTGGCCGGGCCCGGACCAGCCCACCTGCCCATGGTGGGGGGGGAGCAAACCAGTGGGAGGGATGGCTGCAGCCCCGGGAGCGCCAGGATACCTGGCTACGTGCCCCAGAGAGAGAAGGGCAAGAGCCCCGCCTGCAGCCCCAGCTCTGCTCCCCGGCCCTTTCTGTTGGGGAATGGCACGGGAGGCTGAGGTCACCCCCGCCTGTTTCATGTGATCCTTGGGGAAAATGAGGCCACAAAGAGCAGCTTCTCCACCCCACCCAAATATCGCCAGTTCTGGAATCCCCCCCGTTAAGTGCGAGGTGGGGTGCGAGGGAGCGGCCTGGCTCAGGGGTCTGCGTTCGTGGGTTCAAATCCTGACCCCAAACCTTGCATCCTGGGGACCCTGGGCAGGTCACTTCCCTGCCTCAGTTTCCCTCTCTGTGAAACAGGAGGTTGACCCCGAGGGCTTCTGAAGCCCCAGGTCTTTCTAGGTCCAGGATGTGGTCCAAGTCACTTGCCCCAATTCTTGGTGCCGCCAGCGATCCCTGGCCAGCGAGCAGTCCTCCCACCTGTGTCCGGCTCCCTGGGAGCGCTCCCTCCATGGGTCAGGTTGCAGTACCAGCTGCACCTTCCTGTGTGACTGTCTCTGTCCTCCCAGAAGCCTCCGCTCCCTTCGGGGCCTTTGATCCCATGGATCCCTGGGGGAAACGCTGGCCTTTGCCCGGCCCTCCTGCCTAAGCCTGCGGCCTGAGGGGCCGGGGCCGGGTGCTCAGCCATGTGGCCGTGCCTCTTCTGCTCTGTGAGATCTGCAAATGGGGCGCATTCAGCCTCCAAGCTGATTTGGGTCAGAGAAAATGGCCAGGGGGGGGGGCGCTTATGCGAGATCTGCCCGGCCGACTCGGGGCTTCCATTGCTGCTCTCGGGGTCCAGAGCCCCCTCCTGGGGTCTTCCAGCCACGCCCTCCGCATCCCCTCCAGGCAAGAGGTGAGACTCGTCCTCGGGCGTCCCGCCAACATCCGGACAAGTGCGGCTCCGGTGGCCGCTCTGACCTCGGATCTCCCCCAGCCAGGCCGGCCGGCCACCGCCCCGCGCAGAGTCTTGGGAGGGGATGCAGCATGGGGCCCGCTGGGAGCAGAGGAGGCCGCGCCAAGCCCCGTGGGACTGGGGGGGGAGGCCAAGCCGGGTGACAGCGGCTGTGACCGAGCCTGGCCAGTGGGTTCGGTTCCTTTAGTGCCCCCCGGGAACGCCGTCCTCGGCAGGCCTCGGCTGAGGGAGGCCGGGAGGGCTCCACAAAGGAGAGGGCTGGGAGTGCGGCCGGAGGATGTGGGGGCACAAGGTGGCCGGAGGATGTGGGGGCGTGCTGGCTGCCAGAGGACCCCCGGGGGCCGGGCCCCGGGCGCATCCTCCCCATCAGCCCCGAGGGCGAGGCCAGGCAGGTTCCCCACACTTCCCCACTGATGGGCCCGGGGCGCCTTCCCTGGGAGGCCCCACTCCCGGCCTCCCTGGGCCCCGGCAGGGCCCGGCCACCCCGGCCCGGCTCCCAATTTCTCTGATCATGGCGCTCTTGTTCCCATCCCTCCGTATTTTCCCACAATTTAGAAAATCTCTGCTATTAGGCAAACATTTCTGAGGAGATTGAGAGTAATTACAGGGCGGGCTCGTCTGGAAGCCGTAATCACGCTCATTTGTTTCGGGAGCACAACACGCGCGGCAGGTTCACGTTTGAGGGACAGCTTGATTAGCGGTTCCCGGAGCCCGGCGGCAGATAACATTTCAGGCCTTCAATCAAGCTTCCTATTATGAAACGGGGACGCGCTAATCACTGCCAGGCAGAGCAGCGCCCAGCATGGGCCCCGCGCCCGCCCCTCGGGCCCTCTCCGGGGGCTCCTTTTCCCGGCCTGGAGCCTCGCCCTGGGCCTCCCGAGGGCCTTGCCCCGCCGGCTCTCTGCGCAAGCCCCCTGAGCCTGGGTGCCCCCCCATGAACACGGAGCGGGAGCTGGATGGCTTCCAAAGGCCCCAGGGCTCCATGGGCTGCAAGCATCCCCGGCGCCCTCCCCCCTTCCCACCCCAGAAAGCCCCCATGGAGAGGGGGAGGGTAGCCATCTCCAAAAGGATCACAAGGGAAACCGAGGAGGGAATCCGGCTGCCCACGTGGGCTCAGCCACGGCCAAGATGGCGGTCTGGCCCATTGTCTGCAGGGCCGGAAGGTAAGGAAGCAGGAACGGCATCGGTCAGAGGGAGTGAGGATCCCCGAAGGGGAGGAGATTCGGGGGCATCCTGCCCTGCTCTCCCGCCTCCGGCAGGAATCCCCCTAGCAGGCCAGCCTCCCTCTTGAACACCTCCAGCCACGGGGAGTTCACTACCAGGTGTGGCTCGGTGGACACTGGGCAGTGTGGTCCAGCAGCCCCTCCCACCCATGTGGCAACTGTTCCCCGCAGCCCCAGGGCCCCAGGGGTGACCCCGAGAGGTGGGGGAGAACTTGTAGGGCTAGTGTTCTAGGGACCCCCCCTGCTCCTCCAATGACCAGGTGTCTGCGCAGGCTCCCCAAGGCTTCTGGGGACAGGGAGCCTGCACCCACCGGGGGTACCCTTCATCAGGAGGCGGGCTGCCCTGATAGCAAACTTGCCCTCCAGGAGGGAGGCTGCCGAGCCTAGAGTGTCCCCTCTGACTCCCCAGCCCAGTCACCCGGGCTGCCTCCCCCAGAGGTTCTCAGGGGGATCGATGGCACCCGGCGGGAAGGGACCCTCGGTCCATTCCAGTTCTTGACCCTCGCTGCTTTGGCCCAAACCCCCTGGGTCTCGGACCCCCGTTTCTTCACCTAGCCAGGAGCAGGTGGGGCGCTACAGCAGCCTGACTCTTCACAGCAGCCTTCCTTGGCTCTTCCTTGCGGGGAGAACATTTTATTTCCTTCTGTTTAGGGCTGGCTAAGCCGCCGTGCCCCCCCCCCCCCCACAGAGACGTGAGGACGCCTGGGGCCTGAGCTCTCTTGCCATGCCGGGATCCAGAGCATCTGGCAATTCGGGGCCGGGCAAGACGGATCGGCCAATTCCACGGCCGCCGTCCCATAAATAAGCAGAGCTTCCTTCGTAACCGGGCTCATCAATCTTCACTCTGGGCCCGCTTTCTCGGCAAACAAGGCCCGGCTGCCACTAATGGCTGGCAATAACAGATGCTCCATTTGCATGAATCTGGGCTCATGAATCATGACGCGGAATTTGTTTTCCTCCTTCGCCGTCTCGCAGCGGGAGCGGCTTATGAGATCTGCAGCCCTGAGCGACGTTACTCTTTCTGGAGATCCCTGTCAAGGAAACTCTGGCCCAAATGCTGAACTACATTGAAATGAAAGAAATAAAAATGCTGGTTTGGGGTGGGAAGGGACGGCGAAGCAGGAAGCGTGTGTGTGGAGAGGACGGGAGCTGCCTGAAGTCGCTGAGGGCCCCCGGCACCCCTGAGGAAGCGCCTCCTTCCTGCTGCTTTACTAGAGGTGAAGCCCCTGCCCTCCCAGGGAGCCAAGCATGTCCCCCAAGTGGGCCCAAATACATTGTGCTTAAACTCTGCAGGCATCTGCTCGCCAAAGGTTAATGACCCTGCAATCGAGGGCAATCTGGGAGCCGGAGAGGCCATCCTCAAACCCAAACCTAATCTTTTGGTCCATGCTTTCTCATAGTTATGTTTTTGGAGGGATCTACTGGGAGCCTGGGGATCTCCTCACAGGCTCATTCTGATGGTGGCAAACATTCGTGGGGTTCCCATCAGCATGGGGGCGAGACGCTGGCTGGGAGGGCGGCCTTCTGCCGGCTCGGCAGCAAAGCTAGGGGAGGGGCATAAGCCACAGGCCAGAGCTATATCCCACCCTCATCCTTTACTAGCTGTCTTCCCTGAGCTTCAGTGTTCTCATCCATAAAATGGGCACAGACTGTCCCAACCTAGGAGGGACGTGGAGCACTGCTTAGCGTGCTCAGTTTGGTGCTGGAAAGACCTGGCCTGAGAGGTGGCCTTGGCCCGTCGCCAGCTGCTTGGTTCTGGGCAGGGCCCTGGCAGTTGCAGGGATGAGGGGAGAGGAACTACATAAGGCAGTGACTGCCTCCTTCCAGCCAGTTGTTGGCAGCTCCCCGTTGGGCGGGCCCTGAGCTTGCATCCCCCAGGTGGGGCAGGAGCTCAGCCAGGGCAGGGGGCCAGGAGGTGGCCTCTGATCCAGGTGTCGCCTCCTGTGTCTCTGGGGAGGAGCCCAGCACTTGCCTCAATCTGCTCACTTTCCTGTGGCACTGACTCTTCAAGGGACTCGGGATAAGCCATTAGCTTGGGCCTGGGAGTCGGTCCCTACTCTTGCCGACAGGTCTGTGGGGACAGACGCGGTAGCATCTGCCAAGCAGCCCGGGGCCGGCGCCCCTTGGCTTCCTGCTCTTCCTCAGCTTTGAGGAGCCTGACGGATGCTAATTTTCTTCCGTCTGAAGGTCACGAGGCTTGTCACAGTCCCTTGGTCCCAACCGCAGCCTCCATGTGACTGTTCGGAAATGTCAGAGAGGCACCACGGAGTGTATGGGCTCAGTCAACAAGCCCTGCCCAGAAAACCTTGGGCCCGAGGCCTCTGGGCAAGAAGGAAGGCTCGGCTCACGTACGCTGCCCTGATTCCCTGGATACCCTGACTATCATGATCAACTCTGACTAAGCTTGTACCCACCAAGGACTCCAGATCTTCTTCACGCAAACCCTGCCACAAGGGAATTGTGGGTCAAACTGTCCCACACCCATCATTGTGTCAGATGAGATTCCTCCCCTCAGGGTGTGGCTCAGAGCCCCTCTTCCAGGCCGCCTTCCCAGCTCCCTCAGCTGGGGTTGTCCTTACTCCCCCTCCTCAAACTGCCCCCCACCTTTCCCACCTTCCTCCTTGTGCTTCTCCCAAGCTGGTCTGCATTCTAGTGGTCTGTGCGTCCCCTGTCGGTGCCACGAGAGGAAGCGGCCGGGAACCATTGGTCATCGTCTTTGCTTTTGGTTCTTGGGGCTCTGCTCACAGGCTGAGCCTCTTTGGGACTGGAAGGGCCGGAAGCACCTGGAAGTCCCTGGGGCAGCAGCTGCTGCAGATGCTCCAAAGGATCAGCCCCGGACACGGGTGGGACAGGGAGCTGCTGCTCGGGGTCCGGCCGGTCCCTCTCTCGCTTCCGGAGCCTGGCAGCCTGCTTGGGCCAGTCCTGGGGGAGGAGCCAGACAGGCACTACTTTGAGTACTTGTAAAATTTCAATAGCGTTTCGTTTTCCAATTTTATGTAAAGCCAGTTTCCAGCTTTCCCTTTTGCGAGATTTTGTATCCCAGGTTCTTTTCTCCCTCCCTCCCTCCCCTCTTCCCAGGACAACAAGCAGCGTGTCGCAGGTTACACGGGGACAGTCACTTAAAACCCATTTCCCGGCTCTCAGGTTTTGAAAGAAAACTCGGAACAAAAGAGGGAAATCGCGAGAAAGAAAAAGCAAATCACAAAAGGTGAGAAGTGTGCGCGGATCGGCATCGGTCTCTCCCTCCGGAGCACGTGGCCTTTCCCAGCCCGAGTCCATGCAATCGCCCTGGATCGCTGGGTAGCCGGGGAGCCCAAATCTGGCTCACCGACAGCCCCATGAGCTTCTCTTCCTGGGCACGAAGATACTATGAATATTGATGGAAGGAGCTCCTGAAGTCGCCCCGAGTCGTGCAGTCTCCCCAGTCCTTGCGGGTGGGGGAGCAGAGGAGCATCTCCCGGTCACTCAGCCGTCTCCGACCAGAGCGGCGTGAGCCACTTTCAGGCAGAACCCGTTTGGTTCTGGGCCGTCTGACCGAGGGGGCCCAGAGACCTCCCCGCCATGAGCTGTGTGGGACTCGGCCAGAGGAAGAGATTTAGGTCAGAGGCTCTGGTCTCCCCAAAGGCCTGAAGGATTTCTGGGCTATCGCTGCTGCTCTTGGTCGGAGCCCATTGTTGGGTAACTTCGGCTGACCTCGAGAGGAAAGATGCTCAGGGTCATCACTACCTGCTGTCCCCCCGAGGGCACAGTTAGGCTGAGGAATGAAGGCGCCCCCAAAGGGGCTGGGCCCTCCCCCGACTCTCTCTTCCTCAGCCTGCTCTCTTGGGTCAGTCTGAAGCCACGGGGACGGTTCCCGCTGTCTCCCTCCCTCGGCCCCAAAGCCCTTCCCAGGCGATGGCTCCAGAACCAAGCCCAGAGAGTCCTCTGCCACTCTGCCACGGGTGCCCAGAGCCCCGGAGGGCAGCAGGGCCCTCTGGCCCAGGTCTCCGGGGTTGCTCTGGAGAAGAGAAGCTGAATTCAGAGCCTCAGAAACAATCTTTAATGGCCTCTTGTTACTCGGGTCGGGGGAGCACAGGGGCAGCTGTGTCAGTTCCCTCATCTCACAGAAGAGGAAACTGAGGCTCTGAGCAGTTAGTGCGGACTTTCCTTGCAGTGACCGATGCCGTGTTTAAGCGCTTACTGCATACTTGGTGTGCACTCTACCCTGCCCTCTAGGAACATTGCCTTGTCTCCCTCCTCTTCCCGGAGGCAGCTGGGAAGCCCAGGGGAGATAGAATCAAACCTGCTCTCCTGCCCCCCGCGTCAGCGCGGTGTCTTATGGAAAAACCCACTGTACAAACGACCTCCACTGACCCCCCCCCCAGAGCAGTTCCTGGAATCGTTCCCCGAGCTCTACCTGGGATTGGGGGCAGAACTGGAACATGCGTCTCCGAGGCCGCCCTGGCTTATTTATATCCTGATCAGCCTCCTCCCTCCATCCAGGGAACAGGCCGGGAAGCGCCCCTCTGTATGTCCTGTGGTCTAGAGAGCCCCGGCCCAAGACAGTGGGAGCCTGGGTCTGACCCCCCCCCCAGGAAGCCTGATAATCACAGTGAGGCTCCGAGGCTCCGTGACCTCCCAAAGTGGGCTCCCATCTCGGGGGGGCCCAGAGACCCCGGCCGGCCGGGCCAGTGAGCCCTGATCAGCAGCTTCCCCAAAGGCCTCTTGGTAAAGGGGGCCAGGGCAGGGGCTGCCCCAAATTGTCATCATCATGGTTTGGGGGTCACTTCCCATCTGAAAATGATGCCTGAGGGTGAAAGTCATCCCAGAACGGCAGCAACCCCAAAAGGCCTTAGACCCAAGCTCCCGGGCCAGTGTCTCTGGGGGCAGGGGCTGGGGAGGAGGCGGCTGAGTGGGCCCGGGGGCAGCTTCCAATAAGGACCCAGGCACTGCGCCCTGGAGCGACTGGCACCCGCTTACAATAAATAGACAGGTTTCTTTGACAAGACCCACTGGCTCAGCGAATGGATGGGGCTGGGAAGTAACTTGCTTCTCTGATCATCCACAAAATGGGTATAATGCCCTGTCTCGCAAGGAAGCCCCCGACCGCAGGGAGGTCTTGTGGATGCAGATGAATGACAGACTCCAGAAATGCAGAGCCGGAAGTGAGGCAAACACCCAGCAGATACTCTACAAGATAACTTTTTGTTTTCCAAACACACGCAAAGATCCTTCCGAGATTCACCTTTGCAGAAAGCCTCGGGTCCCAGATTTTCTCTCTCCGTCCCTCCCGTGAGCGGCGAGCCGTCCACTATGGGTTAAACAGCACAGTAGATACTTAATAAATACTTGCACAAGCTCCTGCCCTTTTTATATCTGAGAAGTCTGGTTTGGGAGGGGGACAGGGAATGACTTATGCAAGGAAAATAGTGACTAGCCTGTGAAGGACGTAGGATACTGTCTTTTAAACTTGTAGTTTTCTTTCTTTTATATCCAAAAAGGCTGATAAAATCATGTGTGAAAAAGTACAGCGCTTCACCTGCTAGGAAACCTGTTTAAAGAACTATCCTTCTGAGCCATACATTGGGAAGAAAGAAAGGAAGAAAAATAGGAAAGAGGGAGAGAGGGAGTGAGGAAGGAAGGGAGGGAGGGAGAAGGAAGGAAGGGAGAAGGGGAGTGAGGGAGGGAGAAGGAAGGAAGGGGAAAGCAAACTGAAATTTGTTGTAGTTTGAGCTATTTCCCTTAAGTGCCCTTTCCAACTCTCATTTGGGGTTATCTTGGCAAAGCTATTGGGTGGTTCGTCATTCCCTTCTCCAGGTCATTTTACAGAAGAGGAAACTGAGGCAAACGGGACTGTGCCCGAGTCTGTCGGAGTCTGAGGCCAGATTTGGACTCGGAGTTGCCTTCCTGATCGCAGTCCGTCGGTCCGAGCCCTGGGCCGCAGAGGGCATTCACCGCACTCGGGCTTTGTGGCTGCTCTGGGCGGCGCCGGGGAGCCGGGAGGTGGCTGGGAAGTCAAGCCGATGAGTTTGCTGTGTGCGGGAGGAAAGGACAGAACACAACGCGGCCGAGTGAAGAGATGGCCGGGCCTTTGGAACCGCCCAGGGAGGCATTTCAGGGAGTTTTAGACCGTTTGGTTCAGGGAAACGTCATTTATTGGCGACATTTATTTCTCATAAGCCTGTTGAGGGTGATTGTGAGGTAGAAGAGAGCATCCCTGCTTTGTCTTCTTGAGAGCAGTAAGGGGCCGGATCTGCCGGCAGGCGAACGTTGAGAACCACCCGGGACCCCCAGGCTGGCCCCGGAACGTAGGGCCCTTGCTCAGGGGCCCCCAGATAGTTTCCGCTGGACACTGGTGGTCTATGGCCCGGGTTTATGGGCAGACTGTGATGCATCCGTTATTCTTGCATTTGCCTTATATCGAATAACTTGTTGTGTTAGGATTCTTCTTCCTTTTGCCTTATTATTTAGTAAATGGAGGCTATTTAAGAATTAAAAGATTGTGATTAACTGATTCCGTGTAAGTAGGAAGCGCGCTGTGGGCACTTGGGGGTCCCAGAGGGGGGTAACGGTTCCCCCTCTCCCACACAGATCCTGGCAGGGACTGAGTATGGAAGCCTGGGGGGGGGTGCTGGGAACCTCAGGGCTTGTGGGTGAGCTGGAGGGGGTGCTGGGCCGGTGAAGTTCCATGGCCGATGATTAGCTGAAGAATGGAGATGGTACAGAGACGGCCCCTGTTTCATGGAGCTTCTCCAGGACAGTCTGGCTCCTCCTGCCTCATCTTGGCTCCATCAGGAAGGTCAGGGACTCCATCCTTGGAGTAACAAACTCGGTGCTCTGTGTGAGAAAATACTGGGAGCTAAAGCCTGGGAGAATGCACTGAGGTTGGCCAGGAACCCTGTTGGAAATCTGTGGGAAACCAGGGTCTCTAAGCCGGCCTTTATCCCCAGCAGACGAATGGATGGAGGTGCTGAGCCGGAGCAGGAAGCTTGGGAGGCCTGGGTCCAGATCTGAGCTTTCAGAACCGAGGGAAGCCAGGGGAGGCCGGGGGGAGGAGGGAGGTTCGGGACCAGGAGAGACCCTTCTGCATCAGGATGGCCTTGAGCTGGGGCCGCCTTCCAGCCAGGGTCCTCAGGGCATTTTACAGTTAGTCTCTCAGCTCCAGGTCTTGGAGAATCGGGGTTTAGACGGTGGAAGTGACCCGGGGAAGGCGCGCTGATGCTGGGGACTTCTCCAAGCCAGTGAAGCACACCCTGGGCCCTTGGAACCCAGTCCTTCCTGCTGAGGAATAGTGGGCTTCCCGGCACACAGTGGGGGTTCCCGGCACACAGTAGGTGCCCCGGAGCGGCTCCTTCTGCTGTTGTTGTTTTTCAGTGTCCCTGTACTCTCCAAGGGCAAAGAGCCGCCCACCTGTGTCCTTGTTTGCTTCCTCTCACTCTGTACCGGGGCCCAAATGATGGCAAATGGACGAGGCAGCCATCAATAGACAGGCTCATTAGGAGCGTTCTCTGCTCCTGGAACACTCGGCGAGCGGGCAGAGCGCGCTTGTTGTTCGGTTGTTCTCACAAATCAAATTGAAAAGGCCATCGATCTGGTTCCGGGAGGCATGTGTGGGGCCGGCTGCGCTTGCCAAACAATCCATCTGGAGTAATTGAGTGCCGGAGGCCTGAGAGCCCGCGCCCGGTGAGAGGCCCCCCCCTTGCCAGCGCTGTGGGCTCTGGGCCTCCCCTCTTTGCCCCCTCCCAGATGGAGGCAGAACCTGGAGCCTATTGGAAACTTCCCAGTGGGGAGCTTGGCCCAGGCGGGGGCTGGCCCCTGGAGACCTCCCAGGGCTTTCCGGAGCAGGCCGACTTGTCGGGGAGTGGATGAGACGCCCATCCTGGGTCCCCCTCGGTGCCGAGTCCCTGACCTGGTGGTCTGAGCAGTGGCCCTTTTGTGCCCTCCACCCCCCGACCCGTGGCTCCCCCTGCACCTGCCGTGAGGGAAGGGGCCCCTGCAGTTGCAGCATCTGCCCGCCCAGGCCGGCTGGAGAGGGAGAGCAGCGAGGCGGCCCGGGAGAGTTCCTGGGCTATGATGCATGGGAGGTGCCGGGGAGGAGATACGGGATGGGAGAGGAAGTGCTCGGCTTCATGGGGGTCTCTGGTTAGGGAGGTGACATAACAGAGCCCTGCTTAAGGGGAGTCTCTGTCATGGGCGCACTGTGGGGGTGGCTGGGCAGCCACTCGGCGACCCCTGAGATTCTCTGGGCAGAGATGTGCAGTTTGGCCGTTTCCCCTCCCGGCTCATTCGACAGAGGAGGAACCAAGGCAGATGGGGCGCAGAGACTTGTCTGCAGTGTCGGAGATTGCGACTGGGTCTCCCCGACTCCCGGCCTGGCACTCTCGCCACCGCTGTGGCACCTGCTGCCTCGGCACAATGGGCAGGGGCGGATTAGAGTGATGAGAGCGGAGGCGCCAGGTGGGGGAGGCGTCTGATGGAGGCTGGGGCAGAGTAAGAAAAGTGTCCAGGGGGGCGGGATGAGATTTGCCAAGTGACTGGACACGGCTTGACCAGGGGCAGGACCCAGGGGCCTCCCCCCGAGGAAGGGTCAGCGGGAGAGACTCCAGAGGCCAGAGAGAAGTGGCCCAAGGACCTTCCCCCAGTTTGTTCCCAGCCGGGCCAGAAGCTGGGAAGCAGGGGGAGCACGCCCCATTTTTGGCTTATAAAGTCTTGCCTTCCCCATCACCCTCCTGAGCTGCCCCAGGGTGTGGGAGGTGGCTGGGGTTGGGCTGGGTTCCTCTGCCCCACAGCCGCCGCAGGCAGGGGCAAGGGTGAGGGATGGGCTGGAGGGGACGCTCCTCTCAGGACCAAACAGTGGCTCCTAAAGTTCTCTGCTCGGTTTCCCTGCCCCCTGGCTCTTCCTCCGAGCCTGGATGGAGCCTTGTTTCAATGTTCTCAAAAACAAATCTCACAGCTGGCAGTTTCATCGGTGGTCGGGAGGTGGGTGACTGTATCTCGCCTGCGTTTCCAGATCTCTCCCTGCGGCCTCCCTTCCCTGTGAGCTGTTCCTCGTGGGAAAAATTAGGAAAGGAAAAATGAGCAAAATCAGGCGAGACCAGCTGGGCCCGGCGAGGACAACGCGGCCCCACTTCTACAAAGGGGAGCGGAAATGCAACTCTCTCCTGTCCTTGTAACCCCTTTGAGGGTTACCACTACAAATGGGGCGCGCTCCCCCCGCTTTCCAGCTTCTGGCTGGCCCTGCTGGGAACAAATTGCTTTTGGTGATTTGGGGTTCCTTCCCCCCACTCCCCTCTCCATCTTGTCCGGGAGCTTGCCCCTGCTGTGGCTCTCCATCGGTCTCCCCTGGCAGGGCTGTCACCTCCCTGTCACTTGGCTTGTGAGTCACTGATCCTTCGGGGAGAGGCGGGCGGCCAGGAGCCGGCCCTTCCTTGAACCCATGGTGGGGCCTCCCTCCAGGCTTGGCCGGGGACCCGCCCTCTCTCTTCCTTTCCGTCGAACAAGGAAAGCCAAGCACCTTGGTCCACTCTGGAGAACCCCTAACCTGCTGACCTCAAACCAACTCCTGGAGCCCCCTCCCCAGGCCAGCTTGGAAGCCCTCCCCCATTCTCTGACCCAGTCCTCCCCACCTTTTTGGGCCAGTGGCACTAGAGATTTTGGCAAGAGCTTTGCTGTAGGTTTTAGTACCCGCTGCATTCCCTGGGCTTAGTCCAGCAGCTCCTGTCCCCCCAATGTGGGAGCCACATGGGCTCTTCCGCGTCCCCGATGGCCTTCCTACGTGTTCTCCAACCCTCCCTCCAATGATGCAGCCCAGAAGTTCCCCCAGTCCAGAACCGGAGTTCACTGGCTTCTTCTGGTACCAAGATTCTCTCCTTTCTTGAAAAGTGGGACTTTCCTCCTGTTGCAGTCCTACATCACTGCTCCCAGCTCCCGGCCGGCAACCCCCAGGGACAGAGCCTTCTTGGCAACCCCCACTCTTTCTTTCCCCTCAAAATCGGTGGTGAGCTCCCTGTGCGTCCACACCAGCCTCCCTGGACAAACCCCCTTTCTTCTTTTTGTTTCTCTACATCCTGGAAAGCTTCCCAGCAGACCCTAGGATTTAAATTCGAGGGAGCCTTCCTCTCCTTCTTCAGAAGCTGCTTTCCCCAAAGCGCCAGTATGCTCTAGACCATAGCAAGACCTCCCTTCCTCCCCTACCTCAGACTCTAAGGAGGAAGGATGCTTCCCTCCGTGTTCCTCATGTTTTCTGCCTCTCAGTGAGAACTCTTGCATAAAGAACTGTTCCTTGTGGCTTCCTCCATCATCTAAGGACCACATTATCACGGAGGCGGGTCAGCTAGGGGCGTCCCACTGCACAGAGTGTCCCACCTGGCTTAGAAGACTCGTCTTTGTGAGTTCAGATCTGGCCTTAGACTCTCATTAGCTGTGTGATCCCGACATAGAAAAGTCCAAATGGAGTCGGGAAGATTCAGCACAACTGAGCCCAACTGCTTTGGAGGAAGTCAGAGACAGACCTAGAAATGGGGAATTGGAGAAAAAGAGATGAGAGACAGAAAGAAGAGAAAGAGAGAAAGGAAGAGAGGGAGAGACAAAAAGAGAAGCATAGAAAAATGGGGGGGAGGGAGAGAGGAGAGAGTGAAGCAGAGAGATAGACAAAGAAAGACAAAAAGAGACCAAGGGAAGGGGAATGCGGGAAAAAGGGCAGGAGGAGAGGGGCGGAGGGAGATCAGAGGAGGAGAGAGGGGTCTAGCAAATGTCTAACAACTGAAGTCTCATCACCAGTAAATTCTGCTGGTGTGTCGAGCTTTGGGTGATTATCTCTAGTTCTGTCATGTATGCAAATTAACTCCCAACAAATGGTCAGATTCTTGACCTGACTATTGCACACAACTGCCCGGCCACTTTGAGGAACCAGAATTCTGAAACTCTTTTCAGCTCTAAACAAAATCTTCATTCTTTCATTATTTTCCTCTATCTTATTGCTGAAACCCAGTCTTTGTTTTCCTCTTGACCTACAGTCCGTCTATCCCTTGTTGGTCAATATGCACTTATTAAGCACTTAGGAACACAGAAAGAGGCCTCTGCCAGTCCCTGTCCTTAGGGACGGCCCATTTGATTAATCATTGCTGGGGAGCTCACGATCCCCCCCTCTGGTCCTCCATTCCATCACCTCTATTGGGCTATCACTTTTTTTTGATGGGGTACTTTGGGGGGGAGGGATTAAGCAAATATTTTGTTTCCCAAAGTACCCCGGGTAGTTATGAATTTTCAGCCCGAATACCGAAAAAGAAACTAAATGTGCGATTTTCCCTGAGATTGTTTGAAAAGGGAAAGTGTTTGGGGTAGTTTTGGAATTTATTTGGAATTTAAATTTTGTAAAGCCATTGAAAATTAAAAAAGGGAGATTTCCATTAAATAATTTTTTTGTTTTGTTTAAAATAGAGGATCCCAAAGAACTGGGGAACATTTTGTGTAAGATGTTTAAAAAGATGAAGAACAGTTTAGGATGTAGAGGGAAAAGCCAAGGGGGGAAGTTTTCCCAAGAAAGAACTGGAGCGTTTGGAAATGAGATGGGAAGGGCTTAAGTTTTAAAATGCTTGTTGTTTTTCCAGGGGGAAGCCACGTTGGTTTTTGTTTCGTTTGGGAAGTGGGGAAAGGGGGGGGAAGAGAAAGTTTGGACCAGGGTTGTGGAGGGGTGTGGGCTTTGACCACCTTTGGGAGAGATGCCAAGTAAGGGGATAAGGAGGGAGGGGGTTTTGGGTGGGGTTGAGCCCTTTCGGCTGGTAACCTTACCGCCTTTTCAAAACCCGGGGGATGGAAAATGGGAGGAACGGAGGTAGAGGGAAAGGAGGTTTTTTCCAAACAGTGTTACCCGCCCATTTTTACCAATGGGGATTCCGATTTTTGGTTTGGTGGCGGATTTAATTAGTGCGGTTTTTGCCCAAATCGTTTAAAGCCCGAAATTTTTGAAAATGTCCAAGGGGAGTGGGGGTGGAGAGGAAGGGTTGGAGTTGTTACCCAGAATTAACCCCGGTTGTGGGATTGGGGGTTATTTTCCTTTTGCCCAGAAGAAAGAAAGAAAGAAAGCGATTTGGTGTTTTTGGTAAGGGGCCGAAAAGGGAGGTGTTTAGGGGTTTTTTGGGGGAAGTTACCGGAAGTGGGGGGTGGGGGTTTTGGGAAAAGGGGTTTGCCGGGGTTTTTTGGAAGGGTTTTTGTTGTTAAAAGGGTGTATTTTGTTTTGGTTTAAGGGTTTTTGGAAGAGTTTTTTGCTGGGTTTTTTAAAAAGATTTATAGAAAAAGAGGGGTTATGGTTTGGGGTTTATGGATAAAGCGTTTTGTTTTTTTTAGTGTTTGTGGCGATGTTGTTGTATAAATGTGGGTTTGGGAAGGGATAAAGGGGTGTTTTTTTGGGGGTAGAGGGAGGATTTTGGTGATGTTGTTTTTCATTGTTTTTCATTAAAAAGAAAGTTTGTTTTGTGAAAGATGTTTTGGGATGTTTGGGAAAATATGTTTAAAGAGTTTTTTTGAGAGTTTAAAGAGAAGGGGGGCGGGTGGGGGAGGGGTTTTCAAAAGAGGGGTTTTGAGAAGGGGAGTGGAGGGTTTCTTTGTGGGAGGTTTGGGGAGTTGGGGGGAGTTTTGCCATGTGTTCAGTGTCGGGGAAGGGAGGGGTAAGGGTGGGAGGATGGGTTAGGGAGGGGGGGTCTTTATGAAGAGGGGGTTGGGGTGTTTTTGAGAGGGATTTTTGTATTTAGGTTTTTGTTTTGCTTTGTGGGAAAGTGGTTTTTTTAATTATTTATTTTTTTGGGATTATAATTTTCGGTTTTTTTGTTTTTTTACTTTCTGAGGTGGAGTGGTTTTAATTTTTTTTTTTTTTTTCTTTTGCTTATCTTTGAAAGCAGGGAGTTTTGAAAAAAAAAAAAATTTTTCTTGGTTTTGTTTCAAGAAGGTTTATCAAGGTTTTGTTAGGGAGGATTTCTTTTGTTATATTTATGGTTCCTTTCTAGTTTTTAATTAGAGTTTTGTTTTGAGTATTTTTTGTTTTGTTTTTGTTCCTGGTTTATGGTTTTGGTTCATCTTTGTGAGTTTTCCTCGGGAAGGAGGAGCAGGTTTTAATGGGATTTCTTTTTGTTGGTAAAGCTTAGTGGTTTTTTGGGATTTTAATTTTTTGTGGAGAGTTTTGCAGGGGACCCCCTTTTTTCAGTTTTGAGTTTTTGTTCCCTTTTCTATTTGTTCATTGTTTTCCCGGTTGCCCGGCGGTGTTTTTGTTTGCCACGGAGTCCAGTGATCTTCCTCCTGGCTCCATTAGAATCCTTGCCGTTGAGACCCTGCCTCTTTGTTTTGGGGTTGCCTGTATTCCCGGCTTGCTTGGCACACTGACCTGGTTCTCCCCAAGAGGGAGCCCTTTTGAGGTGGGGCATTCCATTTGGTCTTTGTGCCCCGGAGCCTTGCCTGAGATGGGAGAGTTAAAAAGACTTGGGGACTGTTTTTTGGAGAGACCGAGCTCTGATCCTGGCCTGGAGCCTGTTCCCACTGTTCCCCTCAGCTCAGCCCCCTTCCGGGGAGTGGTCCCCCCTTCCTGCTCGGGACTAAGATGCTCATGGTTGTGACAGCAGCTTCACAGAAGAGCCCACGTTCCCCCAACGGGCATAAAGTGGCAGAAGCTCCTAAAAATGTGATGATGAATCAGAGACTGTTCTAGAAATGTTCCCCTGCAGAGATGAAAAGGTCACTGACTGCACCGGAGTTGCCGAGCCAGAGAAAGGGAGACTCTGTTGTCTAATGTTCTGGTCACCAATTAGAATGGTCGGCAGTGACCCAAATGGACAAAAATCCTGTGTTCCAAATGCCCCCCAACTCCTTGTGCCGGAGATTCTTGACCCATCCCTTCCATTTCAAATGAGTCATACAGGACGCCCTCTTGCTCAGGTTACCATGCCATCAGTGGGGAGAGAACTCGTGGAGAGAGGGCCAAGGAACAGGAATGGAAAGGCTTGCCCAAACCCATCGTGCCCGGGAGGGGCAGCTCCTCCGCATGGCTCTCTGACGAGCATGGCTGTCTGTCGGGGTCTCTCGTCTGGGCTCGGCGTCCCTCGGGCTTGGCTGAGTGACCATGTCCTGGGCTCGGCTCTTTGGGAGCATCGACTGGCTCCCGGCTCCCACCTGCCCCAGAGCTGGGCTCCAGAGCTTCTCCCTCACAAAGGTAGGCCGAGGTCTTGCAGTGCATGAGCACTGGGACTAGGAGCTGCCGTGTTCCCCCAACAGCCGACCACAGAGTCCCAAGTGTAATCCTCTATTCTCTGGAAGGAAGGGAAGGAGACAAGGAAGGGAAGGAAGGAGGGAAGGAGGATGAATACTTTGGTCTGTGTTTAGACTCCACCAATTCTTTCTCTGGGCATGGATAGCATTTTTCATCATGAGGTCTTTAGAACTATCTTGACTCTCTTTATTGCTGAGACCAGATAAGTTATTCATGATTCATCATACAATATTGCTGTTACTGTTTACAATGTTCTCTCCCCTCTCCCCCCTTTAAATCTCTTTGGAATACAGATCAAAGCAGTGGATCAAAGAATATACACAGTTTTGGGGCCTTTAGAGCCTGCTAGCATAGTTCCAAATTGCTCTCCCGAATAGCTGGATCTATCCACAACTCCACCAATAGTGAGTCAGTGTCCCAGTTTTCCCATATCCTCTTTAACATTTATCATTTTCTTATTGCATCATCTTAGCCAATCTGATGGGTATGAGGTAGTACCACAGAGTTGTTTTAATTTGCATTTCTCTAATCAAGAATACTTTAAGACATTTTCCCCACATGATTATAGATAACTTTGATTTGTCTGAAAACTGCCTGTTCATATCCTTTGACCATTTATCAACTTGAGGAATGACTTGTATTCTTATAAACTTGACTTAGCTCTCTATATATTTGAGAAAGGAGGCCTTTATCAGATACTGTACAATTTTTTCTCCAGTTTTCTATTTTTCTCCTGATTTTGTTTGCATTGTGTGTGTACGAAACCTTTTTGATTTAATATAATCAAAATGATCAGTTTTCTATCTTGTAATGCTGTTTCTTGTTTGGCCATAAATTCTTCCCTTCTCCATAGAGCTGACATGCAAACTATTCTATGATCCTCTAATTTGTTTATGATATTTCCCTTGAGATTTAAAGTCATGTACCAACTTTTATCTTTTCTTGATATAAGTTGTTAGATGTTGGTCTAGACGTAGTTCCTGCCATACTGTTTTTCAGTTTTTTCAGGAATTTTTTTTAATCAAATAATGAGTTTGTTGCGGTCATTTATTACAATGTTGTATCCTGAACCTATTCCACTGACCCTCCCTTCAACTTGCGTGCGCGTACACACACACACACACACACACACACACACACACACACACTATTTCTTAGCCAGCACCAGAATGTTTTGATAATTATCATTGTATAATAGAATTGTGGTATAGGTAGACCACCTTCCTTTACATTTTTTTCAATTACTTCCTTAATTTTCTTGATCTTTTATTTTATCAAATTAATTTTATTACTTTTTTCTAGTTTTATAGAATATTTGTGTTAGTTTGCTTGGTGTGGTACTGAATAGATGAATTTAGAATTGTCATTTTTATTATATAGACTCAGCCTCATCAAGAGCAAGTAATATTTTTCCAATTGTTTAGACCTGACTTTAGTTGTGTAAAAGTGTCCTGTAATTGTGTTCATATAGATCCTGGGTTTGTCTTGGCAAGTAGAAGTATTTTGCATTGTCTGCAGTGATTTGAAATAGAATTTCTCTTATCTTTTCCTGCTGGACTTGTAGGTGATGCATAGAAATGCTGATGATTTAAGTGGGTTTATTTTATTTCCTACATCTTTCCTAAAGCAGCTAGTTATTGCAACTGGTTTTTTTCAGTACACGGTCAGGATGCATCGGACAAGGCCAGGTGGGGTGATGGGGGTCTACAAGAGGAGCGGGGGAGGGGCCTGGCTCAGACCCTCTGGTGAAGAGTCCCCATTTTCAGTGGGTGGTCGCCCACCTCTCAGATGAAGGCTCTCTTTTTTGGTCAGTAGATATTTGAAATAAAAAAAGAAATTATAAATGCAGCGGCTGCGCCTCCCTTTACGTTCCTGTCTCCTGTTCTGAACAGAAGGAAGATGGAGGTTGTTCTGGGAGTTTTTGGGCCTCTGAAAAATCCCTGGTGAAATGAGAGGTGACCCAGACCTGGGGGTCCACTCCCCTCACTTTGCTTCCAGTCACACTGGGCACCTTGGGCTTCCTCCTACTAGGGCTGCCTTTCCTGAGAAGATTCCCTCCAGCCCAGAGTCTTGGGCACCCCTGGCCCTGGCAGAGATTGGGCTGCTCCCGCAGTGGGAGACATGGCAAGGAAGGAAGGGAAGGGGCACTTCTGAAGCACCTACTATGTGCGGGGCACCAGAAATGCTTTGTAAATGTGTTCATTTAATCTCCCAACAACCTCGGGAGACAGAGCTACTGTTATGCGCGTGTTAAAAAATATAACTGAATAAACAGAAGTGGGCAGAGATGGAGGGATTTGCCCCAGTCCCAGAGCTACGTCTGACCTCAGGCCTTTGGGCTTCCAAGTGGTGCCATGTGGCTGCCGCTGGGGACAGAAAGGAACATCCCCACCCCCCTGACCCTTCCTAGAAGTGCCGTCCCTGCACCCGAAGGCCCAGGGCCCTGGAACTTTTGTTCTGAGCCCCGACCTTTCATAGAGCCCCCACTGGGCCCCTCTGTCATTCTGGAGATGCTGCCCCGACAGTTTTCCATGAGAACAGGGGCTTGTGTTGCCTGAGTGAAAATAGCTCCACGATCTCAGCAGTTTGGATGGAGCCTGCCCCAAGTCCCTGCCCCAGCTTGCTGGGTTTCTTTCACACACACCATTTTCCCTTTAAGAACGGGTTGTGTATTTATGCACAGCATTAAAATAGGCCGTGGTAAATTGGGGCAATTTTTAATTCAAACCAAATAAAGCCGTCTCCATAAATGCAACATTTGTTTTGAACCAGATCAGACCCAGCAGTATTGGGGGGGGGCGCAGCTTCCCGGCCCTTCCCCTGCTCCCCGCTCCTCAGAGTTGGGGTTCCGGAGCCGGGGCTCAGCGTCCCTCCAGAGCCGCAGGTGGACGGTCCCAGCAGTCGCCCGACCCCATAGCGGAGCATTTGGCACATAACAGGCTTGTTTATGGCATCTAGGCAGGAAGCAGCTCTGTCACCCTAAGGCACCTGCAGCCATCCTGGCCCTGGAGCCGAGTTCCCACAAAGCCCGGGGGGCAGAAGGAGGAAGACGAAACTTTCCCTCTGCCTCAGAACGTGCTCCGTCTCCTGTGACAGGTGACAAAGGAAGCGGCTGATGGGCCGCCCCCGCTGTGCTATCTTTGCCATTCAATCTGAGCACGGTGGCTGCTGGGTCCTCTGCCAACCTGTCAGCCTTCTCCACAGCGCCAGGCTGGCACAGCTGGGAGCTGCTCCATCAGGGAGCCGTCAAGGGGCAAGAACGGGCCGGACCGCAGCAGAGCGCTCCAGGGCACTGGGCAACGCCGGCAGGCCAGAGCCAGCTAACATCGTGGGCAGCATCCGCTGGGCGCCCGCAGGTGCCCACCTGCTGGTGGTCCCTCAGGTCTCTGGGCGAGGGGAGAGCCACACATTCCCGAGAGTCGAGCGAGAGGCAGGGAGGTGTGGTAGTGAGCACCCCTGGCCCAAACCCGGACATCCACTGGCTACGTGAGCCTGGACAGGCGAAGGGGCGCAGGGGGCAAGGCACCGAGCTGGGAACCAGCTTCCAATCCAGCCTCAGTCACTGCCCAGCCAGGCAGTTTCCTCATCTGTGAAATGTGTTTGATTCCCAGAGTCATCATGGAGATCAAATGAGTCATTCAGAAAGGTCTTTGCCAATTTTAAAGCTCTGTTGAAATGCCGGGTGTAGCATGATAGGGTGAGCATTTCCAGAGAGCTTTAAGGTTCACCAACTTTGTTAGGACACATGACCTTTCTTGACCTCAACATTCCCATCTATAAAAAGGGATGGTGACAGAAATATTGCCCACCAGAGTCCTCACGAGAAGAGCCCTCTATACCCCAGAACGTGGGCTGTCCGTGAGAACTCTGAGGGTCTCCCAGGTGCCCATCGGTGTCCCCGGCACTTACGGCTACTCTGACCCTGCTGCCTGTGGGATTCTAGTCCAAGAGAGGCTCCCCACCCCGGCCGGCCCACTTTGAGCCCCCCCCCCCCCGCTGGCCGGCCCACTTTGAGGCCTCAGGGCCGTGTTGAGGGGCTGGGGCTCAGAGTTGTGCCAGTTGAGCAGAAGCTCTGGCGGGATCTGCCACCTTAGAAAGGTTCTGCATTTGATGCCAGCAGAAATAACAATAAGGGAGGCAGTTGGCCCCCCGATCTCTGAGGGGCGGCACAAAATGGCACTGCCCAGTGACCAGAGATGGCAGGGCCGGGGGCTCTGAAACAAAGGCAGAGACAAAACGGCCCCCTCCCCATGCTGCCCGTCTGCTTCCGCACCAAGGGGGCAGGGCTGGAAAGTGCCAATGAGGGATGAGAAGAAGTGCAGTTTTTATGTCATCCATCACTACGCTAACGACATGGTTCTTGTCCCACGGCTGACATTGGGCCGCAGGAACTGAATCCCAGCAGGTCATGAAGCTGCAAGGCAGAACAAAGCCCCAGATAAAGGGACTCACGTGCTCCCTGAAGAGACAGAGCAAGGTTGAATGAGCTGATTTTGCCATCCAAAGGCAACAAAAGCTCCATTTCCTGGGCCACTGGGTCATGTCGCACTGTGCTTATGATAAATATTTGCAGAAAAGCTCCATGAGAATATCTGCCCTTTATTGCCAACAGCAACTTCAGAGAAGGCAAAGAGCTTTCTGGAGACCTCAGGAAGCCCCCCAAATCAATTCACAGTCACTCCAACAGTCAGTGAGTGACTCCAGTGCAATGAAGATGGTAGAAAAATGTGTTGGAAAATAAAGAGCTGCAGGAAGAATGGAGAAAGAGCAGTCTCGAAAGTCAGAAAACAACAACAAAGCCACAAACTCCCCAAAGTGACTGGATGTGAATGGAAGGGAAAGGCTGGTCGTTGCCGAGGGACTTATTCAGGAACCTAAGTCATAGCCGCTGATTTCTTAGACCAAAGGCTGCAATCGGCCCCATAATAGAAGAAGAAAGAATAAAACCAAGAAAAGATGACGTGTCATTGCACCAGCACCATTCTGGCTGACTTGAATTCTTCATATTGCAAAACAAGGAGCAGCAGAAGGACAGAGACTGACCCCGGCTTCCACTGTTTCCTAAGGAAGTTTATCCTTCCAAAGTCCATCACCACAACCAGGAGACCGAAGGGACCTGGAAACAGACGGCCCTCGACCTCCTTGTCTGACGGGCCCGTGGTAGCCGGGGTGCAGAGCGTCGCTTGTCTGGGAAATCAGAGCAGGACCAGAGCCGGGACTAAAGGGCAGCCGCTGAGTAACAGTAATAACGGCCCACAGCTAACGTGTCTGTGGTGCTTCAAGGTTTGCAAAGCACGCACCTGTAAACAGACGGGCACACACAGGCGATAGTATGTATTTAAATATGTAATCTTTCCGTTGCTCACGACAAGCCTGCGAGGAGGCTGCTGCTCTCATGCCCGGAAGTGAAGAAACGATGGCTTTCTGAATTCTGAAGAGGAAAATAATTCACCCACAATTCCCAGCACACATCGCTGCAGAGGAACAATAATCCTGGGCCACCAGAAGAGATGAAGCAAGGGATGAAAAATCAACACGTAAGGGAAAGGAGTTTGGGAGGAAAGAATATGAGGAAGAGTTTGCAACTGAGGGGTGGGAGGACATGATTATGGGGGTCCCATTGAAGAGCTTGATTCTCAAACTCTCTGGAAGGGGGAGGATACTTAGAAAACTAATGAGCCTTGTTGTTAGCGTGAGGGAAAAAGCAGCCAAGAAAATGTCGGTGTGGATCCATACCTTGACTCTCATCTAAATAAATTTTATGAGAATAAGCTACACACCTGTCAGTGCAAGTCAACGAGCATTTTTTTTAAAGCTCCTACTGTGTGCAAGAACCTGAAATAGGCACAAGGAATAACAAAGAAAAAACAAAACAGTCAATTCCTGCCTTCAAGAGCTTTTCATTCCTCTGGGGGCCCAACAACCTGAAGCAAGTCAGTAGAGAGCAAGGGCAGTTATACATGGAGGAGTGGCGGCCATCTGGGACCAGGAAAGGCGCTGGGTGTGAAGGAGCTCGGCTGTGCTTGGAGGGAAGCAAGGATTCTAGGAGGTGGAGGCAAAAAGGAAGCCTCCCCAGACATGGAGACCATCCGGGTAAAGGCCTGGAGATGGAAGAGTAAAAGTCCCAGAGCCAGTTTCTAAGATTATAAGTTGCCAAGAAGTTGATGGCAATTTCTTCACTGGAAATTTCCCGCACCAATGAAACCCCAAGTCCAGACCTCAAAGGGAGGAAGGAGGGACAGACAGGATGGCAAAAACGTACTTTAACATCAGGAAGGTTTAGGTTCAAGTTCTACCTTTGACTGTGTCAGCCTGCACAAGCCACTTTTTATATCTCTCAGTAACATGTACTTGGAATATATTCCAATCTAATTTCCAATACATATCCCAAGTGAGAGAAAAATGGCAGACCTACTTTGGTGAAGTGAGTCCTCACCAGGAGTCCCCACCCCCATGGAAATGTCAGGGTCTGGATAAAATTAAAAATGCAAGTGGCCCTGAAAATCTGCCGCCCCCACAAGATAGTGGGAGTGTGGTTAGATGGTCGCTCATCTGAAAAAGATCTGGAGGTGTGAATGCACCACAAGCTCTGTCCGGTACCCGGTTGGGTGAGATGGCAACCAAGAAGTGCTTTGCTGGGCTGCATTATGAGGGGCCGGGTGGGAGCCCCCTGTGCTCTGCCCTGGCCTGGGCTTGTGTGATAGCAGAGCAGCCAGCATCTGTCCCCACTGTTGGGTTAGCCAAGTACGCTACCCCACAGTCCCCCTCACCATAATGCCGGTGCTGTTGTGATCTCCATCTTACAGATGAGGAGACTGAGGGGGCAGCAACGAACTGACTTGTCCAGGGCCTCGGCGCTTGTGTCTCTGGGCTCTTTTCCAGCTGCTTTATTCCGCCTGTAACGCTCCATGGCCGCTGTGGTAACCCTAACCCTAAATGCCCAGTTTGCGCCTCCCAGCTGAGGAGCCCTGGGTGAGCCGGAGGGTGAGGAGCTGGACAGCTCCCAAGCAGGAAGCCTTCACACCACACTGCTTCTGCCCGCCCAAGGGACCTGCCCAGGAGCACTGGGGGAAGCTACAGGGAGAGAGAGCACCGCGGCCCCAAAGCAGATCGGTCCCAGGGGGCCATTCTGGGCAGTACTGCAGTGCAGGAGGGTCCAAGGCCGCCCAGCTCCGCCTTGGCTTTGGTGCAGGGACCTCTCCGGGGAGGGCAGCCTCTGAGGGCACTTCTAGGGCCGGGGGGCTGAGATCCGAGATGTGCCCGAGGCTGTCGTTGGGCCAGGGGGAAGCTCAGAGCGACTCCACAGGTGGCCAGGTGCTGACAGGTGCCCAGGTGCTGACAGGTGCCCAGGTGCTGACAGGTGCCCATAGTACTGACAGATGCCCAGGTGCTGACAGGTGCCCACGTGCTGACAGGTGCCCACGTGCTGACAGGTGCCCAGGTGCTGACAGGTGCCCATAGTACTGACAGATGCCCAGGTGCTGACAGGTGCCCAGGCACTGGCAAGTGCCCGGGTGCCAGCAGGTGCCCATGTTCTTCTCCGCCCGTGGTTTTCCATTTGAGATGGGATCCAAGGACTTGCTGACCATCCCCGCACTGGAGCAGATGACAGTGAGAGCATGTAAGAATGCAGCCTCTGACAGGTAAAAAACCAATGATGATGGGTTTCCAGTGGGGTGCCTGGGGGAGTCCTGGTGACTCACCCTACCCACTTGGAAGGACAGGAGTGCAGAGCATCTCCGGGCCCATCTCGCCAGCCCTGACTTTGCCAGTCAGGGAAACCAAGGCTGCCCAGATCCTTGGAGTCGGGGGGACATCTGGGCCCTGCCGCCCATGAGGGGACCGAACCTCGGGGGCTTTAGGTAAGTTCCGGTTCCTCTCGAATCCTGGGCTTTCTCTGATGGAGCACACAGAGGGACGGAGGAGTGTGTTTGGGAGGGGCAGCAGGGTTCATGACTGCGCCAGCCACACACAGTGGGTGTGTTTGGGTGAACACACTGTGCTCCCGGGACTGCCTGGTCCCCAGAGCAGCTGAGCTGGGCAGTCCTTGCCTGGTTCAGATCAAAAAGCCTTTCTGAGTCCCCCAGTTGTTAGTTTTCCAACCCGGAAACGAATCTCCTCCCACTTGTTCTGTGCTGGTGCCACGGTAAGCAGGAGGAGGGGACTGGGGGTGAGAACATCATGTTAAAATTAACATTTATTTTTCCCTGAGACAATGGGAGTTAAGTGACTTGCCCAGAGTCACACACTAGGAAGTGTTAAGTGTCTGAGGTCACATTTGAACTTGGGTCCATCAGCTCGGGCTCCAGAGAGTCAGACCCACACAAACTGGCTGGAGCTGAGCAAGAGCTCTGGGTGGCCAGAGGAGCCTCCGTGGCCGCGGGGCAGAACCAGCTGGGTCTCAGTGTCCTGGTGATTAGGGAGGGGCTGGGTCTGCACCCTCCAGCTCCAGAGCATAGGGATCCTAGCAGGCAGGGGATGGAAAGGCCCCGGGGATGACTTCCATTGACTCATCTGGTGGGCGGCAGCCCCTCTGGTCTGAGTCTCTTCCTGGAGCCTCCAAGCAGAGCCAGAATAAGACACCATTTTGCAGTTTTCTTGGGTTTCCTCGTGGGTTCCAGAACCTTTTCCAGCTTCAGGTGGGGTTTTGTCCCCATTGACTCCCTGGGTCCTCACGCAGATGGGAGGTTCTGGAACCCACGAGAACCTTTCCCAGCTTCGGGTGGGATTTTACCCCCATTGACTCCCTGGGGCCTCACACAGGCCCCCCCCCACAAGTGGGAGGTTCTGGAACCCACGAGAACCTTTCCAGTTTCTTATGACAAGACTGGGGCAACAGCTAGGGACCACAGTATAGGAGGTAGTGCCTTGAGAAAGAGGAAGTTAGAAAATAAACACAGAATTGATGAGAGGTCGGGAGCCCCAAAAGGCATTACACACACTTTTATGTCCTCCAGTGCTTCTAAACCCAAATATTCCCATGTGATCCGAGTCCTGGCCAGGCTACAGCTTGGTTTTCTTGGGAATTTAAAATCTGAGGGTAGTGTTTGGGCCAGCCCGAGATGCTCCTTCATTGGTGGAGGTGAAATGGAAGCAGGTAGCCATGAAGTCTTAAAGTTCTTTTCACAGTCTCATTGTCAGCCATGCTCCTTCAGTGTCAGATGTTTCTTAAATCTTCTCCTTTGTTTTGAGGTTTTTCTCTCTTTCTGTCTCTCTCTGATGGACGATACAAGAGAACCCTCTCTCCCAGGCAGTTAACCTATCTGGTCCCTTCTATTTACCACTTTGGGGATTTCTCCGCATCATCTGGCAATTACCTTGGAGCTGTTTGCCCTGGACACTGCCCTGTTGAGTTAAAAAACAAACAAACAAACAAACAAAAAAAACCGTGTATTCTCCCCAGTTGTAATCTCTTTGTGCCATGTGATTATACCAGAACCTTTCCCAGCTTTGGGTGGGGTTTTGCCCCCATCGACTCTCTGGGTGCTCACATAAGTGAGAGGTTCTGGAACCCAGGAGAACCTTTCCCAGCTTCTGGGGACCCCCACTGACTCCCTGGGTACTCCCACAATTCCCATTTTGCAGATGAGGCGCCTGAGGCTCCCCTTAAGTGCTACGGCAGGAGCCCGTTGTTGGTAATCACCACCACTGCTGCTATTAGTATTATTGGCCCACACACGGCAGCAAAGCCGCTCCCCCAGCATCCGCCTGGGCCCCACCTGCTCGGCTCCCACGACATTTGGGTCCTGGCGCCTCGCATGCTGGGAAGCGGAGCCGGCCCAGCTCCCGGTGCCTGGCGATGATTCCCCCCCAGAGCCCCCGGCAGCACTCCCGGCCCCTCCGTTTCTGAGGGCACATGGCAGGGCCGGCGTCTGCCCTAAGGGATCTTTACCTCGCAGCCTCGGGATGCTCTCCCTCACTGACTCTCCCAGAATCCCACCCGGAGCTCCTTATCTGGGACAGAAGACGGCTTAAATATTAATGAGTGCGAGAGACGCAGCCTCCGTGTTTCTTTCCATTGGAACTTCTCGGGGGGATTGCCCAGAGACCGCCTGATCCAGCGGCAGACAGAACTAGGGCCGGGCCTGCAGGTGCCGCCGAGCGCCCGGAGCTGAGACGGGGCGGCCAGGGCCCTTATGCCTGGGACCCGTTATCCGCCTCGGGCAGCAGAGGGCCAGGAAGAGCCTGGGCTTTTCATGCCCAAACTGTCCCGTGCCCTGGGGAAGAAAAGTGTGGCCCACAGGAGGGACTTGGGCGGCTGCTGCCTGTCTTGGGTCTTCCACTGAAGCTGCTGGGCCTGTAATCCACCACCAGATGGCGGAGATCTTCTTTGGCGGTTCCATGGCCTCTGCCACCTCCCACAACTCACAGCCAGTGATGGGGCTTTCAGCAGGGAACTGCTTTCCTGGGAGGCTGCAATGCTCTGGCCCTCCCCTGCTCCCACCGCCCATACGCCAAAGCACCCGTTCCTCACGTCTCCCTCCCCCCAAAGCTCTCTAGGGCTCTGGCTTAGCCATTGGGGGCACCTTGCTTTAAGCTCTGGCTTCCTCTGCTCTCCAATCTCCCCGAAACCTCTTACGATATCTCAGGAGCACTCGAGGTGCTGAGGGGCCTCCCCTGACTTTTAGCACTGGGGAAGGGGAGCGGTGGGGAGGCCATTTCCACTTCCCACATTTTCCAAAAAGAGAAACACTTTTCAGTCCCACTACATAGAAAAGGCACCTGAGTGCCAGCGAGCTAGCCAAGGACTCGTACCCACTGGACGCTGGCTCCTTATTTTTTGTACCCGCTAGAAAAGCTATAGCCTAAAGCAGAGGCCCGGGACTACTCGGTGTCTTTGGAATGACCAAAAAGAAAGTGGTTGGAGATATGAGGGCTTTTGCGGTTTGGGGAATGGCTCCACCCCGGCCTCCTTCGGCCTCTCCACCCCGGCCTCCTTCGGCCTCTCCACCCCGGCCTCCTTCGGCCTCTCCACCCCGGCCTCCTTCGGCCTCTCCACCCCGGCCTCCTTCGGCCTCTCCACCCCGGCCTCCTTCGGTCTCTCCACCCCGGCCTCCTTCGGTCTCTCCACCCCGGCCTCCTTTGGCTTCTCCACCACTTCTTTGGCCCATGGGATTCTTCTTTTGATGCTAGTTTCTGCATAAGAAATTGTGTATTTTAGGGCTTGTAAGATAGCGTTTTTAAAGCCAGAACTCTGAAATGCAAGCGGATGCAGTTTTTCTTTCCTTTTAAAGAGTTTTAATCAGTTAAGCTTCAATATTCATTTTAAAATTAATTTTAAATAAATTTTAAAATGAGATGTCCACCACACCCGGATTCCTGTAGATGCAGATAGCTTTTTTGTTCTTCTCCAGGCTACAGGTTTCACGTTTTCCTGACTTAGAAGGTAAAGGAAAGGGGAAATAAAGACATGGGATGTTTGGCTAAGAAGCGAAGCTCGGGGGTCACATAGCTCAAGTTTAGTCTTGGGGGCTTGTCCCTCGCCCCACGCTCTGGGTCACGCCCTCCCTCAGGCTTTCCCTGGAGAACGTCGGAAGTTAATTCATGTCTAAACCTCCTCAGCTCCCAAGGCAAGAACTCGGGCTGAAACCGCACTCGGCGCATTGTAGGCTTTAGTTAACATCCCCCTCCAAAACCCGGACAAAGGACTAGCCAGACGGCCCTCCTCTCTCCGGGACTTCCAGCCTCCCAGGGGCCTGGGCAGCCTCCAGAGCTGCTAGGCTGATTCGAGGGGAAGTCTTCCCCCTTTCTTGGTACCCACAGCGCTCTCGCTTGGGGGACACTCGGCATTGCTGGGGACTGCAGTAGTGCACCCCCATGGCCCCCGGGGCCTGGGCAACCTCTGGGGCCCGTGGGAGCCGCCTTAGGTGGAAAACCTACCCCCCCCCCAAGCAAAAAACGAAGGAGCCGGGAGAACCCCGGCTTCTGGGGCTTTCCTGCAGAAGTCGCTCTTTGTGCAGAGCCACAGACTTGGACAGGGACAAGTCCAGCAGGAGGCGCCACGCCGCGCCTCTGTCCATGGTGCTGCTCCGGCTCTCGGGGTTCCAGAGGCTGGGCCCAGGGACAAGTCCAGCAGGGGGAGCCACGCTGCGCCTCTGTCCATGGTGCTGCCCCAGCTATAGCTTAGGCCCAGGGAGAAGCCCAGCAGGGGGCGCCACGCTGCGCCTCTGTCCATGGTGCTGCCCCAGCCATAGCTTAGGCCCAGGGAGAAGTCCAGCAGGGGGCGCCACGCCGCGCCTCTGTCCATGGTGCTTCCCCAGCCATAGCTTAGGCCCAGGGACAAGTCCAGCAGGGGGCGCCACGCCGCGCCTCTGTCCATGGTGCTGCTCCGGCTCTCGGGGTTCCGGAGGCTGGGCCCAGGGACAAGTCCAGCAGGGGGAGCCACGCCGCGCCTCTGTCCATGGTGCTGCCCCAGCCATAGCTTAGGCCCAGGGACAAGTCCAGCAGGAGGCGCCACGCCGCGCCTCTGTCCATGGTGCTGCCCCGGCTCTCGGGGTTCCGGAGGCTGGGCCCAGGTGTTCCTGACTCCAGGTCCCTTTGCTGCATCAGCTCCCAGCCCCCCCCCCCCCCACTCCCTTGCTGCCATCCCTCTAGGGAACCAATACTGTGTGCGCACCTCTCTGCCCTTGTCCTCCTCTCCAGCTTCTGTCTCTGCTTGAATGTGAAGGCCAAATCCAAGGGTACGGACTGGCCGTTAGTCATTAAATTACCCTCCATGGGTTTCCTCCTTGATAGATCAATGTGAGAATTTGTGAGAGGGGCCCTGAGATCCAAGGCCTTGGGGCCAATCCTGACTTTGAAACTTGTTACCTATGCGACCTTGGGCTAGAGGTGCCTCAAGTCCCTTCTGTCCTAGGCCTGGGGGCCAGGAATCCATACCCTTTAAAACCACATGCGTTTTTAAACAAAACGCCTTCTCCCTCCTCCTGTTGAGCACTGCAATTGAGCACTTGCTAAAAGCTCACAATAAACGTCGTCGGCCGTCAAGCAAAGTCCCACGCTGGCCACGTCCCCCAGCGCAGGTCTCCTTCTGGACTTTTAAGTTCGTCACCTTCCTAGCACGAGGTGGGCGGCGTGAGTCATCTTCAGAGCTGTTTTGCTCTTTAATTTTATCACTGCATAAATTGTTCCCGGCTGTGCTCACGTCACTCTCCTTCGGACCTCAGAGGTCTTCTCTAAAACTATTCATTTCACAATTTCTTGTGCCACGATAACATCCCATTATATCTGCCTGTTACAAATCACTTAGTCATCCCCCACAGGCAGGCGCTGCCTTAGCTGCCCACGGGGTAGCTGCCACAAACCCTTCGTTCACGTGGAGCCTTTTCCTCTCTTTCATCTGTCTGAGCCGTGGGCCAGTAGCTAGCCACGCAGGATCAAAGGGGATGCCCAGTTTCGGTTTTTTAGGATGTGGTTCCAAATTATTCCTTCGAATGGCTGGGCTGGCCGTGCATTCTGTTCTGCACCAGTCACGCCAACATCTGGGGTTTTTGTCCTCTTTCTATCATCTTTGCCAGGCTGATGGGTATGAGATGGAATCTGCTGCTCCAGCTTGCGGGATTGCACAGGCTGGGTGCAGGGACAAGTCCAGCAGGAGGCGCCACGCCGCGCCTCTGTCCATGGTACTGCTCCAGCTTGCAGGATTGCACAGGCTGAGTCCAGGGACAAGTCCAGCAGGGGGCTTCACGTTGTGCCTCTGTCCGTGCTTTAAATGGTATTTCTCTAATTATCCCTGATTTGGAGCATTGTTTTCATATAGATATTGAGAGCTTGGATTTTTTCCCCTTTGACAACTACTTATTCCTATCCTTTGGTCAGTTGGAAAATAGCTCTTCATCTTATAAATTGGAATCAGGAATTCATCCTTCTCCAGATGAATAAAGTTCTCAGGAAGGGGGCAAATGGGAGCTTCCCCTGCTTGTCTAGGGGACATGTGAGATCATGCCTGGGCACCCGAATGCAAAGAGGAAGGACCTAAACTCTTGAATGGTTTTCAAAAGTGTCTAAGAGGAGCCTTCTTGAGAGGATTTGTCTTTTACAAATGTGAACCGATAACCGTCCTTTCCTCATGCTGTAGAACAAGTAACTGGAACCTGAGGAGGACGCCATGGTGGCAGTGAGCCTTGAGCTTTGCAAACAGGGCAGAGGACATCTGAGGCCGTGCTCCGCCATTTGGGGATGTCAGGGGCCATCTCCAAACCTAATGTCTGGTGGAGTTTTTAGATGAAGGGACCAACATCCATTCTCTCCAGTTTCTCATGCTGAGCAGACATTCTGGAATCCCAGAATGAAGATAGAGAATTACTGGGGGTTGGAGAGGAAGCACAAGGACCATCCCCCAGAATTACTGAGTTCATTTGAGGGGCAGACATTGTGCTAATGAGGCTATGAAGGCTACGGCCAGCTTCCCGTGCTGCCCCCGCAAATAGCAGGAGCGGGGTTCTCTCTGGTCCAAGGAGGTGGGCCACCTCCACAGTGGCTCCTTCAGTTGGTCTTGGGAGGGCCATGTAGCCCAATATCTGAGCTCTGCTGAGGACCTTAGAAGGAATTTAATGAGAAGTTTCACATGGACTTTGGACAGGACAAAACCAGATTGGCTCAGGTGACTGAGAAGAGAGCAGCATGGGAAGGGAAGTCCCAGGTGACAGGCTCACGGAGGTCTGGGCTTCCAGAAATGACAGGGCTGCATGCTGGGCTCCATGAAAAGCCGCAGATCCCATGAGAAAAGCCAATGACCAGACAGAGGCTGGAACACTGGCCAACACCAAGGCACCAGAAGGGTAAAATGGTCACTAATCAACTATATTATTGGTATATTATATTGAGTTTGAAAGCAGCTCAGATATCCTATGGCCTCATCCTCCATTTGACAGAAGTGGCAACTGTGGCCCAGAAAAGAGAGGGCCACGGTCCCCCACATTCTCAGAGTCCCTCCCGGGTCATCACAGGAAAGCCTGACATACTCAGTCTCATAAAACTCCTTGGGAATTCTGGGGCAGATGGGGGAACTGAAGGGACAAGATTTCTCCAAGTCCAAGGCAAAAGTGACCATGTTCCCCTCTTGGGGGTGTCTCCAGGGAGCACCTAAAATCCCTCTGGATGGGAGGTTAGAGGCCCAGGTTTCCCAATCAGTCTCTGACATCTTCCCCTAAGATCTAGGACTTCATATGGTCTTTACAGGGTGAGAGGGGTGGGCACCATGTACTGTCATCCCAGTTACATAAATTGGGAAAGGCTGAATCCCTGTGGCCAATCAGGGCTTCCAAAGGTTTTTGTGAAACTCGCTAAGTGTGTCCCTTTTCAGGACCTCCCAAATACTGAGGGAGACAGAGGTGAGCCTCTCACAAAGGGTCACAGCCAGCAACTGTCTGAGGCTACATTTGACTCGGTCAAACCAACTGAGGCTGGAGCTGAGCTTTGTGGGGAGGGTGGAATGGAGGGAGTGGGCAGGGACGGCAGGCCCAGGGTCCCAGGCCATGGCATTGGGCCCAAAGATTATGGTTGTGCCAGTGGAGAGAAGGACCCTGTCCAGATACTGGGGAGAGAGACCAAGACAGAAGGGGAAGGCGAGTGATGAACCGGGGACTCCCACCTGAGCAATGAGCAGCCAAAGCCGAAGGGGGGCCTGTTTGGGGCCAGGAGGGTTTTTAGACTTCTCTTTTACTCAAAGAAGTCCAGTTGGCTTTTGGGGGGGGTTGCTGGGGGGTAACAACAGCAGCTGCCTCCTATGGAGGTTTGAGGATGAAATGAGGACAGTTGTAAGATGTTCAGCCCGGGGCCTGGCGCACAGTAGGCACTGTAAAGCTATGCCAATGCTGGTTAATTGCTATTTTCTGCACCTGGGCCATCCAACACCGTGAGAGCCCCCCAGCAGGGGAGCGTGGGGCGGGGCTCCTGGCTGCGGACAGCAGACCCCCACTCTTCCAGCATTGGGGGGGACTCTCAGGACCCTCAGCCTGGGCCACCCCGGGACTTCTCCCGTCAGCCCCATTCCTGCTGCCAACCCACAGCTGGGGGGGGCGGAGCTTGGCGTTTGCCTTCTTCAGATTTCTCCCCAGGGGCGGGAGATCCCCCTCTGCGGCCCTCCCTCCCCCCTTCCCCCGCTGACTTTCTGAGGAAGGCAATCCCTCTCGGCCGCCCTCCCCACGGAATCATTTTCTCTGGGGCGGAGGCTGGGGTGTTGTGCGCATGGAGGGAGGGGCGGGAGGGGGGAGAGAGATGAAGAAGGGGAGGGCAGGGAGAGGGGGAGGGGAGAAGAGTCCCCCCCCCTCCGCCAGGCCGGGGAGGGCCCCCGAGCTCTTCCCTCTGGGGCTGAGGAGGAGCAGGGCCCCGAGCTCCAAGCCTGCGAAGCCGGAGCTTTCTCATCAATGTTGGGGAGCAGGGCTTCCCTCAGGAGGAAGGAGCCGCCGGCCTGGAGGCCCCAAGGTCTCCGCCAAGCCTTTGCCTCCAGGGGCTGCTTGGTCGGGACTGACGGGATGGACTCGGGGGTGGGAGGGAGGAGCCGCCCCCCCTCGCTCCCCTCTCCCAGCGCCCTCCCCCTCCCCCCCTGCCAACGCGCCCTAACCCCCGGCCCCCAAAGAAATGCCTGCAGGGCTTGGCTGCTGTTCCTCCCGGAGGAGCCAATTTCCAACTTTTTCCCCGAGACCCGAGAAGCCTCTGGGGGCGTCTGCTCCCGGCCCCTCAGAAATCAAACAAACAGCGGCCCCCCGGGGCCACTTAGGCACCCGCAGCGGAGAGGGAAGCTTTGCTAAGTCAAACCCGGGGCCCCCGCGTGCACCCTGCCCCTCTGGCCTGGCCCCTGCCTCCCGCTCCTCTCGGTGACTCCAGAGAGATCTCCAGGCACTTTCCAGTGACTTTGTACAGAGGACAAGCTGGAGCCAACCACAGCTCCTAGTAGATGCTCTGGAAGGGGGGAAGTCCAGGAGGGGCAACCGTGTTGGCCTTCGGGCCTGACCCCGGGGCTCAAGCTCCAAGCAGAAGGTCTAGAACGGTCGCTGGGTCCTTCGGCCCCCGAAAATTCGGCCGACCTCCAGCAGAGAGGGCTCACCGCCCCTGTGGTGCCTTTGCCTGGGTCACTTAGTGTGTGTGTGTGTGTACTTTGGAATTGACCTTGGCGGTGGAAGGAGGAAGAAAAGAGGTAAGGAGGAAAGGGAGGGGAAGGGAAAGAGACAGAAGAGAAACTGAGGCAGAGAGACAGAGAGGAGACAGAAAGAGAGCAGGGAGGGCCAAAGCCAGAGACAGAGGAGAGGCAAGAGACAGACAGAGACAGACAGAGACAGAAAGAGAGAGGAGAGAGAGAGACAGAGAGAAATGGGGAGAAGCAAGAGACAGAGAGAGAAGAGAGACAGAGAGACAGAGGAGAAGCAAGAGACAAAGAGAAAGGAGAGAGACAGAGGAGAGGCAAGAGACAGAGAGAGAGAGATAGATTCCCCCTTTGGAGAGTTCAGGATGGTCTCTACAATCCCTGCCCTCAAAGAGCTTACAATCCGACTGAGCCTGATAGTACACAGCTCTTAAAGGGGCTATAGGAGAGGGGCCTGTTGGAACCAGGGCCATGGGGCAGAGGGGGAATGGGGAGTGAGGCCTGGGCTCTCCCTGAAATCTGGCATAGCTGCGCAGTGCAATGTCTCCCGCTGTCCCCATGGCTCCTCCCCAGTGGGTTCACCCTGGGGCAGTCGGGGTGCTGGCCCTTTGCTGCCAAGCCCCGCTTTGCTCCATCCAGCCTGGTCTCTCCCTCCCCGTACCTCGGCCGTCCATCAGCGGGCGCCTGGCGCTGTGCCATTTCCCAGCGGCGCCATGTCCCTGGTAATGACTTCTCCTGGAAGCCTCGCCCTAACCCAAGAAGGCTGGAGCCAAAGCAGCCTCTCGGTCCTGGGCTGGCCAAGGCTCCTGGCCCTCAGCTGGGGCGGCAGCTGGGAGGGCTCACTAGGTGACTGATGGAGCTGCCACAGGAAATTGCCCCCGGCTGCTTCGTGCTTTCTCCCCCCGCCCCCGTTGGGCCTGTGCAGACTCGGGCCTGGGCGACAGCCAGGAGGGGGAGGCCGGTGGGAGCGGCGGCTTCCGTCTGGCCCCGGCTCCCGCAGCCTGCCAATTCCGCCGAATGGGGCCCTGGGGTCCCCTGAGCTGGGCAGGGCCTGGCTGTGGCTCCCGCTCTCTGGAAGTCAGCGCTGAATAATTTAGAGGCTGGGCAGCGTTTCCTGAGAACTCGGCCTCTGGGCTGCTCATTAGCAGTTTTTGAGGCGCTGTGTTATTGCCACAAAGTCCTGATCACCAGACCCGGGCCCTCAGGGCCCAGCGTTCTAGGCACATTTACCAGGCTCTTGCAAGGAAACGTGGGCTCCATCTGTCTGTGGAAGGGCTGAGGGAGCCCTCCCCTGACCCAGCCTGTCTCCCCAGCTCATTTTCCCGGGACTCGGTGTCTCCCGGAGTCGCTCTGTCAGAGTGAGACGCAGCTGTCCCTGCCATGTCTCCCTGGGCTCTAACCCTCAGTGCCGGGTGGGAGGCGTGCTGAGCAGGGGCTGTCAAAGTGTCAAAGCTCCGCCTAAGGGAGCACTAAAGAGGTCCCTGAGTGACAGGCTAAGTGAGGAAGACAGCCGCCCGTGATAAAGGCTTACTCAGCTCTCCTCCTGTCCCTAGTTTTATGGGTTCTGCCTGAGCTGGGCTGGGGGCTGGGGCAGGAAGTGGTGATTGTCAATCTACAAACCTCAGCAACGCGGGGCTGGAGGAGCTAATCTGGGAGGTGGAGGTCGGAGCATGAGACCGGAGAAAGAAGGGATGAAAGCACTAGTCAGCCTCAAAACTGGTGGCCAATCCGAGGTCCCAAGTTTCTCTGCTTCTTCCTTCTTTGCCCTGGATGCTGCTACGTGCCCCGCCGTCATCCCAAGCTGTCACTGGAGATGGCCATTGGGCCACCCTCTGAAACAACTCTCTGCTGGCAACACACTCTCGGCTTTGATCACAAAGGCTCAGCTTTGAGAAAGGGTCTGTTAGGACAGAACTCTGACCCCCAGGAGATGTGGGTCAGCACAAATACACAAGGAGAACCGGGGCAAGTTGAGGCAAAGCCAAGTCTCCAAAGGGCAGCATGCCCTGATATAAAGACTGGATTCAAGAACTCAAGAAAGAGAGAGGGACAAATAAAAAACACTATTCACAAAAATCAATGCAAATCTCAGTCTTCTAAAAGAAGTAAAAAGAGGGACTCAAAGAAAAATCGGGCTTTCCCCAAGGACTGCCAGATACCTTGAAGAAATAAAGCAAAAAAGTTCTTAAAATGGAAGAAGAAACTCTCTGGGGAAAAGAATTTGAGGGACAAATATAGTCCTGTGATATTTAAAAAGTTTGAGAGCCATAATTTCTGGATAATTAATAATTTTATGAATAATACTAATAAAAGAGGTCAGTGGCACTCTTGAATGCTAAACATGCTTCATGCTTCATATGCTCTTGGAAAAGATGCACCTGAGTGTGGCAATCAATACCGATTGGTCAACAAGTAATGGGAGAATGAATATTATAATGAGAGGTGGGCTTATTCATGATACATGATACTGAGCACCCAAATCTTGGTCAAAGATCTTACTTTAGCTTTCTGGGTACGCCCTGATTAAATTTCCATATCACCCAAGTGACAAAATGGAGAATCCACATTTTCTTCTAAACCCAATCAGCAGAAATCTATCCATTAGCCTAAACTTAGAATTTCTTTACTGTCTCCGATTAGATTTAGCTGGGGTAAGTCATTGTTCAAGATTCCTCACACAGGTTGATTTATGGAGGAGGAATTGGGGGAAAATCTTTAGTTCAATTCAATAGTTATTAAGTACAAGAGGGAAATGATCACTTTTCAGTTCAGAAGAGAAAGTGGTAAACCTCCCCCAAGAAATGGCTCCCTGAAGATGAGACCAAATCAAAATCAGTGGCTGTACAAGATAGAGAAATATTGGAACAAAACTAAAAAGCTGAGAAAAATGAAGATGTAAGAAATCAGACTTCAAAAAACAAACAAGGAGAGACTTTTAAAAACACTATCCTCCCCAAAAAACCATCAAGAAATCACAAACCAAAACGGCCCAGAGGACAAAGTAAAGGGAAAATGATCTAGCTCCCCAAAATCAAGCCCCCCAAATCTGACTTCTTGTGCCCAAGAAAAGATACCATAATCACCTAGAAGCAAGGTCCTCAAGTACCAAGGAATTTCCATCAGGATCCCACAAGATTTGGCAGCTCCTCCCATAAGGGAATGCAAATCTTAGAACACAATGCTCCAAAAGGTAAAGAAGAAGGACTTAAAGCCAAGAATAATTTCCTTCGCAAAGCTGAGAAATCTTAGAGGGAAGCCAGGATCTTTAATGAAATGAAATACTTTAGACTTCCTACCGAGAGGAACAGAACAAGAAACTGGAGTGCAAGGATCTGCCAGAAAGTACTGTGCTAACATTCTAATGAGTGAGAAGTAAATATCCCTTTGGCACCCGAAGGTCTTCACTGAGTTCGGTGAGACAGGCAGGCTTCTGCCTTCTGTTTGGAGCATTTTTAAAGGAGAGAGAGAGGCTACTCTACTAAAACTAGGATCCCCAGGACCCTTGCCCGGTTTGGGGCATCAGGTGCATCTTAGAAAGTGAGTGTCCTTGGAGAAATGGAAGGGTGGGTTTGGGTCCATCCTTGAGGGCAGCTAAGTACTTTAAACCTGGAGTCAGAAAGTTCTAAGCTAAAATCCAGCCTCAGATACTTGCTAGCTGTGTGACCCTAGGCAAGCCACTGACTTTGCCTGCCTCAATTTTCTCAATTATAAAAAGGGGAGAATAATAGTTCTTACTTCCCAGGACTGTTGTGAGGATCAAATGAGATAATATTTGGGGGTTTTTTTGTTTGCTTAATTTTTGTGAGTTTATTTATTTTTAATACACATTGCTTCATGAATCATGTTGGGAGAGAAAAATGAGAGCAAAAGGAAAAACCATGGGGAGATTAAAAAAAAAATGAAATGAACTTAGCATGTGTTGATTTACATTTGGTTTCCCTACATCTTTTTCTGGATGCAGATGGTATCTTCTGTCCAAAATCTATCAGGGTTGCTTTGGTTCACTGAACCGCTTAGAAGAACGGAGCCTTTCATAGCTGATCATCACACAGTCTGGCTGTTATTGTGTGCAATGGATTCCTGCTTCTGCTTGTTTTGTTCAGCATCGGTTCATGTAGATCTTTCCAGGCCTTTTTATAATCAGCTTATTCATCATTTTTTATCGAACGATAATATTCCATTTCAAATGACATAATATTTGTAAAGTGCTTTGTAAGCCTGAGAGTGAAATGTCCCCAGATACAGTTCTTATTGTTACTTTCCGGTGTACAGACAGAAAGGATTGATCTTACTTTAGCTTTCTGGGTACGCCCTGATGCCTCAGGGAAGAACACAAACAGGGAAGCTTCTGAAAGCTTGATGCATGATGACTTGTGGTCATTTCCTGTGCCACTAATGAGCCTGTACATGGGAGCTCTCATTTAAACTTAATTAAAAGGCAATAAACTTGCACTTGTTTTCTCCAAATTTGCCTTCTTTGTTCTATCTGAATAATAATAATCGTGCTTTGTACAGTGAAGAAAGGCATTAGACCCCTTCCCGTCTCATGGCTGAAGGGAACTCGCTTCATTGCATTTTCATTAATGTGATGAACGCTCATCAGCAGTAATCACGGCATAACCGGCTCCCCGAAGAAAATGCATTTGGGATGAGCCGTCTCTCTTGCCGGTGATGGAGGCCAGCCTTTCTCCTCCTGGTGTGAAGGAGGCTGTGGTCTCAGAGAATGAAATGCTGCAAGACCACAGCCAATCCATCATTTTGTAACAGGGGATGCTCTTCCCAGTCGCACCGATATCCCATAATCCTTAGTTTGCTTATTTTGACCCCTCTTTTACGGGTCAGTTTCCAACACGGATCCCAAAGCAAGAAACACCCCTTCGATCCCCTTAGATCTGCTGTGATTGTGGCTGTTTGTGTTCAGTGCATCCTTGGGCATCTAGCAATTGCTATTCTGCCCCATTAGTAGACAGAGACACAAATCCTTTTCCATCTTCCCCCGTGCCTTTGCTCACACTCTACCTGCCATCTGGAATGCCCCCTTGCCCATCCACCCCCCAAGTCTCGGCCATTCCTCAAGCCACTTCAAAGGTGACCACCACCTTTTCCTACGTAGAAGATGTCATGTCTACCCCTTGTTAGTTACGTGACTCTGGGCTCTGCTGTTGTGTTCTTACCTAGCCTGACTAGAAAGGGTTTGAGTTCTCAGCCTTTGGATCTGGAGCCCAAGCATCAACCCACAGATACCCAACCCACACACTCAACATGGGGAAATATTGTCGAGGGATCTGGTCCAAGTCACTGTCTAGGTGATCCTGCCTCCTCTTGGTGGCTTTTTCCTATCTGTATAATAATAATAATAAAAATGATGAGGAGGAAGAGGAAGAGGAGGAGGAGGAGGATGGTCCCAGCTGCCCATCAGCAGGAAGAGGCTATTGTGAGGAGGGGTGGCCAGAGACAGATTGACTTGTGTTGTGATTGAGCCCATGGAACTTTGGAAGAGATCTTGGGGACCATGTTCTGTGGGTACAGGCGATGCTGAGCTCCCATCCAAACAAGGACCCCAGGGAGCAGCCCCTGCCGTCAGAGAACTTCTCGGGGAAGACAGAGCCAGCCCCTCGTTGGGGAGCTTCTGTGGGGAAGACAACATGTATGCATACAAGTAGCACGGACTAAACAAAAGGTAACTCAGGGAGGAAGGGTGGGGAGAGCTGGGTCCTGGCGGAAAGTGACCTTGAGCTGAGTCAAGAAGGGAGGAAAATTTCCCAAAGGAAAATGGGAGTGTGGCCCTGGCAGAGGCGCGGAGATACGCCCCGCTATTGAACAGAAGCTTTCTTTCTAGAAGGGTCAGGTGGGAGCAGGCCCTTGGCTTCCTCTGCAGGTGGATTCAGTCCCAGGACAGAGAGAGGACAGGACCTTGGACCCCTGTCTGAAGGCAGCTGCACCATCCATTTACCATCCAAATCTCAGGCAAACTGGAATAAAAGTGTTAGTGCGGGGATATCCCAGAGCAGCCCACGCTGAGCTCTGTCCAGCATCTGTTTCTGAGACCAGGGTAAGAATTATGGCAGCTAGTGTTTGGGAAAACACTTGACAAACATCACTTTGCTGGATGTCTACAGCCTGATCCCAAGTGTCTGAGGCCCTATAGGTCCAAAGCATGGCACTGAGGGATGGCACTCATGGGATGGCATCAAAGAAGTGATACTGAAGGGATGGCACCAAGGGGATGGCCCTGAGGGGATGCCATCAAAGAAATGATACTGAAGTGATGGCATCAAAGGGATGGCACTAAGGGATGGCACTGAGGGGATGGCACTGAGGGATGGCACTGAAGGATGGCACTGAGGGATGGCACTGAAGGGAAAGCACTGAGGGGATGGCACTGAGGGATGGCACTGAAGGATGGCACCAAAGAAATGACACAGAAGGGAAGGCACCAAAGGGAACGGTATCAAGGGCGGGAACTGAAGGGGTGGCACCAATGGGATGGCTGGCACTCAGTGAACAGGGGCCGTGCAGTTCAGAAACAGGAGGACAGCAACAAGTCCACTATTTCCTGGGGGAGGGGGAGGGAATGGAAGCCAAGGGAAACCAAGTGGGAAAGGACTGGCGTGGCTGGGCTGAATCATGAGCCCCCACCAGGAAGCTCGCCTGCAAGCATCAGTGACAGACACAATGAGCTCAAGGCAAGGTCCCAGGGCTCTGGGAAGGGGTCTGGACTTCAGCTCTCTCTGCTGTTCCCCTGCATCTCTGTGAAGCTTTTCTATTGGTTACCATAGTGATGGTGCATTTTCTTCCCAGTCTGTGGGGATGGAGGCCGGGTTTCTCTCACCTCCGTTATCATTTAAGGCCTGACTTTTCCTGTGGCCTTAGGAGTGCTGCAGGTGCGGCCGGTCCCAGTGAGCCGGCTTCCTGAGCTCAGCAGGTCTGGGCTGGCCGAGCTCGGCAGGTCTTCGCTCTCAGCAGCCGGACGGGCCCAGTGCGGGCTCATCTCTGTGCTGAGAGTTACCCTGAGGACACCGGGGGTTCTCAGACTTTGGGGCGGCTTCAGAAACACTTCTCACAGAAAGGTTTCTCACAGAAATACGGGGGGGGGCGGGGGCGGGGAAGAGAATCCTGTAACAGGCAAGCTCCGGAGCTACAAGCCGCGTGCTTTACTTCGGGGAAGGAGGAGCCCTCTGGTGGGCACCCTGCTCCTGCCAAGGCAAGATGGTGGCCACCACGCCCTCGCCTTGCTGGGGAGATCACGGACACACCCGCAGGTGAGGCGCGGCCTCCCCCCGGCGAGAGCTCGGGCCTTAACAAGTCACAGAACGTGGAAACAGTCAGTACCTACCCACATACCTGTGTGCTAGCCAGTGCCCATCTGCCCGTGTGCTAGCCAACACCCGTCTGGTTAAGTTGCCCGAATGCTGCCAGCTCGCTCAGATTGTATTCAGGGCCTGTTCTCTTTAAGTTACATGATTGATGAAGGACATTCCTTCCAAACCACGTCTGGCTGCTTTTCACCGAGTAATTACTATTCTTAATTAAACGCTAAATGGCTGTAATTAATACCCCCCCACACACACCATTGTCGAGGGGATTCTTCATCGATCCGAGTTCAGTCTTGCTTCCCAGAGCCGGGCATGGGCCCAGAGCCATTGAAATTTCCCCCTCAGCCCTCAGAACAATTCCACATTGTCCCTGCCTGGGAGGAGCAGCCCTGCCCCCTGCCCGGGGTCAGCTTTTCCCAAGGCCTTACTGCAGGGCGCCAGGGAGCCCCTCCCATTAGGGGGCTGAGGCTCTTCCTCAGGCAGATGGGGGCCGGCTCAGGATGCGGGTGTGGCCCCTTTCCGGAGTCACTGCTAGGGGTGGGCAGCAGGACCTGCTGCAGGCTACCCCCGGACCTCCATGGCCAGGGGACGGCGGGAGGAGGGTTAGACCCGCCCACGTGGCCTCTCTTTCCCAAATTGTACTTTGTTGTGAGGTGGGAGCTCTGCTCTGGGAGGCGGAGGGTCCTCACAGTTTGATGGTGACTGAGGAAGGATTTACAGTTTTAGAGGGGACATTTTCAATGGAGTAATGGGGCCATAAACCAGGTTACAAAGGGCTGAGGAGTGAATGGAGAGGAAAGAGAGCCAGGCAGTGCAGAAAGCTTTTTCAATTTGTTGTAAGAAAGGGAAAAGATACGGAATGATTTGATTGGATGGTACTGCTTTGTAAAAATCAATTTAATGATGAGGGAAGTCTGGACATGTTAGAAAGCAATAGGAAAGGAATCGATGGGAAAAACTGAAACTTTAGTGAGATAGAGGATTACTGAGGATGCAATCTGGTACTTAAAAAATACCCTTATCTATATCACCAATTTATCTCTCACCTCTATAGATAGGTACCATCATCTATCTCTATCATCTGGATGGATATCCATCCATCCATCCATCCATCTATCATCTCATCCATCCATCCATCATCTTGTCTATCCATCCATCATTCTAAATATGTTTCAATCTCTTTCACCTATGTACCGGTACGTCCATCCATATATATATCTATGATTCTACCTATTTCTATCCATCAATCCTCAATCTATCTACCTATCCGTCCGTCCATCATCTATCTAACTGCCTATCTCCTTTAACAGTTTTATTTCAAACATACTTTAAGACTTTTCTCCTTCCATTCCGTTACTATTTATTTCCTCTTGCTTTTCAGTTACTTTTTCCCTATTCAATTTGACACTGGGGCCTTTGGAGTATATGAGTTCATCCTGATATTTCCTTTCAGCATCAATCCCCTCCTTTGACCTTAGCTGCCAACCAAGTCATTTCTTCCTTTTCCTCTCCTTTCACGCCTTGGGAGGCGGAGTTTTGTACCTGGAAGGAGCAGTTTTAATAGCTGATTCACTCTAGATGACAGCGGACCCACTTGGATAGCACTGATTCTTGTTTGTTCTTCCTTTAGAGCGGGGAGGGGAGGATGGAACAGTTTGGGCTTTGATATGCAATTTTCTGAGACTGCCAGGGCATGGAGCCCTCAGGGCACGGGGCTTCCCCTTTCCCCCAGCCCACGCCCACACACAGAAAGTCCCCATACAGGTGGCACGGAGAGCATCCCACTAGGGATGTGGATGGCTCCAGCCGGCAATGCCCACATCCCAAAGGGACGGGAGAACTTTGGGCTTCGCCCTAACCCTCCCAGGCACCCAGTACCATCCCACCACCCTGCTCCCCCCGGCCCCAAACTTCTCTGAGGCTTTAGAAAGTTCTTGTGACCCCTGGGGATACTGGTCTGTAATACACCTTCTGTGGAACATCCCCTGCCCTGGGATGAGAAACCGATTGGAAGATTTGTGACCCAGCCTTAATCACTGAACCACATTGCCTCAGTCAGACCAAGACCTTTAACAAACAGGCCGGGCTCCCACTGCATCCAGGGCTATCTCCAGTGATCCTGATCTCTCTGTGGCCACTGGACCCAGATGGCTCTGGAGGAGAGCCCTCTCTCACTTCAGTCCAGTTCAGTTGCTTGTCATAGCATGGTCACCTCCCTAAAGTTGTGGTCCTTTTTGAGAAAGACAAACAACAATTAGAATATAAAAGGAATCTGGTAAGGGGCTTTCTTTCTCCAATTCTGAGACTAATTTGTATAGTATGAGCCCCAATTTTTCTTTAAGTTTGATAAAATCTACTGTGAATTTATCAGTTTTCTCCTCATCTTTGGTAGTTCCTTTAAAGCCAGTTCTATTTCTTTTTTCTGAGACTGGATTATTGAAGATCTGTTTGATGGTCTGCTAATTTGAGTATTTTATATTTTGAAGGTAAGCCTCTATTTCTTTTGTGTTCTTGGCTTTATTAGTATGTTAACCATGCAAACTATGTTCTGATCATTTAAAAAAATTTCTTCTGGTTTGATTGTGATTTTACTTTGTACATTTGCTATTTTGTTGATTTGATTTTCTTCTTTTAATCAGGTTGGCTAAAATTTTATCAATTGCATCAGTCTTTTAGTTTAGTTTTGTCATTTATTTGTCATTTCAGTAGTTTTTTTGTTTGTTTCTCATCTATTTTTCTTTCAATCTTTAAAATCTCCTACTTTGTGCTGATTTCAGGTGTTTGTACTTTGACTCTAACTTTTCAGAATGCACATTCAGCTCATTAATTTGCTCTTCTACTTTGTTAGAGTATGCTAGGAGGGACGGCTTTCCCCAAGGACGGCTTTGGCTGCACCCCTGCTACCTTGTTTCATCAGATCTTTTTTCTCGCCTAATTAATAATTGTTGCTCTGATTCCTTCTCTGCCCTGCTCCTTCTCCCGGCTCCCTGGGAGTCGCCCCTGGGCCGGAAAGTTTTGGTCCCGCGGCTCCTCTGACCATGGTTTTGATGTGAAAGGCTCGGTTTCCCCTCTGCGCGGTTTCCCTGTTACCCGAGGGACTGTGGATGTCCGTCTTTGCAGGGTCAGAAAGCGCCTGTAGTAGCCGTTAGACGGGCTGACACGGCCGGCGCTGGGTCTGTGTCTGTCAGCGCCCTCCGGCCGGCAGCTGCCCCGGCCGTTCTGCACAGCGCTGGTCGCCGCTCCGGGGGGCAGACCCCATCAGGACGCGGCGTGTCTGCCGGGGCAAGCCCAGACTGAGCGAGCCAAGGAGCCGTTCGGGCCCCCGCGGCTGCGTCTGAGACAGTCACCTTGGTTCGGGCCCCGAGTCAGGGCTCCAGCTTCGGTCCGGCTTGGTCAGGCTCGCGCTCCGTCCCCGGCGCCCCGTCCCCGGCGCGCTGCCCTCATGAGGGCTTGGTCCGCGCAGCCTTTCCCTGCTGCTCTGACCCTGACACAGCCCGCACCCTCCATGCCACCGGCATTCACGGGCGGACGCGCTCGCGTGGGGGACCCGAGGAAGAGCCTTTCCCTCCCCTGTCCCGTCAGAGCTGCCTCTTGCGGCCCCGAGTCAGTCTCGGGCCTCCACCCCACCCTCCCTGGGATACCCAGTGAAGTGAATCCAAGATGGCGCAGCTCTGGTCCGACCCCCGCCACGGAAGACCTCCAGCTCCAAACAGCCCCTTAACAAGTGTCCCCACGGGATGGGAGAAGCCCCGCCGCTTCCTGCACTTGGGGGATTCTTGGGGGAAAGCATTCAGGCCCTGGGAGCGGCTCCCCTCTCTCCCCACTAAGGGTGTGTGGGGGAAGTCTCTGCCTTTCCTGCCGAGGAGGGGTCTCCTATGCGAGGAGGGGTCTGGGGGAGGGGAAGCTTCCAGTTTGCAGATTTTAGCCTCCCTCTGCAGCTCCAGAGACCGTAAAACTCTGTTCTCCAAGGACACGGTAACAACCGGAGGGATTGGAAGGGGTGCCCCTTAGGAGCCCCATGGCGGCCCTGGAGGAATGGGGCTTCTAAGGAGACCTAAGGGGAAACTGAAGGAAAGGGGACCCCGCAGGGCGGGGGTGGGAGGAGCGTGGGACGTTAAAGAGCCTGCTGCGCGCCCTTGGCCGATTCCGTCTCTTGGGTGGGAGAGGCCCTGGGGCGGGCAGGACTCCTCAGCAGGGCCGCGGGCCTTCCTGCGGGCCCTCCCCGCTCCCCAGATCCGCCCGGGTGTGCGCCATCCTCGCCCCTCCACAGGACCCCCTCTATCCCGATCAGCAGTTATCAGTGAGAGTCCTCTCTCTGTGCTGCTGCCCAAGTTCACGCGCTCGTTGCCGGAAGTGAAGGAAAGGCCCGGTTCGGCCTCCTCCTGGTGACCGGCCTCCTCCTGGTGACCGGCCTCCTCCTGGTGACCGGCCCTGTGGGAGGGACCCCACTCCACGACACGCCCCCCCTCGTCCAGCAGGGCGGGGAGCCAGCTTCCGGTCCCTTAGGTCACTGCCGGGAGGGCCTTGCTCTGGCCCATCCTAAGCCTGTCCATGTGATGCCCTCCCCGCTGTGAGCCGGGACGGGCCGTTGTGCTATGTCAGCTTATGTCAGCGGGATCGCTGGGGCTTTGGTGCAGGTGTTCCTGGAGGGCTGGGCCCTGGGTGGGGCGTCTCAGGGGAGGAGGCCCAGGGTCCTCTGCATTAGGGGGCTGCGGTCCCTTTAGGGACGTGCCACCGGCCCGGGCCTCTCCCGGGCGCTTTTGCCGTAGGTGGGACCGTTGTAAGCCCCACAGCTCCGGGGTAGTTCCCGTCTGAGCCCCGGGGCGGGAGTGGCTCAGGGCCGGGGAGTCTCTGAAGCGCCTGCAGCGGCCGGCGCGGTCTTCTGCTCCCTTCCAGAGCACGACCCCCCAACCCGGGGAGAGGGAGCGCGGGCCAGGCCTCCGCCACCGTCCCCGGGCGCGGCCACGCCCGCAGCCTCTCGGCCCTTTCTCGGCTCCGACCGCAAGCCCGTGAGACCGCAAGCCCGTGAGACGGGGCGCGAGGAGGGGGCGCGGCCCGCGCTCCAGGGGCTTCTAGGAGGGGCGCGGGGCTGGCGCGAAGACCGAGTCTGAGGGCCCGGCTAAGAGCGAGGGGCCCCGGCTTTGGCCCTTTAAGTCTCTGCCCACACGGCCCGGCCCAAGCACGGACTCCGAGACAGAAAAGCAAGAGCGCGCCCAGTGGCGGGGCGGGATCCCATGTATTTGACTCTCGGCCGCTCGGATGCAGGGAGTGCTGGATCTCAAGGGATCGATATTCGGCGTGCCCCAGATGGGGGGCCCCCCACCCCCCACCCCCCCCCCCACAGTGGCTCCTCCCAGCAGGGGGCCCGGTGGCTCGGTTGGTCCAGACGGGCCAGCTGGGCGGGGCCAGCCAGGTGAGCAGGGCCAGGTGCTGGGCCAGCCAGGTGGGTGGAGTCTGGCCGGGAGGGGTCAGCCGGCTGGGCGGGGCCACGTTGGCGGGTCCAGCCGATGGGGGGGGGCAGGCTAGCTGGGCGGGGCCGGGTCTCTGAGGCTGAACTGGCGGTTGGGTTTGGTGGCTTCCTGCATCAGCTCCTGCAGCTGGCCGATCTGCTCCGGGCTGAAGGCGTCCAGCTGCTCCTGGCTGAGGCGGGCGCCCAGCTGCGCCCCCTCGGCCCTGGTCTGCTGGGAGAGCACCGCCGCGTACCCCTGGGGGAGAGAAGGGAGGGTGAGCTCCTGGAGCCGAGAGCGGGACCCCGGACGCCCCTGCCCCTCCCGCAGGGATTTGTCCGTCTCACAGATGAGCCGGGCTTTCATGCAGCCCTAAACCCGCAGGGAGCTTAAAAGCATCCCCCAATATACTGATAAGTAAACTTGGGCCTCAACTGGTCTGACAATCAGCACTGATTAAGCGCCTACTACATGCCTGGAACTGTGCCAGGCACCGGCTGAGCGGCTAATCCTCCCTTAGAGCTCCGGGGGACTCGGGGGTCGCAGGTCTGATCCGCTCCCCTCATTGCAGAGATTGGGAGACCGAGGGGGTTCGCGGGGCATCAGGGGAAAGCATTTGCTAAGCGCCTCACCACTACTATTTTTTTCGTGGAAGACATGTTATTATTACCCCCATTTTACAGAGGAGGAAACAGGCAGACAGAGGTTTTTGGGGCGGGTTCAGGTTTCTTCCTTCCTCTGGGTAGTTTGTAGCATTAAAAGTGAAGGAGATTCTCTTCTGAGTGCTGAGGCCCCGCTGCCATCCCCACTCTCAGCCCCCCGGTCTCTGTGCCCCCTGCACGCCACGAAGCCCAGGGAACAGAAACCGTCAGGGCACCTCATTAGTTAAGCCGAAACCACAGAAGTGACCCAGAAAAAGGAACGCTTGGGATCCCCCCCCCCCCCCGAGGTGATAGGCCTTCACTGCGACCCTTTCAGGACCTGCTCGTGGCCTCAGGCCAGCCCATCCAAGGTCCAGGGCTGGTCCCTTCTCCCACAGCAGCCAGGCCCCTGCAGCCCTCCCCAGTCCCTCCAGCCTCCATTCCACTTCTTCCCAACCAAATCCCACTCTCGGCCTTGGCTCACCCCACTGCCAGTGACAGCTGGTATGGCAGCCGCCTACCCAGAGTCCTTTGTGGACACCCCCCCCCCCCCCCCCCCCCCCCCCCCCCGCGCCCCCCCCGCCCCCCCCCCCCCCCCCCCCCCCCGCTACCCCTACCTGGGGCTCCCAGAAGCTGCAGCCCGCCCACACCCCGATAACACTGGGGGTACCAACAGCCCGCGGGTGTCGGCCCCAAGCACGGGAAGACTTCCTGTTTGTGCCAAGGGCATGAAAATGGTGGAGGGCCAGGAGCTTGGCCTGACACGGAAGTGGCCAAGGGGGTCCGCCACTTCCCAGGCCATCCCCGGAGGTCTTGACCTTTGTCCTGCCCTGGACACCGATGAATGTGGTAGAGACAACAAGACCCATGACCTCACACAACTAGGCTCACTTCTGTCAAATTAATGTATGATGAGGGATGATTCCAGAAAGATGGTGGAGGAGTAAAGTTAAAAAAAAAAAAAAAAAAAAAAAAAAAAAAAAAAAAAAAAAAAAAAAGCTGCTTCTATGCTAAAAAGTAACATGCAATGGTTCCCTGCCCAGAGAGAATTTACAGAAGAGCTCAAAAAAGATTTAAAAATCATATGAGAGAGACACTGAGGAAAAACTTAAAAAAAAAAAAAAAAAAAAAAAAGAACCATCCAAGAAGAGCAAGATTATGAAAAGAAAGTCAACCAACTGGAAGAGGAGATCCTGAATCTTAGGAAGAAAATGACTCTGAAAATTAAAATTGGGGAAGGGGAAGCCAGGGAAGCTATGAGAGACAAAACAGATTATCAAGAATGAGAAAATAGAACACAACGTGAAACATAAAAACAACAGATCTGGAGAACCGATCAAGAGAAAATCTAAGAACAATCGGATCACGTGAAAGTTGTGACCAAAAAGAAACTTGATACAATTATATAAGAAATATCCCAAGATAATTATCCTGAAATGTTAAAACAAGAGGGGAAAGTAGAAACAGAGAAAATCACCACCTCAACGAGATCCTACAAAGAAAACTTTCAGGAACATTAGTGCTAAATTTCAAAACCCTCAGATCAAAGAGAAAATTTTACAAGCATCAGCAACCATCATAACAACAACAAAAAAAGCAACAATTCAAATATGCTGGAGTTACAATTGCATTTGCATTAGACTTATAAGTGGCTACAATAAAAGGTCAGGTCCTAGAATACCATATATCGACAATCAAAAGAACTTGGGTTGTGGCTGAAAATATCATATCCAGCAAAATTAAGTATACGGTTGAATTGAAAAAAAAAAAAAAGTCATTTAATGAACTGTCAGATTTCCAGAGTTTTGTCTCAAACAAACCAGGACTCGATAGAAAACTTGACACAGAAGAGCCAATATCAAAGATTACTTTTAAAAGGCTCATTAAGGACAAAGTGTTTGTTTTATATGTGAAAATATAAACCATGTCTAAGATTGTTATTAGTGGTGTGTGTGTGTGTGTGTGTAGGGAAGTGTGATAAACAGGGAGAGAAAGATAATGGAGGGATTCAGGGGACGGGGTGGGGAGGAGGGAGATTAAGTTCACAAGGTTAAGCTGGTGAGTTAGCAGGGATAGGAAACCAAGATATCTACAAGCACAGTAATAAGGATCTAGAGTAGAATTTATTAGAGAAAAAGGGGCTAGTAACAATCCCAGTCAAAGTTTTAAAAAAGTCAATCAAGGAGAAGCCTACACTTTACAATAGCCATATTATTTCAGACACATATGTGCGTGTGTGTATGTAGGTGTATATCTGTGTGTTCATGCGTGTATATGTGTATACATGAACATATCTGTGCTTAAGTGCAATCTGCTTGGGGAAGGGGGGACGGAGGAGAGGGGAAAAAAGAATAAAGTAAAAAAGGGCATAGCAGAAAACAAAAGAAAACCCATAAGGAAGCAAAGGAAAGCTGGGCAGCTCGGAACCCACGGTGCATATTTACCACACAGGCTTTCCTGAGACAGACACTTACTGTTATGCGTTCTGAATCCTCCCTTACGGTCCGCGGCACAGGGGACAATGCTTTTGCTTTTCTATTTTGCACAGAAGTTTTAAATAAATACATTTTAAGAAATTAAAGAAAGCAGAGGCTGAACCAGAGCTTTTCAGACCCAACATTTTAAACCTTTAACTTTAAATCTGCATCATACCCAGCATGACGTTGGGAGACAGGATCAGCCCCAACAACGCTGTTCACTGTAGTCACAATAACCAGGTTTTCTTCCTGTAAGACGGGTGCCCGCCCTCAGCCAGGGCCGTGATATTCGGGGGAAAGTGTCCCCACACCCGAGTGGCAATGACCGGCTTGCACAAAATCCTGTTAGGATTAAAGGTCTGGCACAAACCACAGGAACATGGCAATTCGCAGCCATGGGAGGGGGCACCGAGGTATCCAACGGCCTGGCATCCGAAGAGCGAGGCTGGTGACAAGGAGAAACTGCCCCCAAAGTCTGTCTGTTTTTGCTTCTGAATCCACACCAGGCAAGGCGACCACCAGAAATGGGCACGTGTGCCCGGGGCCAGGGCATGCTGAGCCGCTACCAGTGAAGGGGAAGAACGCTGACCCTCGCCCCGAGGAATGGCCATCCTGGCTATGGGCTCTTCGTTTTCCTGGCAGCTTTCTGCTACAAACGACCCTGCCAGGGAACTCCTTCCTTTTCAGACAGACTTCCTCAGTGAGGAGATAAGGAAAATGCCTATTTCCACAAAGCCTGAGGGTGCCTCAGGTGCCCAGAGCTGACAGGCTGCTCCATCAGGCAGGCTGGGGTTTTCAGGTCAGGCATCTAAATGCAACCGATTCCTCCAGTCCCTAATCCTGGCTAAATCCAGGCCTAAGGCTGTACAGAGTGGCCACCTGCCTAGACAAAATCTTGGGGCAGGTTTTTCATAAAAGATGAAGGCAGGGGAGCTAAGGAAGGGGAGGGAAGGGAGAAGTTTTGGAGGCTCACCTCCAGTATTTTCTGAGAAAAGATGGGGAAATCCTGGACCTTGCTCCCTGGCCCCTGAGGAGCTCATTGTATAACCTGAAGCGCACCTCCAACCCCCTGCCCCATCCAGCCCCTCTCCCACTTTGAACCTGCCCTGACTCCTACCACTGCACTCTGGGAAACCTGAGGATCCATCATGTTCTGACCCCAAAGTAATCCACATTTGCCAGATTCACCATGAAGCTGTTCCCAAAGGACTACTTAACAGGGTTTAATGAGGTCTCGTTTTGTTGTAACCAAGGAAAAGGCGCCCACAGACAAATGTTCCGGATAATCGATGGTGCAGGCACCGGGGGGGGGGGGGGGGGGGGGGGGGACAGCGGTTCAATAAGCCCCAAGTGTTAGCGGCAGCCGGCCTAAAGCGGAGATACTGAAAACATCAAGACAGAATGTCTTTCCTGAAGTCATTGTAATTTACAGAGCCGCGTCTTCTTCAGGAAACAGACTGGGCTCCCCCTCGCTGCTCGCCCAGCTGGTAAGGGCAGCAGGGTGGCACTACCAAGCAGCTGGCAGAGGGAGCCATGGCAGGGGCAGTACCAGTCACCCAGCTGGCAGAGGGAGCTTGGCGGTGTGTAGTACTGCAGAGCCAGGTGTCAGGAGAACTTTAGTCTGTCAGGGAGAGTGGGCACCATGGCACCAGTCAGCTGGCACTGCTATTTCTCTATCACTCCAGAGGGAGCTGCAGCTGCCCATTACGAACCTGCTAGAATACCTGCTTGCCCTACATTCACAGGTTGGCTCCTAGAGCCCGGGAGGCGGGAGGTCCAACACTGTCTTAGACCCTCACTGGCTTAACCTCAGTTCCCTCGGCTATGAAATGTGGGTGGCCAAAAGCCCTGCCCCCCAGGCAGCCATTACATCCACAAGACGGGAGGACAGGGTCAGGAAGGCTGGGCCCCGGGGTCCTCCCTGATCGGGGAAGAACGCCGGGCTCCGGGTGCAATGCGGGGGAATTGGCAAAGGAAGGAGGGAAAGTGAATGGCAGTTTCCTGGGGAAGGGTCCGGGTGAGGGTCCGGGGCTGTTCGCTGGTTCAGTTGTCCTGCTCACGACCCGACTTGATACTGAGGGCAAGAGCACCACAAGGAAGTGGGAGGGGCCTTTGGGTATGGGGGCCTCCCTCTGCTCTCCCAGGTGTGGGGGCTGCAGCCGGCCAGGGCTTGGGGAAGGTGGGCAGTGAAAGGCTGAGGTCCGAGAGAGCCGGGCCGGGGTGGGGAGGCCTGGAGGACAGCACCTAGGAAACCCGACCCCAAATGCCTTTTAGAATAAAAAAGGGCTCAATATGATTACAGGTCTGGCCATCACTGACCCACATGCACCTAGAAGGGATGCGGGCTGCCCGGGATGTGCATCCCTCAGACCAAGGGAAGCAGAAGAAGCCACCTGCCGACCTTCCCACCCTGCTGACCTTCCCACCCTGCCAACCTGCCCACCTGCTGACCTGCCCACTGTTCCCCGGCTCCCAGGGAGCCCACACCAGCCAGGCAGCCCTCACCCCCACGCTCTCACTGACTGGAATGGCCCCAAGAAAGACTGACATTTCTATGGATCGAAGTGGGGTAGAAGGAATCATTGTGTCCCCCGTCCTCGGGTCCAATCAGCGTTAATCAGGTGGACAGAGTGGCTCCGAGTTCTGTGGAGAAGGCCTCCCAGCCCTGAGCTCGCTGGCTTCCCTCGGAGCCGGGCCGCCCCCTTGTTTTACCTTGGGCTAGTGCCCAGGGCCAGCTTGGCGGAGATGACCGGAGGGTCCCTAATTTATCTCCGAGCCCCCGGACCAAGCACTTGTCCCACGGGGGCAGTGGACCGCGCCCCCCGTGAGCTGCCCCTCACCGACCACAGCCGGGACCCTTTCCTCCTTCCCTGTCAGCCCTCACAGCTCCCGACCTGTGACCCCATGTGACCGATTCAGTCTGTGACTGGCTGTTCTGGAATGGGCCGACGCATCCAGCCCCACGGACAGGCCTGGAGGGAGGAGACATCTTGGATCCGGAGGAAGCCCCGAGGTCCCCTTCCCTTCTGGGGCCGAGGACCCTTTAGTGCCTCAGTTTCCCTCGTTGTTGGTGGGATCATTTTAATCTGCCCAGAAGGAGGGAAGCGGGGAAGGAGGGAGGGAAGGAAGGAGCACGAACCTCCCTCACAGAAGCTAATCCCAAGCATGCGGTAGCCCAGTAACGCAGCCAGAGACTGAGGAGAGGAGACCCGCAGGAAGAGCACACACAGAGGACCCCCCTATGCCCCCGGGGCAGGGGGAGGCCAGACCCCCAGCACAGAGCAGGCGCCGAACCTCGGTCCGAGGCAGCGTGGCCCGATCGTCCAGAGCCCCTCACTCCATTTGTCCGCGAGCGCCCGTCCCCAGTGCCGGGGGGGGGGGTGAGGGGAAGGGGGGCAGCTGGAGAAGTCGGGCTCGCCTCTCTGATCCGAGAATCCTTGTGTGTGGGCGCCGGGCCCTTCCCCGCCTTCTCCTCTTCCTCCATTTCTCCCACTGTCCTAGAACTGGAGGGACGTGTTGGGGGCTCCCCTTGGGAGAGGTCTTGGATCCGTTCCGGCCTGCGGGGGCGCAAGGATCAACCAGCTGCAAGGAGGCCAGCTGGCCCTGGCTAGCCGGACACTTCCCCGGCTTGAGCTTTTCATGGAAGGGGGAGGCTTGTTCGGACCAGCGCCTGGCCAGGAGGTCCTCGCCCCTTCCAAGCCAAGGGGCTCACCCGCCCTCCTCGGGCCTGGTGGGACCGGCTGCCCCAGAGCACTAGCCGAGCCCTCCCTCACCGGTCCCAGTGAAGGCGAGCGCTCCCTGCCTCCCCCTCCAGCCGCCCCCCCCCCCCCCAGGCCTGGGAAGGCTGGGCTCTCTGGGACCCCCCTCCCAGTCGGAGAGCAGAAAAAAGGGTTCCCTCGGCTTTGCCCGCCCCGCCCGCAGCTGCTTCTGCCGCCCCTGCCCTTGGGTTTGCTGCTCTTTGGTCCATCGGGGAACGTCAGGAGGGGGTGCGGGGATGGTAAGAGGCAGGGGAGGCTTTGGGGTTCTAATTAACAAAGCGAGTGTGATTATCCCTTTGGCTGAGGCTGAAAGTGAGGAACAAAGGCCCGAGACAGAGAAATCAGGCCCGCTCTCTCGGGCTCCTTGGCTCTGCAATTAAGTGGTGCTGCCCCCCAAGCCCCAGACATGGCAGCCCTGCCCCCCCCCTTAATGCGCCTCCCAGGCTTTTCTCCATTTAAAACTAAAGTTTTTCCAAAGTCACGGAAAAGACAATTGCTATTTTTAAACCTTGCCATTAGAAAGGTTTCACTGTGTTCCTTTCACACTCACTCACACACACACACTCACACACACTCACTCACACCTCAATGCAAAATGAGACATTTCTGCCATTTTGGGGCAGAGCAAGATGAAAAAAAGCGACCTCCCACGGGCCTGGGACAAACAGAAAACATGGGGGGGGGGGGGAGGCGAGCACTAGCAAGGAAGTCAAAGGTTTCCCAGAGGAGACACCAGAACTGGGGGGGGGGGGGGAGAGAGGGGAGGCCAAGATTCTCGGGCTGAGGGAAGGGAGGAGGAGCCAGGCGGGGCCAGGTTCGGTTGTCATCCCCCAGAAGGCCCAGTCTTTCCTCCCAAACAGAACTCCTCCGTGTCAGTCACTGTGCGTTCACTTTCCCTCCCTCCACCACCTCTTCAGTGGACCCGCCATGACAACTCCACAGAGCCAGTAAGTCTCTGAGTCCGTCTCTGGCAGAAGGTGGGCAGTCCCAGAACACGGCACCGAGCGGCCCGACAGCCTGCCAGCCTTCCCTCCTGCCCCCCAGACTTGCCAGTCACTGCCAAGGGCACCACCGTGCTCAGGCTCCCAACCCAGCCGCCGTCCTCGGCACCCCGCTCTCGGCCCCCAAGCCTGCGGCTTCTACCCCGACCACATCACTCCTGTATCCCCTTCTCTCTGCTCGCCCGCTGCCACCTGGTACAGCCATACAGGAAGCACTTAATAACTGCTGCTTATTTAGTGCCATTTTAACATAGTCTTCTAATAAGTGAAGTGATGCCCCCATCCATGGGGAGCAGCTGAACAAGTTATAACACATGGATGTGACAGAACACGCCAGGGTAAGAAATAACAGAGGGACAATTTTAGAGAAACCTGGGGAAAGCCGTACAAACAGAGAGAAGCAAGCGTGTCCTGGGCCAGACGCTCAGCCCAGTTCTGACTCTCAGCCTGACCCAGATGCTCAGCCCAGTTCTGACTCTCAGCTCAGTTCTGACCCTCGGCCTGACCCAGACATTCAGCCTGGTCCAGACACAGCCTGGCCCAGATGCTCAGTCCAGTTCTGACTCTTGGCCCAGTTCCGACCCTCAGCCTGGCCCAGATGCTTGGCCCAGTCCAGATGCTCAGTCTGGCTCAGGAGTAGCAGGCCAGAGTCTTGGCTAAGGTACAGAATACATGAGTCTGCATGAAGGGATATGGGAAATGGCCAAAACACAATCACACATTAAATATAATATTTACAGGATGAATCTGCAAGAATTTTTAAAATTCAGAATTTTTAACTCAGAAAAAGTCCAAACCAAAACAGAACATCCTTGAAATCCAAAGGGGAACCACAAAGAGAAACTTCAGTTTAAAAAGTTGATTTGAGCAACGAACAGATTAAGTGGTGAAAACACATCGGTGGGTTTATTCTTTCAATGAACGGGTGGTTTCTGGCACGTTAGCTCTGTTTTCCAATTAAAAAATTGTTATTACTTTGCAAAATACACTTGGGGAGCAATTAAAACTTTCATCTCTTCTATTCTTCCTTTTCCAGTCTAATTATGGCTTTTTTTAAAAGAAACCTTTACTGGTCACTAGAGAAAAAATTATTTTCAGTCCTACTATTTTGAGAATCCCAAGAGATGACGACACGGTTCAGTTTCTAAAACACTGCTCCAAATTTTCATGGAGTTTGTGGGACATTTCCAATTTTGTCCGACATTTCCAGATAATGACGACAATGGGCAGATTCCTCTAGAAATAACGATGAACCTCTTCCATTTCCTAGAACAGGGAGGCCCGTGACACATGATTGGGTGAGCTGGATTAGAAATGGGGGGTTGGCCCTGAGAACGGCCCGAATGGGAAGGCTGAAGAAGGGCAGGTAAAAGTTCAGACCGCCTCAACCTGGTGAAAACCTGGAGCTGGCGCCAGGAAAGTCCAGGTGGCCGCCGCAGAGGGAGGGGACCCCGGCTGTCGGACAGGCCCCGTGGCCAGCACCAGGGAGCACCGGCTCCTCTCCTACCGCTGACCAGTCAAGCCAGTGACAGAGAAAGGACAGAGTCAGGATGTGACCCAGCAAAACCCCAGGTGTGACTCCGGAGGAACAAGAAAAGGAGCCTGGCTGGGGATGGGAAGGCCAGCATTTTAAGGGCCATCTGTTTCTTCATCAAAGGCAAAAACAAAAGTCCTTTAGCTTCAAGTTCTCTCTCTCTCCCTCCTCTTCTGTTCTTGTTCTCTCTATCTGTCTGTCTTTGTCTCTCTTTCTGTCTCTCTCTCTGTGTCTCTGTCTCCATCTCTCTCTCTCTCTCTCCCCCTCCTTCCTTCCTATCTTCCTCCCTCCCTCCTCTCCCACCTTTCTCTCTTTTATGTATTTGTCTAGCTTCCTTTCCCTGTTTTCTGTCTTTCCAACTCAAGCTGGTTTTTGGCTCCTTAAATCCGTCTAACCTCATCTCCTCCTAAGCCCTCTGCTTTTTAATAGTTTTTATTGTACTCTAATCTTAATAAACATGAATAAAACACTCAGAGAGATAATCCATAAAACGAGGCTACAGATTAATTACAATTTATTTACAAAGGAAATGACAAAAAGCCTGTCAGCATCTCAGGCTCCCTGCAGGCAGCTGGGGATAAGGGAGGTAGGGGAGCTCTGAACTCCAAACCCACTCGCAGGCACCCAGCTCATCTGTCTCAACCTCAGCTTTCTCAGCTGTCAAATGGGACAACCCAATCCCAGCCTCACCGGGTTGCTGTCAGAATCAGTTGGAACAGTAGCCGCCACACAGTGCTCTACAAACCTTGAAGGGCTATGAAAAGGTTGGCTGGTCCTATTACACTCCCTTTCATTTCCAAGTATTTCTGCTAAATTCTGTCCCTGTTCTCTAAGCATCACCCATGGCAGTGTGGACATACAGGAGTCTCTTCCTGGGTCTGCACCTTTCTACATATTTCTCTGTCTCTTTCTCTCTTTTTTCTTTCCTTTCCTTTCCTTTTTCCTTCCCTTCCTTCCTTCCTTCTTTCCTTCCTTCCTTTCTTTCCAAATTCTGTCCCACCCTAAGCCAGTAAGCAGTTAGATACTCTCAGCCTGGCCCGGATGCTCAGCCCAGTTCTGACTCTCAGCCTGGCCCGGGTGCTCAGCCCAGTTCTGACTCTCAGCCCAGTTCTGACGGCACACAGAACATTTCCACCCACATCACGCCATATTTCTCTCTTCTCACAGTGCAATTAATAGAACGGTCCACCCCATTAACCCAGCATACCTGGTTCTTCCATTTTAGGGTCAGCCATGACAGCGGAGCAGGAGAAAGCCAGTCCAAGCCCCAGACACCCATTCCAATAAAAACTAGAGAATGCCAGGCTGAGGGATGATGGGTAAACTGAGAGAAAACACAAGAAGTCATTTTTCCAGCCCAGGTTCACAAACCTGGCCCACAGGCCAGTGAGCCCCTGGACTCACACCAGGGCTAGGACCCGGTCCCCAGGATCAGGGACCAGAGTGAGGGCTTAGTACTTCTATGGTTCTGAACCTGCGGGACCTTGCAGCAAGATGCCAGAGGATGGCACCAGCAACTGTCCACCGGCACTCATCCCAAAGCAGGCCTGCAGTTGTGCTGTCGGATTCCAAACTGGAGTCTGAAATCTGGAAAGTCTAGGAAAGGACTCATCAGTCCTAGATTAGATTAGAAAGTTTATAGCTCTCTGGTTCAAGCTGTCTCTGAAACCCTTGAAGAATGCACAAACAAAAAGAAAACAAACAAAAATGAATCCCATGAAAAAGAGTTGATGTGGTACAAAGGTTACCTGAGAATAAATTCAGAAGAAAAAAAGGACTTCCAAAGATCATCAAGATCAAATAAAATTCCTAGAAGAAACAAACAAATGGTATTATGCTTTTTTTTCTTTAAGACTTTAAAAAATAATATTATAAATTAGGTGAGAGCACTAAATCAAGTAGAAAAGAAATGTGAGTTCTGGAGGAAAAAGAAGAATTAAGAAAAAGAGAATTAAAGTCTTATCCAAGAAGGAAGATTCTGAAAATTAGAAAGGGTTAAACAGAAATAAATGACTTTAGGAGAAAACAAGGAATATCAAAACAAAGATTAAAAAAATGTGAAGTATTTCTTATCAAAACAATGGAGTAGGGGCAGCTAGGTAGTGCAGTGGATAGAGTATCAGCCCTGAAGTTAGGAGGACTTGAGTTCAAATCTGGTCTCAGATACTTAACACTTCCTAGCTGTGTAACCTTGGGCAAGTCATTTAACCCCAATTGCCTCAAAAAAAAAAAAAAAAAAAAAGCAGGAAAACTGATCAAGAAGAGAGAACTTAAGAATCTGTGGAATACCTGAAAGCTATGACCCAAAGAAAAAGCCTAGTCATGACATTTCAAGAAATCATGCCAAATCAAGAAATATTCAAGAAAGAATATTGCCCAGATCTATTAGAACAAAAGGGTGAAGTCTTAAAAATAGTAAGAATCTGACAATATCCTCCTGTAAGAAACTCTGAAATGAATATCTGTCATCACCAAAACCCAGAATTTTCAGATCAAAATAAAAAAAAAAAGCAGACAGAGAGGGTTCTAATATTGAGGAGCTGGATGGCATGGTGTAAAACTAAGCAGCTCTCACTAGAAAAGAGCAGAGAGCACGGAACACAAAGATACAAAGCCCTCAAAGAGCTTCCATTCTACAGAGGAGTATATTATGTACAACAAAGAATACCATCTGGGTTTAAATATGTGTCTGATACACGGTGCTACTTGTGTGATCCAGGGCAAGCTCCCCCTTCCTCATTTGTCAAATAACAGCACTGAAGGAAATGGCTGCTGAACTAGATCTGGCTTTCTCCCTAGATCTGGGGCCCACTAGGAAAATAAACATACACCAAAAACATGGAGTTTGTGAAGGTAAATTCAGAGTGTTTTATGTGACAGCTGGAGAATCGTTTTTGTCCTCGGAGGCACTAAGAAGACATTAGAGCCTTCTCACTGGGAGAGATACTGATTGGTGCTTTAGGAAGATTCTTTTGGCAGCTGAGTGGGGTTGAGGGGCAGAGAGGAAAGACTGGAAGCAATGATTCCCTTCTATGTCTTTAGGTAACTGTGTCTCCTTTCATTGGTTTGCCCTTTCTTTTCCGTTCCTTTGCCCAGCACCTTAGAACTGGCCCTAATCCTCTCAAACTTGGATCAGTATTAATCACAACATCTCACGGGGCTAGAACGTGCCCAGTATAGATAGAAAGACAAATAAGACAGCAGGACCAGTGATTCCATTTTCCCCACCGGCCAGAATGAGTGCTCCCATGGATTTCCATCGGGCTCCTTCCCTGGCCACAGAGTTGCAATGGAAGGATCTCTATGACACCCATCCCTGAAGGCACAATAAAAGGCCATCACCAGGAGAGGAAACAACACAGAGGACCCGGCACCTGGGGACTCTAAGCCATCAAGAGGAGGAAGGAGCATGTTCCAGACATGCAGCAAGGAGCAGGGGATGAAGGCCAGTAGTTCCCAAGCTAAAAATAGGAAATAAGACAAAAGGTAGAGAGGGCTTTAGCTCCTAGTTACACTCTTTCTTTTTAGTTAATTCTAAAAGCAACAAGGAGCCACTGGAGTCTTCTGAATATGAGAGCCATGGCAAGACCCCATTGTCTCCAATTGTCTATGGAAGCTGGGCTGCTTAAAGTGCAACCTTCACTCCTAAATTCTCAGGTACTGTGCCTGGTCAGGAAGTTCTTGCATTCTGGTTCTCTCTCTCAGGCTCAAGCTCCATCTGCCTCCTTGTAACTGGCCCTTGTTACCTCAAGTCCTGCCCCGTGGGGCCAAGCAGAACCATCAGAGACCCTCCTGCCCGCGGCAGTGTTTCAAGTCCTTAAAGCCAACCGTCAGGGGCTCCTATGTCTGTATCATTAGTGGTCATCATGGAGCCCAGACTCCATACAGACTGCCTTCTTGTGGAACTCTCCCTCCTCCCTGTGGCAGTCTTTCAGGTCCTTAAAAGCACATACGATTAGCAGTTAATGTTGGTGAAGATTCATTGGTGGGAGAAAAGATAAAGGGGCCAGTCTGTGGAACGTGGGACACCCAAGAGTCTGGCAGGACTGAGCCGAGTATGGGCTGATGAGGAAAGCTTGACGCGAGCGGCTTGTTGGTTCCCATTCTTTCCCTGCTCTGAATGGCCGAAAGGGAGGCCTTCAGTGCGTGAGCCACAACCCAGTAACGTCAGCATCATGTCAATGAGCTCCCTAGAGTCCCAACAAGGGCGCTGGACGCACTTAAGGTGAGCCTGTAATTTTAGAAAGGGCAAAGGGAATTCCTGAGGCAGGTACCAATGACCCAGACACCTTCCAAGTCAGCTGCTAGAGGGAAACCCGAGGACAGCCCTGGCTCATGCAGAAAGAGAAGCTACCAGTTTGGCCACATCGGCACCAGAACACAACCACGACACAAGAAATGTGAGTAAAAATCACAAAGACGAGTGAGACTTTAATCCCTGTATTGGTATAAAACAAGAATTCCACAAACCGAGTCTAAAGACATGATACAAATGAAGAGTCCACGTGAGAATGCCCTTGAATTACTAGAGCCATCGGATCCCAAGGCACCCGACGTTGCCTCGTCAGAATGCTCATAGGCCCTTTTCAAACTGCTGTGGGAAGTAACAGGCAAGGTCTGGGGGAGTGACAGGGGTGACTTGGTCTGTTTACTTTTTTTCATAATGGCCCACCGCTACTACACATATCGAGATTACATGTGTAATGTAATGACCCAGTCAAAAGCACGTGCTAGCTGATCTCAATGACAAATCAGGAGTAAATTCTCTACACGGTGCGATTAAAACATTATACAAACCCAGAGAAAGAACATGGAGTCTGAATGCACATCAAACAAATTTTCACTTTCTCTATTTGGGGGGGGGGGAGTTGTTTTCTTTTGTTCTTCTTTCATAACACGACTAATATAGAAATATGTTTTACATGATTGCACAAACATAGTTGACAAGTAATTGCTTACCGTCTTAGGGAGGACGGAGAAAATTTGGAACTTAAAATTTTACTTAAAGAAATGTTAATCCAAGACAATCCCAACAAACTCCAGACAGAAAATTCCATTTGCACCCAGCAAAAGAACTATGGAGATTAAATGTAAATCAACACATGCTTTGTTCACTTCTTTGTTTTTTTTTCCCTTTCCCATGGTTTTTCCCTTTTGTTCTGATTTTTCTTTTGCAACATGTTTCATAAAGCAATGTGCATTAGAACATAAATAAAAATTTTAAAATGTTTAAAATTGTCTCAATATGTAATTGGAAAAAAGAAAAGATTAAATGATATACTTTCAAAGCAGAAGTCTAACAGTCTCTGCATATTTAATAGCTCTTAGAAGTTTTAGTTAGAAAACCACCTCCAAGATGGGGACACATCCCACTAGATTTTGCTGCTCACCACAAAGTATTCATTTTATTCCATTCAAAGACAGGCTAAGGTTATGAAGGGACAAACACCCATGAGTTGCCTGAGGGTGTGTACAATGCAGCTAAGGGAGGCCTGTCAGAACTCATCCGGAGCTGGGTGATCCCAGAAGTCCAGAGTTCTGGGAGCCCCAGGAAATTGGGCCACATCCCCCCTCGGGCACAGGCGACTGCCCAATATCCCCAAAGGAAACCGGCTGGCCTGCAGCCCCTTCACAAGGTCCTCAGCTCTGCTCTCAGACGACATGGAGGAGACCTCCAGTCCACTGTCTCTGCAGACCCCTCCTCAACACCATGGAGCTACATCAAAGTCTGTTCAGAGAGAAACAGAGCGCTCCTCCTCCAAGAGCTCAAGCTTCTTAGCCTCCAAGGTCTCTCAGACCATCCCCAGCCCGGGGAAAAGGTGTCACACCTTGGAGTGGCTGACCCAGAAAGGCCGACTTGTGAGGGTGCAAAAGAGCACTCCATGAGTTGCAGCGTGGGGATCAAAGGGAGAAAACGCGAGGGTCTCCTGTGAGACCCAGCGAGGTGGCCGGTGGGCCCCCCACAGCGGCATGTCGGGGTGAAAGTCTGGAAATAGGAAAAAGCTGGGGGCGGGCTGGGGAGAGGTTTAGAAGCGCTTGAGTGACAAGCAGAAGATTTTCCATCACAATAATTCCAAATTTCACTGTGCAATCATGAAGCCACCCAGACAAAATGAAACCCTAAGCCTGTTATTATCCACAGCTGAGTCACATAATCTCAGAGCTGGAAGGGGCCCTGAAGATCATTTAATACAAACTGCTGGTTTTACAAATGAGGAAACTGAGGGTCTCAAGGGGTGAGCTCGGCTCTGGTTCTCCTGACCCCCGTCTCCCGCCTCGTCTCTGAAGCGGGAGCAAACCCGAAGCCGCTTTCAGAGAGTCAATGGTGTCGGGCTTCAAATCTCTTCAGGGTCACGATTCCTTTGTGCTAAGACTTGCCTCCGACTGTCTGTCTTCCACAAAATGAGATTAGCGGGAATTATTACTTCAGCCTTGGGACTGCACGAGCTCACCGCCCCGGCCGGAGCCGCCGCCCCGGAGGATTGCGCGCTGACATTTCGCCCCAGATGCCTGGGCTCGAGGACTTAGCGGAAGCTCGGGCCGTTCGGCGGCCCAGCTGCGCTTCAGCGATTAAATGCTTCCCCGATAAGAGCATCTGGGCTCGGCTCTATTATTTACAAGGATGAACATTTCCTGGTTAGTTTAAAAACTCCATGGAAATCTCCCCGTATTTGCTAATCGGGCCATTGTTGTCCCACCAGTGGATCTTCCCCTTCCGCTAATGAATCGCTGACCCCTGATCTTCCCCCCTGGCATCTGCGGCCGCGGCCATCCCGCCCGGTCCCAGAGAGCCGAGGGCTCCTCGGCCCAGGCCAGCGCGCCCAGGAGCCGGAGCCGGCGGTCACAGTGTCCGCGCGCTGTGAGCACGATGGGCGCCGCCAGCCCTTCTCGCCAGGGGCCGCCCCTGCTTATGCCCGTGTCCATCCGCGGGTGACGGGACCTCAGAGACGCGAAGGACCCGCCCTCGGGGGAGGAAAGAGACGCACCGACAAAGCACCGACGCCAGCCCGTTCTGGGGGGAGGGGGGGGAGATGTCACCCCGTGTGGTTCGGGTAAAACAGAAAAGCCGGGGGCGGGGCTCGCACGCTCGCCGCAAACACGGGCGGACACAGGACTCTGGAAAAGGTCTGAGGCACCTACTGTGTGCTCGGGCACGTCCCTGTCCGGGGCCCTGCCTGACATGACCGTTAGGGCCTCATCTTCTCAAATACTTGTTTCATTTTCAGCCTTTTGCCGAGATTCTTCCTTCCATTTCTTCCAAATAAACTAACGCCTGAATCGCAGAAACGAATGTTAGAAACGCAGTGCGCAAAATGCAGCTGGAGAGAAAACAGGGGTTTAAGGCAGAAGGATCACAGGCCTCAGGAAGGGGGGTGGAGGAGGGAAGGGGGGTGGAGGAGGGAAGGGAGGAGGAAGATTTAGTAGGACTGCCAGAGCACAAACAATGGCGGCGCGGCCTGGGGGAAGGGAAAACAAAAGCCTGGGATGTCTTGGGGGGGAGGAGGGAAAGTTCCATTGTTATCATGGGGGTAAAGCTGAAGCCCAATAATGTGACTTCCCCGGAGCCCAGAAAGCTTCAGCAGGGGGCGCCAGAGGAACCGGGGTGTCTGGTCCGAGCCCGTGCCGGGAGAAATCATGCTCGCTGGGGAAGGGAAACAAGGAGACCCAGCAGGAGCGTCGCCGAGCATGTGTGTGTGTGTGGGGGGGGGGGGGGGGAGGGGGGCGGAGAGCTGTTTTCTCCCAGCCCGTGGGGGGACAAGCTGTGCTGCCCTTCTCCAAGGAAACTCCGGTTCCCGCGGCCCGGCCCGGCCCTCCCCTCCGCTGGCCATCTCCAGCGCTGCCCCGGGGCTGGTCTCGGGGACGTTTCGGACCCCCCAGACTTCCAGTTTCTCAGACTGCCCCCCCCCCCAGCAATCTGCTACCCCTGACACAGTCCCAGCGACACATGGGCGGCCAGAAGGGAAACGACGGAAGGGCTGGGCCAACACTGGGCCCGCCTCCGGGTCTCCCTGCAGGCTGACGGCGCTTTTCACCCTCCCCTTGGGGGGCGCCGCTGAGAACACCCCGGGCCCTCTGCCCTTCCCCTGCTCTGCAGACTCACCCACCGAGGTCTGGTTCATGGAATCTTTGCGGGCTTTTCTGCTGCCGTTTCCTACACCAGCAGTGCCCCCGACTCCGCGGGCAGCCTCCCCAGTCCCAGTCCTCTGCCACCCCTAAAGCCCCCCCAGAGATTCTGGGGAAATGGATCCTTCGCCCTCTCACTGAGCTCCTGGGGACACAGACCTGGGAGAAGCGCCGTTACCTTTAACTCCACACTTCCAAAGCGGAACTTCCCCCCAGACCCTCCCCTCGGCCAGCCTTCCCCACTGCGGACTCGGCGCTGACCCGTGCCCAAAGCCTGTCCTGTTCAGCACCCCCATCTCTCCTCTCCCTGCACCCCACTGGACCATCGTCCTCCCCTGGACCACCGTCCTCTCTGCCTCCGCCTTCCCCCCCCCCCCCCCCCCCCCCCCCCCCCCCCCCCCCCCCCCCCCCCCCCCCCCCCCCCCCCCCCCCCCCCCCCCCCCCCCCCCAGCCATCCTCCACTCGGCCCTAACTCGACTCTCCTGAAGCCGACTCTGACCCCTTCACTCCCACCAGCTCCAGTGGGCTCTCCAGTGGCAAACACACTCCCGGCTGCTTGGCCTTCAGCAGCCTCCTTCTGCTGGGCCTCCACACACTACCTAATCCCCCTCCACTGGCTTCTGAGGATCCTCGAGGGCTCACCTCCTTCTACCCCCTGTAGAGAGACATCCACAAGAAGGATCCCGCAGGAGACTCCTTCAGGATTTCTGCCTCCCTGGGCCTCGGCATCGGTGTCTGCAGGCTGCCCTCCCCCAAACTCATTGGGGGCAGATCCTTCCCTTACTCCCAGGGCCTGGGGGTCCTTCTCCCTCTTGGTGACATCCAAGGGCACAGATCAAATCCCCACCTTCACGCACTCTTGCCCAATCTACACTTGTTCAGTCATGCAGCAGAGCCGTGCTCCTGCCCCAGGCAGGTGCACCTGCAGAGCCCGTGTGCTCCCTCCCGTCCCCGGGCCCCTTCCCCCTCCAGCCATCCGCTTCACCATCACATCGGGGCTCCTTTCGCAGCACCTTCATCTGGCCCAGCAGCCTCCTTTGGGCGGGACGCTGCACCCCAGAGCGCCAGCACAAGGCCGGCCCGGCCCAGTCCGTGCTCACTGGTGTGCCCCGGGTTAGGGCGGCAGCCGGCTGGGCGAGAGTGACTTCGGACTGGTTTCAAGCTGGGACAGAGACCCCCACTCTCTCTGTGTGTCAGAGTCACAAGTGAACAGAGTCATTGCCATGTGATGGAAAACGGACTGAGCGTCCAGCAGCTCTGTGGGATGCGCCCGACCGGACCTGCGTCTGCTCCACAAAGCCGCCACATCCACCCCGCAGCTCCCCCGACTGACCCAGGACCTTCGGCCTGTCTCCTCTCTTTCTTTCTCTTTGTGTCTGTCTCTGTATTTCTGTTTCTCTTTCTCTGTCTCTCCCTGCCTCTCTCCTCTATGTCTCTGTGTGTCTCTACATCTGTTTCTCTCTGTCTCTGTCTCTCCTTGTCTATCTCTATCTTGTCTCTCCTTGTCTATCATTCACCGTGTCTCTCTGTCTCACACTCCTCATATCTTTGTGTATGTCTCTCTCTGCCTTTGTCTCACCCTGTCTCTCTCCTCTCTTTCTCTGTGTATGTCTCTCTCTCTGTCCCTCTGTCTCTCTTTGTCTCACTCTCCCTGTATCTCTCTTTGTCTCTGTCTCTCTCTGCCTTTGTTTGTCTCTGTCTCTTCCTGTCTCTCTACTCTTTCTCGGTGTCTGTCTGTCTCCTTCTCTCTCTTTTTCTGTCTCTCTGTCTTTCTCTCTCTCTGTTTCTCTCTCTCTCTCTCTGTTTCTCTCTTTTCTTTGATCACAAAGGAGAAGCCATTTAAAAATCTGAGCCAACCACCCTCCAGCCCCTGATGGAAAACGAGCCCGGGCAGCCGGAGGCCGCCTTGTTTGGCACAAACAGACAGGACTGGAGGAAAACCAGCCCCAGGCTGCTGCCGATGGTCTTCCCAGACATGGGGCTCTTCCGCCCTCATGTGGCAGCCTTGGGTCCTGCCGCTATGGAAGCCCTCTGGAAGGGCTCCCTGGCAGAGAGGCACGGTGGTGCTATCCGTGGCGGTGGAAATAGGGGCCGAGTGTGGGACGCTGTGCGGGGGTACCCGGGGCCCTGGTCTCAGGGAGGTCCTGCCCGGCTCTGTGACCCAAGAGGCCAGGAGTAAAGGCCGACCCCATGGGCAGGGATGTAGGGGGGAAGATTTCACCTCAAGAGGGGAGCAGACACCGGGCCCTGTTCAGCCTTTACCGAAGAGCCAAGGAAGGGGTCCTTCCCCTGGAGAAGCCTCCTCCCAGGAGGGTCCGGCTCTCCAGACCAATGACAGACCCCACCTCGGGGGCCCAGCTACAATCACTCTCACTTTCCATCACCCCAGCCTCCACCCCTCGTTCAGCTACCCAGTACCTAGGATGTACTGCGCACCTAAGGAGTTCCCTGTCTGTCCATCCGTTCTTCCGTGCAGCAGGAAACAACGGTAAGCAGGATGGCTTTGAAATGAATGTGGTGCATTTGTTGTACTCGTAGAGAGGAGTTTCTCATTCGGTCACTTTTTCTGTTGTTGTCTACAGAAATGTTCCTGTTTGTTATGTTTAAAATTTTTAAAAATTAATTCGGAAAGGGGGGGGGGGAGGACAGAGTGAGCCTGAGTCATGAGACGCCAGATAACCCAAAAAGCCGTTCTATTTGATCGGATGGAGCAACCGGTCGTCCAGGCGAGGGTGATTCCTAAATCAGCCAGGGCTGCACCGGAGACTCCAGGGGCTGAGCCTGACACGGCTCGGCCTGATTAAATGGCAAATGGATAAAAGAGCCCCCGATCACCAACATGTCCCAGGAAGTTCAAAGAAACCGCCACAAGGAGGAAAGACCCAGCAGAGCCTAGAAACGCCTCATGCGGCGAACCTTCGATGTCTTTGCAGAGAAACGGTGGCCGAGGGCAAGCCCAGCTCAGGATATGAGTGTATTTACATCCTAAAGTTCCCACAGATTTGAGGACTGTGAGCAGCATGACTTCATCCCAGGGCTAGAAACAGTCAAAGAGAGTCACGGCAGCAGGAAGCTTGCGGAAAAACCCACTAAGCCGGATCTCCCCAAAGCCCCAGCGGGACAAGCCCGGACGAAAGGGGGGAAGCCCGTGCAGGTTCCTCTGTCAGCGGCAGCAGATCTTCCCTGCAGTGGGCAAGCCCAGGGAACGGGAATGTTCCCTCACGGAGTCATCCGTGGGCAAGAAGGCCGGGTGCCCGCGTCAGACCGAGCAGCATGAGCCTGTTGGGGACGGGGAGCGGCTGCGGAGGCGTTGCAGCAGCACGGTGACGGAGGCGGCAACTCTAAGGAAAATTAAGCTCTGTGGGCCAGACGGGCTGGGGAGGGAGGAGCTGCTGTGGTGCCCCCGGTTATTCCTAGAGCAGGGGCGGGGGGACAAACACAAGATGGGCCGATGGGACCCGTGACTGACCGGCTCCGCAGAGGATGTGAAGGGGGGGGGAGGTCAAGGACGGCTTCTCCCTGGAGGGGACTGGGAAGCAGCCATTGGGAACCAAATGGGGAGAAGGAAAAGCAAGTTTGGGGAGCAGAAAAGAGGAAGAAGCTGGTTCTCTTTGTGTTTGACTTCAGGTGACCCATCAGTCTGAAGCTTGGAGGTCAAAGCCTCTGCTTCCCACACACCGGGCCTAGAATGTTCCCTGTGCTTGGAGAAGGCGTCTCCCTGCGCTGCCCAGGCCTGATGCCGAGAACCTCTGACCCTGTCCCCAGGCTGGCAAGACCCGCCTCTCCCAGTGTGAGCGGCTGCAGCAGGCGCAGGGGTGAGGGGGTGGGGGGGAATGGGGGAGGGCTGAGAGCTCAGTCAGAAGCGGAAGGCGCCAAAGGTATCCCCTGCCTCTCGGTGGTCTCTGGCCATCCTGACTTTTGTCCTGCCCTGGGCTTGGGGGCAGTGTTGGCCCACTAAGAGCTAATTCACCCCAGGACTGTCACTGGTCCAACAATGCCTGGAGGTCTCCTAAGGTGCCAGACTTAGTGTGGACACCTGACTCTTGAACTCGTGTGACCCCCAGGTCCCCACTCCCAGCATCAGGCCTTCAAGGGGAGACACTAGGCCTAAGGCTTGATGGGCAGAGGGGCAGTGTGGAAGGAGAGGGGCACAACCATCCCAGTGTCCCTTGCCCTGGACAGACAGCCAGACAACCTGGGAACCAGACAATCTGGGAGCCTGATGCTTGGGGGGTCCTGGGCACCATGTTAAAAAAGATGTTAAACAATCAGCAGGACATTATGTGGAAAGGATGAAAGGTTCTGGGTGGCCCTGTGAAAGATCACATCCTTCCCATCACTTCCTAATGACAGAATTAGGAGAAAAGATTAGACTGTAGAGGTCTGGCTTCCGGTCTCCTATCCACCACCTGCCGGTGACAAGTCATCCGATCTCTGAGTCCCAGTTACTCATCTATAAGATGTACAGTTTGGACCCAAAGTTCTCCAAGGTTCAGTCAGGCACAAGAATCAGCACAATTCTGAAGCTATGAAGGGAGCAATTCTCAGGATATTTAAAAGGAAAAAAGCACACCAAACACTCCACTTAAAAAAAAAAAAAAATCAACAAACTTACTAATACCCATAAATTCGACCAAAAAAATACTCGGTCTTACTTTTAAATTCTATGAAAACTCCATGAAAATAATCTCTGTGAAAATAAACAGGCATCCTTGATAACAGTTATGAGAAAAAAGTAGAGAATTCAAGATCCCACTTTGCTCAGCATCTGAGAGAAAAGAACACTGACTTCAAGGAGGGACGTAGTTCCTTAAAAGGCTCTCCTCCCTGCAGATGTCCAAATCTCACGACAATCCTTGGGGTACATAACAAAGGTCAGTTTATTGGCTGACCCTCAAATGAAGCACTGATGAGGGACGGTCCAGTGAACAAGTATCATTGATACTCTGAGAGATAAACCTCATAAGCCATCATAGAAAGTTTTTAAAAAAATTAATACTCCCATGATAAAAACAATGGTCTTAAAGTTTCCTTTAAAGAGATCAAATATACCGGATGTAATTTTTTTTTAAACCCCATAACAAAAACCTATTTGTTTTACATTCCCCTTAGGTCTCTTTTTTTCCATTAACTAAGGATCACACCATTATTGGAATGGAAAAAAGCTGTAGCTTTATTTATACGATGTTAAACAGGAACAGTTAATTAAACCTTGTACCACATCAACAGACAACAAGAATAAACACAAAAACGCTGACCTTGGAGTAGGCTTTCCCACCCGGAGGTACCAGAAGCTGCCCGTACTACTGAGCAGATGCGTCCCACACATACAAACATATCTCTTGAACAAAGAGGCCGGGCATTCCTCCTTATTCTCCCCAGTCTCCTAATCCACTGGTCAGCTCCTAATCCACTAAAATGTGGGACTTGAGTCCCATGGTGAGCCCTGGTGTGCTAGCTAACAGAGAGAACATTGTGCTGCTTATGGGGAACAGTAGCTTGGGTGGCCAAGCTAACATCAAAAGGCTTCCTATCTCCAAAACCAAACTGCCATCCTAGTTTTGTAATGAACTAAGAAAAATGTGCTTTTTAATATTTCCATGAATAGCAATACTGACAATATACATGAGCTGAGGATTCAATTAAGCTGATGCTTATTTCACTATTAACTGCAGTTAAAAATCAGGAATCACAACCCCAAGATGCTCCCATGTCAAGTCCCGCAAAAACAGGGGCTTTTCTCCTTCCAAAAGACAAGAGGCAAAAAGTGAAATAAAACCAGATTGCTCTGATCCCAGAGATTTTAATTTGTGTCTCTGTTATCAGAACCAAAAAGGTCGCACTAACAGAAAGGCCCAAAACAACCTTGTGACAGAAGAGGGGGAAATTCATGTTAGATTTCTTTCAGACCAAGAGTAAGGAAAGCCAGAAGTTCGAATCCCATCTTTGGCTCAGCTTAACTGTGTGACCCTGGGCAAGTCATGTAGCCATCTATAAAGCTTGCTCTTGTTCCTCCCTCCCAAGCTGACTAATGGGCTTTCTTTTTATACTAGCAGGGCATCCTGAGAGAAAGTTTAGTAAAACCCTATCTGCAATGGCCTCATCTCAAGGTCCACAAAATTAGAAAAGCTTCTCACAAGCAAATCATAAACCTAAGATTAAAAGAGAAATCATAAGCTGAGAAAAAGGTAGCAAAGTCACATCCAGCTGCTTTCTTAGAGGCCGCCTCAGGCATACCTGCGTTCTCACATCCTGCCTTTGTAAAGAGATGTAGCTCCTGTGGAGGTAATGAAGTGCCCCAAAGAGTGGGATAGCAGTGAGTGCATATACAAGTAAGCATCAAGATGGAATTCCAACCCGGGTATCATTATCCTAGCATCTGTGTTCCTAGCACTCAAAATGCCAGGAGCACCTACAAGTCTCCAGGCACTCTATCCATATGGCTCCTCATTAGTGCCCCCACACCAACTACTTTCCAGCTAAGCTCCTCCATAACATGACACTCTGTTCACCCACTCTGTGGAAGTCTTCAGTGATCTCCCCAAATGGAGATCATGCCAGACTCCACAAGTTTTTCATGCTGATTTGCGGATTAAGTTTTGATGATGAGAACACTCATCATTCCTGACTAGGATTATGGCAATTTCTGTGCACGTATCCCTAAGTTCCTAGAAGGGAAGGGAAGAAGGTGGGGATAGAGATGGCAGGGAAGGAACAAATATTTCTATAGACTCTGCTATGTGCCAGGCACTATGCTAATTACTTTACAATTATCCTCTCATTTGATTCTCACAATCCTGGGAAGTACCTGTTATTATGCTCCCCATTTTACAGTTGAGGAAACTGAGGCAGGTAGGGGTATATAGGGTTATAATATGCTCCCCACCCGCCCTATTTTACTGCATAGCCTCCACATTCTCTCTAACCCTCCGATCCAATATGGTGCCAAAACCTGTCGATTTTATCTTCCCAGCATCTCTGGTCCATTTTACCTTCACAGTATCTCTGGTCTATTTCACCTCCCCAGCATCTCTGGTCCATTTCACCACTGCAGCATCTCTGGTCTATTTCACCTCTGCAACATCTCTGGTCCATGTCAGCTCTGCTCCATCTCTGGTCTTTTTCACCTCTACAGTATTTCTGGTTCATTTCACTTCCCCCTCATCTCTGATCCATTTCACCACTGTAACATCTCTAGTCTATTTCACTTCCACAGCATCTCTGGTCCATTTCATCTCTGCCTCTGGCCCCCATGTATACCCTCATCTCCCACACTTAGACTACTGCAAAAACTGCTGGGGAGAGGGGGGAGTTTACCTGCCTCAAGTGTCCCCATGCTCTATCTTTCATTTATTCATCAAAGTGAATCTCCTAAAGCCCAGATCTGACCTTAAAACTCTCTATCCAAAAAACTCTAGTGGCTCCCTATTACATCAAATATTAAATAAAAATCCTATTTATAACCTGCTCCCTCCTTTTCAGTCTTATATCTTAATTCACTCTATGTACTCCTAAATCCAATGCGCCCCCCCCCCCAAGCTAGTCTATTAAGACCTTACATCTCCCAGCTTCAAGTATTCTTACTGGCTGTCCCCCATACCTGGAATATCTTTCTCCTCATCTCCAACTACTGATCTCCCTGGGTTCCTTTTGAGTTCTAGCTAAAATCTCACCATCTAAAGAAAGCCTTTCCCAACTTTTCTTAATTGTAATGCCTTTCCTCCCTTCTTTCCTATTTATCCTGCATATATTCTGTAAATATATATATATATATGTATATATATATATATATACATATATATATATATTTCTTTTTGATATTTCCTTTATCTGCATATTGTCTCCTCCCTTAGACTGTGAGCTTCTTGAGGAGACACTGTCTTTTCCTCGTTGTATCCACAGGCATTAGCACAGTGCCTGGCACATACCCAATGCTAAATTGATGAACCTGATACACAGTTGGTGATTAATAATTGCAGCTTAGTATTGCAGTGAAGAGAGCACTGGGTCTAAAGTCAAAAAGACCTCAATTGAAATACAACCTGAGACATATACTAGCTCTGTGGGTTTCTGGTAAATCACTGAACCTCTTGAACCTCAATATCCTTAGCTGTAAAATAGGGACAACAGGTCCTACTGCCCAGGGTCGTGAGATGTTTGTAAAGCAGTAGGCACAGTCTCTGGCACACAGCAGCTACCATTCTTTTACCATAATTGTTATAATTATTACTACTAATAATAGTGCTTGACATACAGTAGGTGCTACATAAATGCTATCGTTATATGTCATTATGAGATAATCACTGTAAAGCAACTGGCACAGAGTCTGGCACATTGTAACCTCCCACTCCGAGGCTCCTGATTGTCAGGCCCTACATACCAGTCTTCCCCAGATAGACATGAAGAAGAGCCGATGTGAGGTGCCAAACAGCCTTTCTTTACTGGTAATCTCAGCAGGGGTTGGCAGGAAGCGGGAGCAGGTGTATGCATGGCTCTGTGTCTCTCGCAGCTCTGAATCTCTCTACATCTCTGCTCTCTCTACTTCTCTCCACATCCTTCTTTGCCTATGGACTCAAAGCTGGTTATTTATATTTTCTCTCCTCTGGGATTACCCCCTGCCTAACCCACTCAGCCCTGCGTAGGTGGATCCACGGAAGGCAGACACCTGGCGTTGGTGCGGCCCCCTAAGCTGTAGCGAGAGGCCACGCCCCTCGCCTTTTCAAGCAAACACCTGAGACACAACTCCTGCCCCGAAGGCCACGCCCCCTTCCCTCTCCTGGGTCCGCCACCAGCGGGCACTGCACACACGGCAATTCTCTAGCGGCACGTAGTAGGCCCTTTGCATGGCCCAATGCTCAGCACACAGCAGTTACTGCACCCATCTATCATGACTAGGGTCATTACATATCATCGATGTAAGCACTGGGCACAGAGCCCGGCACCCGGCAAGCGCTTGGTAAAGCTATGAAAATGAGGACAAAATCTGTAAGCGCTCGGCACAACGCTCAGCACACAGCAGGCGCCGCATATGTGCGCGCTGCTGCCGTGATCATTAGTAGCAGGCAGACTGAAGACGCAGCGCCCAGCAGACGCTTAATCAACGCTGGCTTCCCAAAGCTCCAGCTGGGGGGGGGGAGACAAGAGGGGGGGTCACAGGGCTCGGCGCGCGCGCACGCGCACTGACTTGCCTCCCACTCGCTCAGGAAGCGCAGCGCCTCCTCGCGGCCAACGCCTTTGTGCCGCCGGAACTCGTCCTTCACATACTGATCGCCGAGGGCGCGCAGGTCAGGCGGCAGCGCGCGGTGCAGCGTCAGGAGCCGCCGGTACAGGGCCCGGACGCGGGACACGTGCGGCCCCGGCATGATCCTGCGCCGGCTTCTGCGCCTGCGTGAATCATGCGGCGCCTCGGGGAGGGGGCCCCGATGCGCCTGCGCGCGCGGCTCTGCTTTGCTACGTCGCGCTCGGGAATCTTGTCTTTCGAGATCCGCTTCCGCCTGCGTGCATTGGGAAGTTCCCAATGCGCCTGCGCATTGCTCCGCCCTCCACCCCGAGCCTCTGGACGGCCTTACTTCCGGGATGGTGCCCCAGTGCGCCGGCGCACTCTCCAGCGTCTTCCAGGCTCTTCTGGGTCCGGCTTGTTGAAAGGCGGCTCGCAGCGCGCCTGCGCGCTCTCCCGTCTCTCCCGTCTCCCCCCCCCCCCCCCCCCCCCCCCCCCCCCCCCCACACACACACACAAGACCGATCGCATCTGCGCCTTGGCTCTCCTCAGTTTGTCCGTCGCATGAACTCTGCAGTGCGCCTGCGCCGGCGCGGACCCGAAGCGGGATTGGCGGGCGGCGGGAGACCCGTGATGGGAGCCGGGCCCTGCTTGTGGACGCCTCGGGGCTTAGCGTCCTTCCGGCGCCGGGAACCGGAGGCGGCGCCTCGGGCCAGGAGCTTCCCGCCTGCGTCTCTGGGAGAGAGGGGGGGAGGGGCATCCTACAGAGAGGGGAAACTGAGGCAGCGCCTCCGGCTGGGAGCTTCCCGCCTGCTCCGAGCGTCCCCCCTCATCTGGGGGGGGGGAAGGGCATCCTACAGAGAGGGAAACTGAGGCAGCGCCTCCGGCTGGGAGCTTCCCGCCTGCTCCGAGCGTCCCCCCTCATCTGGGGGGGGAAGGGCATCCTACAGAGAGGGAAACTGAGGCAGCGCCTCCGGCTGGGAGCTTCCCGCCTGCTCCGAGCGTCCCCCCTCGTCTCTGGGAGCGGGGGGGGGGAAGGGCATCCTACAGAGAGGGAAACTGAGGCAGCGCCTCCGGCTGGGAGCTTCCCGCCTGCTCCAAGCGTCCCCCCTCATCTGGGGGGGGGAAGGGCATCCTACAGAGAGGGAAACTGAGGCAGCGCCTCTGGCTGGGAGCTTCCCACCTGCTCCGAGCGTCCCCCCTGGTCTCTAGGAGCGAGGGGGGAGGGGCATCCTACAGAGAGGGAAACTGAGGCAGCGCCTCCGGCTGGGAGCTTCCCACCTGCTCCGAGCGTCCCCCCTGGTCTCTAGGAGCGAGGGGGGGAGGGGCATCCTACAGAGAGGGAAACTGAGGCCAGGCAGGGAGGGACCCAAAGCGCACAGAAGTGGAATTGTGCGTCTTCAGGGGTCTGATGGGGGAAGGGGGCTCAGGAGAGCCCACCTCTGCAGGGGTGATGGGAGGGAGAGCAGTGGCCTGGGGACAGCCGACTCCCCAGGTGCTCAGAGGCTTCTGGCTGAAGCAGGTGCTTCCCTCACGGTGTTACATAGTAGCAAGTGCGTCACCCACTCCGATCTCCCGACAGAACCGCCTCCTTCCCTGGAAAGTCCGAGCTCCCTCCGCCTCCTTCTCCTCCGATCTGGTCCCATTCTGCCCAGGCCAATCCTCTGCCGTCCCCCACGTCCTCCAAGTACGCTCAGGCCCCCCCAGCCTCAGTCCGTCCCACCCAGCGGGGTCCTCCATCCCCCTACCCCAGGGGCCGCAGGCCTTGAGCTTTCCTGGCCAGCCTTTGGCTCCCTGGGTGTCTGGCCTCTGCGCTCCCCATTCTCAGCAAAGCCACCAATGTGGAGGAAGGAGAAGTCCCTCGCTGTCCTCTTGGCCCACCGGCCCTGCTCTTGCATGGACAAGAAGCTCCTTCACAAGAATGGAAGGCCCTCGTCCCCTCCCTTTTACCCTCACCGGGGCTGCTTCGCCACAGGCGGCTCCTGATTGCCTGGTGCTCAAGCTGGAAAAATTACTTTAAAAAAAAAAAAAAAAAAAAAAAAAAGAAGCATTATTTTAAAAAGAAAGAGTAAAAATACTTTTAAAAAGAAAGGACAAAAGAAAGAAAAATCCGTGCCCTGCAAATGAAGCAGTTGTTGGGTAAGCACGGCCCCCCTAGCAGGCTCCTAAGGGATTTCGCCCTTCTTTTATCCCTCTCTCCTGAGAGGCCCCCTTCCTTTTGATAGAATTGGCCAAGGGCCTTTTCTCAGTCTTCCTTCTCCTTGACCTTGCTGCAGCCTGGGACTTTCTCCAGGTTCCCAGGAGACGCCCAGCCCTTCTCCTCCCTCTCCAACCAGGCCTTCTCTGTCTCCTTGTCTGGATGTGCATCCAGGTCCCCACTACTAACTGTGGGAGTCTGAGAAGTGGGTCCTGCTTTCTTTTCCCTTCTATCCCATTTCACTCGATGATCTCATCAGCTCCCATGGATGCAATTATCTCTGTGCTGATGATTCCTTAGTACCCAGTCCTAACTAACCTCTTAGAGAATAGCTACCTATTAGACGTCGCAGACAGGGCGCCCTACAGCCATATTAAACTCAACACGGCCATATTGGACTCATCTTGTCCCCAAACCAACCTCCGCCCTGGTTCATACGTAGTTGTTTTGGAGGTTTGCTCATCAATACGATGGTTGGAGTCCCCTCTGAGGGAAGGAACAGAGTTAAGGAGGGAGGCTGTGATCCTCCAGGGTCTTAGAGTCTGGGAAGCAAGAGTGTCAGGATACGGATGGCACCATCTGTCCAGTGTGATCCAGGGGGCTCCAGGTTCCAGGGGGCTCCAGACAATGGCGGACACAAGGCTGAATAGAGCAGATATTGGGGGGCTCAGTGTGGGGGAGGGGGTGCACAGAGGTGGCTGTTCTTTGGCATTGGAATTTGATATACTGAGATGGGGAGGACAAGAGGAGGAGGGAAGCATGGATTGGTGGATTCGGGAGCTTCATGAGGGCGCACTGGGATCTGGAAGGTAGAAGGTCAGCAGGAACAAGGGATTCAGGGGTGTAGAGCGGTGCCCAGTGGGCAGTCGGCTGGAAGTAAGACCAGAGCTACACCAGCATGAGTGCATGAACTCATGGCTGTGGAACAGCAAAGAACAGCCTCAGGTTTGGAGGCAGGATCCTTTCCCCGGGTCCCACCAACTTACCTGCTGTTGTGTCTCTCAGTGTGAGCACCTTATGAACGGGGCCTGGCATACAGTGGGTGCTTAATAACAGCACAAATTTATAGTGCCTGCTGTGTGCCAGTCCTTAGGTCTAATGCTTTGTGGTGATCCATTGTATCCTCCAACAACCCTGGGAAGTTAGTGCTTTGGTGTCCCCATTTTACAGATGAAGAAACAGAGGCAGAAAGTTGTTTAAGTGACTTGCTTAGGGTCACACAGCCATTAGTGTCTTTAAGTCTGGATTTGAACTTGGGACCTTCTGATTCCAGAGTTTGTGCCCTAGCCACTGGGATACTTAGCTTCTCAACTTGAAGCCTGCTTAGTAGCGCCCCTAAAGCTCCTCATCTGGAAAATGGGCGTCATTACAAGTGTCTTGTTCAGTTCACAGAGTTGAAGTGAGGATGAAGTAAGAAAGGGGGTGTGAAACATTCAGTAAACCCCAAGGCTTGGGTGGGGGAAGGGGAAAGGAGGACAAAGCAGGGAGGCTCCCCACGAGTAGCTGAGCCAGCCTGTCTCCCAGCGTTTGTTCATGTCCTTCCATAGGCTCACTCTGTGCTGGACACTGGGCGAAGCTCGAGGAGCTCGCGTTCTAATGGGGAGATGAGATGTAAAAGCAGAGGGCGAAGGAGAGTCGGGGAGGGTCCCCCGCCCACCAGAGCAAGCCCCAGGAGCCGAGCCCAGAACGAAGCTGGACGAGCCCTGCCTGGGCCGGGGGCTTCTCGGACCAGTCCGAGGACAGAGTGGTCTGTTGCCATGGCCTGGGTTGGCTGTGAAGGCCAAAGGACCGTTAACTTCCAATGGATCTCACCTTCTCATCTGCCATAAATAAGGGAAGTTTTCTGCCCAAGGGAAATCCATGTCATGTTGGTAATCTCTGCCATGAAGGGGGATGGGAATCTTGGGGTGGTTTTGTTTGCTTTAATTGAGGGAAAACATTTGCTTAGAAGGGATCCCGGCATTATTGTAATAGGTTTTATTTGCTATTCAAAGAGACCACATTAAGGGAAAGCCTGGCGAGGTTTAAACTGTACTGTGGCTATTTTATTTCAGGAAATTCTTTCTAACCAGACATCATCTGTTAATATTCTTGTAAATTGGAAATTAATTTCTTGTTCCATTTTGCTTTTTTCTGGTTTCCCCTTTGAGTCAGAGAACATGTATTATAAATATTATTTTGTGAGCTGAAGTTCTTAGAAGAAAATAGAAAAATATATTTTTCCAATGAATTAATAAAAATGAACTCGTGGATTCAGCCTGTAGGGAGCAGTAAGACCCAGTGCATGTGACGATGCCAGCAGAGGGTAGGCTCCGGCTGGCGGCAGTGAGTGGCGGCGAGGTGCTCAGGTGGGGAAAACCTATTGACTGTCTGGTGGGCACGGCAGGACATTGGAAACGGGGAGGGCACAGAAGGTGGCGAGAAACAGCTTTGATGCATCAAGTTGGTCAAGACACCGTGATTCCAAACTGTTTCCTAACTCAGAAACCCCTCTTTAATCAAGATTTAGGGCACAAGCCGGAGACAGAATCTTTAATTACATTCTTCTCATTAGAAGCAGCTCTGCTAAGGGCAGGGTCTCCCAGTACGGTGGGGAGAGCTCCACATTTAGACTGGGAATGGCTGTGGGAAAGGGCCTGTCACTAATCAGTCTCATTTTGTGCCTCTCTCTGGGGCTCATGGGCAGTGGCTTGCTGACCAGAGGGTTTGGGGCCCTGGGCACGCTGCTGCCTTGGGTCTCCCTCCACTCTCCACTGCTGCCGAGTTCTCCCTTTGGTACTTGCCCCCGGCTTCCTCTTGGGGTCTACCTTCCTGTTGTTCCTGTTGGAGCTGGGGGGCAGGGTACTTCCCCCTCCCACTGAGGTTTGCAGCCATTCCTCCCACTCCTGTAGGGTCCTTTCTTGTCCCCTCCTCTCAGCTATCCCCACTCTCTTCCCCAGGTTCCCTCATCTTCTCGGACATCGAAACCCGGTCCCTCCTTTCAGTCCATCGCTTGTTTTGTACTTCAGCCTTGATGCAAAAAACCCCTCTGTGAGTTGAGGGGGTCCCTCTCCCTCGTCTTCCTGAAATCCCCTCAAATGGCTCAGCACACTGGAGATGAACTTGCCCGGGGTTCTCCAAGGCTTGGGCACAGCAGTTCATGGGCAGCCCGGGTCCCCTCTCCCAGCAGCCCTCGTCGGCTGCCCCGTGATGGCCAGCGGTGACCCCAGAGAGAGACCAGTCATGGGAACTTGGAGTTCGTCCTTGTGATGAACAGTGATCAGCCAATGGGCCGCTCCTCAAGGACCTGGACCGGGCTGATTCTGACATTCTCAGAGTCAAAAGCAGAGCACAGAAGGACCCAGTTGGCGGCGCTTCCGGGCTCTCCAGGAGGTGGCAGGGCTGGGCTTTGTCTCCCAGAGGTAGCTGGGCTTCTAGCCCAGCTCCCAGCCCCCTGGCACTAAAGGGCTCCCCCTGCCAGGACTTGGCTGCTGCACATTGCCTTGGGGTCCTACGACACTCCCTGGGGGCTCTCTAAGGCTGTATGCCCTCAGAGGCCCCTCCAGGGTACTTCCAGCCCTCTTCTCCCCTGTACTATTCAGTTCAGATCTCAGCAGCAACCACAGAACTCGGGACACTCCTCCTGCTACTGATTCTTACACCCACTTGTCCCTCGCTCCGGCATCCAGCTGACCTCCAGCCTCACTTCTGCGCCTGCAGTCACTTTGAGCTCAACATGTGCCAAATGAGCTCCTGGTCCTTCCCTCTAGCACCTCCCAGACAAAGCCTTCCGGGGCTCTCCCTCCCTCCCACCTCTAGTATGGTGCAAGGCTCCTGATAGTGCCCTTGCTCCCCCATGCTGCCTTCACCCTGGGGCAGGCTCTCAGCACCTCCGCCTCCACTATTGCGGCAACTGCTCAGGGGTCGATTCAGTCACAAAGAGATTGTCCCTAAAATACAAGTCTGATGGCATCACTGTCTGCCCCAACCTGTGGCTCCCTCTGGGAGGGAGGTGCTCAGTGGGGCCTTCAAAGCCTTTTCTAACCTGCCCCATCCTCCCTTCACACTCTCTTTCCCAGTGACTTCCCAAAGACATTCTCTGTCACAGCGTTGCTGGCCTGCGTGCTGTTCCAGAACAACACACTTCTTCTCCACTGCAGACATTTTCCCTGGCTGTCGCCCATGCTTGCAGCACTCTCTGCTCGGCTCTAAGATTTCCCTGACTTTCTTTTGGTTCCAGCTAAAATGCCCCCCCCACCCCCACCCTTGTTTCCCTCTTAACTCCAATGCCTTCTCTCTATTATCTCCTATTTATCCTGTGTGTGTGTGTGTGTCCACACATTTGTCCACACTGTCTGCCCCCTTAGATTAGAAGCTTGAAGGCAGGGACTGCCTTTGGCCTCTTTTTGCATCCTCTGCTTCACAGTGCCTGGCACATGGCGGGGATAGCTTAATAAGTGTTTCTTGAAGTGAGTCAATTGTCCCTTTGTTCATCAGCCAGGCTGCCAGAACCAGCTTTTAGAGAGGGCTGGGTTATTGGGGCAGTATGGTTGCTAGCTACATTCCCCTCCCCTGTGAGTCTGCTACACAAAAAGAATCCAGGGGATGGGGAGCTTCAGACCAGAATCCTCCTCTGGAGAGCGTCTGTGAACGTGGAGCTTTTCTTTGGGGCTCTTGATGGCTTCACTTTGTCTCTGGTCTGGCCTTAGCTCCCAATGCAGACTCTGCCTCGGGCTGATGTGGGGATGCTGCCGGAGTGCCGATGGGTCTGGGACCTCCGAAGTTTAACCTCCGGATTAGGGAGGAGGAGGAGAAAGAGCCTAAGACTGAGACCCCCAAGATCTGATTTCCCCCCTCACCCCAGAAGCTAAGGTAGAAGCGTCTCCCCTTCCCACTTCCTTGTGGTTCAGCCCTCGCTCCCTACTTTGACACATCACTCTATCTTCTCAGTCAAGAAGACTATTCTTCCTGTGCAAAATCATCCCGGGTAACCCTGACTTTTTCACACATGGTCTAAACACAGGTTTTTCTTTTGGGGTCCTTAGACCTACTAGGAGTCTATGATGGGCAACAAAATTTTTCATGTTTATTTTTTCTCACCAAAATTTAGCATTTCCTTCGATTACCCATGAAAGCAGCTAATGCTATTCTGACTTACCTCGTTAAGGTCTCAGAGTATACGATTTTATCATTTATTGTAATTGGGATGGGGCAACGATTGATTTTCTCAATCAACTCACTGTTACACACGCAAAGCAACAAGAACCATCATTTCATAGGCTAATTGACTCATTTTTGTGCCCTTAGGAAGTATTTGCAATATAATTAAAAACAACTTCAGGTTATGTGTAATTATTAAGGATGAAAGGGAAGAGGGAAAGATGGTCAAGAATTCAGTAATAAATGAATGAATGAGTAAATAGATAAAATAATAAACTCCAAATTGTATCTTTGGGGGGTCCTTGGTGACTTCAGTGCAAAGATGGGAATGGGGTAGATGGGGCTAAGTATCTTGGAAAATAAGATTTTGGAGTAAGGGAGGACAGAGGCCAAAAGACTTGAGGACTACCCACAAATCTCACACCAATACATTGTGTCCATTTTCATTAAAGAAAGCATTTAGAAGGCACTGAACATGAGTCTCAATAACATCATGAAACTTGGGGCAGCTGGATGGTGCAGTGGATAGAGCATTAGCCCTATCAGAAGAACCTGAGTTCAAATCAGGCCTCAGACTCTTAATACTTCCTAGCTGGGTGATCCTAGACAAGTCACTTAACCCCAACTGCTTGCAGGGGAAAAAATATCAGAAAACTGAAATTGATTCATTTTAAAAGACAGAAAATGACTGATTACTGATGTGTGAGTCACTTCTACTCAGAGTCAGAAAAAAGATCAAAATCCCTATAACTATGGAGAAAGAATAAGCACGAGAAAAAGATGAAGCCCACCATAAATGCCAAGTGGATATTAATTATCACACGAGAAAAAAGTTAAGAGAACAAACAGTATAGCTTCCAAAACTGAACCAGGGCAAGAGGTGGTAAATTCTGAAGCAAAGGGGCAAACTCCAACTTCAAAAGATAAATAATTTGTATTACATGAAATTGGAAAGCTCTTGCATAAAAAAAAAAGTTACAACAGAAGGCAAATTGTCTATTAGGAAAAACTACTTTTAGGAAAAGTTTATGATAAGGGGCTGATGTTCAAGGGAGTGTGCATGTATGTGTGTATGTATATATACACATGTATGTATACATTTATATATAAATATGTGTGTTGATCTTTTGATATTGTTCTGATCTTTTTTGTTGTCTCATGGAGTCATTGGTTTTAGTTTGGTCTATTCTGGATTTTTAAGCTCTCTTCCTAACTAGCTGGATAATTTATAAATGATCCCAGAGGCAGGGCAGAGCCCATTCGAACAGCTTCCTGCTGCCCATCATTTCACTTCATGCAACAACTTTCAAAGATTTTATGTATAGTCTGAAGATCTGTTGATTGACTGACTGAGTTGTGTTCTCATCTAGTTGTAGCATCAGAGCTATAACGACCCTAAGCCTTACATCATACAAGAGTATTACAGCACATTTAAGCACCGTAGTTGTTTTTCTGTTTTTGCTCTCCCCCGCTGCTTCTAACCCACTCTGCAAGCATCCGCTTTGCTACTTTTTTTCTATCACAAAACATGATAGTATGATTTTTTATAAGCTCAGCCGTAAGGCTGTTGATCCAAAGGTTTGGAGAGTTCGTCACGTTTCTGGACAATTCCAAATTGAAACGCAGAAGCAAAGCAATACTTACTAGTTCCACCAGTGATGCAGTTTGCCTGTGTTCCTACAGTCCTTCCGACATGGACTGCTTCCATCATGTCACCTGGATTTGGGCAAAGCATTGGAGAAAGGAGCTTCTACTGTTCTAGTGGGAAATAGGAACCAATGTGGATGAGAGGATGGTCCAGGTGGAAGAGTTCAGTGTTGTTTGATGAGCAAACTTGAAGAGTATTCACTATTAATCTAGAAGGAGTCAAGTCTCTGAGCTCTATCTGGGTTTGACCCTAAATTGTTATGGATATGTTGCAAAAATCCCATGCTTATCAAACTTGCACGTTACCCCCAGCTGAGAGGGGGAATTGGGACATTTCTCCTTGAGGTGGTTTTAATTTTGGAGAAAATTCTCCTATTGAGTCTACATCTGTCTGCTTTTCGGCCATCTGGGGCCAGGCAGAATAAATCTCAGGCCTCTTGTGCCAGACCTTAGTCAGACACTTCCCCAGATCTTCAGGCTAAATTCCCCTAGGAAGGTGGGTGGCACAAATAACCTGGAGTGAGGAAGACAAGAGTTCAGATCCTTACTCAGACACCTACTAGTTAGATGATTCCCCCATCCCTGAGATATTTAATCATTCCTTGCCTCAGTTTCCTTATATGTAAAAGTGGAGATAACAGTAACATCTCTGTGTCATAGTTGTTGAGAGGCCCAGATGAGGTGATCTATAAAGAACTTTGTTATATAAACGGTAGCTAAACAAAGGGTTACTCTTATTATTTCTACAGTGCCTTCCATGGATTTTCCTAGAGGAAAATCTTGGGCATCTTCATCATGCTGATTGTGTAGCTTCCAGGATTCAAATCAATGCTCCAGATGTGTTCAGACCAGGTGAGAGGCCAGCAGGTGCATCACCTCCCTGTTCCCAGAGTTCTGAGAGTCCATTCTATTCTGGGCCGTCTCCTAGTCCCTGACTCCAAGTCCAGTGCCTTGTCCGCCGTGCCACCTAGCTGCCTTTAGCTCGTAATCCCTAAAACCCCCAAAGTGACCACTTTCTGGTCACATCCTTCGCCATTCCCCCCTCCCAATGCAGCTGACTTGCATATTGAAATTTCATCCCCATTAAGGTTAATGTTTGGATCTGTCAAAGAATAAATCAACAGAGAGCATTCAGTAAGCACTTCCTGTGCCATTTCAGGGTGCCGAGAATGGAGACAGGGATGCAAAGGGGAGACAATCCTCCCCCTCACCGAGGCAGAGATAGCAAATGCAGAGGAGCGCAAATTAGAAAGGGGACGTGGGTGCAGTGATTGGGGAGCCTCTCCTTGCTGCCCCACTTTTAGGCAAGGTAGAATGAGAGTTGGGGTACCCGGAGCAGGGTTCCAGCAAACAAGGGTCAAAGGCAGGGGCCCGGCCCAGCTCACCGGTCAGAAACATGTCCTCCCAGCGTTGTGCCAGCCACTCCCTGGCCAAGCAAGTGCCTGCGCCCCTCTTCACATCCTCCATAGCCTAGAAGTTTGAATCCCTCCCAAGACTTCCCGAAAACTCAACCTTGAGCCATTAATGACCAGCCTCTGGGGTCTGATTCAGCGAACACATAAAAGGAGGCGGGAGACTGAGAAGTGAATGAAACAAGAACAATCTCTGGGGCAGTTTTGGTCTTTAAAGGGGCAGCATCCCACTTCCCTTTGTTGTCCGTGGCAGGGTGGCCCAGATCAGGGAAAGAGGCTTCTCGGGGAGCTTTTACAAGTTCTACCCCAAGACTTTAGGTCAGCGGGATTGAGCTTAGCCTGGAGCTGCCCAATCAGAATGGCTTTTATGCCTTTACGTGAACCCAAAGGGAATTTAAACACCACATAAACATATATTGAAATGAACTGAGAAGAAAGCTTGTTGTCCTGTCTCCAGAGTTAATGAGATGTGTCTTATGGAAGGCGCACGTAAATGCCGGCCCTGTGGTTTCCCTGGCGGGCCACTGTCGTGTTATTGTGTTTGCTTTTATCCCTTAATTAAGTGGCAGCCTCAGCTCCAGCAGCAACGCCTGTGGTAAGGAGGGGGGTGAAGGGAACCCGAGCCGAGTTTCTTGGGTTTGTCCCAGGCTGCCTGTCCCTGGGTTCGGGGCTAGAGCAGCGAGCGGGAGGAAGTGGGAGAGAAGCCAGGAAAGGGAGAGGAAGAGGAGGAGGAGAGAGAGGAGAAAAAAAGAGGACGACAAAGAGGAGGAAGAAGAGGAGGAAGAGGAAGAAGAGACCATCCCAGCCCCACAGTGCTCATACACACATGTCCACACATACACAGACATTAGGTGCTGAAGACCTTAGGGAGTGAATCCCGTGAGCCTTTCATTAAGAAAAGGCCGTCACCTACCAAGGAGATTGAGACGCTGGCTGCGGTGCTTAGAACAAAGCAGGGACTTCTCAGAGATCGCCATCCCCACTCCTCTGGGTCCAAAGGAGGAGGAAGCCCTGCCGGTATCTCCTTTCCACATCTCCAGACCAGAAGCTTCTCTCATTATAATCTCAAAGGCCACAAACACATGTTTTCATTCAACTTTGCACGAAGCAGCACAAAGCCCGCAGCTCGGCCATCCTTTTTCTGAGTAGTGTCCTTGGAAGCCAGGGCCCAGAATCCCCAGCTCAGGCTCAGTGGGGCAGGGGCTTCCCCTCCATCCCTCCCAGACCCAGCACTTCCCCCAGAACCTCCCGGAACTTCAGACTACAGCGCCTGCATGTGACTAAAAGCTGCCCAGCCTCTGTGCAGACATTCAGGCTTCACCCTCCTCACACCCGGGGCCCGCAAACAGCCGGCACTCGTCCCTCCTCTTTCGGGGGGCCCTTCTTGGGCATTCATCTGTTCTGCCAGACTGGGAGAACCTCCCTGCGGGAGGGGGCGCCTCGGGGGCAGGGCGAGCACGGACATCTCGGCCCGAGTCAGGTGAAGGAAGCTATGGGAAAACATGAATTATACGCATCAGGCTTAAAGGTGTTTTCCCTAGAGAGCTGAATGTCTAGAGGACCACCCCCCCACCCCACCCCCCGCTGGCTAAGGTCCAGCTCCCACTGTCCCGGTCACATGCCCTGCTCCTGCTCATAACAAGCACCATCTTGGGATGAGGAGGCTTCCCATGGGGGTGGGGTGGGGTGGGATGAGCCCGGGCTCGAATGTCCCCTCCCCATGACCCTTCACCGGGTGAGCAGTCTGCTGCTCCCTGCCCATCTGCACGGGACTTTCCTCATTGGTGAAGATGGGCGCTCAGTGCTGAGGGCTGCGGGAGGGCCGGAATGGGCCAGTTCGGAGGAGAGATCCCCCTAGACTTGCAGCTTCACGGGAGAAGATGCCCAGTTCCCGATTCTCTTCGGGCCCTGAATGGAGAGAAAGACTAAGAAGGCGACATGTAGAAGAACTGCATGGAATTGACTTCCATCCCACCCTCATTCCCGGCACTTCCGTCCTACCCCCATTCCCAGCCGGCCACACTAGAGACATGGAAGAATCTCCCCTGGGGTGACATTGAGATTCTCTCTGAGCCAAGGAATTATGGGGAGACTCCCTCCCTCTGTGAACTGCCTGGCACATATTCTCCTGGAATATCCACACACTTGTGTGGATATGCTTATACATACAGACATAGAAATACATGCACATACACATAGAGAGATACATCTACATAGAGAGATACATCTACATATAGAGAAAGATATATATATATATACATATACATACACATAGATACATATGCATATGTAGATACATATAGAGAGATACATAAACAGAGAGATACTTATACATACACATAGATATACAGATACATACACATATAGATACATATACGTATATAGAGAGATACATATACATATAGAGAAGGATATATATGCATATAGAGAGATACATATGCATATATAGATACATATACAAATAGAGAGATACTTATACATACACATAGATATACAGATACATACACATATAGATACATATATGTATATAGAGAGATACATATACACATAGATACATATGCATATATAGATACACATAGAGAGATACATAAACAAATAGAAAGATACTTATACATACACATACAGATATACAGATGCACATGGACATAGATAGATACATATACGTATATATAGAGATATATAGAGAGAAGGATATATATACATATAGAGAAATACATATGCATATATAGATACATATACAAATAGAGAGATACTTATACATACACATACAGATATACAGATACACATACATACACATACATACATATACAAATAGAGAGATACTTATACATACACATACAGATATACAGATACACATACATACACATACATACATATACAAATAGAGAGATACTTATACATACACATACAGATATACAGATACACATACATACACATACATACATATATATAGAGAGATACATATACATATACATATAGAAACAGATATATATATAGATAGATACTTATACATACATGTAGATAGATACATGTACATATAAAGATATATATATACATAGAGATACATATACATACACGTACATATACATATAGACAGATATATAGACACATATACATACATATAGATACATATACACACACATATATAGATACATATAGATACATATACATACACATATATAGATACATATACATACATATATAGATACATATGCATACACATATATAGATACATATACATACATATATAGATACATATGCATACACATATATAGATACATATACATACACATATATAGATACATATACATACATATATAGATGCATATAAATGCATATGCATACATATACATGCACATATATAGATACATATACATACATATACATACACATATATAGATACATATACATACATATAGATACATATACATACACATATATATATGCATATACATACATATATAGATGCATATACATACACATATATAGATACATATAAATGCATATACATACATATACATACACATATATAGATACATATACATACACATATATAGATACATATACATACACATATATAGATACATATACATACATATAGATACATATACATACATATATAGATACATATAGATACATATACATACATATATAGATGCATATACATACACATATATAGATACATATAAATGCATATACATACACATATATAGATACATATACATACACATATATAGATACATATACATACATATATAGATGCATATAAATGCATATACATACATATACATGCACATATATAGATACATATACATACATATACATACACATATATAGATACATATACATACATATAGATACATATACATATATATATATATATGCATATACATACATATATAGATGCATATACATACACATATATAGATACATATAAATGCATATACATACATATACATACACATATATAGATACATATACATACACATATATAGATACATATACATACACATATATAGATACATATACATACATATAGATACATATACATACATATATAGATACATATACATAACATATATAGATACATATACATACATATATAGATGCATATACATACACATATATAGATACATATAAATGCATATACATACACATATATAGATACATATACATACATAGATACATATACACAGACATACATAGATACATATACATGCATAAATACATACACATACACATACATAGATACATATACATATACATACATAGATACGTATACTTACACATATATAGATACATATACATACATATAGATACATATATACATATATATATATATATATATATATATATATATATATATATATATATATACATATACATACATAGATACATATACATACACATACATAGATACACATACATATACATACATAGATACGTATATACACACATATATAGATACATATACATACATATAGATACATATGCATACACATATATAGATACATATACATACATATAGATACATATACATACACATATAGATACATATACATACATAGATACATATACACAGATATACATAGATACATATACATATATATATATATACGTATACATACACATATATAGATACATATACATACATATAGATACATATGCATACACATATATAGATACATATACATACACATATATATATATATGCATATACATACATATATATATACACATATACATACACATATATAGATACATATACATACATATACATACACATATATAGATATATATATATATATATATATATATATATATATATATATATACACAGACATACATAGATACATATACATACATAGATACATATACATATACATACATAGATACGTATACATACACATATATAGATACATATAGATACATATGCATACACACATATAGATACATATACATACATATAGATACATATACATACACATATATACATATAGGTACATATGCATACACATATATAGATACATATACATACACATATATAGATACATATACATACACATATGTAGATACATATACATACATATACACATATTTTGCACGTACCCATATATATTAGTATGTATCTCTCATGCAGACATACACATATATGTCCACACATAGACGTACTTCCTCTCATTTGCGTTTGGCCACAGCCACTTAGATAAATGGGTTGGTTTGCTATGCGTGTTCATTGGGGCACCAGCATTTTGTGGGAAGAGAATCAAGCCTTGGACATATAGTGCAAGGCACTCATTTTCTATCAGTGGATGGAGATCAAGAACACGATTTAAACCTAAAATTTATTTCCCCTGGATGAGCAATCTTTAAGGGGACAGATGGGTCTAATTCTGGCCTACAGACTCTCTAAGGAGACTTGATTGGCAGCATCGGGGCTGACCCTCCCTTTTGAAAAAAGCTCCTAGCAAGAATCAAGTCCCCCTTGGAGAAGAGTGGGAGGAGGAGATCCCTGAGGGGCCCGTCCTCACCCCCTTCCCTCAGGGACCCATCCTCACCACACCTAGCAGAGCCAGGTAGAGACACAGAACCTCCATGGGCCAAGCAGCGCCACTGTCCCTTCCTGCTCCTCCACCTCAGGCAGAGGGCCATTCCTCTTCTGTCCAGAAGGCTGATGGAGCCAGCTCCAGAAAAGCCCCTTCCTCCTTCCATGAGGCTCCTTTCATCTCACCTGGGGAAGAGGCTTCTGACTCCCTCTCCAGCTCTCACTCTCCACCTTTCCTGCAGCTTGGTCCAAGGGAGTGACCCAGTCACTTGGCCTCCACGAGAGGTCAGCGGAGGTCCTCTCTCCCTTCCCCCACCAGTGAGTGCACTGTCCACCTCTTCAGGATGCCAGAAGAGGACCGTTGGCACCTGCCTTGCCCTGGTGACCAAGCCGCATGCTGACCCACGGTCCCCTTGGGCTGCAGCACAGGCTGATGGTGCAAAGAGCCAAGAATTCTCCCGGGCTCAGACTTGTGTTCACTGTCCCTTCGTGGTCATCTTGGGTTTGCCTTTGCTTCTGGACTCCATGGGAGACTCTGAGGCACTTTCAGGGTGCCCAGATAGACAGAAGTGTTTATGAGAGTAAGATGCACACCCCGGCACTAGTTAACAAGTGCTTATCAGGTGGTGTCTACATCGCAGCCTGGAAAAGTGTAAGTCTGGGGGTGAATGAGGTTTGAGAAAATCATCTGGTTCATGAGACCAAACCTTCAGAGCTAGAAGGGCTCCAGAGCCAGCCTCCCTTATGGATGAGGAGGCCCGGGGGCTGGGAGACCTTAAAGGAGACACAGAACCTGTCTAAAGCCAAGCCCTCCCCTCTGCTCTAAACTAAATGAATCTACCTTTGCAAAATGCCCTGGGATTTTATATGCTCTATTTCCAGCCAGGAAACAAGGTTCAGCCCATGTTCTTGTGAACCTAACGCGATCAGATCAGTCAACAAAAACTCCTGTTTGTCAACTTTTGGAGACAAACAGGAGTTTGTCAACCTTGAAAATAGTCACAATCACAGTCACTAATACACCAGCTGCTCTTCCTTCCTGTTGCACCACCAAATAAAGCTCAGTCCCATTTGTGAATCTTGAGCCAACCCGGTTCCTCATCTTACCAGCACACCTGATGGGAATCCAAGAGGGAGCCCAGAATTATTAAGGCAAGATCGGAGAGACTTTGCTCCCTGAGGCTGCCCAGGCCAAGTAATCCCTAGACTCATCTGTGACAAAGATCGTTGTGCAGTCCCCTGCACAACATGAAGTGAACCTGTTCAATTCACTCGGAAAGAAGTCGTTGTCCCAAACCAGACTCGCCAAATGGGATAAACCAAAAGCAAGCTAATGAGCAAGACTATGGCTCGTGAAAGCTCCATCAAGCTAAATATAGATCTCAAAAACCACCCTTTTCATGTTCCTTCAGTTCCCTAGGAAACCATCCTAATGAGATCCTCCCACTCAGTGCAAATCTCAATGGAGTTGAGTGGGGATTCTTCATGGTCTGAGCGTAATGGGCTCAGCAGAAGCAGCTGTGGCAAACACCTCGGGCTCGCTCCCCCAGACAGAGAACTGGTGACTTCCCAGCTGAGCAAACTAATCATTTCCCCAGCTCACATTTCTAGGGTGATTGAGTACATTATCTAGTTCCAGCCACATGAAAGTAAAGTTGGGAAGGCAGGCGGGCACCCTCCCGGAGGGGGCACCAGTGGGACGGCCCTCCAGGGGCCCTTTCACAACGGATCCCAGGAAGGAAGACTCAGAAGAATGGGCAATGTCAGGGGCAGTCCGAACCTTCAGAAATGGAGAAGTTGTTCGCACCTGTGCCCGCCCCTAGCCGACTTCCTGGCCGGGCTACCTCCAGGCTGACCGGAGGTCAGAGGCCCCGAACGATGGGGCCGGGAAGAGGGCCCACCCTGTGGATGGAGAGCATCAGTGCAGTGCAGCAGGTAAGTTTGGAAGCCAGGTCAGAGTTTGAGTGTAGAGAGGACGAGCTTGCCCAGTGCTATGTGACCCTGGTGGGGGGTGGGCAGAAGCACTGGTCATTCTCCATCCAGAGGGCCAAAGGGTGCCCTTCACTTCCCTAATCTCCCTCTGGGGTAACCTGCAGCCGAGCCAGGTCTTCTATAAAAGATGTGAATAGCAAAAAAGGAAGAGCGTGCTTTCCTCTCTGGGGCAGGAGAGACAAAGAGGGTTGTATGGGGAACTGAGACTGTGTCTTACCCACAGTTGGTTCCTGTATTCCTAATGTCCACAGTCCTGTGCATACGTGTGTATATGTGTGTGTGTGTGTGTGTGTGTGTGTGCATGTGTGTGTGTATGTGTGTGCATGTGTGTGTATGTGTGTGTGTGTGTGAGTGTGTGTGTGTCTAAAATATACAGTCAGCAAGTTACTTTCTGAGTTGTTCAGCTCGTCCATGTTTCCCTCTGTTCCATTTTGGGAGATGCTTCCGTTGTCTGCCAACACCATTGCTCTCCAAATAAGGTAAAACATCATTTTCATTATAAGTAAGGATAGTCGAACAAGACGGCCCCGGACGGTGGCCACGTTCCCTCCAGCACCCGGTCCCTCACTCCTCTTTTTTTTTGGGGGGGGGTATCTGTGATTCTCTGGAGACATGGCTGGTGTCAGACCTTCCATTCCCTTCCTTAACCTTGGTGCCCAGAACACGGTGCCACCGGAGGGCAGAGGACGGGGAACCAGGGTGTCCCTTGCTCTGGAATCCCTGGGCCCCCGAATGCAGCCCAAGGCCCTGCTGGTAGTTTGGGTTCTGAACTGCTTCTGGGCTTCTTGTGGCTTCCTGGGTGAGATCTGTGGTGAGATGCCCAGCAAAGGCTCGTGAGTGGCCAGGCTCGTCCTGTTACAGCCACCCAGCCGGGCAAGCAGGGAGGAGCTGGAGGGCAGTGGGGGAGCCAGTCAGAGCCGGCACCGTCAGGGGGATAGCCGGGCTCTCTGGCTCCTCGAAATCGAAACCAGTTTCTGTGGCTGCCGCGCCTGGGTGGTCTGCCCACCGCCGGGGGAAGCTGCCCGAGAGGTAGGGCTCCCGGCCTAGGTGGGTCCTAAGAGAAATATTCCCTGATTGGGGGGGAGGGAGCCCATAACCGCCTTTCACTTCTTCCTATTTACCCAGATTTTAGGAGGATGGAAGCCGGCTGTGGGGCCGGGAGCTTGCTACCTCCCTGAATTAAACCAGATCTATTTTCTAAAAATACAAACACCAGGAGGGCCCACGTCCATTCTTGCTGTCCCTTCCACGGAGTCAGCAGAGCCCCAATGAACACAGGAGACAGAAGCAGATCATCAGCCCTGCGGTGGAGGGCCTATCCCCATTCCAGAGGGGAGGCCCCCCACTCCCCACCTGTGCTCTGCTAGGCTCCTAGTCGAGGCTTCTCAAGGTGTCGCCTGGGGACCAGGGCATCTGCTGGGTCAAAACTGTTTCCTTAATCAGACTTATTCCTTGGAGAATAAGGGCAGAGTTCTTGGGTGTGAGTGCAGGGGGTCACCTCCACTCATTTTAGGAGTGTAACCAAAGGTCTGGAGAGCCACACAGTTTACCCAGATGCCCTGGAGCCTGGCCTAGGAGCAGCCCCCCTCCCTGCAGTCTCTGGGGGCTTTCTTCTCCTTTGGGGCTTTCCCCCAAAGCCAGGGATGCAAAAATTTTTCTTCTTTGTTCTTGAGCTAACGAGGGAACATAGGAAAGATTTGCAAAAAGATCATGAGACGGATTCAGTTTTTAAAAGAAGAAAGTAGGAGGCTCCAGGCAGATAAGACGTCTTATGCATTGAAGTCCCCCATGTCACATGCTCCTGCCTGATAGAAAGCTCTCCTCTGAGGGCAGGAGAGAAGCCTGGCCCAGAGACCCTTCCTCAGCAAGGACGGTCAGCTGTCTCTTGGAAACTCTGCCTGAAAGCTCCAACCTGAGGCTCTATTGCACCCAGGCTTCAGCCCTCCCCTTCTGGGCTCCACGATAGGGCTCTCCTCCAAATCACAGCCCTTTCCCCAGATCGGCCTTCCTTCCCTCCTGGACCACCCACACTGAGCTCCAAGTGGGCTTCGAGGAAGGCTGAGCCACGAATAATCTGTTCTGATGTGTGTAGGAACCAGCCTGGGAACCTCAGGGAACCAAGTCAGGAGACCCATCTCAGGCTAGAGGGGGCCGTCAGAGGGGGCTCCCCAGGGTGCCAGCCTCTCCTGAGCCCCAGGAGCTGCCCTCCCCGAAGATGGCCTTCACCCTTCAAAGTAGGGATGGAAAAAGCCTGTGAGGCACTCTCCAATCCCAGCCCCCGAAAACCCAGACGCTGAGCCCAGCTGGAAGGTTGAAGACCACCCACCCTGCTGGGACAGAGGGAGTAGGGACTCTGGGACACCTCCACGTGTTTCTCTGCCAGCCTTGCCCTCAATCCTTCCCCAAGAAGGCAGGGAATGAGTCAAGCTGGGCTGCCTGCCCACTAGCAGCTAGTGTGTGTGTGAGAGTGTGAGAGTATTGTGTGAGTGTATGTGTGATTGTGAGTGTGTGTAGGAGTATATGAAGATTGTGTGTATGTGTGTCTATGTGAGTGTGAGTGTGTGTGAAGATTGTGTGTGTGTGTGAAGATTGTGTAAAAGTGTGTATGTGTGAGTGCTTGTGTGCATTTGTGGGTAATACAGAGGCAGTGCCAAGAACAAAGACAGAGGGGGTAAAGGATAGAGGGGGCACTCGATGCCCCCCAGCCCCCCAGGAGCAGCCACAAGCTAGGGCTGCCGCTTGCTAGATCGGAGTTTTCATTCCCAAATTTGACATGTTCCATGTTCTGCATTAACACCCACCTCGTGTGGGAAGCTACTTCTAGCCCCTGAGATTCGGGCTTGGTTTAATGCAACACATGGGAGAAGGTGGGAGACCCTCAGAGACCACCTCCTTTTACAAATGAGAAGGCTGCAGCCCAATGGAGAGGGCCCAAAAGCGGGACTTCCATGCCGGCCAAAGGCACCAAATGAAGCCACCAAGGCGCCGGTAGTCACCTCAGGGATGGGAGAGCAACTTAATCGGAACAGTTTGAGAATATTGCCCCGAGGCTTCCTTGGGAGGGACTGTGGGAAAAGAGGGAGACAGAGACTTGAGCTGAAGAGCGAGGTCCGCTGCAGGAGACCAGGTGGCTACAGAAGTGAAGCCTCAGAAGCTGAGGTGGACAGAGAAAGCTGGCGGCGGGATGAGATGTGGAGAAAGATTGGAAGGAGAGCGATCTCTGGGCTGGGCTGGGGATCCAGGCCCTACTGGAGCAGGATGGGGACAGATGAGCATGGGACAGGAAGGAGCTGTGGGAGAGATGGGGGAAGCTTATTGACAGGACAGCAGGAGCTGGGGGCCAAACATGGCGACCCCGAGGGCAGGGGTGTCGGTGACTGGGAAGCTGGGGAGAGACAAAGGAAAGGCCTGGGAGGTCTGTTAGAACCAGGTGCGCAGGTTGGGCCATAAAGGAGCTTCCAGAAACGTGGCAAGGATGGAGGGGCCATGTCTGTCTGCGGGTGCCAGAGCCTGGCATCAGGCTTCCAGGTGTCCGGCTGATCTCCTCACGGGGGAGGAGAAAGGGGCTCTCCTCCAGAAGGCCTTCCTGCACTCCAGGCTGTGGGGAAGAAGGGAGGGCTCCCAGAGGAATCCGAGTTGGAGGTGAGCCGGAAAGACTCCCCAGAGGAGGAAGAGAAGGCAGCTGGACAGTTAGGCGCCCAGCATGGGCCGTTCCCACCGGGACGACATTTAGGAGGAAATTGCAGGATGACACTCGCTTATTTGCCTCGCAAGCAGCGGCGGAGCAGCCAGTGGAGAAGGAAATGGCAAATGCTGCAGCATCCCTGCCAAGGAAACCCCAGCGGGGTCCTGAAGAGCCGGACGTTCCCGGAGAAGACACAGAAGGGACTCCCTGGCACCCCGACAACAGCATGGAGACCAGCAGGGCGCTGGCTCCCTGAGAGCTGGAGCCCCTCCCTGTGGGGCTCCATGTCCCGGGAATGTGGCGAGAGTGCCTGGATGGAGGAAGGGCTATGTCTGAAGAGTAGTGGGTGGTCCAACTTGGCTGGGGGCAAGGAAGGATGGGAAGGAAGAGAGGCCTTCAAGACCAAGCTGGGCCTTTGAGGAGGCAGGAGCAGACGGTGACCTGAGCTATATGTGAGAAGCCATGGTCTGGGGCAGAAAGGGACCTGGCCGGGGACATGGTCCAGGCGGGGTTCGTGCTGCTGGATTGTGCTTGTTTCCACAGGGGGCTCCTTGTCGATTTTCTTCAAGCAGGGGGGCGGGGGGGAGAAGAAATATCCTAATGTACTGAAGAAAGTAAAACTTTGTGGAAAATGAGAAGTAACCCAGGAGGGTGGCTCGGAGGAGGTGAAGAGCGCGGGGTGGGGGAAACGAGGAAGCCATTCCCAGCAGCAGGGAACGTTCCAGCCTATTGGGGAAAGTGGAGTAGAAGGAAGGACAGGGGGGACTCGTAAGGGACTCGGCATGGGGCCATCCTCAGAAGGGCAGCTTCTTCCTGGAGGAGAAGCCAGGGATGGACCAAGTTCTCTGCTACAACCAGGAGGAGTACGGACCTTGAGCTGGCCCAATCTTGGTGCTCGGGGAGGGATGTGACAAAGAAAGAACGGGATTGGCAAACCCAATGGACACGGGGTTCAGGGAGGGCGGAGCCAAGGAGCAGCCACCTCCTAATCTGAGCAGCAAGGACGGGCACAGCCCGGGTTGAGACCCCTTGGGGACCCGGGAGGCGCTGGAGCTGCTGGGCCCGGGATCCTCCTGCAAAGGCCCCTCTTAGCGAGAAGGAGATCCCGGGCCGGGGAAGTCCTGAAAGGCTCTATCACTACAATTATATTACACAATTCTGTTAATATTAAGTGCCTACTGTGTGCTCTGCATTCTAAGTGCTGGGGTACAAAGAAGGAAAGATCTCTGTCCCTAATGGGGCAAGTGGGGAGAATAACATACAAAGGGAGCTGCAAAGGTCAAGGGGGGGGGACAGATAATGTCAGAGTCTGACATACAGTAGGTGCTTAATAAATGTGCCATAGTGGAGAGAATGCCAAGGCTGGAGTCAGGACGATGGAGTGGCCCCAGTCACTTCCTAGCTGTGTGACCCTGTCTGACTCAATTCCTCATCTGTGAAATGGGCTGGAGAAGACCAATTGCTGGCTCTCTCTGCCAGGAAAACCCCAGATGGGCCACAAAGAGTGGGACACAACCCAAAGGGTGAACAACAACAAAATAGGTGTTTGATAGAGTGAGCCGGATCCCGGGTGGCAGCTGGTTGGTGTTGTGGAAGAGGACGCCATTATGGCAGGGACTGCGCTCTCGGGCACAAATCGTCCCTTGACCATGGGGGCGGCTCCTCTAACTCTGGGCATCCCGAGTTTCCTCGGAGCTAACTCCGGCCAGCTTTGCTCCCAGCCCCAGCCCTTTCTCCGGGGAGGGTGCACCGTGCTGGGCCTGGGCCAGGGTCTCCCGGGCCAGACGATCGATTCCAGAGTTCTTCAGAGAGAGCTTGGGGGGGGGGTCCTTGTGTGCAAGCATTTGCCCGTCTCGGTTCTCCAGAAAATGGTCTTTTAGGCAAACGTACGTCTGGCACTGAGACTGCGGGCCAGCCCGGGGGAGCCGGGTTCTCTGCACAAGAGTGAATACCAGGCGGCTTAGCTTGAGAGAAGGCATCCTGAGGGGAGGGGAGCAGGGGGGTCTTAACCCACAAATGCCAGGCTCCCCTTGCAGGTCTCATTCTCGGGGCGCTCCGTTGCCTTCAGGTAGACCCTAATTTCCGTATATGGGCAGGGGGGAGGGGGTGGTTCTGTTGTCTCTGGGCATTCTTGGATTCATCCCTTGCTAGAAGCCTCCAGTGGGACAAACAGAACTCGACCCAGCCCTCCCTGATTTCTTTTCCTTTAGGTGACGTTCTTCTGGTACGAAAAAGGACAACTGAGCATCCCCAGGCCCCTCTCCCTCCTCAGCATGGAAGCAAATGCTTCTCTTCTGACAGAGCCCTCCTAGGGCCTCCTGGGACCCGAGATGCAGATGCAGCAACAGCTCATTTTTGAAAACCTGAAGGCCAACAGTTTGAGCCAATATGGGAAACATGGGACACTCCGAATTTGGTGGTGAAAGGGGCAGTGGGGAGGGGGTGAAAAGGCCAAGGTGCCGTGTCTCCTTGGAACCTCCCGGTCGGCGCCCCTTCAGTAGCCCCCAGAGGGAGGTGGGGCCGCCTTCCCATCTTGCCTTCCCTTCCACAGCCTCTTACTTTGAAAGGAAAGTGTTTGCAGCAGGAAGGAAAGCCTCTTGTCCCAAGTGATATGGACAGGCTCTGACTGACAGAGCTGGAAACCTCAAATTTATTTCCTTCCCTCTAATCCCCCGAATCCCACCCACAAGCCCCAGAAGCTCAGACATTTGATTTTTTTCAAGGTGCACATTCACTCCTAGGCCTGGAAAACAGATGAGCCTTGAACATCACCACGATGGGGCCTGCCCGGGCCCCAGGGGGCGAAGCCCAAGAGGTGACCCCGAGTAACAGGGCCCACCCAAAGTTTAGCCGCCTTTCGTCGACTTCCCCAAGCTCTCCTGGATGTTTTTCCAGCTCTGGAAAGTGCAGGGCTTGGGCGAGCTGGCAGCAACTGCACAAACAAGATGAAATGAATAACTTTTTCTTCTAAGAGAGTTTATTTCTATACAACAGTGGTTTGAAAACTGTGGAGGCAGCTGTATTGAATTAAACAAACACTAAGAAACCCTCTGTTTGGAGTACAGCAGTCGTGGTTTCCACCATCTGTCTTTTTACAGTGGAGGAGTATCAACAGAGTGCAGTTGGTGAAAAGAAATTACCATCATTTTCTTCCATAACAAACATTTCTCATGAAAATTGTCATCCTTCTCACTCCTGTGCACGGCAGCAAAGCTCACAAGAAAGAAAAGGAACCCACTTTTCCCAGAGGCCCTTGAAAAGGCTCTGATTTCTGCGGTGGCTCGCTACCCTCGGCCCATTCCAAACCCCATATCTGTTCTCAACACCTATTCTAAAATGCAAAAATGGAGGTCTCCTGGGTGGCCTGGTGACGGAGAGGGGCCAGCGTGTGCAGCCTCAACAGGACCCCCAATGCAGACGTCCTTCAGCAGCCACCTCACTCCCCACAGAAAGCCTTCAAAGCGGTTTCCTCCTCCCTCCACATAAAGCAGATGATCCCAGCCGACTTTTCATTGAGAAACATTGAAGGTTCCCTTCCTTTGTGTCTTCAGCCCCTCTAAGTCATCGATAAAGATAAAGCATCCCAAGTCTAGGGAAAGGTCGGAAGGTAATTTCACAGGCAAGTTCCTTCCCAATGACTTTTCAATCACATCTCGGGTCAAGTCATTGGCCCAGTTTTTGACCCAGTTAATTGTAATTTCCGTGGGAATGGATGTGAGCTTTCTAATCCTTCCACTCCCACTTGTGATTGGTCACCAGAGTGTAGCTAATTAGGGTTCCTCTCCGGGTTCCAGGTGTGGGGACAGGCAAAGATGAGAGATTGATGGGGGCAGCTTCAAGTTTGCTGAGACTTAGGAGCCCCAATCAATGTGCTCCCCATTGATGGGCAGGCAAAGTGAATTCGCTCATAGCAAAGAATGTTTGACATACTGCTTGCCAGATAGGGGAGGGGGTGAGAGGAAGGGGGGGAAATCTGGGACACAAAGGTTAATGCTGAAAAATTATCCATGCATATGTTTTGAAAATAAAAGCTTTTTGGGGCAGCTAGGTGGTGCAGTGGATAGAGCACCAGCCCTGAAGTCAGGAGGACCTGAGTTCAAATCTAGCCGCAGGTACTTAACACTCCTGGGCAAGTCACTTAACTCCAATTGCCTCAGCAAAACAAATGAATGAATAAATAAAGATAAAAATCTTTAATAAAAAATTCCTTTAAAAATAAAGAAAAAAAATGTTTATGGGTAGAGCACTGGCCCTGGAGTCAAGAGAACCCAAGTTCAAAATTGCCCTCAAATACTTAATACTTACTAGCTGTATGTTCCTAAGCAAGTCACTCAACCCCAATTGCCTTGCCAAAAAAAAAAAAAAAGAGTATAACACAGTGTAAAGACAAAGTGGTACAAAGAGATATGTTCTTCCATGAGCATGTACAATGTTCAGTGAAAAGTGTCCTCAAAGTCCAAGTATAAACATAGTAAAATAGGATGGGTACCTCAGAGATGGTACGGATTCTGTCCCCGACTACCCCAATAAAGCAAGTCACACGAGTTGTTTGGGTTCTCAGTGCGCGTACAAGTTACGTTGACACAATGCTGCAACCTGTTCCATTGGCAATGTCTAAATATCCAACGTATATATCTTGATTAAAAAATATTTTATCGCTAAAAAAAAATGCTGACCATCTGAGCCTTCTGCAAGTCATATTCTTTTTGCTGGTCTTGTCTCGATATCGATGACTATTAATGACTGATCAACTGTTAAAGGCTGGGATCCTGTGGCCATTTCTTAAAATTAAACAATAATGCAGTTTGTAGCACTGATTGGCTGTTTTCACCGAACCATTTAATTAGCTTTAGTTTGAATATTGTGTCTTGGGAAAGAGGGAAGCTGGAGGAAAGACAGGGAGGCGAGAATGACTGGTTAGTGGAACATTCAGAACGCATAACATTAAGCTTGCCATTTTCTGTGGACATGGTTCATGGTACCTCAAAACAGTTATAATAGTAATGCCAAAGATCACTGACCACAGATCGTCATGACAAATAGAATATTGAAAACATTTGAAATGTTGCGAGAATTACCCAATGTGACAGAGACATGATATAAGCATGTGCTAAATGTGCTCCCATAGACTTGCTCAACACAAATCTTCAATTTATAAAAATGACAAAACCTTTATTTTTAAAAAGAAGCATGGCCAAGCAAAGCAAAAAACATTACCGCCCCTTTTCAAAAATGGGTCTCATTCTGTGTCTTAAGTCCATGACCTCTCTCAGGAATCAGCAGCTTTCTTCACCTTGCTCCTCCTGCAATCAGGACTGATTATTAAATTGATTATATTTCTTAGATATTTCACAATTGCTCTTTTTTTTACAGTGTTTATGTTAGAGTATAAATTGTTCTTCTGATTCTACTCACTTCATTCTACATAAGTTTATTTAAGTCCATGAGATGAGGTGATGCAGTGGGTAAGAGGGCTGAATCGGAGTCAGGAAGGGCTGAGTTCAGACATTTGTTAGCTGTGACCCTATGAAAATCATCTAACCTCTGCTGCCATAGTTTCCTCAGCTCTAAAATGAGGATCAGGCACACCTACCTCAAAGGGTTGTGGGACAAAATGAGAAAATATTTTTTAAATTAAAGCCTTTTATTTTCAAAATACATACGTGAGTAATTTTCAACATCACCCTTACAAAATCTTGTGTTCTAAATTTTTTCTCTCCCTTCTCCCCACCCCCTTCCCTGAAATGGCAAGTAATCCAATATATGTTGAATAGATGCAATTTCTATATACAATATTTCCACAAATATCATGATGCACAAGAAAAATCAGATCAAAAAGGAAAAAATGAAAAAGAAAACAAAATGCAAGCAAACAATAACAAAAATGCTATGTTGTGGTCCACAGTTCCCACAGTCCTCTCTCTGTTTCAGGCTTTCTTCATCACAAGATCATTGGAACGGGGCTCAATCATCTCATTGTTGAAGAGAGCCACATCCCTCAGAATTGATCATCACAAAATCTTGCTGTTGCCGTGGACAAAGGTTTTGCTCCTTTCACTCAGCATCAGTAACTGTAAGTCAAAATGAGAAAATATTTGTAAAGTGTTTAACATGGTGCCTGACACATAATAAGTTAATAAATGCTTGTTCCCTTCCCCTTCCCCAATTGCTCTAAAAGATATTTTTAATTTCATGTCATCAAAACAATCTTCATTCTCTTTTTAAAAATTATTTCTATGTCTTTTTTGCTTTAAGAATATATCTCCTACTCATGGTTGTGAAAGAAGTGCAAGTTGTTTCTCGTCTTAATGACATGAGCTTTAACCTTCAGGTTACATTTCTATTTTGAATTTCTTTTGGAGTGTGGTATAAAATGTTGGTCTAAGCTGAATTTCTGCCAGATTAATTTCATTTTCTCAGCAGTTTTTTTTAATCAAATAAGAGTGTTCTTTCCTAGAAAATTTACGTTTCATGTTTAACAAACGCATGGTTACTGAGGTCCATTATTCCTGTTCTATTGACCTATTTCTATTTTCACTTAGTTTGGCAAGAGAAGTATCCCAGAAACAGATTCCACATGGACATTACCCCCAGCTAGAAAGCACAGGAAGCTTTCATGCCTCAATTTTATGGGAGAGACCAAGGCTGACTACAAGTTGTCAGCTATTTATTAAACCGGTGTCAAACTCGAATGGAGGGAGAGTGCATGTATATCACTAAACTGTACATAGGGACTTCCTGGGCCATCTGTTAACTTGCTTATTTTTGTTGTGTTATGTTGTATTTTTCCTCGGTTGTGACCCACTTTCTGTGACCCATCTGGAGCTTTCTTGACAAACATAATGAGTGGTTGGCCATTTTTTGCCCAGCTCATTTTACAGATGAGGAAACTGAGGCAGAGAGGATGAACTTGGCCAGGGTCACACAGCTAGTGTCTGAGGCTGGATTTGATTTGAGATCAGAAAGATTGCCAAGGAGCCAGCCTCCAACAGGCAGCAACTGGAGGGACCCCAGTGAACCCGAGGGCCCTTCAGGATAGATGCGTGGTCCAGATGTTTGGAGCTATGTATCACCTTGACCACTTGCTTGTACCTTGTAGCTACCACTCTTCTTTTGGTTTGGGCCCGTTCTATTATTCTCCTGGATTTTGAGTGTGTTTGCCAGGAGGCGCCCTGGTGTTGGAAATGCTTTGTAACAAGGTTCTTCCCCTTTTTCATAGCATGGGTCCCTTCAGCAGTTAGGTGAAGTCTATGGACTTCTCAGAATGTTACCCACATTCATAATCAAAGCAAATGCTCCATTTCAATTAGAGATTAGTCAAAATTAGTCTTTCTTCTCATCAAAGTTCACGGCAATGCAATTCTGCCTCCAGAGCCCCTCGGAAGTTCTACTTTCTAACTCAGGTATAAGTAAGGGCCTTTGCTGAAGAAACGGTCTGCTGGCTTACTATTAAAAGGAAGCACACTGATGGGGGCTCCTTAGGAGAGTGACCTGTTAGGAGCAGTCATTACCCTTCTGGAGATCTAACTTGCCTGGGACAATGTGACTTGTATAAGGGAGCTCCAAGGGAGCTTTACAAAAGTTTCACAACATAGTTGGCTGTCTAGAAGTGCTAATGGCCCCTCATTGCTCTTTTTTTGTTAATTCCCTTGATATCCAGCTCTTAGGTCCATCCATATACATTTTGTTAGTGTTCTGCCTAGCCCTGTAAAGGATTCATTTGGGAATTAAACTAGCACTAAATCTAGAAATTAGCTTTGGTAACATAGTCATTTTTATTTTGTTCTCATGTCCCAGACATAAGTGCTGAATATTCATCCAGTTATTTAAATTGGTCTTCATTTCTTTAAGGAACATTTTGTAACCACATCTCTAAGGGTATTGAGTCTGCTTTTGTGGAGTGACTCCCAGCTATTTTATGCAGTGTGTAGTCATTTTGAAAGTGACATCCCTTTCTGATTTTACTCCCTGGATTTTGTTATTATATAAAAATTCTGGTGATTTTTGGAGTTTTCTATTGTAGGCTGAAATTTTGCTGGTTATTCATTCACTTGGCTTCTTTGCTGTTCTCCTAAGTTTTTTTTTTTTAATAAAGCATCATATTGTTGCATATGGGGAAATTTTTCTTTTTTCTTTGCCCATCTTTATGCCTTTAATTTTCTTCTTTTATTTCATTGCTATTGCTGGCATTTCTAGAGGGCACTTAAGTGGGCACAATGGATAGAGCTCAGGCCTGCAGCCTGAGTTCAAGTCCATCTTCAGACTGTAATATTAGCTGTGTGACCCTGGGGAAACCACTTAAATGTTTACCTCGGTTTCCTCATCTGTAAAATGAGCTGGAGAAGGAAAAGAAAAACTACTACAGTATCTCTTGTCCAGAAAATCCCAAATGGGGCCACAGAGAAGCGGGCATGACTGGAAATGACTGAATGACCAAAAACATTTCTCAAACTATACCTGATTGTGAGGAAGGGGAATCATTTTTGCTTTCCTTCTATTTATTAAGACAACTTCCATGGGGTCCCTTGGACACATCCTATGAGATGTGCATTTTAGATCACATTTCTAAAAAGATTCCTCTGGAGGGGAGTTAAATAAAAATGAGAGTTGGACTTGGTCAAAAGCCCCCCTTTTCTTTTACAGCTATTGACTCCAAGAGCAAAGGAGCCCCCACACTGCCAGGTTCAGTTCTTGTCTTGATTTTGGTTTGACTTAATCTTTTTATTTTCTCTGTTACAAGGGAGTTCTCAATTTCAGAGTGGGGATGGGAGGAAAGAATAGATTCAGAAATGACTGTGGGGTAAAAATATAAGACATGACATCAATTAATCTTCTTTTCAGAAAGTCATTCCCCATCATACTTCTGAAAGAGCAGCACTCGCACTACTCTGTCCAAAGCTTACAGATAGATAGCACCCCTTAGAGCCATGTGACTCAGGAAGAGGCCCAGTAAGGAGAGAGGTTTCCAACCCATTCACCTATCTGAAAAGCCCCGTAGGAGGCTGGCCCTATCTCTCCTGGCCACTGTCCTTCAGACTCTGTCAGGCTTATGGGAGCCCAAGCTCTCTCTCCAGAACTGCTGCTGCTGCTGCTCCTGCTGCTCCCTGGGGAGGTCCGGAGAAGTCATCTCAGCACCAGATAACGCAGGTCCAATCTCTGTACTCTGATGACTGACCCCACTGGGGCTAAAAGTCCTGGATGTGACCAGGTCCCTGAAATGAGAGGCCGGCCACGATTCAGAGGAGGGGTCAGCCTCTGGGATGACCTCTGGGATGCAGGACTCCATCAGCCCCCCCAAAGCACTCTTCCATGGGGAAGGAGCCCAGTGTCCCCTACCTCTCCTTGGATCAGACTGTTTCTGGGGCATGCTCACAAGGGGTTGGACCACAACTTGGGGGATTCTGAGCTCATTAGCTACTAACAGTCTCTGCAACATTCAGGAAGATTCTAGGACCCTCTAATGGGCTCTCTACTTTAATTCCACCATCATGGAATGAATTCTTGATTAAACCTTTGGAACATGTGTCCAATGGCTGTGGTCAGACAGGTCCCCATGGAGGACCCGGGTGGTCTCACCACATTGAAGGCAAGTCTTGAAGCTTTCAACCTGTGAAGCTCACGGAGCTCCAAAGACATCAGTGCAGTGGACTCTTGTTGCGGACAATCAGCCTGCAGGGGTCCTGGCAAAGGAGCAGAAGTCCCCCCAGCCCTTCTGCAGTCTAACTAGGTCTAGGCTGGAGGGAAGGTTTTCATAATATTTAATCTTGTTTTTTCCTCCTCCCCTGAAGCTTTAAGCCCCATTACTCTTGGTCCTGTCCTTGTTGACTAATGAGGATAATCGGTCCCTTTCCTCTGGAAAACATCCTTTTATGTATTTTGGACAGTCCTTACGGTTCTTTCAGGCCCCCTTTCTGCCCACAGAACACGCCCGCTTCTCCAAACCTTTATACACAGAGCTGATTTTCCAAACCTTTCATCATTTTTGCCGGCTCCTCTGAACTCACTCCAACGAGTCGGTCTTTTTGAAAACCCGGTGCCCAGAAGAGAATTCAATCCTTCAGATGGATTGTAACTAAAATTGTGTTGACTGGCTGGTGTTTGCATTGATACGAGAGAGGGTCTTAAAATATTTTTCATTCAAATTTCTGTAGAGATTTTCTTTTAAAAAAGGGGGGACTTAAAGGGCATTATTTTACACTGGCAGCCATAATTTTATACTCAGCATGCATGTTGTAGAGTGTGGCAATCTCTGTCAGGCAGGGGAGCATGGAGAGGGCACCCTCCCCAAGGAGATGGGGGAAGATCAGCTTCCAAGGAGATGGGAACCCCAGGAGTCCACCTCAGCACCCAATGGGGGAGGACCTGGGATCTTCTGCCTTGTTCTGCCCCATATGGGGAGGGGGAGAGAGAGATGGGAGAAAGAAAAAGACAAGAGGCAGAGACAGAGGCAGAGGCAAAGGCAGAGACAGAGACAGAAGGAGAGAGACAGACAGACACAGAGAGAGGTTTTGCTGCCTGCCCATTGTCCCAGGCATGTGGCAGAGGTGCCCCATGCTGCCTTGCAGATGGGATACTCCCTCTGTGCCCCAAGCTCTCACTGTACCAATTGCAGCTGAGTCGCATTGGCAACCTTGTGTGGCTGGCTTTCTCTGCTGCCATTGCGGGGACAGCAGGGGAGCCCACGGCCTCTCCCGTTAGGGACCCATCATCCCTCCACAGCCAGCCAATAACTCTGCTCTTCCTCCAACGGTCGGAGGAGTGGCCAGTCCCTGCTGGTGCCCCGGCCAGCGCCGTGTGCTGCAGCCTTGGAGCTGCTCCTGCAGGTAGGAAGGCGTGGGAAGAGCTGGAGATGTGGGCCCCCCACAGTACATGCTGCAGTTCTGAAGGGCAAAGCTGCGCTGGGAGTCCTGGAGGCAGACGGGAGCCCGGGTGTGGGCACTAGGAGAATTCTGGGAGGATTAGAGTGAGACCTGCTGGGAGACAGAAGCCAGGCTGACCAGAGCAGGCGAGGATACAGAGGGAGGAGCCTGGAGGACCCACAGGGATGAGCCTGGAGGACCCACAGGCAGCAGAGGTTCACCATTTGAGTAGAAGGGGTTGCTGGGACGGAGAGGAGCACAGATTTGGTCAGAGCGGGAGGATGGGGCCAGCTTATGGAGAGCCTCCCAGGCAGCTGGACAGGCTGGGCTTCAGACTGAGCTGCACAGGGTCCCAAGGAGGGTTAGGAGGGGCCTTGACTCCAGCTCAGGCGGCCCTCTGCTACTCCCTGGTTCAGAGGCTGCCCATGGGGGTGGCGGGATCTCCAGGCTCTCTCTGAGCCTTGCCAAGGCAAGGAGGGTGCAGGGGCCTCGCCCGGGCCAGGGGCCGTGTGTGGGGAGTCTCCAGCTGGGCTGGTGCCCACGAGGACTGGCCAGAAATCCGGAGCCCTGGCAGAGGGGAGGGCACTGCGGGCGCAGTCCCACAAGCGCCAGCCGCTCACCGCCTGCCGGCCTCCCATCAGCCCCATCATTAAGTGGCTCCGGGGCCGTATTTGTGACATTCACCTCAGTCCAAGGGCTGTTACAGCTGCCCCTACACCCAGACGCAGTGCCCATGAAAAGGACTGAGGGGCTGCAGTACACGGGAACAGCCGCCAGATGTCAGCGTCCACGCTGCAGGTGCCAGTAGGGCACAGTACCCATCGGCCAGGATCCCTGCGAGGGAACAAGAGGCCGGCAGGTTTGGTCTGGGCTGCGGCCCCTTGGTGCATCTTCACTCTGCCGATGCGTTCTCTCCATTCGCGCGGCCGCCATCTTACTTTGGGTGCTTGTCCCTTCTTAACCAGCCTGTCCAATGGGCTCCCAGGTAAAGACCCTGCAGCCCATTCCTCGTGGGCCCGCCCAGCGGGGATGCCCAGTGTCTGAGCTCGCTCCCGCTGCCCAAGCGTCAGGGCTGCCCTGTGGCCTCCAGGATAAACAGACTCTTCTTGGCCAACATTCGAAGCCGCGTCTCCAGCATCGGTTCTAGTTCTAGCATCGCTTTCTGGCTGATGGCTCTAGACCAAAGGGCTCCTCTTCCTTGCGCAACATCCACTCCGGGACACCTGCCCCACTTTCTGCCCCTCTCCTCCCCGCCCTTCCACCTCCGCCTCTCAAAATCCCGACTCTTTTTAAGACTTGAGCCAAGGGCCACCTCCAAGGGGACTGCTTGAGTCTTCTCCCCAGCCCTGGCGTTCCTTGTGAATGATTTTGCTTATAGGCATATAACTATATGTTAACTATAGGTTGTGCTGGCTGGCTGGCTTCTCAGTAAAAATATTCCTCCAGAGATGTCCTTGGGTTAAGAATCTTGGAAGACTGAAGGTTCTCACACTTCAAAAAACAACTGCTGTGTCCTTTGTACAGATGGGGCTTTCCCCTCTCTCTTTAAGCTCTTAGAAGCAGCGTCATTGGTTCAATGGGTAGGAAGATTTTAATAGTTCTGAGGCATAGTTCCCAATTGCTCTGTAGAATATCTTGAGTTTACAGCCCTACCAACAAGTAATAATGTACTGTACATTATTTACTCCCCCTTCCAGCACAGGTCTCTTCTCTTTTTGTTAACTTTGCCAATTTGATGTGTATAAAGTAAAACCTCAGAGTTTTTTGAAATAACTCTGCATTTCTGAAATGATGACTTAGAACACCTTTAATAAGACTGTTATAGCTTGAATTTCTTCCTCTAAAAATTGACTGTTCATATCCTTTGACCAGTTACTAATGGGGGAATAGTTCTTGTTCTTATAAATTTTAGTTCACAATATAGCTTTAAAATAAGCTTTTTATTAGAAAAGCTTGCTACAATTTTTTCTCATTTACCTTTTTCTCTTCTAATTTTAAACACTGGTTTTATTTGTGCAAAAACTTTTTAGTTTTATATAATCAAAATCGCCCATTTCATCTTCTATGATCCGCTCTATCTCTTGCTCTATTGCAAACCCTTCTCCTATCCATAGATTTGACAGGTAATTTCTTCTTTATTTTTTCAATCTGTTTCTGAGGCCCCCCTTATGTCTAAGTCAAATGCACATTTGGATCATATTTTGGGGATAGGGTATGAGGTGTTGGTCCATACCCATACTTTCTGCTAGACTGCTTTCCAATTTTCTTAACAATTTTTATCCAATAGTGTTTTGCAATATTGTAGTAGAGATAGCAATGACAACAACAATAAAAATGCAAAGAAAAAGAAGAGCAAGAAAGCAAGATGACTGTCTGATGAAGCTTTACAAATAGATGAGAAAAGAAGCAAATGGAAAAAGAATAAAGGGAAACATATCCAGCTGAATACAGAATTCCAGAGGATTATAAAGACAGGGAAGAAGGTTTTTATAAGTTGACAAGTATTACACATGTTTAACCTATATTGGATTACTTGCTGTCTAGGGGAGGGGAGGTAAGGAGAAAGGGAGAAAAATTTGGAACACAAGGTTTTGCAAGAGTGAAAGTTGAAAATTGTCTTTGTATGTATTTTGAAAAAAACCTATTATTAAAAAGGAAGGTTTTCATAAATAAACAATGCAAATAAATAGAAAAAAACCCAATATAATGGGAAAGCCAAGAGATCTCTTCAAGAAAATTTAAGATATCAAAAGGATATTTCGTGCAAAAAATGGGCGTTATAAAAGACAAAAGAATTGTAATTACTTAACAGAAGCAGATTGAGAAAAGGGGTCAAGGATATAAAGAAGACCTATATATCCAAGAAAGATCTTAACTTTATCAATAACTATGGTGGTGTGGTTACTGATCTGGAGTCAGACCATTTGGAGAATGAGGTCAAGTGGGCCTTAGAAAGCACTACTAAGAATAAGGCTAGGGGAGGTGATGGAATTCGAGCTGAACTATTTAGAACACTAAAAGCTGACACTTGTTGAAGTGCTGCCATCGATGCACTAGCAAATATGGAAAATTCAATGGTGATCACTGGATTGGAAAAGATCGATTTATGCCCCAATCCTAATGAAGAGTAACACCAAGGAATGTTTGAATTACTGGACAATTGTGCTCATTTTACATGCCAGCAAGGTTATGCTTAAGTTTCTGCAAGCTAGGCTTCAAGAAAATATGAACTGAGAATTACCAGAACAGACTGGTTTTTGAAGAGGCGGAAGAAGCAGAGACCAAATAGCCAACATTCACTGGATTATGGAAAAAACAAGGAAGTTCTAGAAAAAAAAATCTATTTCTGCTGCATTTTCTACTAGTCTTTGACAGTGTGAATCGTAACAAAATGTGGCAAGTCCTCAAAGAGCAGAGAGTATCATATAATACAGAGGAGAATATTAGATCATATTATTTGTCTCCTGAGGAATCTGTATGTGAATCAAGAAGCAACAGTTAGAACCAAACATGGAACAACTGATTGGTTTAAGACTGGGAAAGAAATATGGCAAGACTCTATATTGTCACCTTATTTATTTATTTAATTTATTGCAGAGTACATCATGTGAAATGCTGGGCTAGAGGAATCAAAAATTGGAATTGATTGTTGAGAGAAATATCAACAGTCTCAGATATGTAAATGATGCCACCTGATGGCAGAAAATGAAGAAGAATTAAGAAACTTCTTGATGAGAATAAAAGAGAAGAGTGTAAAAGCTGGCTTGAAGTTCAACATAAAAAAACCCTACCTAAGATCTTAATTATCAGAACAATCTCATATTGGTTAAGAAATAAAGTTGTGGATCAATAAATTAGATTAGGTACACAACACACAGTAGGTAATGATCATAGTAATTTAGTGTTTGATAAACCCAAAGATCCAAGCTTTAGGGACCAAAAAAATCATTATTTGGCAAAAGTGGCTGGGAGAACTAGAAAACAGTATAGCAGAAACTCGATATAGACCAACATCTCACACTATATACTAAGATAAAGTCAAATAGATACATGATTTAGACATAAAGGGGGATAGCATAAGCAAATTAGAGCATGGGATAGTTTAACTGTCAAATTTATGGACTGATGAAGAATTTAGGACCAAATAAGACATAGGAAGTGTTATCAAATATAAAATGAATAATTTTGTTTACATAAAATTAAAAATGCTTTGTACAAATAAAACTAATGCAACCAATATTACAAGGAAAGCCGAAAACTGGGGGGAAATCTTATATCAATCATGTCACATGAAAGTCCTCATTTCTCAAATATATAGGGACATTTATAAAAATGCAGGTTATTATCCAATTAATAAACGGTCAAAAGAATACAGAGGATACCAAAAAATTGCTCTAAATCATTACTGACTAGAGAAATTCAAATTAAAACAACTCTGAGGTACTACCTTATACTTGTCATATTGACTAACATGACAGAAAAGGAAAATTATAAATGTTGGAGGGGATGTGGGGAAATTGGGACACTAATGCATTGTTGGTGTAACGGTGAATGGATCCAGCCATTCTGGAGAGCAATTTGGAACTGTGCTCATAGGGCCATGAGACTGTGAATACCCTTTGATCCAGCAATACCACTGTTAGTTTTCTATCCTGAAGAGATTTTTTTTATAGTAACTTTTTATGGACAGAATCCATGCCTGGGTAATTTTTTTTACAACATTATCCCTTGCACTCACTTCTGTTCCAATTTTTCCCTCCCACCCTCCATCCCCTCCCCTAGATGGCAAGCAGTCCTATATATGTTGAATATGACCTAGTATATCCTAGATACAATGTATGTGTGCAGATCCAAACAGTTTTCTTGTTGCACAGGGAGAATTGGATTCAGAAGGTAGAAGTAACCCGGGAAGAAAAACAAAAATGCCAACAGTTTACATTCATTTCCCAGTGTTTTTTTTTCCTTTGGGTGTAGCTGCTTCTGTCCATCATTGATCAATTGAAACTGAATTAGGTCTCTTTGTCAAAGAAATCCACTTCCATCAGATTACATCTTCATACAGTATCGTTGTTGACATATATAATGATCTCTTGGTTCTGCTCATTTCACTTAGCATCAGTTCATGTAATTCTCTCCAAGCTTCTCTGTATTCATCTTGCTGGTCATTTCTTACAGAACAATAATATTCCATAACATTCATATACCACAATTTACCCAACCATTCTCCCATTGATGGGCATCTGCTCAGTTTCCAGCTTCTAGCCACTACAAACAGGGCTGCTACAAACATTTTGGCACATACAGGTCCCTTTCCCTTCTTTAGTATCTCCTTGGGGTATAAACCCAGTAGAAACACTGCTGGATCAAAGGGTATGCACAGTTTGATAACTTTTTGGGCATAATTCCAGATTGCTCTCCAGAATGGTTGGATTCGTTCACAGCTCCACCAACAATGTATCAGTGTCCCAGTTTTCCCACATCCCCTCCAACACTCATCATTATTTTTTCCTGTCATCTTAGCCAATCTGACAGGTATGTAGTGGTATCTCAGAGTTGTCTTAATTTGCATTTCTCTGATTAATAATGATTTGGAACACTCTTTCATATGAGTGGTAATGATTTTAATTTCATCATCTGAAAATATCCTTTGACCATTTATCAATTGGAGAATGGCTTGGTTTCTTATAAATTAGAGTCAGCTCTCTATATATTTTGGAAATGAGGCCTTTATCAGAACCTTTAACTGTGAAGATGTTTTCGCAGTTTGTTGCTTCCCTTCTAATCTTGTTTACATTAGTTTTGTTTGTACAGAAGCTTTTTAATTCGATGTAATCAAAATTTTCTATTTTGTGATCAATAATGGTCTCTAGTTCATCTTTAGTCACAAATTTCTTCCTCTTCCACAAGTCTGAGAGATAAACTATCCTATGTTCCTCCAATTTGTTTATAATCTCGTTCTTTATGTCTAAATCATGGACCCATTTTGATCTTATCTTGGTATACGGTGTTAAGTGTGGGTCCATGCCTAATTTCTGCCATACTAATTTCCAGTTATCCCAGCAGTTTTTGTCAAATAATGAATTCTTATTCCAAAAGTGAGGATCTTTGGGTTTGTCAAACACTAAATTGCTATAGTTGACTATTCTGTCTTGTGAACCTAACCTGTTCCACTGATCAACTAATCTATTTCTTAGCCAATACCAAATGGTTTTGATGACTGCTGCTTTATAATATAGTTTTAGGTCAGGTACAGCTAGGCCACCTTCATTTGATTTTTTTTCATTAATTCTTTTGAGATTCTTGACCTTTTATTATTCCATATGAATTTTGTTGTTATTTTTTCTAGATCATTAAAATATTTTCTTGGAAGTCTGATTGGTATAGCACTAAATAAATAGATTAGTTTAGGGAGTATTGTCATCTTTATTATATTTGCTTGACCTATCCAGGAGCACTTGATATTTTTCCAATTGTTTAAGTCTGACTTTATTTGTGTGGAGAGTTTTTTGTAATTTAGCTCATATAATTCCTGACTTTCCTTTGGTAGATAGATTCCCAAATATTTTATGTTGTCGACAGTTATTCTGAATGGAATTTCTCTTTGTATCTCTTGCTGTTGGATTTTGTTGGTGATGTATAAAAATGCTGAGAATTTATGGGGATTTATTTTATAACCTGCAACTTTGCTAAAGTTGCTAATAGCTAATAGCTTTTTTGTAGAATCTCTAGGGTTCTCTAAGTATACCATCATATCATCTGCAAAGAGTGATAGTTTGGTTTCCTCACTGCCTATTCTGATTCCTTTAATCTCTTTCTCGACTCTTATTGCCGAGGCTAGTGTTTCCAATACAATATTGAATAGTAATGGTGACAGTGGGCAACCTTGCTGAAGAGATTTTTTTAAAATGGGGGATATCCTATTTGTACAAAAATATTCATAATAGCTCTTTTGTGGTGGTTAAGAATTGAAAACTGAGGGGACAATCAATTGGAGAATGACTTGATAAATTATGGTATGAGTCTGTGATAGAATATTGTTGTTCTATGGGAAATAATGAGCAGGATGCTTTCAGGAAAAGCAAAACACCTGGAAAGTCCTCTCTGAACTTAAAGTGAAAAATAATAGCAACTTTCTGGTATGACCAACAGTAAATGACTTTGCTATTCTCAGTAGTATAATCATCTGCAATTATTCTGAAGAACTTGAGATGAAAAATCCTATCCATTCCCAGAGTAGGAACTGATTGTGTCTGTATACAGAAGGAAGCATTCTCCCCTTTTCTCTTTCTCTTTCTTTTTAATTAATAATTTTTCTTAAGGGTTTTACTTTCATTAGGGTGGGAAATCTATATTTTCTTTCACAAGCTGACTTTTATGGAAATATTTTGCACAACTTCCCATGTGGTTTCTTAATTGTGGATGGGGATAAAAGAGAGAGCCTAGAACTCATAAGAAATGTAAAACAAATGTAATTTTTTTTCATTTTTAATGTCACTGGGGGAAAATGTTAAATAAATAAAACATTTTTTAAAGTAAAAGAAAACTGAAGGGATGCCCATTAACTGGGGAATAATTGAACAAGCTGTAGTAGTGAATGTTTAAAAAATGTTTTTATATGTAATTAGGGGAAAAATAAAATATTATTAAAGCAAATAAAAGAAAAATGAAAGGGTAGTCAACTAAATGTTCTTGAATGTCTCTTCTGCTTCTGACAAAAAAAGCTAAGATAGTGTCATCTGGGTTCATCACTTTCTATAAAATAGAGGGAGAAGAAATTGAATCAGTGTCAAATTTTCTATTCTTGAACGCAGAGATCACTGCAGATGGTGACAGTAGTCATGAAATTTAAAGCCATTTGTTCTTTGGAAAGAAAGTTTTGGCAAATCTGGACAACATAGTAAAAAGCAGAAACATCACCTTGTTTACAAAGGTACATTTAGTCAAAGCTATATTTTTTTCCAGTAACAATGAATAGCTGTGAGAATCGGACTCTAAGAAAAGTTGAGAGTTGCAGAATTGAAGCTTTTGAATTGAGCTGGCGCAAATTTTTAAGTTCCTTGGACTATAAGGAAATCAAATCAGTCAATATTTAGAGAAATTAATTCAGACTATTCATTGGAAGGTCAAATCTGAAACTGCATAAAAAGATGCAGGGAAAATACGAATGTTGAGAATTACGGAAGAGAAAAGGAAAAGGAAATGGGCAGAGGATGAGATGGGTAGTGTCACGGAAACAATGAGCATGAATGTGGGCAGACTTCAAGAGATAGTGGTCGATAGAAGAACCTCGAGTGCTGTGGCCCATGGGGTCATGGAAAGTCAGTCATGACTGGATGACTGAACGGCAATATACACACCTATGTGTGTATATGTGTGATATACATATTTTGTGTGTGCATAGAGTTATTCTCTTCATCTGACTTTGTGTCTCCGTTACCATAATATGCTGTTTTTTAATTTGCTCATTCATTTGTCCTGCTTCCTGACTTCAGTCTTTATGTTCACCTCAGGCTCTGCACTTCTCAAGGGAATATCATTTGAACTTTTGTCCTCTTGGTCCTTCTGTATTCAATACACACATAATTTCTTTTGGCATAGTAAGATTCCATTATAGTCATGTGCCTCAGTTTACTTAGTCAGTCCTCAACTGGTGGGAATCTACTTTGGACTGAAAAGAACCCTGTGAACTGATGCCAAATAAAGTGAGCAGAGCCAAGAAAACAATCTATACAGTAACTACTATACAATCACTTTACAGCAGTGTCTAACTCTTCTGGTCCCAGTTGGAATTTTCTTCATAGACTTAGGGTAATTTTCCATTTTCTTCTCCAGGAGGATGAGGACCTGAGGCAAACAGGGATAAGTGACTTGTTCAGGGTCATGCAATTAGGGAATGTCTGAGAACAGATCTGAACTCAAGAATATGAGTCTTTCCATTTCCACCCCCCCACACACACATACACACACATGTGTATATATGTGTATATATATATACATATATATAACCTAGTTTTACTGGTTTAAAAACCCATAGAACTCTATATTTTATGTAAAAAGGAAGTTAAATAACTTTAAAAGATTGGCATAGCTTTAGTCATTGTATTTTATTAGTAATAAATACTAAACTCAAAAGAAATTCACCCATTTTACATAGGGAAAACTTAAGGAATGTGCTCATCTCATTCATTCACCGAATTGTTCTAGTCAGTCAGAAGAGCTGGTTTGGGTTCCTCTGTGTCAGTGGAAATCATATTCAGGATTCCCTAATTTACGTGATTGAATAATATTTGTCATTTAGATGGTTATTTCCACTTGAGGTTAAAATGTGGTAACAAGAGAAACTCAGGAATTTGGCACTAATCCTAGCTTTAAGCTCTAAGAAAGACAAGTTTTTTTTTTTTATCGACAGCAACTCAAAACAAAACAAAGAAACCCAACAGTAGGAATAGTTTTAAATGTTATGAAAATCCTCTTTTATAAAAGAGCAATTGGTTATCTACAATAAAATTTGAAGGGATATTTTCATCCCTTCGTATTTTCATTCATCTGAATTAAAATGTAATATCTCGGATTCAAAGATTAAAAGATAAATTTAACAAAAGTCTGGACAATCTTGTTTTGGAAGATGTACACTGCATGTTGATTTATCTTGGGTTGAACTTGGAATGAGTTTCTCTGAATGCTCCCACAGTCTGATATTGTCACCTGTCTGCAACATACAGAACTAAGAGAAGGGATGTGAGAAGTAGGGTCTGACCCCTTGATCAAGGCTCATCTCCCTTCCTAGAATCTTCTTGTCCCTGAGCCAAACCAAGGGCTTTGGAGATCTATGTTGAATTCTAATTCAGCCATCAATGATGTTACTAGTTAGTCCAAAAAGATATGGTCCATTGCTTTGCATCTGAAGTGCTCCATAATGGTCAGCTGCTTTTATCATCACCATAATAATTCATATTGTTATTATTAGCTCTAGTATAGTTTTAAAAATAGAAATGAATGTGTAGCTGAAGAAAGAATCCCATCTTCCTGAATGCTTGGGACAGCGGGAATGGTCCTTGAAGGTTACTCAGCTGAGCAAGGACTGATTTCCTCAGAACTCAAAGGTGCCCTCCAGCTCAGGGTGATAGGAGAACGTGCAGGGCGAATAGCATTTTTTTCAAAGTTCATGACTACATAAGGCATTGAAAATGTCCAGAAATCCAACCACCTCAGAACATAGATGTGGGAAAAAGAATGAAAAACATTTCTTAAGCACGAGGCTAAATGCCAAGGATACAAAAGCAAAGACAGTCCTTACATTCTAAAAGGGAAATAATGCACATAGGCCAATGGTCCCAAATATAGCAATGTGGAGCACAGAGGAACATTTAGTCAGAGGGGAGGAGATAGACCAGCTTGCATGGTTCATCGTTACAGAGCTGGGGATGTGGGAAGGGAAGAGTAGTGATGTGGTGGCAAGGCAGTTGGCGTCATATGGAACAAGGGGAAGGAGAATATGCATTTATATTGCCCTAACCATGTGCCAGACATTTCCCTAGTATCTATTCAATTCTCACAACTTTGTGAGGTAAGTGCTGTTCTTATCCTCTTTGTACAGATGAGGAAGCTGAGGCAAACATAGATGAGGTAACTTGCCCAGAGTCACACAGCTAGTCAGTATTTGAGGGGTGGATTGGGGCTGTGCTCCTGAGTCCAGACCCAGTGATCCATCCATTGCGTCATTGAGAGATGGGAATGAAAGGCCTGGTGACTGGGTATCCTGACAGTGTTCTGGGAAGGTTGGGCTTCTGGATGGAAGGCCTTCTGAGATGGGGGTTTCTAATTCAGGGGGCTATGAATTTGAGGTTTTTAAATACCTTGACAGCTGTATTTTGGTATATTTGTTTTTCCATTTGTTGATTTTGTTTTTAAAAGCCTTTAGAAACAATCATAGGTTACACTAGACTGATAGTCAAAGGGTTCCATGACAAAAAATGTTTGTTCTTGGTGTCTTATGTCAGTCAAAAAGCATTTATAAAGCATTTGCTCAGTGCCAGGCGCTGTCCTAGGTGCTGAGAATTCGATGGAAGACAAGACACTGTCCTTGCCAGCACAGAACAGGCATCCTAATAAGGAAGAAGCATGTCGACAGCTACACGAATACAAGTTATAGACCATGTTTAAAAGAAAAAGCTCGTCTCAGTCCTAGCAGTGTAGGGAGCACTTGGGAAGGGGACCCAGAAAATTTGAATCTAGCTGGGTCTTGAAGAAAGTCAGGAGGAGTGGACAAAGGAGGAGGGATTCCTCCAGGCTTGGGAGGAACCAATGTTCCAGCAAGGATGTAGATTGAAAAAAGCCCATTCGGTTTTGTAATTAAGAGATGGTTGGTAACTTTGGAGAGTATAGTGTCCATTGAGTGATCAGGAAGAAGAGGCAAATATGAAAAGATGCTCCAAGTCATTATTAATCAGAGAAATGCAAATTAAGACAACTCTGAGATATCACTACACACCTGTCAGATTGGCTAGAATGACAGGGAAAAATAATGATGAGTGTTGGAGGGGATGTGGGAAAACTGGGATACTGATGCATTGTTGGTGGAGTTGTGAACGAATCCAACCATTCTGGAGAGCAATCTGGAATTATGCTCAAAAAGTTATCAAACTGTGCATACTCTTTGGTCTAGCAGTGGTACTACTGGGGTTATACCCCAAAGAGATACTAAAGAAGGGAAAGGGACCTGCATGTGCCAAAATGTCTGTGGCAGCCCTGTTTATAGTGGCCAGGAACTGGAAAATGAATGGATGCCCATCAATGGAGAATGGTTGGGTAAATTGTGGTATATGAATGTTATGGAATATTATTGTTCTATAAGAAATGATCAACAGGAAGACTTCAGAAAGGCCTGGAGAGACTTACACGAACTGATGCTGAGTGAAACGAGCAGGGCCAAGAGATCATTATATACTTCAACAACAATACTATATGATGACCAATTCTGATGGACTTGGCTATCCTCAGCAATGTGATCAACCAAATCATTTCCAATGGAGCAGTAATGAACTGTACCAGCTACGCCCAGCGAAAGAACTCTGGGAGATGACTAAGAACCATTACATTGAATTCCCAATCCCCATATTTTTGCCCACCTGCATTTTGGATTTCCTTCACAGGCTAATTGTACACTATTTCAGAGTCTGGTTCTTTTTGTGCAGCAAAATAACAGTTTGGTCATGTATACTTAATGTGTATCTAATTTATATTTTAATATATTTAACATCTACTGGTCATCCTGTCATCTGGGGGAAGGTGTGGGGGGAAGGAGGGGAAAAATTGGAACAAGAGGTTTGGCAATTGTCAATGCTGTAAAGTTACCCATACATATAACCTGTAAATAAAAGGCTATTTAAAAAAAAAAGAAAAAAGAAATGGCCAGCAGGATGAATACAGAGAAGATTGCCGAGACTTACATGAACTGATGCTGAGTGAAATGAACAGAACCAGGAGATCATTATATACATCAACAACGATACTGCATGAGGATGTATTCTGATAGAAGTGGATTTCTTCGACAAAGAGAAGATCTAACTCATTTTCAATTGGTCAAGAATGGACAGAAGCAGCTACACCCAAAGAAAGAACACTGGGAAATGAATGTAAACTGCTTGCATTTTTATTTTTCTTCCCGGGTTATTTCTACCTTCTGAATCCAATTCTTCCTGTGCAACAAGAGAACTGTTCAGTTTTGCACACAGATATTGTATCTAGGATATATTATAACATATTTAACATGTATAGGACTGCTTGCCATCTAGGGGAGGAGGGGGTGGAGGGAGGGAGGGGAAAAGTCAGGACAGAAGTGGGTACAAGGGGTAATGTAAAAAAATTTCCCAGGCATGGGTTCTGTCAATAAAAAGTTATAATTATGAAAAAAAAAGGAAGAAGAGGCAACAAATCTGTTAGTGAGACTTTAAAAGGCAAGTGACCACTAACAGGCAAGGGGTTGCACGGGCATGGCAGTGGAGCAAAGGTCTAATCAATGGGATCTCCAGCCGTGGCACATGCACAATGTCTTCTGCATGGCAGGACTTAGAGTCAGCCTCCGGAAATGAGTGATGGCTGGTCCTTGGTGGCATAGGCCCCCCCACCAGGGCAGACACAGACCTCTAAGTGTTTGCTGGCAGCTTTTAGGGTTGGGGTCCAAGATTTTGGGGGTAGTAGCTAAACCAGAACTGAGAGCACACACCAAGAATGGCGCCGATGAAGTCTCTCTCTGAGCTTTTAAATGAGGAGAATATGCAGGAGGCAAAAAGAGAGAATAGGAGGAAGTGCTGTGAGCCTCCAAACAGGGACCCCTCTCCTACCCAGTCACCACAGGCCATGAACACATAGCTCATTAGTTCTTTCTCTATCATGGTCTTAAGGAACGTGTATCAGAGTTTGAAAGCAGGAGGCTAAGACTATCAGTTTCAGAACACTGGAAGAGCTACCAGAGGTTCAGCAACAGAAATCCATATTTTAAAAATCACCAAATTTATTTCCTCTTTGCCAAGGCCTATTTTTCCTTCAGTTGTCTTTTTGCTACAATCACCAGCCCTTCTAATCAAATATCAAGAAGTCACCATGATGGGACAGCTAGGTGGTGCAGTACACAGAGCACCCACCCTGAAGTCAGGAGGACCTGAGTTCAAATCTGGCCTCAGACTTAATACTTCCTAGCTGTGTGACCCTAGGCAAGTCACTTAACTCTGATTGCCTCAGGGGAAAAAAGTCATCATGATAAAAATCATGTTCTTGGTTTAATTGGGGAAGCCTTTTGTTTATCCCCATTACAGATAATACTGGTTCTTCATCTTAGATGGATGCTAGTTAACAGTAAGAAAAAAGTCTTATTCCTGTATTTTCCAAAGTTTTAATAGAATTAGGCATTTAATTCTGTTGGAATGAACACATGAGCTCTACTGTTTCTGTTATTAATGGGGTCTATTGCAGCTGGGTGGTGCAATGGGTAGAACATTTGGCCTGGCATCAGGGAGACTCATCTTTGTGAGTCTGACCTCAACATTAGCTGAGTGGGTGGGCAAGTTGCTTATCCTGCTTACCTCAGTTTCCTCATCTGTAAATTGAGCTAGACAAGAAAATGGCAAAACTTCTCCTGTATCTTTGTCAAAAAAATCCTAAATGGGGTTAAGGAGAGTCAGACACAACTTAACAACAATAATCATCTTCATAGTTTTAAAAATACTGAACCAGTCCTGCCTTCCTGATAAAATCCAACTTGTTGGTTGGTCTTACTGTTGAGTAGAGCTGTAAGTTCCATACTAATATTTATTTAACGTGTTTGTGTTGATATTCATGGGGGATATCAGAATAGCGTTCTCTTTTACCGAATTAATTCTTTTTGGTTTAGGTAGCAAGATCCATTTGTATCATTAGTAGGGATCCTTCTTAATCTGTTTTCAAAATAATTTATGTAATATTGAAATTGTTTTTTTTTAATTTTTGATAAAATTTACTTATAATACATGTTTTTCTTCCTTTGGGACTTCATCTATGGTATATTTAATTTCTTCTTTGGATTTTTATCTTTTCTACTCTCTATTTCCTGTTATTTTAATCTATTTAATATTTTTATAAATCTTCACCTCCTTGATTTAAGTTCTTGGCTTTCTTGGCATATGGTTGAGTAAAACAGTTTTTTCTTTTTCATATGTTGTGAATTCTATGGGTAATTGAGTTTCTCTTTTTTCTAAACCCAAATATCTAAGAGTTCATATATCTTGATTTTCTTTTTTAAAAAGTCTTCTAATTTCTAATTAACCCAAAACAATAGGGTTTTGCCTTAAATTTTGTTCATCTTTCTTTACTTTTCAGGATCTCTATTTTGGTATTTCATTATAGATTTTAAATTGTGTTGGTTTTCTTAGGGCTTTTTTTAGTTTTATGGTCAAATTAATGATCAGTTCATTCTCTCTTTTGTTGACATATTTAGAGATGTGAAAATTTCCTTCAGGATCTCTTGGGAGCCAACCTGCCAGTACCACTTAGTAGAGTAGTGGCAGAACGTGGGTGACATTTGCATCCTCAGCACTAAGCCCATGGCACTGATTTAATAAACACTTATGGATTGTTCAACTGATTGATTAATTTACAAGAAACAGTACCTTTCCATTCCTGAATGGTTTAGAAAAGTATCCAGTTGGGACAGCTAGATGGCACAATGGATGGAGCACCAGCCCTGAAGTGAGGAGGACCTGAATTCAAATCTGACCTCAGACATTTAACACTTCCTAGCTGTCTGTGACCCTGGGCAAGTAACAATACCAATTGCCTCAGGGGAAAAAGGGAATAGAAAAGTATCCAGTCAAACTAAGGGGATGCCAGCCAATTGAAGTATGGATGACAAATTATGATAAGTCAATATAACAGAATATTGTTGTAATGTACGAAATGATGAAAGAGTGAATTTTGGAGAAAACTGCTGAGACTTGTCTAAGCTGATGAAGAGTAGAATGAATAGAGAACAATTTACACAAGGACAACAATGTGGTCAAGAAAAACAACTTTGAAAGGCAGTGATTCTGCTCACCATCATAACCAACCATGATTTCTGAGTCTCATGAGACTAGGAACTCCTTGAAGTCAAAGCCCAGGTTTTTCTTTTCTTCATATTTCCAGTGCTTAGCAAGGTGCCTGGCACACAGTAGGAGCTTAATAAATGCTTGTTGAATACATTTTAACATATTTAACATGTATTGGACTACCTGCCAGCTAGGGGAGTGGGTGGGGGGAAAGAGGGAGAAATTTGGAACAAAAAGGTTTTGCAAGGATTGGTGTTGAAAAATTACCTATGCATGTGTTTTGTAAATAAAAAACTTTAATAAAAATTTTTAAAAATAAAAATTAAATTAAATTAAAAATTTTAAAAAGAAATGCTTGTTGACTTGACTTAACCAATAATGAAGCATACTACTGGGCTCCTGCCAGAAAGTTGATGGACACAAGTGAAGAATGAGACACAGCTAATGTAGGGATGGATTTTGCTTGAGTCTGTGTACTTATTGTTAAAAGATTTTTTTTATTTGGGGGGATGGATGTAGGAGGAATAAGGATAGTGATGGAATTGTTAAAAATAAAAAGTAAACAAAGGAACTCACTGCAGCATCATTTTAAATCCATATAAGAGAACAGAAGAAAGTTTAAAAGGAAATTTTGGTAAGTAGGACAACTTTGAAAGTTACACACGTTGAACTCATGATACAGTTAAAATGAAGATTGAGGTTGATAAAACCAAAGAGTGTTATCTTAGAGTTGTCTTAATTTGCATTTCTGTGATTAATAATGACTTGGAGCATCTTTTCATATGACTAGAAATAGTTTCCGTTTCTTCATCTGAGAATTGTCTGTTCATATCCTTTGACCATTTTTCAATTGGAGAATGGCTTGATTTTTTATAAATTAGAGTTAATTCTCTAATATATTTTGGAAATGAGGCCTTTATCAGAACCTTTGACTGTAAAAATATTTTCCCAGTTTATTGCTTCCCTTCTAATCTTGTCTGCATTAGTTTTGTTTGTACAAAAACTTTTCAGTTTGGTATAATCGAAATTTTCTATTTTGTGATCAGTAATGATCTCTAGTTCTGCTTTGGTCATAAAGACCTTCCCCTTCCACAGGTCTGAGAGGTAAACTATCCTATGTTCCTCTAATTTATTAATAATTTCATTCTTTATGCCTAGGTCATGAACCCATTTTGACCTTATCTTGGTGTACGGCGTTAAGTATGGATCAATGCCTAGTTTCTGCCATATTAGTTTCCAATTTTCCCAGCAATTTTTATCAAACAGTAAGTTCTTATCCCAAAAGCTGGATCTTTGGGTTTGTCAAAGACTAGGTTGCTATATTTGTTGACTGTTTTATCCCTTGAACCTAATCTATTCCACTGATCAACTAATCTATTCCTTAGCCAATACCAAATAGTTTTGGTAACTGCTGCTCTATAATATAGTTTTAGATCTGGTACAGCTAAGCCACCATCATTTGATTTTTTTTCCTTAATTCCCTTGAAATTTTGACCTTTTGTTTTTCCATATGAACTTTGTTGTTATTTTTTCTAGGTCATTAAAATAGTTTTTGGGAGTCTGATTGGTATAGCGCTAAATAAATAGATTAGTTTAGGTAATATTGTCATCTTTATTATATTTGGTCGCCCTATCCAAGAGCATTTAATATTTTTCCAATTGGTTAGATCAGACTTAATTTGTGTGAAAAGTGGTCTGTAATTTTGCTCATAAAGTTTCTGATTTTCCCTTGGCAGATAGATTCCTAAATATTTTATATTATCAGTAGTTACTTTAAATGGAATTTCTCTTTGTAACTCTGACTGTTGGATTTTGTTAGTGATATATAAGAATGCTGATGACTTATGTGGGTTTATTTTATAACCAGCAACTTTGCTAAAGTTGTGGATTATTTCTAATAACTTTTTAGCAGAATCTCTGGGGTTCTCTAAGTATACCATCATGTCATCGGCAAAGAGTGATAATTTGGTTTCCTCATTGCCTATTCTTATTCCTTTAATCTCTTTCTCAGCTCTTATTGCTCTAGCTAGCGTTTCTAATACAATATTAAATAGTAACGGTGATAGTGGGCAAACTTGTTTCACTCCGGATCTTATTGGGAATTGGCTAAGATGACAGGAAAAAATAATGATGATTGTTGGAGGGGATGCGGGAAAACTGGGACATTGATGCATTGTTGGTGGAGTTGTGAACGAATCCAACCATTTTGGAGAGTAGTTTGGAACTATGCTCAAAAAGTTATCAAACTGTACATACCCTTTGATCCAGCAGTGTTACTACTGGGATTATATCCCAAAGAGATTATAAAGAAGGAAAGGGACCTGTATGTGCACGAATGTTTGTGGCAGCCCTTTTTGTAGTGGCTAAAAACTGGAAACTGAATGGATGTCCATCAGTTGGAGAATGGTTGAATAAATTGTGGTATATGAAAATAATGGAATATTACTGTTCTGTAAGAAATGACCAACAGGATAATTTCAGAAAGGCCTGGAGAGACTTACACGAACTGATGCTGAGTGAAATGAGCAGGACCAGGAGATCATTATATACTTCAACAACAATACTATATGATGACTAGTTCTGATGGACCAGGCCATCCTCAGCAACGAGATCAACCAAATCATTTCTAATGGAGCAGTAATGAACTGAACTCGCTATGCCCAGAGAAAGAACTCTGGGAGATGACTAAAAACCATTACATTGAATTCCCAATCCCTATATTTATGCCCACCTGCATTTTTGATTTCCTTCACAAGCTAATTGTACAATATTTCAGAGTCTGATTCTTTTTGTACAGCAAAATAACGTTTTGGTCATGTATACTTATGGTGTATCTAATTTATATTTTAATATATTTAACATCTACTGGTCATCCTGCCATCTAGGGGAGGGGGTGGGGTGGTAAGAGGTGAAAAATTGGAACAAGAGGTTTGGCAGTTGTTAATGCTGTAAAGTTACCCATGTATATATCCTGTAAATAAAAGGCTATTAAATAAAATAAAATAAAAAAAACCAAAGAGTGTTGATTTCTCATACAATTCTCCATTTCTGTTCTCCTAGCAGTGGATTGAGCTTTGAATCTGGAGTCAGGAAGAACCAAATTCAAATCTGACTTCAGACACTAAACAAGTTGTATGACCCTGGGCAAGTCCCATAACCCCCATCTGCTTCAGTTTCCTCATTTATCCCTTCAAAAATGTATCCCTCCCAAAATGGGGGATAACACGTCAGATACCTTCCAGGATTGTAAGAATAAAGTGAGATCATATTTTAAAGCACTTTACAAACTTTAAAGCTTTATATAAATGCTAGTTATCATCATTGTTTTGTAGTTGATAAAGTCAAACTTTAAAAATACATTAAAACAGATGAACAAAATAACAAAAAATTCCATCAAATAATAAGCCTTATGACTGGAAAGTTGCCCTATTCAGGCAATACATGCATACTGGAAGGAAAGCTGAGCCCTGGAAAATGTGAGTGTTCCCTACCAACGGGACCATTCATGGCTTCTCAGGAATAGAAAACTGCCACTGGCCACAAAATCCTGGAACAGCCCCTTCTGCTGACTCGTTTTGCCAGGGAATATGGCAAAAGCATGAATTGCCATTGCCAGCTCCCGGTGGCCCAGATGTTACGGGTTTTTCCAGATAATCTGAAAGGAACATGATGGAAGCAAGGGGTTTTCAAATGTCCAGACTCACTTCATCTTAAAGTGGCTTAACGACAGCCCCTTCTCACATCATTTCTTGCAGAGCAAAAACATTTCTGTTCTACATTAGGTCAGGCTCCATTCTCTTACAAACTGATGGAGATCTAGTTCTTTGCAAACTTAGAATGTGAGCTCCTTGAGGGCAGGAACCATTGGACTTTCATCATTGCAGCTCCGGCGTCCATCTCGCTTCCTTGTACTCACTGTCGTGTTGACTCACTGCACAGTTGTTAAAAGAATCTGTGGGAGCCAAGAAACAAAGCTGCGTCAGGAAATATTGGCCAGTGTCAACGCCTGTGATATTGTCTAAGACCCCACGGGGCAAAGAAGGCTGAGTAAATGCCCCAGGAGTCCAGGACATCCAGTAGACTGGGAGCTGCTTTCCAAGTGCCACAGGGAGCACCTGACTTGCTCATTTTCCCACTCTCGTTCCTGGCATCTGAATCACAACATCACGGACAACTCCTGAGGCTCTCGGGTGAAAGTCAAAGGAGATGATCTCATGATGTCAGGCTGAAATACTGTCAAGCGAATCTACAAAGAAAAGATAACACTGTCAAAAGTGAAGGGAAGCTGCCCCAGTACCCGCCCCCATTTGGGGGAATGTCTGTTACGACAGATGATCTCGAGTAACCCGCCCCCACCTGGGCATTGTCCGATTGTCTTTCTTTAACAGGCTTCAGCCAGCTCTCTCAAGCTTTATTCGCCTCTGCCAATGGCTGATATGATCACCTTTGGGCCCAAAATAGACCATGCTTCTGAGAAGCCTTTTTCATTTGAGATCTGCATTGTTCCTTGGCTCTGTGGTCCAACACTAATTGCTCCCCACTCACTTACAAGGGCAAAGAGGACACGGAAAGTTTTGTGAGGGGAAAGCCTCCTAGCCCAACTCTTGGAGGAAATCTCAGCAGTAAAAATCTCTTAGGTGATACTCATAGTCATGCTGGGAAGTAGATGATATTATTATTCCTATTTTACAGTTGAGGAAACTAAGATGGACCGAGTGTCACACAACTGGGAAATATCTGAGACCGAATTTGAACTCAGGCCTGTTTAAGTCCAGGCCCAATGAACTCTGGCCTATAACTCCATAACGGCCCACTGGTCCACCTTGAGGCCCAAACCTCACTGGATCATTGTTTGGGTTTTGATGACTCAAAATGAATGCAAATAGCAATTGTTTCTGTTTTGACAAGAGGGTTTTCTCTTCCAGAATGTTTTTTTGGGGGGACTAGGTAAAAGATGCCATTTTTTTGCTTCTTGGTTACCTAGTTTTAATTATTAAATGGGTGTTGCCTTAGAAGCACAAGGCCCAATCTCTTACTGCATCCAGGGCTGTCTCCAGTCATCCTGATCTCTATCTGACCACTGGACCCAGATGACTCTGGAGGAGGGAATGAGGCTGGTGACTTTGCACTATCTTCCCTCACTTCACTCCAATTCTCTTGCAAGTCAAGACATCACTTTCCAGGTGCTCCAAATCATTATTGATCAGAGAAATGCAAATTAAGACAACTCTGAGATACCACTACACACGTCTCAGATCGGCTAAGATGACAGGAAAAGATGATGGATGTTGGAGGGGATGTGGGAAAACTGGGACACTGATACATTGTTGGTGGAATTGTGAACGGATCCAACCATTCTGGAGAGCAATCTGGAGCTATGCTCATAAAGTTATCAAACTGCGCATACCCTTTGACCCAGCAGTGTTTCTACTGGTTTTTATATGCCAAAGAGATCTCAAAGGAGAGAAAGCGACCCACATGTGCAAAAAAATGTTTGTGGCAGCCCTTTCTGTAGTGGCTAGAAACTGGAAACTGAGCCCATCAGTTGTAGAATGGCTGAATAAGTTTTGGTATATGAAGGTTATTGAATATTATTGTTCTGTAGAAACGACCACTAGGTTGATTTCAGAAAGGCCTAGAGAGACTTACATGAACTGATGCTGAGTGAAATGAGCAGGGCCAGGAGATCATTATACATGGCAACAAGACTACTATATGATGATCAATTCTGATGGACGTGCCCTTCTTCAACAATGAAATGATTTAAACCAGTTCTGACTGTTCAGTAATAAAGAGAATCAGCTACACCCAGAGAGAGAACTATGGGAAATGAGTGTGGACCACAACATAGCATTCTCACTCTCTTTGTTGTTGTTTGCTTGCATTTTGCTTTCTTTTGAAGTTTTTTTCTTCCTTCCTGAAGCAAGATAACTATACATATGTATACATATATTGCATTTAACATATACTTTAACATATTTAACGTGTATTGGCCTACCTGCCATCTAAGGGAGGGATTGGGGGGAAGGAGGGAAAAGTTTGGAACAGAAGGCTTTGCAGGGTCAATGTTGGAAAATTACCCAAGCATGTATTTTGTAAATAAAAAGCTTTCATAAAAAAAATTCCAAAAAAAGACATCACTTTCCCGAGATCACTGGTCCTCTCTGAGAAACAAGGACAAATAACAGCAATGATAACCTTGATCCCTGGTACTTTCCTGATCTTCATACACCTCACTCTCCATCACATGTGTTTTGATCAGCGATAGTGACCTCCCAGCAGTTCTCTGAATAAGACCCTTCATCTCTCAGCTCTGGGCAGTTTCTCTGGGTGTCCCCCATGAATGTTCTTTCTCTTCATCTCTGTCTCCTGACTTCTCTGGCTTCCTTCAAGTCCCAATTAAAACTCCCATTCCACAGGACTCTATCATAGAACGAGAGTTAAAACTACAAATCTAAACTGCTTATTCCATAATATTGTACTTGCTTCTTAAAGATACAGTAGCAGCATCTGTAGTCTGTGTAGGAGAGACTAATGAAACAGATGTTACATAAATATCAGAGTACATCCTGTGCTGGCAATATTGTAAAATTTGACATTCCAAAGGTGAGTAGTTAGATACGGGGAAAAAAGAAAAAAAAAAGAAAAAAGAAATGAAGAGAAAACTAAAGAAGGAAAAACTCAAAAGCAAAGAAGTAGAATCTAAGGAAGCACTTTTCTATTGGAAAGGGCTTAATGAAATTTTATCATAGGGATATAATGAAATATGATTTTGCCAAAAGAAATGATGAGAAAATTGGCTGGAGAAAATGCTGGAGAAGATGGAGAAATGTTTTGTGAAGTGAGCACAGCCAGAATTATTTATAAAAGAATAACTGCATGGTAAAGAAAACTAGCTTGGAAAGACTGGAGAGCCCTGATGACAGAGAGCAGCCGCACCCCTCAGGGTCTAGGATGAACCCTATTCATCCCTTCTTGATAGAGAGATGGGTAGCTTCAAAATGAAGAAACAGACGCACATTTGGAGACATGTTCAATGTTTGGGTTCATATCACTTAACTATCGTCATTTGTTACATATTTTTTCCTTTCAGTTTTTAATTAGGAACCGGAGGAGAGAGAGTGGCTAACTCTCACTGCCAACAAAACAACCTTCGGTATGTTTCTTAAAGGTCCAGAAGAGAAAATAAGGAAATTAGGACAATTTTGAAAATCAGGTGTGGAATTTATGATCTCCTTTTTTGGTAAAGTAATATGAAATGGAGATTCTAGATTTCCTATGCAATCAATCATCTTTTTGTCTTCTGCTATGTATGGAAATGCTCTTTTGGGGTATTTTTATATCGGATTGAATGATATCAACTGGCAATCACAGGGCAAGGACACTTGTGGGGATTGTGATCTATAAACAGTTTGGGGGGGAGGGAACCAACTGTTCCAGTCTACTTCTATAACTCTGGGAGAGCTATAATAGCCTTGCTCTGAGGATCCAAAATGCTAGTTCAAAAGGGAGTTAGACAGTAGCATGCGTGACATATTTTAAAAGTACATGACAATTTGTTGGGGAAAGAATTGCTGATTTGCAATATCATGAAAAGTTTCCTGTCAAATGTAGCACTTGAGCTGAGCTCTGAAGAAAACTAGGAATTTTAAGGAAGATTAGAGGAAGGAGAACTTTCCAGGAAGTGGGCGCAAAGGCAAAGACATGGAAATGGGAGGTGGAATACCATGTACGGGAACAGCAAAGACGCCAGTTTGGCCAGATTGGAGTGCCCATAGGGAGAAATGTGAACTCTCACCAATACAATGGCCAGTCAATTCCAAAGGATTTTGGAGAAAATCACTACTGGTGGACTCTGAGTGCACATTGAAGCAGATTTTTTTCTCTTTATTGTTACTATCTTCAACAACATGGCAGATATGGAGATTAGCATTAGTTCATATGTGTAATGATTATCCTATTGCTTTCCTTCATGATGTTTGAGAGAGGGACTATAGGGAGGGAGGGAATTTGGAATGGAAATTTTTTTTAATTTCAAAAGAGAGAAAGAAAAACATGAAGGAAGAGAAGTGAAGGGAAAGGATAAGGAAAGGGGAAAGGGAAAGGAAGGAAAGGGGGAAAAGGAAGAAGACTGAAAAGGTATGTAGGTTGCAAAAAGCTTGAAATGCCAAATGGAGGCGTTAATCTTTGATTCTAGTAATTAATAAGAAGTTTCTGGATTTCCTAAAGAAGGAAAATGATCTGCACTTTAGAAAAATGACTCCAGTAATTGTGCAGAACCTGGGCTGGATTTGGAAGAGTTTTGCACCAATTAGGAGGTGATTCTAATAGTCCCAGGAAGAAACTGATGAACTAGAGTGGTAGCTGGGTGGGAGAGGAGAAGGAGACAGATGTGAAGGATGTGGAAGAAGATAGAAATGACACTGTGATTCCTGACTAGTCCTGGTATTGTCCCCAAAATAACCTCTCAACTGCTGCCTGAGCAATTTCTCTAATTTGTGTGTGCTGACCACACATTACTCAGAAACTTTCAAGAATTCCTCATTGCCTCGCAAATCAAGTACACAGTTTGTTCTCCTGGCATCTGATACCAGAACCGATCTGGTCCCAACCAATTTTTCTAAATGTAATACCCAAGATGGTGGAGGGATAGGAAAGTAATGCTGAAAACTTCTAAAGAGAAGAAGAGGAAGAAGGAGGAAAAAGAAAAGAAAAAGGAAGAGAAAAGAGAAGAGGAGATATGATGGTCGTCATGATGGTAAGAGAAGGTTTCATGGTTTTCTATTGATTTTTTTTGCTGCCTGTTTTAATGTATTAAAATGATATGATTAAGGTGGCCGTCATATCAGAGCTGTTAGCTCTCCCTGAATACCCCGTGCAACAACCATCTAAAGACTTGCTAAAGACTCAGGCAAGAGTTTCCTGGTTTTTTATTATCTTCAGATAATGCACTTTCCTTATCAAAGTGGTAGCCAGTTCCTTGCTCTATAAAAGTTGCTTTGGAGGCTAATCTGATGGCAGGACCAGTTGGGGGGTAATGGGAGATGAGGTGGAGACTTCTATTCCCAGGCTTACCTGGTTTGCAATGGTAGCTATTCAAGAGGTAGCACACGTGGTAGCAGGGATGGTGGGCTCCACGTTGGCAAGACTTGCTTGTTCTCTGCATGGTGGCTAGAGGAGCCATACTGGAAGCAAGATTGGAGGAAGTACCGAACAAAAGAGAGAATGCTGGACATGGAATCAAGAAGACCTGAATTCAAATCCTACTGCAGACACTTAATTTATTCCCTGTTTGAACCTGGACAATTCAACTAACCTCTCAGCCTTACACTAGGTGACCTCAGAGGTTGTTCTAAGTAAAATCTATGATAAGAAATAGGAATTTTTTATCTTCCCCTCTGAAGCAGATGCTATCTTCCTGTGGACTCGCTGAGGATCCTGGTCTCACCCTGGACAGGCCTGAGCTCGCTTGCACATCTCCATTTGCTGGAGATGAATGAAATGAATTTATTCATTGATCGGCATTGATTAAACATTGATCAAGCTCCCATCCCCTTCAAAGTCTGTGTATGAACTAGGGGGACAGAGATTTAGAAGGCAATGTTCTTGTTGAATAAAGTCAGGAAATCCTCCATTTCTTTTTGTACTTCATGCTTTGATAAGAATAGTTAAGCTGCCAGCCATCGTTAACCCTAGCAGCCTGGAGCCCCAGAGATCAGGAGCTTTTGTTCTTCTCTGGGCTCAGAGGGAGCTTTAGGAGGTGGAACCCCTAAATACTCCCTACTAGTATGTTTCATTCCATGGTTACCAGTTGACATCAATTAGCCAAGCAGATTTAATTAGCTTCAAGAAACAGGAATTTACCAGGAGATAGTAATACAAAACTCCTTCAAAGTCTGTGACAATATTCTGCCACTAAGACACTCCCACCGCACTGGTACTGCTGTGGCTGCTCCTGCTGCTTCTCCAACTGCTGCTGCCACTACTACTACTACTACTACTACTACTACTGCTGCTGCTGCTGCTGCTGCTGCTGCTGCTGCTTACTGCTTCTACTACTAGCATACATAAAGAGCTTGAAGTTTGTAAAGTGTTTTACATATTACTTCATTTGATCTTCACAATGCCCTCTGTGAAGTAGGTGTGATTACTGTCCCCATTTTATTGATGAGGAAACTAAGGTTGAGGGTGTTGAGTGACATTTGAGGTCTCTCATCAAGTTAGTGTCTGAGGCAAGATTCAAACTCAGTTCTCCCAAACTCCAAGTCAAGCACTCTAAGGACTGTCATGGCACCTAACTGCTCTCTAAAACCCCAGAGGAAAGTAGGTTCACGCTATTGTATGCATGACGAAGAAGGTAATTTACAGTTACCAGTTGGTTTGGTTTTTTCCTAAAAACCCCAAGACCTTCCTTCCAGATGCCGTAGCTTCCCCATTAGGCTCCTCATAGTCCTAAAGCTGCCTAGTTTTTCCTCATCTTCTGATGAGGAGTGTAGACATTTCTGCTAGCTGCTGCTGTCCCAGGGATGCTGCTGGGACCCCAGTATAAAGCTCCCCAGGCTGTAACGCTCCAAAGTCCACAGATGCTCCTCTGATCAAGGTGAGAGAGAATAAGGTTCTCGCACGTGCGGGAGCACACACACACACACACACACACACACACACACTCTCTCTCTCTCTCTCTCTCTCTCTCTCTCTCTCTCTCTCTCTCTCTCTCTCTCTTTCTCTCTCTCTCTCTCTCTCCCAGACTTCTGAGCCACTCCATTCCTTCACTGTGCTTGGTCTGGAGGCTTTTACCACTGACCTGGTAGGGCCTCTCATCCCAAAGCTAACTCACTAGTTTTCTATATGGACAAGACCAAGCCCCCTGACCAAACTCTAGCTTTCCTTGCAAAGATCTCTACATCAATCAAGGATCTTGTCCCATTGTTTAAAGCCCTTGCTTGATTGACTAGATAGATGTGCCACCTGGTGCTTGTCCATACCTGGTGGACCTGCTCAGGTCTCGACATTAATATCTTCTTCCTTGTTTCTAGTACGAAAGCATCTCCTGACTTTCTGCAAGTCAGAGAAGAGCGATCCTCTAAGTTGGGTCTCCCCCTAGCACTCTACCAGGGGATTTGACAGAAAGAGACGGGTGGAGTAGGGGTCGGTGTCAGCTTTTTAATGAGAGGACCCGCGTCCACATTCTGCGTCTGACACAAAGGGCTTGTGTAATCTTACAAAAGTTCTTTACCTTCCCAATGTCCAGCTGTGGTTCAGGAGTACTTCATTTGGAGTCGGACAAGCTGGCTCTGCTATTAACTACTGCTTGGGTGACCTTTGACAAGCCACTTGACTGTGTGAGCCTCTGTTTCCCCATGTGTAAAATGGGATGCAGGTGAACTTGATAATTTCTAAAGTCCTCTCAGTCTATTAGTGGGGAGGGAGCTGTTAGCCTGGATCTGGGAAGGGCGGCTCCCAGAGAAGAATGCGGCGTGTGCATGGATATATGTGTGTGGAGAATTGGGGGAGGAATCTGGTCTCAGCCAGGGGAAAGCAGCCGCTCTGTCCAGGGACAGTGAAAACAAGCCCCAGGACTTTTCTCTTCCAAGGAGGGCAGCGCCTGCAGCTTCCTGAGGGCAGAAGCAACCCCCAGCTTCTGGGGAAGGAGTCCTGGAATTGTCCTTAGTGTCAGTGCAGGGAGAGTGGACAGTGAGTGAAGGGGGCGGCTTGAGCCTCTAGGGAAGGGGGGAAAAGCCGTTCTTTTCTTGGAGGGAGGAGATCACAGCACTCCCGGGAGCTGGGGCAGAAGGCAGACGGGGGATAAGGGAGAGGCGCCCGGGGGAGTGCTAGCCGCTCTGTCTCCTTTGGGAAAGTGCTCTCCGTTCTTCAGCCTGAGCTCCTTTATCCTTTAGAGGAAGATGGGCTCCAGGCTGGCAGTATTTGGCAGCCCCATGGCCAGGTACAAGCCGCTGCGGGACTCCCTTCTCTTGGATCCAAGCCTAAGGCGTCCTGCGCCTGAAAGCTGCTCACCTTGGCCACAAGGTGGCGCGCGTGGCCCGGGCATTCGCCTGGGCTCCGGCTGCAGAGCCAAGTATTCTCCGGCGGCTCCCTCTTCCACCCCGAAGCTTGGAGGTGGGTCGGGCTGGGGAGTCCAAGCTGGTTCTCCCCAACCTCCTGGGGTTCTCTAGGGTCTGATCCTGGGGGGAAGAAGAGCCCGGTTTTGTAGGAAAAGGCATCGGCCCAGCGTTACCCATCCGCCCTTTGCCCATCCAAGAACCTGAGGGAAGAGGTGGCCAGGACTGGAGGGAATGAGAATCCGGCTCCCCCGATCTCCCACTGGTCGCATCCAGAACCCCGGGAGGAGAGAAAAGGGGTCTGCCCCCGCCCCCGTGTGCCAAGTCACCGGCCAAGAACATACTCGCCTTGGGATAGGGAGCAGGAGCGGGCCTCCAATGGCATGGGAAAGAAGGCCGGAGATGGGGGGGCAAGGCAAAAAAGGAAAAAAACGGAGGAAAGAGGATTCCCCAAGGAAAGGATGGGGGGAGGAAGGAGGGGGAGGAAGAGGGGAAGAGGGGGGAAGGAAGGGAAGGAGGGGAGGGGGGAGGGAGGAGGGAAGGGGAGGGAGGGGGAAGGAGGGAGGGAAGGGAGGGAGTGAGGGGAGGGGAAGGGAGGGAGGGGAGGGAGGAGGGGGGAAGAAAAGGAAGAGACAAGGACAAAGGGAGGGAGGGGAAAAGAAAGAAGAGGAAAGAGGGGAGAAAGGAAGAGAAGAAAGAGACAGAGAGACAGAGAGAGAGAGGAGTTATTAAAATATAAAAGGAAGCAGGAGGGATTGGGGGAAAGGGAGAGACTGAAGCTGATTTCACTTTTGGCAGAGCAAAGGCAATTGGGCTTGGCCCATGGGGGTGCGGGCAGCTCGCTGTCAGCCCTGGGGTTCCGCACCTCAGTCCACTTTCTCTCCCAGCAGAAAGGTCCCATAGCCTCCACAGGGGCTCGGAAGGCTGGGGACTCCCCGGCCTGCTCTCACTCCCCTTGGCGCGTTTTCACTCTCCCAGACATTGGGCCGGCGCTAGGCACTGACGAGTGGGGGGCACGCTGTGGTTTGGGGCCGGGCAAGTGGGGTTCACACGAAGGCGTTCCAGGCCAGCGAGGTCGCGGGTCTCGGGCCTGAGAGCCAAACTTGCCAGTGTCTCCCGAGTCTGCTTTTGGGCTTAAAAGCAGAACTTCGGCAGCCTCCTTTCCCTCTGCCCCCTTCCCCCAACCCTTTTCTTTTTGTTGGGCTGGCCCCCCCACCCAAACTGTGGGGACCTCCCACCTTCAGTCTGGCCCTGCTTTTGTTAAGGGGGACAGAAACAGGGGAAAATAGGGCGTAGCCCAAAAGGGAGATCCGAAACCCTTTAAACTAACCCCCAAAAAACCCTCCGCCCTTGTCTCTTCCTTTCCATTTCTTCTGCCTCTGTCTTCTTGTCCGTTATTTTTTCCTCCTCTTTTCCCTTTTCCTCCTTCCCTCCCTCCTTTCCTCCCTCCCTTCAGAGTTCTAACTCTATTAGGTTTTAAGAAATGAACTGGGAGGAGGCAGGGAAAGGGGGGCAAAGGGGAGGAAGCCGGAAAATATTCAAGGACAGTAGAAAAGATCCCCAACAAAGAGGCCCTGGGCCAATGGACTGAGGCAGGAGCCAGGAGTTCGGGAAAGCCCGGAGTCTTTTCGGGGACCGAGGAATGGAAAGACCCCTGGCCCGAGGACATGGTGAGGCCCCCGTGGTGCCGGACACGGGAGGATGGAGCGTTGGCCCTCGCGCTCCGTCCCAAGGCTGGGCCGCCTCAGGTTCCTTCACGTTTTCTCTTGGGGCAAATGGAAGGACCAGAGGCCTGGGTCTTGGTTCCCTTTTGGATTTGCTTCTGAAAGCGCGTTTTAGGTCGGAGGGCTTCAGAAGGTGGGCTTGTGGGAGCCCAGGGAGCCGGGACAGACGAGAGACGTGGAGCCAGAGGTAGAGGAGGAAAGAGGGCTCCTCCGAGCCTGGCTCCTCGGCCGCTGAGGACACTGTGTGGCCCAAGGAGTGGGATGGGTGTGCCCGCGGGCTGTGACCTGCCGAGGGGGCTGCCCAGCGTGGGCCTCGCAGCCACGTTGGTCTCTGAGAAGGAAATGTTTGCTCTTTAGCTTTCCCGAAGTTGAGCTCCCCGACATGTGGCGATCCCCACTGACCACCCTCTCTCCGGGAAATGAAAAACTGCTGCTCTCAGCTAGAGGGCCTCGGGACTCCCCACGCCGGCCCCCAAGCTCCGTCCCACCCACGCCAGGGCTCCTGCCCCCCCCCCCTCCCCGCCACTGGCGCCTCAAACCCTGAGCCAGCCTTCCAGTGCGAGGAAGTGCCCGGGAGTGAGCCAGTGGGCGTCCGAGGGAGCCGAGAACGAGGGCGTGGGGGTGGGGGAGAAGCTCTTGTCGGTCCCTCAGGGAAGGCCCCCTAACACTGCATATGGAACACGTCTCTCTGGATCTCTCATCGTCACTCTCTGAATCTTTGTGTCTCTGTGTCTCTCTGAGTCTCTGAGTGTGTCACACACACACACACACACACACACACACACACACACACACACACACTTTTTTCTTTTTTTTTTAAAGCCCAGCTTTGTCAAGGAGCTGAACGGGTTGGGTGAGTTCTAGTGTCGCTGCTCCCGACGGCTCTGGCCAATGGAACCCGATCCACCCCGCTGTGCGTAAGCGCTCAATTAAGGATTTAACCAAGGCTAGGCTGCGTCCCGCCAGCAGTCTGCCGGAGCCCGAGACTCCGAGGCTCCCAGCCTCCTTGCCGCCGCCGCCGCCTCTTTTCTTTCTCCTCCTCCTTTTCTTCCTCCTCTTCCTCCTCCTCTCCTCCCTCCTCCTCCTCCTCCTCCTCCTCCTCCTCCAGTACCCCCGCCTCCTCCTCTGCCTCCTCCTCCTCTGTCTCCTCCTCTCCCACAGCCATGTCTGCTTAGACCGAAGCAGCCCCAAGAGCGAACTGGAGCCTTCGCCAGTGCCGCCGCTTCCTCCTCCCGAGCAGTGCCGAGCCTCCGCCCCCGCGGCCGCAGCCGCCTCCGCCGCCCGGCCGTCGGCGCCCGCACTATGACCGGGGTGTTTGACCGGAGGGGCCCCAGCATCCGCTCCAGCGAGTTCCCCGCTCCCTTCCAGACGGCCGCGGCCATGCACCACCCGTGCCAGGAGTCGCCCACTCTGCCGGAATCCTCGGCCACGGACGCCGACTATTACAGCCCGGCGGGGGGGGCTCCTCACGGCTACTGCTCGCCCCCGGCCGCCTCCTACGGCAAGGCGTTGCACCCCTACCAGTATCCCTACCACGGCGTGAGCGGGGCCTCGGCCGGGCCGCCGCCGGGCACCTACCCCGCCAAAGCGTACGCGGACTACGGCTACGCCGGCTCCTACCACCCCCAGTACAGCGGGGCTTACGGCCGGGCGCAGAGCTCCTCGGGCCAGCCAGGTGAGGACCGGGCCGGCCGGGGGGGGGGACAGCCTGGGAACGGGCGGGGGCTGGGGAGGGAGCACGAGGCGGCCGGAGAAAGACCGCCCGGGAGAGAAGGAGGTGCGCCCCTCGGTGCAACGGGGATGACAGCCGAGGAGAGGGCAGCCTCCGGACAGAGCGGGCCGAGGGCTCTGCTCCTGGGTTGCATCTATGGCCCCCTCCGCCTTTGGGGCGAAGGTGGCTCCCCGCTCCTCGGTGGCTGCCCGGGGGGACTTGGCCAGAAAGAATCCTAGTCCCGGGAAGTTTGAGTAAGGAAGACTGGCGGGGGGAGGGGGGCGCTGAGAAACTCCGCAGCCCTGGGGGCAGTGCGCTCCAAGGAGAGCGCCAGCTGGGCCTCGGGCGGGTATCCGGCCGCTGCGGGCGCCCAGCACTTTCCTCTTGCGCTCGGGGCGCGCCCGACTCCATCTCCCCGGCGAAGGCCAGTTCCGTGGGGCGCAGAGCTCCGAGGACGCAGTTGACTTTTTGAGCCCAGCCTCTTGAGAAGCCATCTAACCGAGGTGTGTGTGTCCAGCCGAGGAGGCAGCGTTCGGGGGGCCCCCGCCCCCCTTTCGTCCCTCCTAATCTGGCTGCAGAGTTTGCGGGCTCGGGAGTTTGGGCGGCGGCTCTGCAGTTAGAAGTGGGGGGTCTTTGTGGGGAGGTTTTTCTTCTGGGTTTTGAGCTCTTCCCACCCTCAGCACATGAATAATCCTTCTAATATTAGCATCCCCTGAGCTGGCAGAAGCAAACCACAGCCTTCGCTCGCCCTCCAGCACCTCCCCCCCCCCCCAGGAGCTGTGCCGAGTGCATATACCACACACACCCTATACAAATACATGCACACACTGCACACCGAACGTATACACACACGGATGTGTCCGTGCACGGCCACAGCGGCCACCGCACACATACCTGCCGCACGTGAGTTAGGTCCCTCCCAAGCTGGGGATGGGACCGCGGAGAAGCTGATTTCCCGGGGCGGGAGGGGCTCTGCTTCCTTCGCAGAGGGGGCTCTTTGTCTCCCGGTGCCTTCTCCCCACCCCTCGTTTCTGGCGTTGAACACTCGGCAGATCTCAAGACGCCCCAGAGGGTTTTGTTGTTCACCCCCCACACACACACACCCCACACCCCGCCTTCCCTCAGTTCCCTTTTCTAACGAAGACTCCATATTCTTTGCAGCCGGCGAGCTGGGGGGGGGGGCCGGCCCGTCGGCCCGGCCTTCCCCTTCCCACCCCCCGCTTTTTGCTGCCCTTTACCGAGAGCCGAGGAGTCAGCCAGGCTCATTTTCTTTCACTGACTCTCTGTTTCGTTCATTAAATGAACGATTCCCGCCGCCCCCCCCCTTTTTTTTTTTCTTTTTTTTTTTTGGCCAAGGGCTTATTAGGTCTATTTGTAAAAGAAACCAGACGCATCTGTGTCCTAGCAGATCTGCAGGGAGATTATGGGCCTGGGATAATCGGCCCTCTGTCTGGGGCCGTCCAGCTCCGAGGAGGGAACCCCGAGTGCTCGCTTGCGGCTCGGTGAACTCGGTAAACCTCGGCTCGCCGCCTCTGGGTCAGCGAGTGTTGGCTCCCAGGGCGGCGGCAGCGGAGGCCGTGCCAAGTTCTGGACCCGTGTCCTACGGTGGCCCTCCGGCTCCGTCCGTCCCGGCCACGTGAGGGGTAGGAACCGAAAAGGTCGCCAGAGAACTCCTGGCAATGGGTGGACAAGGCCCGGGAGACCCCGAGAGAGCGCCCGGGTTCGCCGGACTGGGCGAGGAGACAAAGGGGAGGCGGCCCGCGATCCCTCGGGCCCGGCCTCCCTGCCACTTAAAGGGGTCAGGGCAGTGGGGAATGACGGGAAGAGAATGTCGGCTCTGGGCCCGGGAGGCTCTGGCGGGCTCCGCGTTGCCCCTTTCCCTCCAGGCTCGGGAAGAGGAGGCCAAGCGGCGCTCAGGAAGCTGCCTCCCTGCCCGGCGGGGCCTTAACCCGCTCTGCTTTTGACGGTTTAGACAAAGACGCCACGGAGCCGGAGGTGAGGATGGTGAATGGCAAGCCCAAGAAGGTTCGCAAGCCCCGGACGATTTACTCCAGTTTTCAGCTGGCTGCCCTGCAGAGGCGGTTTCAGAAGACCCAGTACCTCGCTCTGCCCGAACGCGCCGAGCTGGCGGCCTCTTTGGGCCTCACGCAGACACAGGTAAAGCGCCTGGGATCCCGAGCCCGGGCTCCTGACCTCTGACCTCGAGCCGCAGCCCTCCCTCCCCCCAGCCCCGACTCAGGTCCAAAGCTGGACCGAGGGCAGAGCGGTGAGAGCCCAGGCGCCGCACCCTGCCCCTGCTCACCCGGCTGGCACCTCTGGGCCGACCCTGTGGCTCCCGAAGCCGTTGCGGGGCGATGGCACATGCTGCTGGGGGCTCATCCCACCTCCTGGCGGCCCCCCACCCCGGCTCTAAACGAAGAGGCCCTCCTTCCCTGCAGCTGGCGGGACCCGGACCTGGGGGGGGGGGCTCACTGTGTGGGTGCAGAAACAAAGGAACAGCCCCACGCTGGAGCTAGGCGGGCTTCCTGGCTGGCGGCTGCTGGGAGCAGTGGGGACACTGGGGTCTTTGAAGCTCAGACCACCTCCTGACACCGCCCCGCTGAAAGACGGAGATGGTTCCTAGTGCTCCTTACCGGGGGGCCGGGCGATTGCCGCCCATCTCCTGCCCCACGTGTCCTTTTGTCCATCTACCCTCTTGCTCCCCTTTCCTCCTCAGAGCCTGACCCCTCCGTGCCCGGGTTCTTCTCCCCTGGGGCATTCCGGACCCAGAACCGGCTCCGTGCAGCCTCCGGGCGCTTGTTTTCTCCTTTCCTCTCTCTCCCCAGTCATTTTGGTGACTTTCTGCAAATCGGTTGCCTTTTTTCTTTTAATCCGCCCCCTCCGCCTGCCCACGCACACGGAAATCCACCTACCCGCACCGGCAGCCAGCCGAAAAGAGGCCGTTTCCCCCTTTTTGCTGTCTCGCTTCTTTTCCTGCCCGGGGACTTGGGTGGGAGGAGGAACCCCGGGGATCAGCGGGAGAGACGGTCTGAGTCCGAAGGGAGGAGGCGCGGGCTCCAGGAGCTTCTAGGTCTCGAGCTCTAGCGTTTGCCTGAGCCGGGAAGCTGACGCACCCGGGAAACAAGTGGAGCCTCGGGTGCGTCAGCTTCCCGGCTCAGGCAAACGCCTGAAGTAGGCCTACGGGGCCAGGTGTCCTGGAGCTACCGAGGCCAGAGAGAATAAAAAGGACCGGGAGAAAGGGGGAGAGGCGGGGAGAGAGGCGCTAATAACGCTCTGGCTCCCAACCCCTAGCTTTGTACGATGCGGGCTCCGGCTGGGCTGAGGAAGGAGGAGCAGGAAGGGGAGTGGGAGTGGGAGTGGGGGCAGAGACGGAAGCACACCGCCCCGGCTGGCGGACTGGGAGGGAAGGGGAGGCAGGACCGGGGTGTTTGGCAAAGGCTCACCACAGACCTCAGGACGCTCCCAGAGCTCCTCGTCATTGCTGCACTTGTTCCCCCTTCCAGGTGAAAATCTGGTTTCAGAACAAAAGATCCAAGATTAAGAAGATCATGAAGAACGGTGAGATGCCACCGGAGCACAGTCCCAGCTCCAGCGACCCCATGGCGTGTAACTCTCCGCAGTCTCCGGCTGTGTGGGAGCCTGCGGGCAGCGGGGCAGCAGCTCGCTCCCTGGGCCACCACCCTCACGGCCACCCTGCAGCTTCCAATCCGTCCCCCGCCTCAAACTACCTGGAGAACTCGGCGTCCTGGTACCCCGGGGCCGGTTCCCTGAATTCCCACCTCCAGCCGCACGGCTCTCTACAGCATCCGCTGGCGCTCACCTCCGGGACGCTTTACTAGAGAGACGAGAGCCGAAGCGGTCCCCTGCCAGCGTGCCAGCCGCTCTGTCTCTTTCCCGAACGTCCGTGTTTTGCTGTTTTAGGAATATTAAAGAAAGGAATGCGTGTGGGGAAGTGTTTAAAAGCCAACAGCCGGAGCCCCGATTCGTGTGTAAAGCTTGTGCATGTAAGTTATTGCATTTCAAAGGACCCCCTCCCTTTTTTTATAGACGAACTTTTTGCGCATCCGTGGACACTATCAATGGTGCCTTGAAATCTATGACCTCAACTTTTCAAAAGACTTTTTTCAATGTTATTTTAACCATGTAAATAGGTGTAGATAGAGGAATTAAACTGTATATTCTGGACAAATAAAATTATTTCCACCATGAACACAGAATGTCTAGGGAAATATTCTTTCTGACTTCCCGATAATTGTCTAGAAATATTCATGAAAGCAATTGTGGGGGGGGGGGAGGCGGGAGAGAATTCGGAGAGTCCTGGAAGTGCCCCTGGGAAATAGCCGGCCCATTTGGGGCCTGGAACAGAGATCTGTCTAGTGTAGAGGCCACGGGCTCCACCATCTATAACTTCGTTGGGACAATGCGCCGGGTTTTTTGTTTTGTTTTGTTTTGTTTTTAATTTCTGCCGCATAACACGTACAAACAGAGAGGGGCTTAACGGGGTTTAAAGATCTGGCCACATGATCCCGACAAATCTTCTCGAGTTTAACCTCGAACTAGCTCTATTGAAGGGAAGTTCGGAAGCTGTAATTCTCCCTTCCCTCCCGCAGTCCCCCCAGCGGGGCTGTGCTGGCGGCCGCTGAGCCCTCCGGAATTCGGGACTCAGCACAATGAACACCGCAGAGATGGAGGCAACCAGAGCAATTAGGCAGATTACGCGGGGCCCCAAACGAGCTCGAGAGCGGAGCAAAGAATAAAGGTGAAGGACTACTTTGTCTCTGCCTGGGAAGATGAGGAGGAGGAGGAGGAGGAAGAAGAGGAAGAAGAAGAAGAAGAAGAAGAAGAAGAAGAAGAAGAAGAAGAAGAAGAAGAAGAAGAAGAAGAAGAAGAAGAAGAAGAAGAAGAAGAAGAAATGAGGCTTCAAGCATTCTTAGTGTTTTTTTTTTAATTATCACATTATTATATTACTGGTAATATTAATAACAACGCTGTGCAGAAGCTCTTTCAGACAATGGGAGGGGGTAGCTAGGACCAGTATTTCTCAGGTCTCCCGGTATCTGATCTAGATACCGGCTCCGACATCGGGTATCCGAGGGAACACTTTTGGGAGACCCTCATTGGAGAGGAATTGGAGGAGCTCTCTCTCCAAGGAGGAGAGCAACATTTCCCCGAATTCACAGTTCTACTGAGGATGGGGTCGCTGGGCAACTGAATCAGGGCACTCCAGAGTTGTCATTATTAAGGATAGAATAATATAGGTAAGGCTGAAGTCCCTTTTATGACTGATTCGTTAAGAAAAGGGCGGCTTGGAGCTTGCCCCGAACTTTGGCAAAGCAAATGCCCCCGAAGCAAAAGCTTGGCTGGAAATGGGGTCACTGTGAGCCCCATGCCTGTGCCCCTGCTCCTTCTGTCTTTGTCGGGTTTTGTCTGTCTGTCTGCTTCTGCTTGTCGGGGTCTTTATTTGTTCCTTTCTCTTTGACCGTTTTTTTCTGCCTGCCTGTCCGTCTTGATCTGTTTTTATTGTGTGTGGCTCTGACTCTAGCTGTTGCACAGCTTACCATTTCCCAGTCTCTACCTGGGCCTGGCACGGGCTGTCTCCCATCCTGCCACCTGGGTTTCCCTGCTAGCAAAAGAGACTTGCAACTCTAAAGTCGCCAGGGCAGAGGTGAAAGCAGGCGGCCAGTCCCTGGGCGGCAAGGGATGGCAGGGGTAGCTGTCCTTGGTTGATTGGCTGGTTGTGGGTGATGGTGACTCTTGGTGGTGACGGAGATAGTTGAGATGAGGCTTGCAACAAACATTTCCATCCCCCCCCTTGGGTTTGTCCCAAATGGGAAAGCAGGTCCTGAAAGACTGGCTTGGGCCTGGATGATGATGGGTCCCAGTGCCAAAGCCCTCACCTACTTGCTCACCCTTCAAGCCCTGTTACTTCTGGCCCTGCCTCTGCCCTCGTGGCCACTTCCTGACTCAGTCTCTCTCCGTTTTGCTCCTGCCCCAACCTGATTTAAGCAAAAGCTACCGAGCTCTTCAATTGGGATTTGGCTCGTTTTGTTTCGCTTTGCCTTTTTTTAAGTCGCGTGTTATTAGGGACATCGGCCCTTTTAGGGACTTGGGCAGGAGTGCGGGAAGCTTGGAGGCCCTGGCAGAACAGTCATAAGGAGGGTTCACTGACGTCCGTTCACAAAGCCCGAGGGCCGCCTTCTCCCCTCGCCCTTCGTTGCCCGGGCGGACAGGAGCTGCTCCCTCCTTCTTCCCCAGAACTCAAGTGACCCTCTGACGCCCTGGCCCGGGCCAGGCTTGGACCTGATTTGGCAACACTCAGAAAGCTGGAGGAAGACGGACGCGCGCGGACTGTCCTCCCCCGCCGCCGGGGAAGGCTGGAGGGAATTTCTGTGGCACAGGGGACACGCGGAAGCCCATTTTTCTCTCCGGACTGACCGGGGCCCCGAAGCCCGCACCGGCCTTGTGTTGTCCGCTCCAACCGTGCAAGGGTGCAGCGGTGCGGGCGGTGTTCCCGCGTGAAACTCACACCTCGCCCTTACTGGTGTGACCAACCGCTTTCCGTTGTCTCTTTGGACACCAGCTTTTCCGTTCTGGTCCCCACCCTCCCCTCCACACGCTCAGCCTCCCTTTCTGCGTCTCCCCTTCCCTTCTCCTCCTGCTCTTGGGCTCAACGCCCCGGGCTCGGGGCTCTCCAAGAGCACAAAGAAAGGGGAGGGGCGGAGAGGGGGTGCTTTTCTTAGCCCTTCTTAGCTGGCGCTGCTGCGGACCCTAAGAGAGCGAGAGCGGAGGGGACCGCGGCTTGTCGGGAGCTGGCCGGCCGCGCGGGCCCTGCCAGCTCCCGGGGACCAGGTCACCGCGGCCCTCCCCTGCTCGGACTTGGGAGAGGAGTGCGCGGGGCTCCTTCGCGGCCCTGCAGGTGTGGGGGGTTGGGCTAGTTCGTTGGAGTTTGGTCTGGTTTTCTTCTCTGATCTCCTTTTTGTCTCCCCCCAACCCCGGTTCTTTGGCACGGTCCGCGAATGGTTTACAAAAATACTCCGGCAGAAGCGCCGGGAGACCAGCCCTCGGAGACAGCGGGGACAATGAGGCTTCTCCGGGAGGCCCCGGGGCCCCTGGAGTCTCCAGCAACTAGACTAAAAATAACCCGGTGGCGGCAAAGGCTTCTTCCCAAAATATCGCCAGGATGTGGCTTCCCCAGCAGGCCTGTGTGTGTGGAGCCCTGTCTCACTCCCTCCGTCTCTGTCTCGGCTTGTCTCGGTCTCTGTGCGTCCGCGTCCTTTGTCTCTTTCGCTTTCTCGGGGCTCTCCCGATCTCTTTCATTATCTCCCCTTCTCCCTTCCAGCCTGTCAGAAGGGATCTCGATGCTCGCCAGCTCACGTCGCTGTGGGTTGAGGTTGACACTGTGAGGGGGAGAGAAGCCCAGTCACGCCGTGACTGCCCCCACCTGCGGCTAGGGGCTGGCTGGGACGCCTCGTACCGACCCCGCCGGGAGGGGGGGGCGACGCCTCTGCCCACCCCCTCCTGCTCCTCTTTCCAGTCTCCCCGAAGAAGAGGGCGTAGAAAGCCCCCTCCCCTTCTCCCCGGCCTTCTTTCACTGAAAAGGGGGAGCAGGAGGCCCAGGAGGAGCCGAGCCGAGCTCCGCGGGGCCGAGCTGCCCGGAGGGGATTAGCCCCGACCCCCCAAATCCCGCGGGCGGGGATCGGATGAACTCCTTTTGTTCTTTCCTCCCCAGGCAGGCTGGGCTGGGCCGGACTCATTCCGGCTTCCTTTCTCTCGCTGCGCTTCATTCTGCTTCCCTCCTCCGCCCCTTTCCCCCCGGTCCGCCTTGCCCCTCCGAGTGGGAGCCAGCCCAAGGAACGGAGGGGGGACTTGGGCCAGGCGGCTCCAGGGCTGAGCCGCAGGCCCCGAAGCACAGCCCCCCACTCTGGCCTCGGCCTCCGCGCCGGGGCTCGCCGCTGCCCTCCCAGCCGCCGGCAGCCGCCCCTGGAGAGGCACCCCGTTTGGCACAGACCGCGCTCCCGGGACGCGAGGCTGGATCCGAGCCCCCCTCCGCCCCCTGTCCCGGCGCTCCTTCTCTTTGCCTCGCTCCCTGTTTTTCTGGTTCTCCGTCCCTTTGTTTCGGCCCGTTTCGGTTCCTGGGGCCCCCTTGTCTTGGGGCCGCGTCTTTGTTCGTTCCCCGGTCCTTTCTTTGTTCTTCCCACTTGTCTTTTCTTTTGTCTTGTCTTGTCTGTCTTTGCCTTTGTTCTTTTTGTCTCTTTTGTCTTGCTTGTCTGTCTCTAACGTTACATCCTCAAACAAGTCCAATTTCAAACCAAAGGCCCAGTGGCTCTCTTTTCTTTCCCTTTTCTTCCCACTTCCCAGCTGGCCCCAATTCCGCCCCCTGCCCAGATAGTGCTCCCCCAACTCAGCCCCAGGTGCCAGCTCCCCACTTCTGGTCCCTCTGATCCCGAGATGCCTCCCCGGCTCTCACCACTTCCAGCCAGTAACCCCGAAGGTCATCCAGCCAACGAGGGAGGCCAAACTGGGCCCCATCTTCCCCTCTGGCATTTAGATCTCCCTGCTGTCTGACCCAGGGCTTTGGGGTGTCAGTAGACATCTACTTGCGGTGTCCCTGCACCCCCATCCAGCCCTACTTCTGTTTGGGGGGAGGGGGGTTTCCCCCGGGAGTTTCCATTTCCTTACAAAACCCCAGGGGGGGTGGGAAAACCTTTGGGCTTTGGGGCTTCCAGCCCCCATTTTTAGAAGGCCTTAGCTGGTTAAAAGAAAACCCCCCTTTGCCCAGAGGAAGGGGAGGGGGAGGGGGGGAAGGGAAAGGAAGGGGTGGGGGAAACCTGCTCGCCCCTCCATTTCTCCAAAATAATTTTCTAGTTAGTTTCCCTCCCATTTGAGGGGGCTGGGGCAGTTATGGGCCAAAATCCTTTCTTTGTTAAACAGGGAAAAAAAAGGGAAGGAAAAGGAAGGGGAAAAGGAGGTGGGGGGAAGGAGATGAAGAGGGGGAGTGAGGGAGGAGAGAGGGAGGGAAGAAGATGGAAGGAGACACAAAGGAGAGGAAAGGAGGGAGACAAGGAGGAAAAGGAGGAAAAGAGGAGGAAAGGGAAGAGAGGGAGGGAGGAGAAAGAAAAAGGAGGAAGGGAGGCGAAGGAAGATTGAGGAGGGGGGGGAAGTAAGGGAGCAGAAGGGAGAGGGAGAGGGAGAGGGAGGTACTGAGAAGAAGGTGGATAGGGAGGAAGGTGAAGAAGAGGGAGAGAGATAGGGAGAACTAGAGGGAAGGGAGGAGGGAGCAGGAAGAGGGGGAAAGGATACAGTCCTCCCTTTCCATCATATGAGAGGCCCTCCCAGAAAGTGGGAAGCTGCCGTACAAGCTAGGGGCCAAGAAGAAGGCTCCTGGAAGTTAGATGGCATTGACTGGGGCCTGAGAAGGAGCCCCGGGCTGCCCAGGATTTCAACCTTTTTCTTTCCCGGCCTTTGTTCTCCAGAGCTTCCGATTTACTTAGAGCTGGGGAGCTTCTTCCAGCTTCCCGAAACAATTTTCTTCTGGTGTCAAAGCCATCCAAAAGTCTGTGGCTGACGCCCTGGGAGGCTGGTTCCCTCGGTCCCAGGTGCAGCCGTCCCCACCCTCAGTTGTCTACCCTCAGCTGAACCTCCCTCCTAGATTGCACAGGGAAACAGTACCCAGAACAGAGGAAGCCCCAGAAATAGGCCACAGGTGTGCTCTGGCAAAGGCAAACAGTTGACTCTTGAGATCAATTTTCAATACTCCTTGCTCCCATGCCCCATCCTGAGAAGAGAGGTTGCAGAGGCTGCTGGGGTAGGAATATGGGGGCTATTCTCTGACCACTATGTCTTTTGCTATAAGGAAGTAGGGAGGTATTTGGGGGGCCCAAACAAGGCCAGCCAATGCCCGCAGGAGCTCTGCCTGTGCCAGGCCCAGAGGAGAGCTTTCCACTCTGCTGGCCTTCCTCTGCAGAAGCACCAGAATGCCCTAGTGCTCTTGTCCCGGGTGAAGGTGGAGGGGCCCTGATGGAGAGAGTGGGGGCACCTTCCCAGATCCGTGTGAAACTTACCTCATTGGCTCTGAAGGAGTGAGGCCTTAAAAACCTCCAACTACTTCCTGAGTGGATCTGCTGGGGTCGAGGGTCTGCCTGGATGGTTTCAAACAGTAGAGTGCCCTCTTCTACACTGGCTCAGGCCGAGCCTGACTGCCCCACATGGAGGGGGCCCCCTCTGCTGTGGGGATGGTCTCTTGTGAAGAAGGAGGGAAGAGCCTCGCGCCTCCTGCGGTCCCCCTTCCCCCCCAGGTATCATCCTGAGCCAGGCATAGGCCTTCCGCTTTCCTAGTGGATAGAGCCCCTGAAGTTCCTAGCTGAGTCCCCCAAGCTCTGCCGCTTTGGCTGGGAGAGCCCCTGAAGGAAGGGCACCAGGGGCTTGGCAGCCAGCCCACCTCTCCGGGATTCTGTGCTCAGACTCTACCTTAGTGAAAACCTTATTTTTCCACTTGAGCCTTTCAGGACCTATGGGACGGGAAAAGGAGTGGGAAGGAGGGACGGGAGCAGGCGGGCCCCACCTGCCAAGGCCATTGGCAATTCCACAGGGGCCCCAAACACCAAAAAGGTCCCTGGCAATGGGTCTGCCAAATGACCAGCCAGCCTAGGGTTTGGCCTGGGGCGGGAGGGGGGGAGTTTTGAAAGTCCCCAAGGGCTGGCAGGACAGAAGGGCCCCTGGGAAGGCCAGGGCAGCAAGCCGGCCCTACTCCAAGTGACCGGCCGGGGCGGGGGCAGAGGGCAAGGTGCTGCAGGCCAGGGTTCAGCTTCCTAGGGAAGGAGCTCAGGAGTTCAGGAAAAGAATCCGGAGCCCGACCGTCAAGGCTGAACCCGAGAAGGCCTGCGAGATCCCGAGAGGGAGTCCGGGAGCCCGGAGCTGAGGCTGGACCTTCGGTGCCTCTCCGGGTCGGGAATCCCAGAACCCTTTGTCCCGGCGGTTCCCTCTGCCTGCCCCGTCCCCTCCCTCCCCCGGGGGCTGGCGCGGCTCCTTCCCTCCCCCTACTCCCACTCCGGGCCTCCTCGAGTGCCCAGGAAATGAGAAGCGGCCGGCGGCAGCCGTGAGCGCTCTCACAGCCCATTCGTGGAGCCAACGAGGGTCTCAACAATGGCTGAATCGGCCCTACTGGACAGTTTCCCATGTAACACTCCGGAATCATTACCTCGCGGGCTGGATTAGGATGCTATTATCATAATCTGGACGTTTCCAATTATCTGTAATTTGCAAAGATGCACCAGGTCCTGATTACAGCAGTGTGTGTGTGTTTTTATCAAGCTAACCATCACTAAACAGTGACAGTAATAACCGCTAATTTCGCTGGCGATATAAGAGGTGCTGGGCTGTGCGAACAAGTTCACACCTGGCTGTGCTCACTCAACCAAGGATGGAGAGAGCGAGAGCTGCGCCCGGAGGAGCCGCAGCCCCGAGCGCTCGGCTCCTCGGCCAGCTCCGCGCTAGCGACCCCGAGCCGCGCCGCCTAAGCGCCGCCGGCTCTGGCCCCGGGGTAAGTGCGCTCTTCTCGCGTCCTTCCAGCTAGCCTCCGAGGCCGGAGGGCTCCGCCTTGGCAGCCTCCAAGACCTTTAAGAGCTTCCGATCCCAGGCCTCCGCCCCTTACCGCGGCCCTGAAAACCAGAGGTGAAGTAGTGGGGGTGGGGTAGGGAACGGGATGGGGACTGAGGCAGGGATCGGAGGCAAGGAAGGCCAGACCCTCTGCACAAGGTGCATCTCTCTCTCTCTCTCTCTCTCTCTCTCTCTCTCTCTCTCTCTCTCTCTCTCTCTCTCATCTGTCTCTGTCTCTCCTCTCCATCTCTGTCCCTGTCTCTGTCTCATTCTCCCTTCTCAGCCTCTCAGCCTTCCCACTCACCCAACCACCCTCCCTCTCAGCCTCTCAGCCTTCCCACTCACCCAACCACCCAAACCCTTTTTTTCTTTCTGGCCGTGACTGGATGTGTGATGAATGGCTGGCTGATAATCTGGGGGCCTCTGGGGCATGTGGTAGTGGAACGGGAACGGCTGCTGATTGGGCACCTTGGCCCCAGAGCAAGAGTGAACTCCGGAGGCAGATATGGGGTTTCTCTGCCTGGCCAGGTTAAGACTGCCGCCCCGGCCTACTCAGTTGTGACTGGGCAGCCGCCGGAGCTGCTCCCGAGGGCCGCGTCTGCTGGACTCCTGGATCTCCTTTATTCTCTCCCCAAAGGCTGGAGCCCTCCGACCGAGCCCCTCCCATCCGTACAGTTTGACTTTCGTCTCCCGAGCTGGCTCCGAGTGCAGGGGCTGTTCCTAAAGAGCATCCATTTCTTTGGCGAAAGCCTGCTCCCCACCTTCTGCCACCCCCTCTCTCCAGGGCACTGCTTGAGGCCTGCCACAGGGATAGGTCACAAGAGGTGGACTTTCCTGTTAGTGCACTGCCCCAGGCCACAGCCAAAGTGTCTCTCCCTTCCCCTTCCCCCAAGCTGTGTAGAGGTTGGAAGAGCTGCTCCCAGCTGTCCATAGATGACGCTATTTCCCCGGCCTCTGGGTTGCTTTCCTTGGCTCCAACCCGCAGCTCTCGAAGGGAAAGGGATGGGAGATTGGGGAGCTCCTGGGAAGCCAAGGGATCTTGCCCCGGGAAGCCAATGTGTAGTGGCCCTCTCCTTGGCCTTTTCGACCCAGCTGTGTCAAGAGACAGTGAGCCGGTTGGGGGCTTGGGGTAACAGGCCAGGGAGGCCCTTCTCTCCTTCCCACAAGCTTTTTAAAGCGAACTGCTGTTGGAGCCCGAAGGTCCTCTTTCAACCAAGCCCAGGAGGGCCGCTGCCTCTGGGTACCAGGGTTAGCCAGGCTTACATCTTCCTAGCCATCCTGGACCTCACAGTCAAGGGCTTCCCAGGGAGTTAGTCGTTCTTCCGAGTCCCCTGATAACTCATGAGGTTCAAGGAGTCCGGGGCCGGTTCCTTTCCATTCTTGGGTTGGAACTACAGACCCCCAGAGGACAGATCCCTCCCACCCGCCACCCATCTCCAGTCATTCCACCCCAAAAGAGCAGCAACCCTTGTGATATAAGCCCTTGGTGAAGGAAGAAAGGAAGGAGGGAGGGGGAGAAGAAAAGGAGGAGGAAGCAAGGACTCAGAGAAAGAAGGAAACAGAAGGGAGGAGGAAGGCAGAGAGAGAAGGAGAGACGGAGGGAAGAGGCAGGAGGAAGGGCGGGAGAAAAGAGGCAGGGAAGGTTTCAGAGGACCAGGTCCTTGGAGCTCCCAGGAGCTCGCCGGGGTCCGGGATGCCAGGCGCTCCCAGTGGTTTGGCACGGGGCTCCTGTTGGTTTCATGTATGGTAGCTAGCTTTCTCTTGAACGTAATTTGAATAATTCAGTAAAAGCCCACTAGCAGCTGTACTTCTGCAGCCTCTTCCATTCTTTTCAGCATTATAATTTTGGTTAATTTTCAATTTTAGGTCCTACGTCTCTGCAATTTGTGTATGAATAACAGAATAATTTCCCTCTTTTGTTTCGCCTTTCCTGTTCCTGAATCTAAATAAAGATGGCTTTTTAGTATTAAAAGTGGGGGGAAATTACAGGTAATTATCTTTGACGGTAAAAACGCTGTAATCAGCGGGCTACATGAAAAATTACTCTAATTATGGCTGCATTTAAGAGAATGGAAAAAAACCTTCTTGTGGATAAAACCCTTAAATTGTCCCCAATGTCTGCCTCAAATTGGATGGCACTGCAGCTGGAGGCTTTGTTCCGCCGTGATCCTGGGGAGCGCAGAGCCCAAAGTTTCACAGTGGGAAGGGGGGAAAAGAAAAGAAAACAGTTTTCCTAATGGAACAATGCGAACGGTAGAAAATGACGAGACTGATCGGTTTTAAACCATTCTGAAGCCTGACTGCGCGGGGAAGTTCCGCAACAAAAAGGGAGCGGGTCTCTGGGTAAGTAGTCTTTGCTTTGTGCCTAATTATAGGGACTGTCCTTTTGCGCGGCGGCGGCGGCGGCGGCGGCGGTTGTCATTAGCCTGGGGGGAGCCTGGGAGAGAGCGAACGGCCCATTGACTCCTGATCAATGGCGCCCGGCATTCAAGGCTCAGGGTTTGCAGGCCGCCCAGGGCTGCCGGAGCCATTCATTCTCGCAGTATGGGGCTGGCGGCCGGCTCTGCCGACCAAGGCCTTTGCAGTGCCCTTGCCTCGAGGGCTGCCCACCCTCTCTGCTCCGGACCCCCGAAGAGCCCCAACTCAGCCCGGCCGGACGGCGTGTGACCCCCCCCCTCCGTCTTAGGGCACCTGCTTAATGGTCAAGGGCTCTCGGCCCGGGAGAGTGTAGACCTGCCCGAGCCCATTCTCGGCTTCCACCTCGTTTGATTTTAAAGACACAAGAAGCTGTTTCTGGGGGGGGGGGAGTCGGAGAGTGGGCGCTTGGGAGAGGGAGGGAAGGGGAAAAGGCAGGGACGGAGGAGGGGGAGGCGAGCACCTCTCCTCCTCTCCTTTTCTGTTAGATACAGTCGCGTGCCTGATTTAAGTCTGGCTCCTGATTTTCAAAGGTAGAAACGGATGGGGGACCGAAGAATGAAAGGGAGCGAGGAAAAGGGGGGAAGGGCAGGGTGGGTCCCCAGGCCGTTCCGAGGAAGCAGGGCTCCCCCACCACATCCCCTTTCGGCCGCCTCTTTTGCTTTTTTGTTTTTGTTTTGTTTTATTTGTTATACAGAGAACTAGTTTCTCTTCATGGAGATAATAGGGAGGTCTTTTTTTAAAGGGGGAAGAAAATAGAGTGTGGGGGCGGGATGGGGGAAGAGGAGAGCGAGAGGGAGCGAGAGAGAAAAAGGAAAGAGAGAGACGAGGGAAAAAAAAGGCTACTCCTCGGCATTTTTGTGGCTTTTACTCCATATATGAAAGAAGACAAAAACATACAAAGTCTCTGTACAGCTAAAATTCAACAATATATACAGAAAGTTTCTCGTTCCGAGCGCCCCAGCGAGCCGCTCCGGGAATGGGGGCGCCGGCGGCCGTCTCACGGACTGAGCTTGGCCAAGTCACGGGTCGGCAGGGGGTGTCGGGGCGCTGCCCTCCGCCTTTGCTCTGGAGTTCAGTTTGGGAAGGGAGCGGGGACGGGCCTAGGGAGCCAAGGTCTGGGACGGACGGCAGGCTCTGTCTGTCAGGGTCCTGCTCAGGCCCCTTGGAGCACATGCATCTCCCCCGTGTGGGGCCGCTCCAATGGGACTGACAGGCTCAGAGCATCTCTCTCCAGGCAGGAAGGGGAGGAGGGCAGGGAGAGGGAGGTTGCTGTCGCCTGTCCGGGATTCACAAAATCCACTCGCAGGAGGAGTGCAAGCAGCTTTTTTTTTTTTTTTTTTTTTTTTTTTTTTTCTCGTTTTTTGACTGGGGGCGGGCTTCTAAACTCCCGAACCCAGTGACGGCCCCGCGCCGGGGCCAAGGGCTCTCTCCAAGAGGCTAGAAAGTCCGGAACCAGTTTCGGCCGGCAGAGCCCAGCGGAGTGCCCCAAGAGGCAGCCAGGATGACCGCGTGGGAGTCCCTGGGAACTGTGTGGAGACCTGCGGTCTCCCCAAGGCTCCAGCCTCTTCAGTGAGGCTACTCCACGGGGGCGAGGGGAGGAGAAGGGGAGGGAGGAAGAAAAGCCAAGCAGGAAAGCCCGACAAGCCTCCCGGTCCCCGCCTGGCCTGCTTGCCGGTTAGGGGACCGAGGGCCGGGAGCTCCCCAGCCCCGGCGAGGGTGGCTCCTTTGCCAGCTCAAGGCGGCGCCTCGGGGTCACATCATCTGAGGTCTCTGCATTGTGTCTTGGTGGGGAGAAGAGTACCAGGGAGAGTAACCCGGCATGTAGCTGCTGGGGGGCATATTGACTCCCTTGGCCGAAGCGGAAACGTCCCATACGGGAGGCAGGGCCGGCGAGCGAGGAGACAGGGCGGCAGAGCCCGCCAGGGGCTCGCTCTCGTGCGGATTGCTCCCCTGTTTTAGCAACTTCTTGAACTTGGAGCGTTTGTTCTGAAACCAGATCTTCACCTGGAAGCAAAAGGCAGGAGTCAGCCAGGAGGTGAAGAGCCAAGGCTGGGCCAGTCCTCCATCCCCAGAGCACAGGCTCGGCCCGAGCCGCGGCCCAAACCCAGGGGCCCCTCGGGACCCAGCCAAGCCCAGACAGTCTGGGAGAGGGCAGAGCCAGCCAGCGAGCACTGTGGTCTGAGGGTCCCGGCCTTTGGGGGCCGCTCGTTCAGCTGATCTCCCTCCGCTGCTCTGATCTCCCTGCCCCCACGTGCATTGTCTGTGCAGTGCCCAAGCACCCCGAGGCCTGACAGCACGGGCCTTCCCTGGGATTCTGAGGACGGGTCACTGGGGACAGATAGGCGGGCTCACGGCGGGCCAGCGCCTGAGGGGCTTCACTCACCGGCTGGGACAGCCTCTGATCGCCCATCCAAGAGTGACAGGACTGGCTGAGCAGGGAGCTCAAGTCTAGCCCCCTGGGGAAGGGAGTGAAGGGCCTCTCTGATCCCCTGCCTTGGAGGGCCTAAAAGCTAGGCCTTTATATTACACGTATATAGTGTGTGTGTGTGTGTGTGTGTGTGTGTGTGTGTGTGTGAGAGAGAGAGAGAAATACATGGATGTGTGTGCCTAGGGACACAAGGCTCACAAAGCATCTGTAGATACCCACAAATATACAGACACACACATGCACACGCTGGCCACCAAACAAGGGCAGGCTGTGTGGATTTAAAGCCAGCCCACGTCTACACACTAGGCGCCTGCTGCACACAATACGGACACTCCCAATATGCCCGAACATGGGTACGAAATGTACACACATTCAGCCTCTGGACTGGCCATCTCTCAACAAGTGGGCCTTTTCCCTGGTGGGCAAAGCCCAGACAATGGCCCCAAGTAGGGAGGCAGGCTGGCAGCTGTGCCACCCGCCCTAGGCCGCAGCCGGCCCAAGGCGGTTCCACCCCGGCTTCTGCAAAGCCTCCCGGAGGCCTCGCATTGGTGCGGCCCTCCGAGCCCCCTGCCCGACACCCGCCCATTCCCATGGCACCGCTGCCTGCTTCTTACTAGCCGGCTGGGCCGCCTTCTTTCTAGGCAGTTCTCGGAGTCTCCTCAACCCAAGAGCTCCCGGGTACCCGTGCCTGGCTCTCCCGCCGAGGCAGTCCCCCCTTTCCTCCGGCATCCTCGGGATCCAAATTGAGAAGTCTGCCCAGTGCGAGGGCCGACGCCCGGGAGCCTCCCCGCGGGGCAGCTGGGGTCCAGGAGCTGCCGCGAGGGTGCTCGCCGGCCTCTCTCTCTCTCTCTTGAAAAGAGGAATCGCGGCCACAGCTGGGCGCGAGGGCTCGGAGCGGAGCCTCGTTAGCTTTGCCCGATCCTCCCCCCTCCCCGCCCCCCCCCCCATCTGCCAGGCAGCCGGCTGGCTGAGGCTTTGGTTTTGTCCAGCTCCGTTCGGGGATGGCTCACTTCGGGAGGCAAAGCGGCGCCTTCTCAGGCCGCCTCCCGGCTTCCCTCTGCTCTGCCTTGGGCGCCATCGCCCGCTCTCCGCTGCCACCCGCCACGCGAGCTTTGTCACATCTCTCGGCGCTGGCTGGGGGTGGGAGGCGGCGGTGCAGACCTGGCCGCTGGGAGTGAGGTGGGGGAAGAGGGCACACAGCAGGCCGGGCCAGGCTCTCCCTCCAGTGCTCTTCGGTTGTCCACACCCCCTAAATCTTCCCCTGCACCCCAGCCGCCGGGCGGTATGCGGCGGCCCCAGCCACACCCCTCCCCAGCCGGTCTTCTCCCAGGAGGCCGCCCGCGGGCGACCGAGAGGGCTTCCCGGGGCCGAATTACCTGAGTTTGAGTCAGGCCCAGGGAAGCCGCGAGCTCCGCTCGCTCGGGCAGCGCCAGGTACTGGGTCTGCTGGAAACGGTGGTTCAGAGCCTGCAGCTGGAGACTCGAGTAAATGGTCCGAGGCTTCCGAATTTTCTTGCCTTTGCCGTTGAACCGAATCTCCCCGTTTTCAATGACCGTGGTTTTCTGTTGATCTGTAAGCAAAGGGAACCGGAGGGAGCGACCTATGGGAGTGAGCCTCGGGAGCCAGTGCGGGCCGTCCCCAGAGACCTCGCTCTCCCTCCCGAGGTCTCCCAGAGCCACAGCCGGGCTGCGAGAGCTCTAGTGCTTTGGTCGGCTGCATCCTTGCAGCCCCGGGGAGCCCGGGCGCTTGCCCACTGCCGAGCCCCTCCGGCCAGACCAGGGCCGGGCTGGGGAGGTGGCCGCATCCAGGCCGCCGCAAGGGTCGGGGGGAGGGGGCGCGCCCGAGGCTGCTCAGATCGCCGCTTGAGAAGATGCGAGCACGGTTGGGGGCCAGCACTGCCCGCTCCCTCCTCACCCCCCAGTCGGGTGCTCGGTGTTTGGAAGCTGCCCCAGGGATTCTGCTCGGTCTCTCCGAGTCTGGGCTCAGGCCGGCGGAAGAAGCCTTGCCTCCAAACACACAGACCACACCCTCCCCCCGGCGGGCTAAAGGGTCTACCCCGAGCCCGAGGTGCTGCCCGGCTGCGCTGAGGAGCCGAGGGTGGGCAGCACCGGCCGACTTGCCCGCCGAGCCCGCCTTCCAGCCGCCTCGGAAACGCCACGGCCGAGGCTGCTCGCCCACCTCCCCACCCTCAGGGGCTAACAAAGACGGCCGAGTGTGCCCCACCTGGGGGCCGGCGAGATCGCCACCGAGCCCGTGGGAACTTTCCCCGGTGCCTCCTGGCACAAGAATCGGGCCCGAGTGCCCTTCCCAGCCCGGGTCTTCCCTTTTCGTTGTCTTCCGGGTCGGCTGGCGGCCGGGCTCCGCCGGCGAACCAAACGATCCTGGCCGCCCGCGGCCCCGCGCAGCAGCCAGGCCGGCTCTGGCGCCCCGCGGGAAGCCCTCGCCCTAGCTAGCGGCGGTGGCATCGGGAGCACGGAGGAAGACAAGCACGAAGGGCGAGACGGCGAGAGGACCGGCAGGAGCCGAAAGGGGCCCCGGGCCGGACCGAGAGCGTGTCCGGGGGGGGGGGGGGGAAGTGACTGTGAGGGTGCGTGCTCGCACCGAGCCTCGGAGCCCGCAGCCCCCGCAGAGGCACGGGTTTGCTCACAAACACGACTGTGCCAGGGCCCGGAGAAGCGCCGGTGAGACCCTAGAGGAGCCGCCCGAACGGGGAGAGGCCAGAGGCGGCATCCCGGGAGAACCGGAGAGATCTGGGGCTCGGGAAGGCCCGCGGGCAGAGAGGCCGCAGACCGCAGGGCGGGCAGGCAGGCAAGCAGGTAGGCGAGGGGCAAGCGGGCAGGAAGGCAGGCGGGCGGACGCGAAGAGCTCGGGGAGGCGTCCGGGACGCCGGGCTCACCTGGGTCGTCGGGCCGCGTCGGGCCGGCCGAGCCGCTGTTGTGATAGGCCTGGAGGTAGGGGCTGTGCTGCGAGTGGCTCATGTAGGGGTAGGCGGCGGCCAGCGAGCGGTGGCTGTAGGCGCCCCCGCCGCCCCCGCCGCCGCCGCCGCCGCCGCCCGCCCCCGACGAGTAGGGCGCTCCGTGGTGCTGATGGTGGTGGTGGTGGTGATGGTGGTGGTGGGAGCCCGCGGCCGCCGCCGCCGCCGCCGCCGCCGCGGCCGCCGAATGCAGGCAGTGCAGCGGGTAGTGGGCGCCCGCCATGGCCGGCGAGTTGGGCGGCTGCTGTGCCGCCGAGTGCGGCTGCCCGGGCACAGGCGGCGGCGGTGGCGGCGGCGGCGGGGGCTGCGGCTGCGGCGGCGGGGGCGCCTGCGGGGGCGCCTGTGGCGGCTGAGGCTGCTGCTGCTGCTGCTGCTGTTGCTGCTGCTGCCCGAACTCCATGAAGGCCGACTTGGACGAGTCCTGGGCGTCCAAGCCATCAGCCATCGTGGTCATGGTCATCATGAAAACTTTGGCGGCCGGAGGGAGCGCTCTCCTCCCCGGCGGCGGCCGCCTCGGCCTGGGCCCGGCCCCCCCGGGCGGCGGCGGCAGCGGCGGCGCTCGTTGCTCTCGCCTCTCCAGCCACCTTCGCGTGGGGATCCTTGCAGAGGTGGGGTCGGGGGGCGGCGGCGGCCGCGGGGCGCGGGGTGCTCTCCCTCCGCTCGCCCTCCCTGGGCCTCGGCCCCGCTCGGCCTCTCTCCGGCGCTCTCTCCTGCGCTCTGGCCTCCTCTCTCTCGCTCCCTCGCTCGCTCGCTCCTTTCCTCTCTCTTTCTCTCTCCCCCCCCTCTCTCCCCCTCTCTCTCCCCCTCTCTCCCTTTCTCTCGCTCCCCTCGATTTTTTTTTAATAGAAAGAGATCTAGTGAGCGGGGCCTTGTTAACTAGCAGGGAGGAGGGGGAGGGCTGGCAGAGGAGCGCAGAGGCGAGGGGGAGGGGGCCTGCGCTCCCCCGTTTCCCCCCTTGGCTTTTCGGGGGCTGGTGCCGTTTAAGGCAGAGATTTTAAGGTGGATTCTGCGAAAGTTGCGCTTCTGCTATCAGACTTCATGCAGACGCCACGAGTCGAATGGTTTGTCTCCAAAGGGCAGCGCCTTCCCATTGGTCATTCAACCCCTGACGTCACAAGCGCACGGCTTCTACTGGCGCCTGTGCCTCTGAGTTCTTAGCCTACCTTCCGCCAGCCCAGCGCCAGCGAGAGCGGCCCCTGGGCGCACCTCGGTGTGGGGCGCTCTGCTACCCTCCGCGGAGGCTGGCGTGGCGCCGCCGAGCCCCCGCGCCTCGGCCCGCGCCCTTAGCTGAGCCCCGCAGCCCGCGCCAGAGAAAGAACGGAACCGGGCCACTCCCCGGCCTCGCCCCTCCCCGGCCGAGGGCCTCACCAGCTTCCTTAGCCCGCCCGCCTCGGCCCCCGCCCTCCCTCAGCCGAGAGTAGATGCTCAGCGAGGCTTGGCCTCCCGGGCTCCCGGATCCCCGGCCCCCGGCCTCGGCCCTTCACGGTGCTCCCAGCCGCTCCTCCAAGTTTTGCCCGCCTCGGTCGGCCTCTCCCGCACCCCGAGGGGCGAGGAGAGGGACCCCCCCCCCCCAGCCCAGGGTGGCCCGGCAGCCTAGCAGGCGGAATCCTGGCCGAAAGAGACAAGTTCCGGGGCTGCGGACCCTCCCCACCCTCCTCCGGGGGGGCCCAAAACAAACAAACCGAAAAAACAATCCCGAGCTCCCTCCCGGTGGGGAGAGCCCCGGCTCGGAGCAGAGCCCCTCCTCGCGTCCCCAGCGCCCCACGCAGGCCTGACACTAATGCATTTTTTCCTATTGAAAACAGAAGCCGCTGTAATGCTTTCAAATATATGCAAATGATCCGTGTGGTTAGTGGTTTGGCAATGCTGATTACAAATGCCCTCAACTGGCTCCTTCCCTCCCATCTTCCCCTCCCGAGCCTAGGGGGGCCGAGCCGAGCCGAGCCGAGCGCCATCGTCCTGGCTCTGGCCTGGGCCTGGGGCCGTGCCCGTCTCCTTCCCCCGTTCGCCGTCCCGGCTCCGGCCTCTTCCCGTCGTCGGCCGCGTCGCGGTCCCCCCCCCCCCCCCCCCCCCCCCGGTCTCGGCCCGTCCCCGTCCCGGCCCCCGTCGTGGTTCCGGTACCGCCCCGGCCCGGCCCGGTCCGTCCTCGGCCCCGTCCGGCCGCGTCCCCGCCGCGCCTCCGATCCCAATTCCGATTGATTGTATTTTATCATCAACATCGTTAATGGCAAAACTGGAGCCGCGCGCGCCACTTATTGTTTGCAGTTATTTTTACTTGGGGGAAGGAGGCAATTAGGGCTGTAATCAGGAGCCGTGATTAACTGCGGCACTTGGTTCGAATGGGAGCCGCACAATTCCGAACAATTTCCCTGTAATGATTATGGACTGGGTTTATTTTGGGAGGTGGAATAAAAGTGGATATAGCATAAATTATCCTCTAATTATACGCTGCTGTCGCCTCAATTATCCTCTTATCAAATGCTTGTCTCCCCGCCGCATTTAGTTTCAATTCTCTCCTTTTTTTTCTATAAAAAGAACTTCATACCTTGTTATTATTAGTCCATTTATTATTTGCCAGGGGATTTATAGGGGAACATCCAGGTGGTGGTAGGCGCACTCCCTCTGCAAAGATGGACGGACTCGGGGAAGAGACGGGCTGGGGAGCTCCCTGCCCGCCCCGCGCTTCTGCCGCGGCCGCCGCCGCCGCAGGAGCAGCGGCCGGGCGCTTCTGGGAGCCTGGGGCTTGCCACCCTCGCTGGCTCGCTCGTTCTCTTCCTCCTGTCCTCCCTCGTTCTCCTTCTCCGCTCTCCCCCTCTACTTCTCCCTCCCCACCCCCACTCCCCCCACACCCCTCTCTCTCTCTCCCTTTCTCTCCGTGTCTCTCATTCCCGGCTCCAGACCCGCTTGAGTCCAGCCGAGCTCCCAGCTTCGGGCCCCGTGGAGGCGACCAGGTAGGCTGATCGAGAAAGCGGACTGGAGGGATCCACCTGGCGAGGCAACTAGGTGCGGAGGCGACCAGCGCCCTTCGGACCCATTTGCAGGCTCCTGCCGAGCCACGGGGTGGAAGGGCTCGGACTGGGTGTGGACATGTGTGTGGTGTGAAGGAGTGTGTGTGTGTGTGTGTGTGTGTGTAGGGGAGAGCTCGAGCTTCCAGGCCCGACTGGGCCGCGCAGTACACACAAGAAGGCAGACAGCGCCAGGGCCCGAGGACTTCCCTCGGCCCAGGGGAGCGCCTGGGGTCCCCACCTTCGGACTCCGCAGAGAGAGCTCTGGAGGCCCTCGAAAAATGTGGGAGAGCGTGTGTGTGTTGGTGCGTGCCTGTGGGAGGACTCCGCCGCCCCGGCGAGCTTCCTTCTCTTCGGAGAAAGGAAGTGGGTTCTGCAGTCGCCCTAGCCCCCTGGAGCCAGCCCTTGACCGAGTGGATGTTGCAGTGTGGGGGAAGCTTGCCAGGTCTCTTTCTCGTTGCTTTCTGAACTGGCACAAGCCTGGGACGCCGTTTGCATTTCTTTTTGTTTAGTGGGCTAGCCACCCGAGTCCCGCGAACTGGTGCTTAGCGGCAGGCCCAGAGCTCCAGGCTTCCCATTGAGCTACAGCTCTGCGAGTTCCTTGGAATTTACTTCCCACCTTCCTTCCTTCCCTTTTTCCCTCCTCCCTTCCTTTCTTCCTTTCTCTTCCTTCTTTTTGCTTCCTTCCTTCCTCTTTCTTCCTTTTGCTTCCTCCATCCCTTTTTTCCCTTCCTCCCTCGCTCCCTTCTTCCTTCCTTCCTTCCTTCCTTCCTCTTCCTTTTGCTTCCTCCATCCCTTCTTCTTCCTTCCTTCCTTCCTTCCTTCCTTCCTTCCTTCCTTCCTTCCTTCCTTCCTTCCTTCCTTCCTTCCTTCCTTCCTTCCTTCCCTTCCTCTCTCCCTCCGTCTCTCCTCTAAAGCAGAGTTGTGCCCATTTGATTTTCTCCCAGGGTTTCTGGGATGGTGCTTTCTTCCTACCCCCTCCCCCTCCTCCGTCCGCGCCTCCGAATTCATTGGGCCTTGTTTGGCCGCTTTGCTCAGGGGTTCTGCTTTAACACGCGAGAGGGTAATCTGATCCACTCGCTTCAAACCTGCTGTGACTAGACCTCTCAGGGCAGCCTGCGGGTTGGGGAGAAGGGGGTGGGGGTGGGGAGAAAGGGAGAGAGAAAGACGACGGTGGGAGAAAAGGATGTCAGCTTCCCTCTTCAGGTTGGCGGGTATTCCGAGGGGTTAGCCCTGGACCGGCCTTGGCGGCTACACTTGGAGCAGGCGCGTTCGTTGCCTCAAGCCCAGAAGTGGGCTCTGAACCCGCCCTGGCGCTTCCCCCCTGTGGTTTTTTCCCTCAGCAGGTGTAGCTCCGAAGCTTTGCCGCCTGCTCTGAGTCCCCCTTTCCTCCCAACCCATTCAGAAGCAAGACCTCAGCACTCGGCAAGGCGTTGGGGGAGGGGCGGAGAGGGGAGGAAGGCTTGATCCCACCCACACTCAGCCCGCAGCATCGGGGGGTTGGGGAGGAGGTTTCAGTGACTGTGGGGGGAGGGGGTGTGAGGAACACAACAAGCTAGTGGCCTTGGCCAGGTGCCTCCCCACCCCCATCCCCTCTGTTCAGACGTTGCCTGCAAGCTGCAAGGCCAGACCCAAGTTTGTTTTTCTCCTCCTAAGCCATTGTGAAGACGGAGCTATCCAGCTCGGATGCTCGCCCTTCCCAAGCCCCAAGGGCTCTTGTCAGCTTGGACCTGGTCCAGAGGTTCCGGGAGCCTTGCAGGCTCTGAGGAACCAGCCCCAGTGAGGACCCGGAGGACCTAGCTTCCGGAGCATGGAAGCTGGCCTCTGGAAGGCCCGAAAGCCAGAGGGCTGCACAGGCCAGTCGCTGACCAATAGCTGGTGTCCCTGCCCTGCGGGAGCCCTAGTGGCTGCTAGCTGTTCTGTGCCCCCTGGCAGACTGCTGGGCCAGGAAGGCCCCGGGTCCTTCAAAGCCATCGGAAGGTTCAGGGCTTGCCAGGGAGACCCCAGGAGGGCCTCTGGAGCTAGCATCAGCTCAGGAAGGTCCAAGGCCATCAGGAGGGGAGGCAGGTGGTGTTTAGAAGTAACACCAGGGGAGACACTGATGCCCCCAGGACCCCCAGTCGCTTCTGTGATGTGCTGGGGTTTGTGAGTGTGAGGAGGGGGCCTGATAGGGAAGCTCTGAGGTTAGAGGCAGAGGAGAGCACCTGGCAGTGAGTGAGGTGCGCATTCCCCCAGAGCCCCTGTTCCGGGGCACCGCAGCAGGCACTGGAATCCGGCGCTGCTCAGAAGCCAGGCTGCCTTTGGCTGTCCGCCTTGCCTACTGCACTGGTTCTAACGAAATCCCACCTGTATAAATAGCCTTGGGTTAAACACACACTCGGAAGTTGATTTGCTTCACAGGCCAGGCCTTTGTCGGCCGTGGGGCCGTGGAAGGCTGGATTTCGAGAGCCAGGGCTCCGTGCATACATTCAGTTCACTCGTGGATGGGGATGAAGGTGGGCATTGGGCCGCATCACCCACGTGCCATCTCAAAATGGAGTCAGGAGACCTTAGGGCCGGGATAGTGCAAGCTGGAACAGCGAACTGGTTGGGGGGGGGGAATCTGGGGACAGCCCCAGCTTGGGAGGGGGAGAAGCAGGGGGACAGCCCCAGCTCCGACTGGAAAGCCGGCATTATGCTGGCAAAATGGGGGCCTTGGTGAATCAAGTGAAGTCTCCAGCAATGCGCTCTGGAGGTGCCCCTCGGCTCTCCTGGCCCAGCTCTGCGGCAGCTGCGAGGCCTGCGGTGTTCTCCGGGTCCCCTGTCCAGTAGCCGAGGGCAGCGACTGTTAGTGTGGGAGTCTTGCTTCACCTAGGATTATTTTTCTTTTATTTTTTTCTAATGCTTAAAAAAGGTTCCCGGAGTGAGTGACATCCCCGGATGTCACTGGGCAGTGGAGGAGGCCTGGACTTCCCAGCCTAGGAGGCCCAGGAGAAGGGGGTTATTGCTGAGAACGCAGCATCGCGGTTTATGAGGGAGGGAGCCGTTGCGGGCCCTTCCTCCTCCGCTGGGGGCCCTTCCTCCTCCGCTGGGCCAAACCCCCCAGTGACAGCTAGCAGAGGAGAGGAATTAGTTCGCCAGAAAAACAAGCGATGTGGAATCCAGACTAATCTTCTCGGCTCTCACGGCCGTCGCGGCTTTTTATTTGGTTTTTAGGCGCACGCTTCCCGCCCCTCCCCCATGGTCTGCACCCACCGCGCTCCCCGGGATTCACCCCCAGACCCAAGGGCGCTGGCGAGGCCCCTCGGACTTTGTGTAGCCCGGACTCCCGTAGCCAGCAGCCTGCGCTGTCTGGGCTAGGAAACGGGTCCGCGAGGGCGGTGGCCCGGGGGTGGGGTAGAGCCCCCAGCTTTCCCCCAGAGGGCTTCTGGGTGCAGCCCTTTCTGTCTGGCCACGGGCAGACCGTGGAAGGACCAGACTGACAGCAACAGGAAGCGGCTACCTATATTTAGGCTGTAATAAGGAGTTAATAGAACAAGTCCAGCGGCTTCCTAAATGCCTCGCAGCATCTTCGGCTCCGCGCAAGTTCTTCAGCCGCCGCCGCCGCCGCTGCCGAGCGAGAACAACAAAGGCTCCCCGCCCCTCCCCGTAATCCCCAGTCTTTCGGACCCCAGAGGTGTCGGGGAGCAACCACGGCCCTCGGAGGCTGAAGCCCGGCCTCCGCTTCAGCTTCCTGGTCCCATCCGAGCAATGAGGCAGATTCAGCTTTCCCCGGCTTGATCTTCAGTGGAAATGCCCCGGAGGGCGGGCGAGGGCAGCTTTGGGCCCAAGCGCTTGCCGCACTTGGACATGCCCTGGAGCTAGCGGGCAAGTGGCTTCGGCCCAAAGCGCTCGGGAAGTCCACTACGGAGCTCCCCCCCCCCCGGTTCGCGGAGTGCGGCTCCTCACGAGTTTGAGAGCCCAACTCTTTCCTTCCGTTTCAATCCGACAAAGCTCCAGCCTCCACCCCGTGCTCCTTCTCTGGCACCCTTCTGGCCCTAGGATTTGGGGGACAGAGAAAGAAGGGGGAGCTATAACGAACGGGCGAAAAGGTAGCTCAGCCCTGTGCGTCTGAAGCCCCCTCCCTCACCTTTGCCAAGACAGCATAGTGCAGGGTCAGAGGGAAGCCTACGATGCTTGCTAACCTCCTGGGGCCTTCAGCCGGGTATCTACCTCCGACCTCTCGTTTCCCAGAAATTTTGAGCTGCTGTCCCGCTAAGAGAGACCCTTCTAGTGGGTCAACTCGGTTGGGAAAGGAGGCGCTGAGGGAGGAGAAAGAGCAAAGAAAATACGGAGAGGTAGTGGGGTGGGAGAGAAAAATTGGGAGAGGACGGAAGAAGCAGATGGGGAGGGAGAGAAAGGGAAAGAAAGAGAGAGAACAAAGGAGAAGAGAAGAGAGGGAGAAGGAGAGAAGGGACAAGAGGAAAGGGAGGAGAGGAGTGGAGCAGAGCAGAGGGAAGAGGAGAAGAGAGGAAAAAAGAGGAGAGGAGAGGGAAAAAAAGAGAGCAAAGGGAAAAAGAGAGGAGAGGAGAAGAAAAAAGGAGAGCAAAGGGGAAAATGAGAGAAGAGAAGAGGAGAGGAGAGGAGAAAAAAGGAGCAGTGAGGAAAAAAGAGAGAAGAGGAGAAAAAAAGAGAGGGCTGCCGGACAAACCGTGCTGTTGCTGCTGCAGCCAGACCTGGCCTCCCTTTATTTACTTCAGTAGCCGAGTTAGCTGTCGCGACCTACGCGGACACTGGGGTCTCATTGCTAACACCCGCGACAGTTCGCCTCGGATATCCCCAACTAGCCAGGCCCTGGAGGGCGAGACAGGCCGGTCTAGGGGAAGCGTCTGCTTTCCCCGGGCTTGCCTCGGCGCTCTCCGGCTCCCCTCAGTCCAGAGCCCCCTTCCCCACCCCCGCCCGGGCTCCCTCGCTTTCCTTCGCTCTCTACCAGTTTGTCCCAGCCCCGCCAGCTCGGGTCATAGCGGGGAGGAGGAGCGCGGCGAGCGGCTGAGCGAGCAGCAGGATGAGAACCCACGTCGTGCACACATGTGTATTCACGATCAAGCATCCCATTATCTGCACTCACACCCGCACATACAGAACGCATTCGTGTGTCGATATTAGAGCAGACCCACAGCGGCAGAGGGAAAGAAACGGCAAGACCCTGAGGCCGAGCCCGAACCCGAGACCGAGCCCGAGAGCTGGAGAGGAAAAGCCAGCGATCGCGCTGGGGAGGGCGGGAGGGGACTCTGCCTTCTCCTGCCCCTTCCTGGCCTTCCCTTCTCCGCCCGCCAAGGCAGGGCTGGAAGGCAGGCCGGCTCCTGTCAGCCCTTTCCCAAGGCAGAGGCCTCCAGAGCCAGCCACTGTCTTGTACAGATTTGTAGGGAAGCCCTCGCTCTAATTAAAACCGTTCACCCAGATTCGTTCAGTGTGTTGCTCGTCAGTGTTTTTAATAGTAAAAATCCGCTTCACAATTGAATTAGGGCTAAGACTAAGCCGGTGGCGTTAGCCAGGATTCCCGGGGCTGGGTCGGCTGAGGGGCAGAACCCCGCCTTCGGGACTGCCGCTGGAGGAGCCGGGGCAGAGCCGCGGCCGAGCCGGGAGGGCCCTGGAGAGCCGCGGCGCTGCGGGCATGCGCTGCCCTTGTGGGAGCCCGAGGCTCACCGGTGGGGTCGGGGGCGGGCGGCTCCAGGCTCCGCGTTCTCCCCTCCCGCCCCACATTCAGTGTTGTGGAGAGGCTGGGCTAGACAAGGAACAGAAGGCGAGGGGAGGCGGGGGAGCAGGCGGCCTGATCTTGAAGCAATTTCCCACTGTTGTGTGTTCCCCGTCTGCTGGCCGCCTGTCTGGAGGGCCCCTGGTGTAGCAGACGGGGGGGGGGGAAGTTGTGCGCCCTAACCTGCCCCACCCCCCGCCCGCCACCTTCCTCTCCCTTCCCGCACTTGGCCACATTGGAAGGCGTTGCCCGCTTGAAAATCCTGGTGGCTGTTGGGGCGCTTGTCTCCAGGAAACTGGGCCTGGGCTGCCCGTCTGCTCCCCTCCTCCATCCCGCACTTCTTCCTTGGATTTGGGGGGCGGTGATGCTAAGGGTAGGAAGGCGCTCATTTTCTCCGGGGCCTATTTCCAGTGGGGCCGCCAGACCGGACTGGGCTCGTGGCGCAGACTGGCGGCAAGCATCCACAGCTAGAGAAACGTCCAAGTGTAGAGATCTCATCGCCTGGACGCTGCGACTGGCCCCCGGAGGTTAAGGTGGCTGTGGTCGGGTCGGAGAGCCTTTTGCATCCTCTGAGTCTGAGGTCACAGACAGAGCACTAACTGCTAGTTACCAGCACCCACTTCTTCCCTTGCTTGCTCCCTTTCTCCCTTCCTCCTTCTCTTCCTCCCTCTTTCCATTTTCCCTTCCCCTTCGTTTCTTCTCCCTCCTTCCTTCTCTAGTTCACCATCATTCATTTTTCTCCGCAATCAGTTCAGTTCCTCCATGCTAAATAAACGGTTAAGAGACATGAAAAGACGAGAAATGAAAAAAAAAAAAAAAGAAAGAAAGAAAAGAAGAAGAGAGAACAGGAGGGGAGAGAAACCAGTCCACTCGTGTAGGGTCAGAGAGGACTCTCAGCAGCTTTAGGCCAGGGCACACGGGCTTGCCTGGGCCCGGGGAAAGCAGGGCTCGGAGCTCGCAGCCCCTTCCTTTTCTCTCTGATGTTTGGGAGCGCGCACCACAGATGGGCCACGAAGGGGGGGCCCGCCCAGGGCAGGGGAAGGATTCTACCCCTTGACTTCTCGGGTGCAGCAAAGCAAAAGGCCGCTCTCCCTTTCTTGGAAGGGACGCTGGGAAAAATAATTCCCCTCCTCCTTCCCAGGTCGCACTAGTGCCATTGTCAGGAATATTTGAGAAGGGCGCTCCCTGTCTGGTTGGGTCTTCTGGCTCCTCTCCCCCCACTCCCCCCAAAGGCACACACGAGGTCTTTGGGCTATCAGGAGGAAAGCCTGTAGGAGGCACGGGGAAAAGCGTATTACCCAGACGCAGAGCTCAGAATCACCAGGGACACGAGCCCTGCTCCCACGAACTCCAGGACGCCCACGGCAGGGAGTACTGGGGGGCAGGAGGCAAGGTGGGCCCAGGCACTTCTTCTTCCCCCTGTTCGAGCGGAGAAGCATCTCTGGGACTAATGCTGCCTGCAAAGGGAGGCTCTGGGGATGTCGGAATAGACGCACTTGTTTGGCCGAGCCGAGCAGGCAGGCTTCCAGCAGGGCTGTTGGGAGCGCCCAGCCCCAGCCTCTGCTTTACTGCAGTCCCAAAGACCAAATCTGCATCTGTCTGCCTCCATCGTGGCCTCGGAGGCTTTCTCCGGCTGTCTGTCCTTCTTCCATTGCGTCGAATTCTGTCTCTGTCTCTCTGTCTCGTCTCTCTGTTTCTCTGTCTCTGCCTCTCTGCTTCTCTGTCCCTCTGTCTCTCTGCCTCTCTCTGTCTCTGTCTCTCTCTTCCCTCCTCTTCTGTCTAGGGGAGCAAAAGGAAAGGGGGAGGCTGGGCGATCCTCTGAGATTTCTCTCCAGGAGGCCAAGGAGAGAGAAGGCAAGTCCCGACCGGCTGGGCACGGAGACGGGCGAAAAGAGACCCGTTCTCTCGATGGACTCGGCCTCTGGTGAGGTCTCCGGAGCGGGTCAGTTAGAGACCACCCGCCCGCGCAGAGGCGCCTCTCCTTCCCCCCGGCCCGGACTGAGCCGGCTGCACCCTTCCAGCCTTCCCTTTTTCGGGCTAGCGCCCTGTTCGCACGCTCCCAGAAACGAATTTCAGCTGCCACTGAGAGGCTTGAGCCAGGCCAGCCCCCCCAGGCCACCCCCCTCCCCATCAGAGTTTGGTGGTGAATGGGGCAACCGTGCTTTCAGAGTAAGCAGTAACTCCGGCTCTGCGGGAGCCGCGGCCCCTGCTCGAGCCTGCTATGGCTCCCTCGCTTCCTGCTCTCTGGCCGGGGACGAGCGCACAGGGGAGCCAGGCAGAGGTCTGGCGCTGAGCGGAGCCGTACGAGCTGCCCTCTCCAGGGGTTGGTTCGGTCCCCCGATCCAAGGCTGACTGCGGCCGGGACTTGGAAAGATGACCATCCCGAAAGAAGCAAAAGGGACCGGGGAAGGGACGCAGTGGGAAACGGGCCTGACTCGGTTTTCCCTGCCGTCTGTCTTTGGGGACTCCTGACTCAGTGTCCAGGTTCGCTGGCCGGCCTTCCTGGGCAGTCAGACGGTCTGCATAATGCGGGAAGCGTGGAAGCCTCTGGGCTCAGCCCACCCCCGCCCCCAGGCCGCCGACAGGGACCCCAGCACCTTCGGAAGGCGGGCGCAGCCTTGCCCCGCATCTCCTCCGCTTGGTGCGTACAGGGATAGGTGCTTAGACTCTTTCCTTCAGGGCAACTCGCCGGTGTATTGAGCGGAGGCCGGGCAGCCCCTTCCCCTGCCGGCAGCCTCCCTGTTCTCCCTTTAAATCCCACCCTTTGCTTTAGTTCATCTCCCAGAAGCAAGGGAACTTGTCTCCATCCTCCGCCCGTCCGCAGCCCCGGGAGCCCAAGGAGAGCTGGGCCATCCCTCAGCCGCGCCCCGGGGCAGGGGCTGTCGCCCCCGGGCCTGCGGCGGCCGCCGAACGGGGTGCTTCTGCTTGGAACCCACCCCGCTCCGGGCGCTCTTGGCCAGCACCCATTTCTCGACTTCTCCCCGGGCAGTCTAAGCCGGCTTCCGCCAATTTGGGGGTCCCGAGGACGCAGCTCCGGGCTAGGAGGAGGGAGCGTGGAGCTCCCCTGCCCCAGCCCCAATCGAAGACCCAATTGCTACTCAAAGCTGCAAGTCCCTCGGGCCGGCCTAGAGGTGGGGGGGAGGGGAGGGCGGGAAACTGCAATTAAATTCCCCCTGGCCTGAGAGGACAAAGTGCCAGCCGGTCTTAGCCATCATTAAAACGGGGCTCGCTCGGTTAAGGGGGCCGGGGAACATGCTTCCTTCTCTAAGCGACCTGTTTTCTCCGCACCTCGGTCTCCTGCAGGTCGAGTCTCTCTTATCACGATCTAAAGAGCAGAAGTGGAAGGGGGAGGACCAGATCCCTCCTTTTAGATCTGGGCAGCTTTTTGGGTTCCCAGATGGGTTGGTGTCTGAGCCCTGCCAGCCCTCTCCCTTCCCCCTCTCATTCAGGGGAACCTGAGAGGATGAAGGTTTCCAGGGTTCCACAGCTTAGTAAGTGGCCGAGCTGGGTTTTGAAGCCAGGTCTTTTCTGTGGATCCAGGTTCTTGGCAAGGCAGCAAGTTGTCTTACACAGGGTTCAGTGTAAAGGGGAGCCGGGGAGATTGCTCCTTGGAGCCCTGATTTCCAGAGGAAGGCTGTTTCTTATTTCCTACATACAATAGGATGCTATTTTCTGAAAATCTGGTCTGTTGCTACTCCACATGTATTCCTATTTCAGGGAGGTTCAAAGGGGGGCGCCCCCCCCCCCGACTTCTCAGACGCTCACAAGAGTCCAGGAAGCCAGCTGAAACCCAGGTCTGCTGGCCTCCATTGCTCTTGGAAATCAGGTCTCCTTGGCCACCTTCAATTACTGGGGGGGGGGGGGTGCTGCTTGTGGTGTATGCCTCCCCTTCCTCAAGCACACTGGTCACTTTCCTTTTTGAGGACTCCAAAGGAAGCCATGTTCACAGCAGAGCTCTGATGGCTCTATTGCTCACATCGGGAATCATTTTTCTCCCCTCTCAAAACCACAGTAAATCCCAGGAAGGCCAGGCTAGGTTTGGCCCTGCGGGCCTGCTAGCTCTTCCCCGAACAGCCCATCCCATTGCTATCTTAGGGCCTTCACGTGACCTTTTGGAGGCTCTTGGGCTGCCCCGAAGCTGCCCGGAGGGGCTCAGCTCCGGTGCCATCTCCCTGCCCTCCCCCACTGCCTATGGGCCCCGCTTCTGGTGCTTTATCTGGATCTTTGGTGTCTCCCCCCTCCCCCCAAGCTGAGCTCTTTGAGGGCAGCGACTTTCCCTTTTGTCTGAGTCCCGAGAGCCTCGGGCTGCGCCGGGAACAGAGAAGGCACTCCATAAAAGCTTTCCGAAGGGACTGATTGCAATGGACAGCGAGCCCTCCCCACCCCTTTCCCTTTGTGAATTTTGGAAGTCGTAGCTTTGTACAAAAAGTCTCTGGTGCTTTTCTGCCAGGGCCTGTTTATCTAACGTACCCGTTTCCTGCAGAAATCTCCTTCAGGGAGGTGGGAAGGTGACTGACTCCGAGTTTCGTTTTTAACCCGGAGAATTGCAAAGGGAGGGCAGTCAGCACGGAGGAGTGGGACGGAGTGTGGTGCCAGAGCTGGGCTGGATGCGCTGCCCGAGCCCTGGGACCCTGCTAGAGGCTGCTGGGGGGGGGGGGGGATTATGGATAGCCCAGGCCTGCTCTTGGGGACTGGCTTCCTCAGGGTCACAGAGAGTCACCTACATTGGGTGTTGGGAGGAGAGCTGGAGGCTGGACCTAAGGCTGTTGAATTTCCACCTGCGGTCAAAGATTTGTCCTACCCAGGTGTTTGTCTGCCCCCTACTCCCCTAGGGAGCTCCCCCATGGCTCCTGGGAATGGCTCTTCCTCTTGTGCCTGACAGCTCCATGGTCCTGCCCCCACCCCTGACTTCCCGGCCCCCAACTTGGCCCTAGAGTGATGCTGAAGCAGGTTTTCTCCAGGCCACGGAGGCCCATCCTCTCACCACCCCCCCCCCCACCAGGTGTCCTCCTCCGAAGCTCAGTTTTCTTTCTTTCCCCTCTTTCCCTGATCCCTCTCTTTTTTTGAACGGGGAAGTTCCCCTCGACTAGCAGCTCCAATCCCAACCCTGAAGTGGGCAACACAGGACCCAGAGAGCCCAGTCAGAGGCTCAGAAGTTCCTAGAACTTCAGTCTGGAGACTGGCAGAGGGCCCGGAGAGAGGAGGGTTCTGAGCTCTGTCAGCCCCCGGGTATGGAAGCTGGACGTTCATAGCCTTGGTCCCTCGGCCCCCCGGGAGGCAGATGAGCTCCAGAGCGGGACACACCAGGAACCCACAAGGCGCTCAGCTGTTTACTCTGGCTCTCTTTCTCCCCTACTTCGCACTGGGGCAGTTGAAACCAGAAGAGTGGGATCTAGACCCTCCCAGTTCTCTTCTCCTGTCCTTCCCACCCCGTCGAAGGGAGCCAGAGCATCTCCTTGTCCTGACTCCCCACCCCCCACCCTGCAACCTGTGTCCCAACTTCCCGGGCTCGGTTTAATTCGCAGGGAAGCAAACAAAGATATTTTCTATGTTCCCAGCAGCCCCGGGTTTCCCAAAGGGCCCATTGTGCGCTAGGCTGGGCGCGCCACCCCCCAGCCCCAGGCCTCCCTCCTCCGCCCTGTCCCCCTCATTCCCCCCTCCCAGGCGCCCCCTCTAGAAGAGACATCATTAGCCCTGACAGCAGCGGCTCAGGGCTGAGCAGCGGATTTTGTAAAGGGATGACAGACAGGAAGGCCAGCAATCACGGCGCGCTCCTCCGGCTGCACAGAGTTTTTTTTCTTTTTTATCAGAATGTTCTGTTCGATGCCATTTATCCTTGATGATAGAAAATTGCGTTGTTGCCAGGACGCGGCCGCCGCCGAAATAGGGGGCAGGAGCCCGGCTCCATTTTCCGGCTTGAAAGCTATTCAAATGGATTTGCAGAGAGGGGGAGAAGCTGGCAATAAACAAATGAGAAAACGCCGGGCTCCAGTCCTCCCCCTTCTTCTTTCCCTCCTTTCTTCTTTCTCCCTTCCTTCTCTCCTTCCCATCTGCTTTCATCCTTTCTTTTCCATCCACTCACCATCCCTTCTTTCTTTTTCTTTCTTTCTTTTTCCCTCTCTTCTTTTCTTCCTTCCTTTCTTTTTTCTTCCTTCCTCCCTTCATTTCTCTTTCTTCTTTCTCTCTTTTTTCTTTCTCTCACTCTCTCTTTCTTTCTTTCTTTTTCTTCCTTCCTTTCGTTTCCTTCCTTCCTTTCTTTTTCTTTCTTTCTTTTTTCCCCTCTCTTCTTTTCTTCCTTCCTTTCTTTTTTCTTCCTTCCTTTCTTCATTTCTCTTTTTTCTTTCTATCCTTTGTCTTTCTTTCTTTTCCTTCCTCCCTCCCTCCCTTTCTTTCTTTCTTTCTTTCTCTTTCTTTCTTTCTCTCTCTCTCTCTCTTTCTTTCTCTCTTTCTTTCTTTCTCGCTTTCTTTCTTTCTTTCTTTCTCTTTCTTTCTTTCTCTATCTCTCTTTCTTTCTCTTTCTTTCTTTCTTTCTTTCTTTTTTCTTTCTTTCTTTCTTTCTTTCTTTCTTTCTTTCTTTCTTTCTTTCTTTCTTTCTTTCTTTCTTTCTTTCTTTCTTTCTTTCCTTCTTTCTTTCTTTCTTTCCTTCCCTTCCCTTTCCTTCCTTTCTTTTTTCTCCTGTTTCCCAGAGTAGGGACTACTTGAGAAGGTTGTGAGCCAAAGGGAGAGCCATTTTGATGCTCAACCCCTGAAAAGAAGAGTTATCTCCCCATCCTGGTTCCTGACACACAAAGGCAGCTTGCTAGGTATTCGAACGTGCACACACACACACACACACACACTCAGCCAAAAGGCATGCTCACACTCCTGACTGAGGGCACACCCAGGATGACATGAGGGGCACACATCCAGACACAGGTAAACCTAGGACTTCCACAAGCCTCTCTGAGAACCATGCCAAGCTTCGTCCTGCTCACAAATGAGACTATTTTATTTGGAAAGTCTGGGGAAGAAGCTTTCCCCTCATTTTCTGAATCCCAGGCAGTGCTGTTGCTTGGTGTCTACAAAGCCGGTAAACTCCCATTACCTTCTTAGCCTACAAGCCCCCCTTACAATCCTTTCCTTTGGGGTAGCTGTTCCAGTGTCCCCCTCCAGCCGGAAAGCTTCCTGGGCCCCCAGAAGGAGCAGGATTATACCAGGAGTCCGCTCTTGTTGCTGGTTCCCCGTAATCCCTCAATCAGCCTCCTTGGGGGGCCCGAGGCCAAAGAGCGGCCACTGCCTTAATCTTCCACCCATAATGAGGACCTGGCATTTTGAGGTCCAGTCCCCCACTAAGCAGCATGGGGGGCTCCGGCACAGAAGCCCGGGCAGTACGGAGAGCAGGTGTCTCTTGTCAAGGCCAGAGAAGGGGCTGGTCAGGCCATTTGGTCCAGACCTGCTCTGGCCCTTTGAAAGCAGAAGCGATGCCTTTCAGCTGATCCCTGTCGCTGAGACCTAGGCTGAAATGGACCAGATAGGAGCCTGCCCTTCCCCCTCCCCCACCCCCAACGTAGCTGGGGTACCCACGCCAACACATTCCTTTCAACTCCTCTCGGGGCTCTGGCAAATTGGGATGGTTTCTGTGTGGGCTCAGGGTCGGAGGGGGTGGGGAAGAAAAGCGGGGTTCAGAGCTGAGGGCTGGCAACCCTCCCCCCCATTCCGCCCCAACCCTCCCCCATACACACAGCGCCTCACGGCCAGCTTGGCAGTCTGGGGCTCCCTGGCCCAATACTTCTGATGTTTGGCCCGGATCAGAGATTGCTGGGAAGGAACAGGCCCCAGTGTGTTTGCTTGTGCAGTATGATAGTGAAGTGAGCAGGCGGGAGGCCCAGGCCAGAGCCACCCCACTCATTCCTCAATGTTTTGCTCTGGGACCCGTGGCTAGTCCTGCCTTGGTTCCCCTAATTCTTCTGGCTCCACCATGTGTCTGGGAAGGAGGAATACTGGTCCCCGAAGGCACCTGACTTCCAGCCCTGCCAAGCAGGCTGGGAGGGGACACGCTCTGGCACATCTGGCCTTGAAGTAGAGGGTTAAGGGACTGAAGTACCCAAGATCGTTGCCCTCTGGGAAACCTCTTAACGATTCAATTCTGCCTCCTCTTCCCCTTCCTTAAGTCTCTCCTTCCCCCACCCCAGCCTGGGAGGGGGAGGGTCCAGCAAAGGCTAGTCCAGAGACAGACCCTCTTCTTGGAGACCGGTTTCATGCCCTGTTGAAAGGGGGGCTCCATGTGAGAGCTCATCAGCAAACACTAGGCAGGCTTTAAGGCCCTTTTCATGGAGCCTCATCTCCAGCCCAAGGCACTAGACCCTCCTGTCCAATACCCAGGCCTCCAGACCCAAACTACAGTCAGTAGTCATTTAACACAAAGCAGAAGCCTGGAAATAGGAGGTGAGACTCAATGTCTCCCTAGCCCACCCTCACGTATCTGGGTCCCAGCTCTCACCCCCGAGAAAAAGCCTCAGAAGAGTAGCTCTCTATTTCTGTGTCCTGCTCCCTCTTTCCCTACAGGGAGTCAGGTGCTGTCCCCTTTGCCCACTTTGGCAGGTACCCAGGCCTAAGGTAAGGGGGCCTGAAAGCAGGACAGATTTCAAAGCCTGAACCCTGCTTGGACCTTAGAGCACTGGGCAGCCACACACTGAGGCTACACTGGGGTCAACCTGGGGAATCTGGGAAGAGCCTGGGAGATCTGGAGAGATCCTGAGAGAGCTAGGGAGGACCTGGAAGATCTGGGGACAGCTTGGGAGATCTGGAGAGAGTCTGGGAGATTTGGACAGATCTAGGGAGAGACCGGGAGAATTGGGGAGAGCCTGGAAGATCTGGAGAGTGTTGCCTCTGAAGCTTTAGGATCTGCCTTTCAATTCTACATCTTCCAATTGCTCTCTGAGTGACTTTGGACAAGCTCTCTCCTCTCCATTCTGAGCCTCAATTTCATTTTCTGTAAAAGTAGGGGCTAAAACTGGATGACCCCAACTCCCTGGTTGGACGTCTAATCCATAGGCCTGTGATTTTAGGGAGAGATGACAGATGCCCAAGAGAACTATTCCCAAAGTGCTGTGTTCCCAGTTTAACTTTCTCCAAAAGAGTTCAGAAGTAAAAAACAAAACAAAACAAAACAAACAGGTGTGAAGTGTATGGGAGCCTTGCCAGACTGGGGATTTGTACAAATAACAAAACCCAACCATCACACTTGTTGGGGTATATATATATATAATATATATACCAAAAGAACTCTGGTTCTGCTAATAACCAATCATTCTAGTAGAACTACTTAGTAGGGCTGATTTAGGTTATGTCCAAATGGATGTGTCAGTACAGATACGCTTTGGCCATCCCTCTGGAGTTAAGCTGCCCCGGTCTGTCAGCCAACATGATCAGCTTTGGGGCAGCTAGGTGACCCAGTGCAGGGGATGCTGCTCCTAGAATCAGGACATTTCACCTCCTTGAATTCCAAGCTAGCCTCAGAGAGTCACTAGCTGTGGGAGCCTAGGCAAGTCACTTAACACCCATTTCCCTCCATTTCCTTATCCAAAAAGTGAGCTGGAGAAGGAAATGACAAAGCCCTCCAATATTTTTGTCCAGAAAATCCCCAGTGGAGCCACGAAGCATTTGAAATGGCTGACAAACAATATGTCCAACCTTCTGTACCCCCTTCTTTCCAGCCAGTCTCCAGTCATTATACCTTGCTTCCAGTTGCTCACTTGAGCAATGCCCCCTCCTCTTCACCCCTTGCTCTAGTGAGTGTCATCAGATCAACATTGTCTCTATGCTGGAGAAGGACAAGCCAGTCACCTCCCCTGTGCTCCTCTCCCCATCTTCAGGAGACTTCCCAAACCATATTGCCTCCCATATGTGGGTTGTTTTGTACCTGTAAGGTCCTTGAGGAGGAAGACTGACTTTTCTTTGCATCCGTGTCCTGGTGCTTGGCACATGGCAGTGCTTACGAGACACTATATGCACTAGTGTGTGCCCTGGCCGGTGTTTAAGAAGAGGCTCCTCAGAAAAAATAAGTGCGTCCATGACAGACTTTTACATTTCTTCTTCATTATTAACGCTTTCTTCATTTGTTGGTTGTACAACTGACAAATAATAAACCAAGCCCTAATTTGTGCCATTTTGCAATTTCTGAAGGATTAGTGCTGACATTGAAAATCTGACAACTACTCTCTCTTGTCAGTAAGAGTCGGCACCAGCACCTAAGTGACAGAGACAGCGAGCGTCGAGTCTTGGGTTCTCTCCCCTGCCTTCTACGGCACGGGCACATTGGCTTCCCATAGGGGTGGCTGCTACTACATTCACATTTCTAGGCTATCTCTGTATGTGGCTGTCCATGTAACACTAAGGGATTAGGAGCCCCTACTACCACCAGGTTTAATAACTAGCCAATAGAATCAGTTCTTTAGCAAAGGGATTTATCCAAAGGTCATGGCAGGTACAGTAGTTACACATCGTCCTCCCCTAAGCTGGGTTGCACTGCCCTGCAAATACATATGCCACTGGTGAAGGTGGAGAGATAGGAGAGGGCATAAACTTAAAGAACAAGGTTGAGAAAATACAAGGGTAAGGAATAGATGCGGCCAAACATGGCCAAAGCAACTCCCGACTCTGGAGCTGGAGCCGGAGGGCTTCTTTAAATGTCCTTGCTCTGGCGAGTCTCCCCATGCTCCCCATGAATTTTGGTATTAATGGTGTGCTAATCACTCCAATGCTCCACTGGTCTGACTCCTCCTGGGCTGGGGCTGTCTCATTGCATGGGTCGCTCTGCAGCTGTTTGGAGTTAAGCAGATTCATCTGCGGCTGAGCTCATCTGGTTCAGCTGCTGTTGGGCTGGACCGGGCAGGACAGTGCTCCTCGCGGCTTGTTAGGGTTTGGGGTTTCTGCTGAGTGAGTCAGTCCTTTGGACTCCCTGGCCCCGTCTTCCTTTTCTAGCCGGGGCCCAGGACGGGTGGTGGGTACCTCACGCTCTGTGACTGGATTGTGACAATTCCCTTGAATTGGAGAACTCCCAGGCTCTCTTAGCTGGCGCAACAACCTCCCCTGAGGACTGCCGGATGCCCCTCTCTCTTTGTCTCATCACCTCTGCTTGCCACCCCCAGGTAGGAGGTGAGGGAGATCTACCTCTCCAGTCTGACAGTGTATCCAGCTTCTGGGTGGGTTCCTGCTGTGGGACAAGGCCACTCATGCTTCTGTTGGGGTCACAGGTTCAGTGAAGGCTTTTAGACACAAAGGTCTCAGGACATTTGCCCTGGAAGTGCCCAAGAAGTGAATCGATTGTTTCACAGGCCTCTTCATATGCAGTTGAGCTGATGGCGACTCCGAACTTTCTTGAGATAGCATGTTTGTTGTGCAGCTGAAGAACTTTACATTTGAATGTCACTTGTCACTTCTTCCCACACTTTTATCTTTGTTGCAATCTCACTGGGCTGCATTATTAGAAAGATGATAAATAGATGGATAGAAAGATAGCTGTTTCTCTTTATCCCCCCCCCACTACATTTTAATTGATAAATTTTGTTTACACCCTCAGAATTAGGGTTCCTTTTCCCCCTTTTCTTCCCATATAACAAATTATTAAAAGGAAGAAGAAGAAAAAAATGAAGAAAAAGAAGGAAGAGAAAGAAGAAAAGGAGAAGAAGAAGAAAAAGAGGAAAAAAGAAAAAGAAGGAAAAAAGAAGAAGAGATAAATCAACAAAACCCAATAACACATTGAAAAAAATCTGAACAAATGCAGGGTCCCATCATCGTAGATTTTTCACTTCTACAAAAAAGTAGGTTGAGCATCATCCTTCCATACTTCTTCTTTGGTGCCAGACCTGTTATTTGTAGTTTCACAACACTGGGTTTTCTGCTGGTTTGGTTGTTCTTCTTTCCATCTGTGTAACTCAATTGCCTGGCTGGGGCAGGGGGTGGGGAGATGAGAAGGGAAGCGGGGAAGAAGATGCTGTTATAAAGTTTTTGGTGGATAAAGGAATTTTTTTTTCTGAGACAATTAGGGTTAAGTGACTTGCCCAGGGTCACACAGCTAGGAAGTATTAAGTCTCTGAGGTCACATTTGAACTCAGGTCCTCCTGACTTCAGGGCTGCTGCTCTATCCATTGCGCCACCTAGCTGCCTTTAAAAAAAAAAAAAAAACTAGTGACATTTTTGGAGCATGAATTTAGTAGCAAAATCTCTGAGATAATAGATATGCGCATATTAGTTACTTTATTTTAAATTCCAAATTTCATTCCAAAATGGTTGTGCTAATCCATAACTCCCCCAATGATGCTTTCATAGGCCTATTTTATCACAAACCCATTCAAAACCGATGATCTCCTCTTTTGTCCTTTGCCAATTTGCTGGGTATGAGGTGAAACTTTGTTTTGATTTACATTTTTCTTTTCATTAGTGATTTAGAGCATTTTTTCTTATTGTGCCTAGTGATTTTCTATCCTTCCTTTGAGAGGTTATTTTTAAAAATGTCCTTCAGCTCCACTTATATTTGGGTTTTCAGTCTTGCATAGTTCTGTTAATTAATTACACATCTTGAATGCCAAATTCCTACCCAAGAAATTTTACAAAGTTTTTCTCCCATTCAATGACTTTCCTTATTATTGTACATGCATTGATTTTGTTTGCGCAAACACTATTTTTGTCTGGTTGAGCATCCATCTCCTCCTCATGGTTATGAAAGCTATAGGAGAGGCTTCTCTTCTAGAATTGGGTTCATTATAGTAGGCTCAGGACTGAAGTTTGGCTGCAGAAGACTGAGCATGAGTTCAAGCTTGGAAGATAAGAATCAGGAGCCTCTTCTTCAAATCTATACTTACAATTTATATTATGACAGTACTTTTTCAGAGAGATGAGACATCAGGGAGATAGGCAGCATTCGTTTTTTAAAAGGCAGTGGTGGGGGAGGGCGTGAGATTCTGATAAGACCTTATCGAAAGACTTTCCCTTAGTAAACGTAAATTAGGTTTGGGAACATTTGTCCAGCGTTCAGTTCCTGTGCTGAATGGGACAGCTGGGTTTTCTTCATCCATCTTTCTCCTGGTCAGAGAGGAGTCTTAGAAAGCAGGGGTCCCAGGCACACTACCGTGGTTTTGGTCCAGTTGGTGATGGCTGAGCCTTCACTTTCCTTGTATCCTTCGGTACCAAGCCTGCCGCTTGCCTGCATGTGGGGCTTGGGGGAAGAGGACCACAGTGTGGGTGCTTGGCCTTGGCCCCAGGCCAAGGATTCCATGCTCAAGTTTAAACTAGCTTTGGCACGGCTGTAAAGATGTCATCTCCCCCGGCTCAGGTACTCCCCCAAGTCCAGGGTGTGAGCGGGGAGGGAGACGAGCCCCTGCTCCTGTGGGCAGGCTTTTTTAATTAAAGTGCGCACAACTTGTGGAGGGTAGTAATTTTCTAGTGAATTAGATCATTTCCTATCTCTCTAGCTCCACTCTGCTTCCCACATTGTGCTCCTCAGCTCCTGCTCCAGGCTTTAAGCACTGGATTCTGCAGGAAAGATTCAAAGGATGCTGAGGGCCATTTGGAAGAAGAAGGCTGTCTTAGGGCAGGCAAATGGGCAAGAAATGGCTCCCATGTACACATCCTACAGATAAATACGCACTCACACGTGTGTTTGTGGCTCACATGTACACACCCTGCATGCATACACATATACCCACATACACTCCCCACACTCATAATTCTCCCTCCCTCCCTCTCTCTCCTTTCCCCACCACCATCCCCCCCTCTCTCTTTCTTTTTCTCTGTCTCTCTGTCTCTGACTCTGTCTCTCTGTCTCTCTCTGTCTTTGTCTGTCTCTATCTCTGTCTCTCTCTCACACACATACACATACCCCTCTGCAGAGTGGCGCTGGGATCACACATGGCCTGTGCATTGTAGGCACATACCCTGGACCTGGGCTTGACTTCCCTGCCCATCTCTCCCATGCCCCAGAAGAAAGCAGTCTCACCCCTCCTTCCCTTCCACAGAGGAGGTAAGGAGGAGTGAAGAGGGAGTGGAAGGAGGTGAGTTACTTATGTCTTCTCCCTCAAATAGAAGGGGAGGACCTCTGCTAATAAGGAGGGGAGGAGGAGGGAGCTGAAGGAGCTGGAAAGAAAGCAGTGAAGTTTGGAATAGCCAGTCTGTGAAGTGGGATAAGGTCTATCAGGGAAGAGGGAAAGCCTTACCCTGAGGATGGTGAGATTAGGGAAGATACTTTTGTGGTGCATCCAGCTGGTCCAGTTTGTGGCTTCAAAGATGGAGGAGCAGAGAAGGTGGGTGGTGAGGGGGAAACAGGGAGGGGGAAGTAGCAGTAGAGCCTCGGGGGCTAAGGAATCAAGAGGCAGAGGGCAGAGAATAGCTGGTTAATTATAAACTCCAGACTATAACGGGAGGAAAGAGGTGCTGGCGAAGGTAGATGGATTGGGAGAACAAAGGGCAGTGTGGGGACATGGGATGGCAGCGACGATGAAGGCTAGAATTAGAGGCAAGCATAGGGGTCGACAGCAGGTTATGGTTAGACGGGAACTGTTGGGTCCCAGAAGATGGAGGCCGAGAAGCTGTGGGGGAGATGAGCTGGAAAGTGTGACGGTGTCTGAGCAGAGGAACTGGAGAAGAGCTGGCGGTCATGGGAGTGGAGGCTGATGAATGGGACGTCAGGGTGCTTGAGGGCACAGCCTGGGAAAGCTGAAGGGGCCACCCATGAGGAGGACAAACCTATAGATGAAGCTCTTCATTCAATAAGCATTTCTTTAGTTAATTTTTCAATAAACAAATGTCTTTTTTTCTCCTTCCCACCTCCAATCCCTCATTAAAAAGGGGGGAACCAAGGCCTTATGACCAATTTGTATAGTCAAGCAAAACAAATTCCTTTCTGAGCCCCGTCAAAAAAGAGTCCTCGTCTTTGTGCAGCCGCCACCAGCTCCCTCCAAGGACGCGGGTATTCTGTCAGTCAGTAAGCATGCAGCAAGTGCCTACTACGTGCCAGGCATTGAGCCGAGCCCGGGAAGACAAAAGAGGCAGGATTCTTAATCCTCCATTCTCTGCAACAATGGTCGGCCATGATGTTGATTTCAGAGAATTCTAAAGACTCTTTCTGGACAATTCCGGGAACCAGGTGCTCCTCTAGGTGCGGGGAGCGCGGAGACAAAAACAACCCTGCTGCTCTCTGGGGGCCGGTACTCCACCGGGGAGAGGGGAGGAGGAGCAGGAGCAGGAGGGTCTGACAATGTCGGTGAGGAGGGAGGGGTGTCCCTTGGCCCAGCAAGGGTTGGGGAGGCGGAGTAACCTCAGAAGATAGCCAGGAAGCAGGATTTCCTGGGAGATCAAGAAGGAAGGAGGGATGGAAGGTAGAGGCATTTAGAACAAAGGGAAGCTGGTTACTGAGAGATGGGGGCTCTCCAGGGTTCCATGACCCAGGAAGGGCGGAGCATGTTAAGGACTGGGAGGAGGCCAGGCTGAAGGGGATGGGAATGAGAGTAGGGGGGAGGCTGGAGGCCCAGGAGAGGCCCACGCCATCTCTGGAGGGAGATCCTGGCTTAGATAGAATGCCCTACGTAGCATAAGGATGCTGAGCCAAGCTCAAAAACCCCGAGTCCAGAGCTTTGTGTCAGTCACCCCCCACCCTCAGATTAATGCTGAAAGCAGCAGGGGATGTGGCTGTTCAGCATCAGGGCCCTGGGGTTGCTCAGTTCGGGAATGCTCAAAGCTAAGCCTGACGATTCGGGGTCTCCCGATTCCACAAGCCTGCTTTGTTGGTGGTTTCACCAGGGGGTTCCCTTTGGGTTCCCCCGGCTTTCAGGAAACCTTCCTGTACCTCTCAGACCCCGTGAAAGGGAATACATTTTAGAGTTTATTGTGCATATTGTGACAAGAAATGGATTAATTTGGCATGAAAACACTTAATCTGGCACATAGGAATCGGTTGCTAGAGTTTCCAGAGCACTGAGGGAAGACACTGGTCCATGGCCATTCAATAGCATATGCAGAGCCTCGAACTCAGGGCTTCTTAGTTCTCTGGACACTGAAGCACTTGGGGATTGCTTCGTTCCCATAACCCCCTGAGCAGGCTTCTCACATCCAGAGGGGCATGAAGGCAGCAGGCAAGAGGCCAGTGATTTAGAGGATATCACAGACTTCCTCCCTCAGATGCTCCCAATGCCGAGAGACACATCAGCCTGAGGAGCTCCCTCCATGTCCCCTTGAAATTACCTGAGGATGAGAGGGACGTGGTTTGCCTGGGTTTCAGTGGCAGTCAGCACGAGGGGGAGCGTCGGAGTTGTTTGGAGATGGATTTCTCTGAGTTTGGGGGATTTGGAGCCTCCCTTCATTCGGCTGTGAATACTTTGTAATTCTTTTGAGAACTACTTGCTCACGTGCATTGCCCCCTTCTCTCTTTGGGGACGGTGGTGAGTCTTGTATATGTTTGCTAATTGCTGTATATCTTGAGCACCAAATATTTATCATAGTAAAGTCGATACAAAGATTTTTTTTTCTCAATTCTTTTTTGAACCCAGATGCATTAATGTTGTTTGTGCTGAATGTTTTCAGTTTCAGGTAATCAAAGTTATCAATTTAATCTTTTGTAATAATCTCTCTGGAGCAGCTTGTGACAGCAAATAGAGGAATGGGCTTGAAATCAGGAAAATTCATGTTCATGAGTTCAGATCCAGCCTCAGACACTTACTAGCTGTGGGATGCTGGGCAAATCACTTAACCTTGTGTGCCTCAGTTTCCTCATCTGTAAAATGAGCTGGAGAAGGAAATGACAAAATCCTCTAGTACCTTTGCCAAGAAAATCCCCAATGGAGTCATGCTGAATCCGACATGACTGAAGAACAAGACCAATCTCTATCCCTCGTTTGCTTACGAATGTCTCTCTTACCCATAAGTATGAAAGGTAGACACTCTGCTTCTCTTCTAATTTTTAAATAAGCTGACGATTAATGTGAAAACTCCCTATCTCCTCAGAATGTATTGTGGAATACGGTAGAAGGTATCGGCCGAAGCCTGAGCCAGACTGCTTTCTAGTTTACCCAGCTGCTGCTGTTATTGTTTTCATTCAAATGAGGAGTTTTTGCAAGAAATTTATATTTCTTACTTTATCAAACCCTGGATTAGCGAGTTCCACTGTTTCTGGTTCTGTTTGGTCTGTTCCACTGATCTCTCTCTCACTCTCTGTTTTCTAACCAATCCCAGATGGTTTTGATGATTGTGGCTTTATAATATGGCTTGGAGGCTGGAAGTGCTATTTCTCCTTCATCCCTTCTTTTTTTCACTTTCCTAAACATTTTATATCTTTTGTTTTTCCAAATGATTTTGTTTTTCTACTGATTTTTTTTTTTTTTTTGAAATATCTGTTTGACAATTTGATTGGTATGGCATTTAAAATGTAAATTAACTTTGTTAGTATTGTTGATTTATTATGTGGGCGTGGCCTAGCTGCGAGTCCTGCATATTCCCCCACCTATTGAAATTGTGTCTTTACTGCTTCAAGGAGTGTTTTAAAAACTGAATTTATGCGAGTATGTTGTGTTTAGGAAGTAGATCCCCAGGTATTTTCTGCATTCTGTCCTTATTTGAATTAAATTTCTTTATTGTTTCTTGTGTTTTGTTATTATTATATTGAAGTACAGTTGATTTTTGAGGGTTTATTTTGTAGCCTGCAACTTTGCTGAAGCTATTAAATGGTCTCAGTTGGTTTCTTTGCTGATCCCTCAGGATTTTCCAAGTATACTATTATATCATCAGCCAATATGAGTAGTTTTATCTCCTCTTTATCTATATTTATATCTTTAATTTTGCTTGTCTTATTCCTGTCGCTTACACTTCCAGAACTACATCAAATAATAGTGGGGAGAGTGGTCATCTTTGCTTCATTCTTGCATTTATTGAAAAAGGGTCTAATGTATTCCCATTGCATTTGAAGCTTGATTTTGGCTTTTAATGAAATTTTTAAAAGGTCTCTTTATGCTTATACTTAGTAGGGCTTTTTAAAATGGCACAATTGAGTGCTGTACTTTGTTAAAGACTTTTCCTGCGACCATTGAGATAACCATGTGGTTTGGCATGTATTTGTTTTTAATATGATTATGTTGTTTGTTTTCCTAATGCTGAACCTTTTTGAATCCCTGGTATTAATCTATTTGATTATAATGAAAGGATTCTTGGATAAATCACTGAAGTTTGCCTGACAGAATTTTCTTTAAAATTTCTGAATCAATATTCATTAATGACATTGACCTATAGTTTTCTTTCTGTATTTTATCTTTCCCTGGTTTTAGATATTAAAACTATATTTGAATTATAAAAGGACTCTGGTAGAATGCTTTCTTTATTTTTGAGAGCAGTCTGTAAAGGATGAGTACTAACTGTTGTCTACAAGTTTGATAATTCTCCTGTGAATTCATCAGATTCAGGAGTTTTGTTTTTGTTTTTGTTTTTGCCTTTGGTAGTTTCTTTAGAGCAAGATTTGTTTCTTTTTCTGAGATTGGATAATTTAAGATCTCTATTTGGTCTTCTGATAGTTGGGGTATTTTATATTTTTAAAGGGTATTCGCCTATTTTTGTGTTCAGTTTTATTACATATAACTACATAGTATGATCTGGTTATTATTTTTATTTCTCATGGTTTTGTTGTGATTTCACTTTGCTTAATTGCTATTTTATTGATTTGATTTTCAACTGTACTCTCATTTTCAAGCAGTTAGCTAAAAGTTTGTCAAATGTTTTAGTCCTTTAAAAGAACCAGTTATTAGTTTTATCTGTCATTTTTGAAGATAATTTGTTTTCCATTTATACATTTCTCCTTCGAATTTTAATATCCTCTTCTTTGAGCTTATTTTAAGTTTCTTCATTTGTTGGCTGGCTTTTCCACATTTTATATACATATTCAGTTCAATAATCCATTCTTTTTCTATTTTGTTAATATGTGTTTGTAGCACTCTGATTTTTCCCCTAAGGATTACTTTAGCTGAATCCCAGAAATTTTGGTATGTTGTTTCATCATTATCATTTTCCTCCGCATAATTACTATTGCTTCTATGATTTGTTCTTTGATTCATTTATTATTTAGGATTTCATTGCTATATCTCCATTTGGGTTTATATATTTTGTTTGTTGTCCCTGAACCAATGACTATTTTTATGGTTTGTAAAGGACCTATTTCTACTTTTTTTACATTTGTTATAATTTGCTGTGCCTTAATAGATGATCAGTTTTTATAAAAGTTCCATGTGGAGTTGATGTGTATATACATATGTATGTATATGTGTGTATACCTATGTATAGCTACATAGCTACACAGGTAATAAGTTATTTTGCAGTCCCATTTAGAAAAGGTATCAAAAACGATACAAACAAAAAACCTAATGGACAGAATGAATTGAAGAGTAGGAGAGGAAGGAGAAATCTACTTGACTAACAGAGAAGACTAAGATAAAAGGGTTGAAAGAGAGTCAGTGGGAATAGGAACACTTTTAAAAAGATTTAACTAAAATAATGAGATGAAATGCTATGTTTTCAGTAAAAGAGGGCTGAAATAATAACTTGAAAATGTTTCTTTTAGCTCTAGTTTCTCCAGCAATTTGTTCAGTTTCATATTTTCCCTTTTACTTTTCTTTCTGTTAAAGAGGAATATTGAAATCTCCTTTCACTACTGTGTTATTAGCTATGTCTTCTTGTACCTTAGTTAATGTTTCTTTTATGAATTTGAATATTATAGACATTTGGATGCCAAAGCATTTAAAGTGTCATTACTGATATTGTCATCCATAGCTACTTTCAGAACATGAGGTTTTGTTGTTTATCTTCTTTGTACCTTTTGGATGTTTGTTTTTGCTTTATAATTGTAATGCCTAACTTTTGGGATTCACTAGATGCATAAAAATCTTTCTCCCCTTTTTAGTTTTACTCTAAGTTTTTTTAAAAATTTATTCTTTTTTTTGTTTTATTAGAATGTTTAATACATTTACATGTAAAGTTATGAGAAATTAGGTTCCCCCATTTGCCTTTAATATTGAACTTTTTTTCAAGTTATGATTTTTCCCTCTTCTACTGAAAGCACAGCACTTTATCTCTTCAGTTATTTTAGCTTTATCTTTTTAAAGGTGTTCTTATTCCCATTGACTCTTTTTCCTTCACCCCTGATCCCCTTTTCCCATTTGTTACCTCTTTTACTTTGGAGTTTTAGTTATACATTCTTTTTTCTTTCCTGCCATTATCTGGTTATTTAATTTCTCCCCCTCTTTTTCTCTTTTCCTGTTAATCAAATAGATTCTGCCTTCCTCTCCTTCTCTTCGACTCATTCTGTTCATTAAGATTTTTGTTTTTGGTACCCCTTTCCAGAAAGGGTTTTCTCATCTTTTTCATTATCAATCCTGTTGTTTTGTCTACTCTAGACCATTATTATCTGGTTCATGACTCTCAAGATTGCCTAATTTCTGCATTCCTCATGTAATGAAAATTTTTGAGATATCCATTCTGAGCTCTCCTCTGTACAAGGCACTGCCTTGTAGCCCTTGCCCCCAGACTCCACTTTTCTATAGTGCTTCAGTCCTAGAACAATGCTAATCCCTGCAAAGAAAGCATTGCCTTACACCCCTACTTATGCAGCCCATCATTGATCTTTACCTTCACTATGGTAACTTTCTCTATTTGTCTCAAAATCTCTCCAGGTCCACACTCTCTAACACCCCTCCCCCTCAGGTGCCAGTTGCTCTTGCAATTCTAACTCATTCCTCCTAAGGTAGGATAAATGATCTTTCCAAGTAGCAAATCCCCCAAACAACAAACAGAACAAGATCCCCATCTCCCTTTACAGAACATCTCTCCACCCATATAAACATTTATCAGTGGAACTGCCTCTCACCACCAAAACAAGGCTTCCATTTTCCTTCATTATTTTCTTCCCTTCCTTACTCATTCCCTTAAGCTCTTTTCTTCCTGAGTGACCACAGAAGTCATCTTCTCCTCACGGCCAACTCTTGGTTTGACTTGGGTACACCACACAGTTGCCTCTCTCCCCCTGAACCCTCCTGTTCTTTCATTCAGCCTCCCGTTTTGTAATGTAGCCCCACAAGACATCAATTTAACTGAAAGCAAGAAGTCTCCAAGTTCTGTACAATCCCCCATACCCACTTCTTCATTGATACCTCCACCTGACGTCTACCGTAACTCCTGTAGCCTTCTGTGCATTTAGAAAATAGTTTTTTTATAGCTCCATTCCTTCTTTTCTATTATCTGGGGTATTTGATAAGGAAATAATTTCATATTTTCAAGAATGTTTCAAACAACTCTTTAATATTGAATGTCCATTTTTTTCAGGTTAACCTTAGCTTTGCAGGTGGGTAACCCTGAATTGTAAACTCTGAATTGTATCCTTAATGCCATGCTGTTCAGAGTACATAATTCCATTTTCTCCTGTGTTTTATAGTGTGTTTGGAATGAGGTTAGTTATTTGAATTTCTTTTTCTTTGTATTTGAAGGTATTTTTCCTGGTCATTTGTAGAACTTTTTATTATTTAACCACTGTGCATCTTGGAGTTCGTTTCCAGTTTGTTTCTACAAGCTACCTATGAATTCTCTAAGTTGGTATTTCATTTTTTGTTTTCTGAAGTTTTGGGTAGTTCCTTTGAATTATTTCTTGCATCATGGCCTTTAAAATTTTTGTTCAAGTGTCATGTTCTTTTGGGATATCTATGATCCATGATTTGTTCTTTGATCCACTTAATCTTTAGGATTCGTTTTTTAGGATTTTAGGATACTTTTTTTTTTAGAATTTTTAGGATTAACTTTAGGATTAATCATTTAGTTTTCAATTAATTTTAAATCTATCTTCTTAGTTCCCTTTATTGAATATAATTTTATTGCATCATGATCTGAAAGGGATACTTTTAATATTTTTACCTTTCTACATTTAATTTTGAAGTTTTTATACTTTAATACATAGTAAATTTTATTTGTAGGTTCCCCAGACCACTGAAAAAAAGTATATTCTTTTGTATCCCCAGGGGTCTGTCATGTCTAACTTTCCTAAAATTCTATTCACCTTCTTAAGTTGTATTCTGATTACTGGTTATATTTATCTAGTTCTGAGAGGGAAAGCCCCCAATAGTATGGGGGCTTTACTATTTCCTCCTTAACTTCTCCTTTAAGAATATGTATGCTATTCCATTTGATGCATATGTTTACTCTTGATATCACTTCATTGTCTAAGCATTTTAGCAAAATTTAGTTTCTTTCCTTATCTCTTTCAATTAGATCTATTTTTGCTTTTTCTTTCTCTGAGATCATAATTACTACTCCTGCTTTAATTTTTTTTAACTTCAGCTGAAGAAAAACAGATTCTGCTCTAGCCCTTTACTTTTTTACTCTCTGTGTCTCTCAGCTGCTTGTATGTTTTTTGTAAATAGCATATTGTAGAACTCTCCAAGAAACCTGCTTTTTCTTAGAGAGAATTCTTATATTTTAAAGAAAAAGAACACCCAACATACTCTGGTATTTAATCCACTGCTATGTGCTTCTTTTTTATAGGAGAGTTCATCCCATTCACATTCACAGTTATGCAAAGGAAAGTGGCCTAGCAAATTAAAACAACTTTAAGTTACTGCTTCATATTTATCAGATTAGCTAACATGACAGAGAAGTAAAATGACAAATGTTGGAGTGCATATGGGAAAACTGGGACACTAATGCATTGTTGGTGGAGTTGTGGACTGGTCTAACCATTCTGTGGAGCAATTTAGAACTATACCCAAGGGCTATAAAACATTTTACACCATTTGATTTAGTAATACCACTACTATATCTGTATGCCAAAGGGATCATAAAAAAGGGAAAAGGCTCACGTGTACAAAAATTATATTATAAAGTGGTAACCATCAAAAGTCTCAACTAAAAAATATAGTGATGTTTCAGTGGAATAGATTAGATATACAAAAAATTATTAATGAGCATAATAATGTAATTTATGATAAACTCAAAGAAATCAAAGCTATATAGAATCACATGAAAAAATGCTTTTAATCACTATTGATTAGAGAAATGCAAATTAAAACAACTTTACCTTATCACCTCAGACCTATCAGATTGGCTAATTTGACAGAAAAATAAAATGACAAATGTTGGTGGAGATATAGGAAAATTGGGACACTAATGCAAAATCTTATATCATATACCAAGATAAGGTTAAAATAGGTACATGATTTATACACAAAGCATGATACCATAAACAAATTAGGAGAGCAAGAAATAGTTTACCTGTCAGATCTATGGAGAAGGAAAGAATAAGTGACCAAATATTAGAGACAGAGGGCGTTCTGAAATGTAAAATGGATCATTTTGATTATATTAAATTAAAAAGGTTTTGGACCAACAAAACCAATGTACCCAAGATAAGAAGGAAAGAAGAAAGCTGGGAAACAATTTTTATGGCAAATATCTCTGATAAAGGCCTAATTTTTCAGATACATAAAGATCTGAGTCAAATTTCTCAAAATACAAGCTATTCCTCAATTGTTAAATCATTAAAAATAATAACAGATAATTTTCAGATGAAGAAATCAGAGCTATATAGAATCATATGAAAAAATGTCCTAAATCATTATTGATTATAAAAATGCAAATTAAAACAACTTTAAGTTACTGCTTCATATTTATCAGATTAGCTAACATGACAGAGAAGTAAAATGACAAATGTTGGAGGGCATATGGGAAAACTGGGACACTAATGCATTGTTGGTAGAGTTGTGGACTGGTCTAACCATTCTGTGGAGCAATTTAGAACTATACCCAAGGGCTATAAAACATTTTACACCATTTGATTTAGTAATACCACTACTATATCTATATGCCAAAGGGATCATAAAAAAGGGAAAAGTCTCATGTGTACAAAAATATTTATAGTGGCTCTTTTTGTGGGGACAAATAATTGGAAATTGAGGGGATGCTTATCAACTGTGGAATGAATGAAGAAATGTAATATAATGTAATGAATTATCATTGTATAATATAATAATATATGAAATATACTGAATAATATTATTGTGCTATAAAAATTATGATCAGGTGGGTTTCAGAAAATCCTGAAAAGACTTATATGAATTGATGCAAAGTGAAAGGAGCAGAACCAGGAGAATATTGTACACAGTATCAGCAGTGTTGTGTGTTCATCAACTGTGGATAATTTAGCTCTTCTCAGAAATATAATGATTCCAAACAATTCTAAAGAACTCATGCAATCCACATTCTATCTACATCCAGAAAAAGAACTGTTTGAGTCTGAATGCCAATTGAACCATATTATTTTTACTTTAGTTTTTGATGATTCTTTTCTTTTGGTCTGTTTCTTCTTTTACTTCTGTGAGTAATATGGAAAAAGTGTTTTTACAAGGCTGCACATACATAACCTACATTAAATTGCTAAATCATCTTAAGGAGGAGGTGGTGGGAAAAGGAGGGAGATAATTTGGAATTTAAAAACTTTTAAATGAATGTTAAAAATGTAATTGGAAAAAATATTATTTAAAAAAGAGATGCTATGAGGCAGAATTATATATAAATGTATACTCAGTAAAATATCTACATAACTTACATGGTTAGTCAGAATTTCCACCCCTAGGAATACAAAAGGGTTGCTATCAGGTCTTAAAATTTAATGGTGCCTTTTGATACTACTACCCTACCCTACTTTCTGGGAAGGACCCTTATTTGCCACGTTTTGTCGTCTTTCTGTAAACATTGTGGTGGCTTCCTAGCTGCCCTTCCAAGGGCACCCACTGTCAGTAGCAGCACCAGCTCCCATCTTTTCCCCTATTCCCTTTACTGTCTGTGCCAGAAGCTGCCCGTCCTTGAGCTCCTTTCTGAATCCAGAGTTATTTGTATTGAGTGATAAAGACTCAAGCAACACTGTGCATCAGGATGGAAGCTTAGGACTATTTGGAATCCAACTCACACTGTGCAGTTGACTTCCTTTCATCACTGTTAGCTGCCTAGGAAGCCCTACTTGCTTCTAAGAAAGAAATGATGCTTATTCCAGAAAGTGAGATACAGGATGTGGTCTGCGTTCTTATGCATGTGTGTGAAAACCAGATGCTTCAGGGGTGTTTCTGCCTGGATTGCGTTTTCATTTCTGACAGATGCAGGAACCATTCCCATATCTTACTGGTACCTGAATTTGGGGAGTACTGGTTTCCTTGCAGAGCCGCGAGCTCTTTGGAGATCCAGAGGTCCCCGAAGACATAAACATACCAGGCAGCTTTATCCCCAGCTAGTCTGTGGCAGTTGACCAAGTGACCAAGGGCAGACGCCCTTAAACCTCTGGAAGGCCCCTCTCCAACACCGAGCCTCCTTCAGACCCTCTTGGCTGTCTCATTCCCTGTCTTGTACCCCATCAGAAACTCCCCCTTCTTCCCATTTACCCTCTTGACTCCAGTGTCATTGCTTCCGATTCAGCTCTTCCAAAGAGTCCTTGGGAGGCCATTTCTGGCTGGTTAATTTGTCTGAGCTAACTGTACCATGTGAGTAATTTCCCAAGGAAACCTAGCTCTTCTGTCTCAAACGTGGTAATAGAAATAAGTGGGCCCTGCACGCATGCCCAGGAGGCTGGCTACCGGCTGGGGTCGATTGGCCACAAAGAGTTTGGGGGAAGCTCCTTGAGGGCAGGGAGCCTAGGATAGCATGTATTACAGAATATATTAGAATCAATGCTCACAACAAATTAATTGGGATAGGCCCACGATGTGGGTTTTACGCCAAGGAAATCGTAAACTTTCTGATGACTGTGGACAGATCTTTTCAAGTGCGGGCTGGTGGATAAGATGTCCGTCTCCTTTTCTGCCTTTAGTGTGAGGAGTTGGACGTCTCTTCAGTGTCCAGTGTCGTGGGTCAGCTGCCACCGGCCTTGGCCCGGCTGTCCCCTGGGTCTCTCTCTGCCGGAAGCTGCCAACGGATCCTACCTCCTCACTAACTATTCTCATTCCTGCCTTCAGATTTTTCAGCTCAGCTTCCCAATGGTCTACCATATTCTTTCAGGATCAGTGGAATCACTTCCTGTTGGACCAGAAGCGGCTCTCTATTCTATTCCTCTAGAAGTCTCTTAGCCCCAGGGACAGGGACAGGTGCTCAGCTTTCTGGAGCAAAATGTGGTTGTCCCCTGGAAGCTGATAAGGCTTTCCTTCCCCTCCTCCCCCCCCAGGTCCAAGCCCCCAATTCTGCTAAGGTGAGCATGCTGGAGGGTCTTGCAGACTATTGCAGTAGACTATGCTTTTCTTCTCAGATTCTGCTCAGCTGAATCTTTACTTTCCATTCACTCTTCAGAGATTTGGACCAATTCCCCACTAGACAGTAGAGGATTTTGATATTCTGTCCTTACAGATCCCTGGCCATTCTGCCGGCTGTTTTGTAAGCAACGGGTTTCGCAGCGCTTGCTTTGGGGTGACTTTCCATCAATCTGCTATCTAGTCCCTTAAAATTCAATCAAAATGTATCATGCACCTACTCTGCAGACTATAAGGATTCTGGGTAATTGCCGCAGAAAGGGGGACCCAACGTGTGGCTGAGGTCCAGGAGGACCAAGGATCGCTCTCCCTTGCCTCTTGCTCAGGCCCTGGGCACTCCGATCCCTCGTGTGGGTGTGGGTGGGAGCGCCTCCCCTTCCCCAGTCAGCTCAGGGTCTCCCAGGGTTCTCTCCTGAGCCGCCAGAGGATGAGCCCGTGCGGAAGGAGCCGCTCTCCCTTTGGCTTGGGCCAGCAGCCGTCTGGGAGGCACTCTGGGAGACCTTCCGGCCTGCCTGTCTCCCCGGGCCTCCGGGGCCGTCACGTGCTCCTCTTGCTCACCCTGTGTCCTGATCAGTCTGGCGGGAAGCCCGGGCCATGGGCAGCAGGACCCGATCCGGGGAGATGGAGGGCTCCGCGCCTTCCCCCAGATGTCTGTGGCCTGGGTCTCTGACCCCTCCCCCCAATCTCTCACTGTTGGCGGGGTCTCGGGGAGGGGGCTCCTCTAGCTCGGGCTTCTGCCTCTTGTGCCCCCCCCCACCTCCCCCGTCCTGCGTTTAGACGCCTTGAGGGCTGCGGCCGGGCCGGGATCTGCCCGGGACCCGCATCTTCCTCTTGCTGGGGGTTTCTGCTAACTCCATTACCCTCCTCATCTCCCAGGAATGCGGCTGTGGGGTTATCTTTGGCTCTGGGCTGGGCGGCAGCGGCGCTCGCTCCTTCTCCAGAATGTAAACTCAGTTTGCAGCCTCGGAATATTCCAGAATTCGGTCATCTTTTCCTTCCTCCGGCCCTGAAACTCATCCCTTCCCCGTCTCCACAAGCAGCTCCTTCCCCAAACTTGGACCAGCTGCCGCCCTCCTTCCAAATGCTCCCCGGGGCTGCGGCTCGGGGGCCGCCGCGGCTCTGTTGTTAGTCCTCTTCGCCCCTTGCCTCGCTTTCCCACCTTACCTCGCTTTCCCCCCCTTGGCGGGCCTGTGTCCGTGTCCTGGCTGCTCGGACCTTCCCTCCGCCCGGCTGAGAATGCTCTCCTTTGTCCCTGCCTGCCTCCCGCTGAGGCCCTGGGCCTTCCTGGGGGACAGCCTGCCTTCCCTTCCTTCCCCGACGGCTTTCTCGGGGATTTTCCGGGTCCCCCCTTTTCCAGGAACAGCCAAGCCCCCTTCGGCCTCTGAGCTCAGCTCCGGATCCCGCCGCCCGCTCCAGCCGCCCTCTCCCTCGGCGCTCGAGGCTCCTGCCTCCCTCTTCCCAGAGGCGCTCTGGCTCCAGCTTCCCCAGAGGGATTTCTTCCCCCGAGGGCGCTGGACCAGCCGCCGGGAGAGCCAACTACACGGTTCCGCGCCGTTTGTCAGACTAATGCTTTAGTGAACGACCTCCCGGCTTCCGCGCTGGGCCGGAATCGCACCCGGGGACTCGCCCATTGGGATGCTCAACCTTCCGGGTCGTTTGTCCGGCTGAAGATGTGCCGGGCTTTGTGCAGAGCGGCCGCTGCTGCTCACGTGGCTCGGGCTTCTCCCAGCCTCGGCCCCAGAGGGCCCCCCCCCACCCCGGGGTGAGGACGGAGGGATGGAGGCGCAGGACCCTGGGCCGGGGAGGGGGGGGGCACCTCGGGAATAGGAACCGACCAGGCGGCTGGGGGTGCAGCCCTCGGGAGGGGGTCTCCGGGAGCCGCGCTCACCCCGCCCTCACTTTCTAGACATAAATAACGGCGTAGAGTCTGGGGAGCTCGCATTCCTCGCGAGCGAGAACGAGCTCCCGCATTTCGCAGGGGCCTCTGAGCTGGTGCCAGAGACCACAGGCTCTCTCTGGTTGGAGCAGGGGCCCCTAGCCAAGCCGCCTTCGCTGCTCCTTCCCGGTGTCCCCTTTCAGGCCTTTCCTCTCCCTACAGCCCTGGAGCCTTGGGGTCGGGTCTGGGGCAGAGACACCGGCGGCGGGGGGCACAGAGACACTGGAGGCGGGCACAGAGACACCGAGACACCGGCGGCAGGCACCGAGACACTGGCGGGTACCGAATCCCAGCAGCTTCAGAGCTGTCTGCCTTCCTTGAGAGCGACAGGGTGTGCCCGGCAGACACAACTGGGCCGGGCCCCAGCGGCCTCCCTCTCCCGGGGCCTTGACCATCTACTTCTCATTTGCCTGCGGCAGGTCCAGCTGTCAGGGGCAGGCCGACAGCCTGGCACGGGGCTGAGGAGAAGGCTACTTAGTCAGAAAGGCCTGGATTCAAATCCTGCTTCCCACATCCTGCGACCCCAGCTCAGGGCCTCAATATCCCCCTCAGTAAAATGGACACGGTAGTAGCACCTCCTCGTCTTGCAAGGTCATTGTATAAATGAAAGGAGATAATGTAAAGTGTTCTGCATTCTATAATATTCTGTGGACATGTCTCCTCTTCCTCCTCCCCCTCCTCTTCCTCTTCCTCCTCCTCCTGCTCCTGCTTCTCCTCCTCCTCCTCTTCCTTCTCCTCCTCCTCTTCTTCCTCCTCCTCCTTTATTATTGTTATTCCTGCTCAACTACACTCATGACTCCCAACTCTCCCACAGGGGCTAGCTGTTGGTGGGCTACCTCTCCTACCTCCGGCTCCAGGGGCAGCTTTGAGGAGTGGCCACGCTCCCGAGCCCAATGTTCCTCCCCACTCCTAGCCCGCCCAGCACCTTAGCTTTTCCTTGGCCTCCTTCCTAGAGACCCTATCCAGAATGTCTGGGTGGTAGGAACTCTCACCCCCGGGGGACCCCTTCTGTTTCCCATGGTTTCCCACATTTCCAACAATAACTCAACAATTACATCATCATCATCGTCATCACCACCGCTAAAATTTATGCAGCACCTACCAGTGTCGGGCACCGGTCTCAGGCCGGGAAACAGAGAAAGGCAGAAAACAAACAAACGGATCTCCGCATTGGAGGAGCTCAGAGTCTAACGGAAGAGGCAGCGGGCAGACAATGATATTATACATATGTGATATATCTGTAAACACACATGTAGGGATGTATTACTGTTCTATAAACATACTTGACAAATATCTCGGGACATAGAAGTAGCATCGGGGCAGATCAGGAAACTGAACGGGCATTTATGTAGCACCTACTGTGTACCAGGCGCTTCTGGATCTCGCTTGATCCTCACAACAACCCTGGGAAGTAGGTCCTACAATTGTCTCCATTTTACAATTGAGGAAGCAGAAGCAGACAAAGGTGAAATGACTTATATAGCTGCTAAAGGTATGAGGCTAGATTCGAACTCAGGACTTCCTCATTTTAAGCCCAGTGCTCTACGCAGTCTGGCATCTCCTGGCTGCCTCTGGTGTCTTGCAGACAATTGGAATTTAGGTGACACTTAGAGGGAGGTTGAGGAACTATGAAGCCAAAGGGAGGAGGAGGAGAATTCTGAGCAGGGATGGGGGACAGCCCCTGGAAAGGCACCAACTCAAGGGACTCCTTGAACAAGAGTGTTCTTGGGTCAGCGTTACCAGGATGTTTGTGTTTTTTTGGGAGGGGGGGGTGGAAGGTATAAGGAGACTAGAAAGTAGGAGAAATCTTTGAGATTTGACCTCGGAGGTCACGGAAGGGGGTCCTGGAGTTTCCTGGATCTCCCCCTGCAGGAGATGGGGGGCAGGCTTGAACCTGCTTCTTAAGAAACCCTAACCCTAAATGCCACCCGACTCTTAAGAACACTCTGCAAGCTAGAAAACTCTGGGGCAGGTCCACCCACCTGCAGGCTATTGAATATTCCGGGGCTGAGGAGATGCGAGCTTGGACTATTCAATTTCCTGTGGATTGGGGGAGTGCACTCTCAGCCACACTCTCTAGGTTCTGTCAGAGAAAGTTAACTATCAGCTGCTGAGTCCTGCCCTTCTTCTGGCTCGTGGGAGAAAGTGTGGGAAGGTACTTGTATTAAAAGGCTTCGGGCTATGGGCCATTTAAGGTCTTTACCTCCCACACTTCACTAATTAGTTTTTTTTTTTTTTTTTTTTAATGAGTATCCTTTCTAGAATGCAAACCACTTGGGATGGGGATGGGAGAGGGGAGGGGTTAAGCCTATTAATCATTCCCACTTTAGTTAGAATTAGATCCAATTAGATCTTTTTTTATTTTTTAATTAGCATGGTGAGAAAGACTAAGAGACTGTGTATGAGTTTTGACTAATACATGAGCAGTGACAGGATGCTTTGGGCAGACAGGGTGCAGCATCAGAGACTGTCCCCAGAAATCTGGCACAAGCCCATGCCAAGAAGATGTAGAATCTGCCTTTTAACACATCGCCTCCTTCTGTTTCCTCATCGGCAGGTCCAGATCTCACTCCCCAGTGTGAACATTTGTACAAGAACATGGGAGAGCACAGCAGTCATGAAGAATCTGGTCTCTTGCTGAATCCATTTGGACTAATGATATGCCCACGGCACCATTTCTACAGCATCTCGATGGGCTTCCTTTCCCAGTGACAGGAGAGGAGATGGATGAAGAACTGATCTGAAGAAGTCTGTCCTTTACACTGTGCTGAATTACGTCCCCTAGGATGCTGCCGAGGTATCCCCTGAGCTGCAGGCTGGATGACCCTCCTCCGGGGAAGCAACTACAGAGTTAGCCTTGGGGTCTTCATTGGCTTCTCCCTTTCTGTTTCTCTTTGAGTAATTCCTCCCATCTTATGTTTCAAGGATCAAAACGGCAACACTGACCATATACCTACCCTGAGCATCTCAGCTTACTCTAGGGCTTATTGAGCTTGATGTTAGGGGATGCTACTCCCAGTAGCTTGGGGGAAATTCTGGAACAATAAGTGGGAGCTAGACACAACTGGGCTCCAGAGACACTCAGAGAGACCAAACTGATCTGTGCACGGGGTTCCAGCGTTGCTTGCTTTGCTTGGAACAGTCAGGATGACTGTTTCTGTTTCCATTTACTTTGATTTAATTGAACAGCTGTATTCTGCATTTAACAGATGCCAAAAAGAACATTTCCATATATGAAATAAAAAAGAAAAAAAAAGGACCATGTGTGGAAACACAAATCATTTTTATGTACAGGAAGCTTATAAAAAGAATATAATAAATCCAACATTTTACTTTTAAACTTGCCCCATTGGTTTGTGTTTCCTTTTCGTCTTTTCAAAAATACTTCATTGAACTTATTCTCTTTCTTCTTGCTGTTCTTGTTCTTCTTCTACAAGAACAATTACTACTACTAACTACTACTACTACTACTACTACTACTACTACTACTACTACTACCACCACCACCATTACTACTACTACTACTACTACTACTATTACTACTATTTCTTCTTTTTCCTTCTCATCCTCCTCCCTCTTTGTTGTTGAAACTCTATCATTAATCAACCTTTCACCCCTCCCCCAACTTCTTCCCCCAATAAGCAAAACAAGGACAACAAGAGCCAATCTTTTATTATTATTAAAGTTTTTTATTTACAAAACATATTTACAAAACAATTTACAAAACATTTGATAATTTTTTAACATTGACCCTTGCAAAACTTCCTCTTCCAAATTTTTCCCTCCTTCCACCCACCCCCTCCCCCAGATGGCAGGTAGTTCAATACGTATTAAATATGTTAAAATATATGTTAAATCCAATATATGTATACATGTTTATACAGTCATCTTGCTGCACAAGAAAAATCAGATCTAGAAAGGGAAAAAAAAAACCTGAGAAGGAAAACAAAATGCAAGCAAACATCAAGAGGAAGCATGAAAATGCTGTAAACAAGTATAAAGGGCTGAAACTCTTGTGTTGATGCACTGAGGTCGGACAACTAAGCACTTAAGGCTAATTACCGATTGGACAATATTCTATTAGCATATGCTTGGAAAATGGCCCTTCCCACTATTCTGTGCTGGCTTGATAATTGGTGTATACAGAGAATTGTAGGAGGGATTAGGGGCTGGAGTAAGGCTAGTGAGAGTCTCTTTGGTGGTAGACAAAGAGAAGGAAGGTCGTGGAGATACTGCATCCATCCAATTCACATCTACCCCTAAAGATCAAGAATAAAGACCAAAGTCTTTTGCTTATCCTGATTCCGGCTGATTTTAAGAGTGCTAACTCAGTCTTCACAAACAACCAATCCTTTTAACAAATAAATAAAGTCAAGAAAAATAAATGCCCCAGTTGACCATGTCCCAGAGCACGTCTCACTCTGCACCCTGAGTTCATCACCTTTCTGTTGTCAGTCCTCCAGAGGTATAAGTGATTACTGAATTGATTAACATTCTCAAGTTTTCAACATTGTCTTTACAAAGTTGTTGCTACTGTATACATTGTTGTCTTGGTTCTGTTTCGTTTCATTCTGCTTCATAAATGTCTTCCCAGGTTTCTCTAAAACAGTTCTTTTCAAAACAATATCCCATTGTATATATATGTTGTGATTTGGTCAGACATTCTCTAAGTCAAGGCTTCTAAAACTTTTTCCACTCACAATCCTTTTTCAAAAGCCCAAGACATTTTTACATGACTCTGGTTATATAGATATACAAAATAGATACATAAATTTGAAACATTTATTGATAATCAGAGAAATGCAAATTAAGACAACTCTGAGATACCACTACACACCTCTCAGTACCCCTCAGTTGACAATTCCTTTCTTTAAAAAAAGAATTGCTATGACCATTTTTTATTAAGATTCCTTCTTTCTTGGATCTCTTTGGTGCATAGACCTAATCATAGTATTTCTGAGTTAATGGTTTCATGAAGGATGTGGCCTCTGAGCTGAACCTTGAAGGAAGAAGAGGATTTGGGCACATAAAAGTGAGAAGCCAGAAGATGAATTACAGCAGTGGAAGAATTGCTCCTTCCCTTTAGAGCCTGTTTCTTTTTTACAACGTGCTAGTAGCACAAAAAGACTTTTCCATGAAGGCTCCAAAGAACCTTCACTCAGGATCCTTTATAGCCAGATCTGCCTCAGCCAATAACATGATTGGATCTCTGTCCACCAAGAACAAGAAGCATTCAGGCAATGAGAAGCTTGGGTGGTTCCCTATGTGTCCACAGCTGAGGAGCAAGGAATGACAAGGGACCTTCTAGGACACTGTTCTCTCTCTGTCTCTCTGTCTCTGTCTCTCTCTCTCTCTCTCTCTCTCTCACACACACACACCCACACCCACACACCCACACACACACAGCTATTAGCTTCTCCCCCAGGTTCATTTATATTTCTTTCACATATATTTACAGAGTTTTTGTGCACATACTTATACAGACATTTCTGTGTGCCCAGCGAGAATGGGAATTCCTTGAAGGCAGAAATCTCCATTTTTTCCTCATTGCCTCTCGAGTGCCTTACACAGAGCTTGGCTCACTGAATAACTGAGTAATAATTGAGGGGCACAGACTCTGCAAAACCATTTTCTGCATGCCCAGTGCTGAATTTCTTTAAATGTTATAGTTGATTCCTATTGACTCTTAATAATGCAAGCCCCGCCCCCCCATAAGACAAGCCTAAGAATGGAAATGTAGACCCCTAAATCTGTCCTTAGTCCTTGGACTGAAGCCCAAGAAGTCCTGGAATGGGCCGCTGGGTGTTTCACCCTTTCCCATCACCCTCATCCATTTGATGGTCGTCATTCATTCACCTTTTCACAAACATTTGACCGCCCACTCTGTGCCAGGCACTGCTGGAAATTCTACAACAAAACCCAGACAGCTTCTGCCCTCAAGGAGCTTCCATCCTATTGGGGGAAAGTCACACACAGAGAGAAGTCAAAACCAAAGAGAGAAAGCCAACTGAAAGGAGCTTGGAGCAAGCCCAGCTAGTCTTCTCTCAGGGGAGGTGGCTGGAGAGGTGCCAGGACCACTAGGTGTGAGATGGCTGAGACTGGAGGGCTGGCAGCAGGACGGGCAGGGCCCCCCTACATGTCCAGACCGTGTACGGGCAGGGAGTTGTTGGGTGTCTGTGAGGCAGCAGCATCCCAGGGCGCCGACACTTGGCGTGGGGGGCGCAGTCCTGCAGGGGCTGACAGAATGCCCCCACCTTCCTTTGGGTGCTTGAGGGCCCGTAACCTTGGTGAGAAGCATCTTCCTCTATGGCCTGCTCCTGCTCCCTTCCAGTGACTGGAGCAGACACAATCTGGGGGTTAGCCCTCCTGGACTCCCATTCCCAACCTGCTGGAAGATCTCACGGTTTTCTTGCCATTTAATGGGGAGGCTGGTCAGACAGGAGGGGCGCCGAGCTTGAAAAATCCGAATTGGCTAAAGTTTCAATAGTCTTGTGGTCAGTGCATTCCAGGCCCCTTCGTGGCGTTTTTCTTAGGTAAGGAAGAGAGTCTGGCGTTCGTGTGCCTTCTGGGAAGCTCTGGGGCTGAGGGGCGACGAGTGACTGAGGGGAAAGGGATCTCATTCAGAGAGAGGACCATGGAGAAAATGAAACATTGAAATCCCTTAAGTGGCTCTCGGGATGGGTGGCTCCCACCTCCAGCTCTCATCTTCGTTTGGGGAAAACTGAGTGATCACATGCATAAGGAGAGGGGGAAGAGGAGCAGGGGGAGGAGTGGGGGGGGGAGAGAGCCTTCCATCAGAGACCTCCATGATGGGATACTCAGGCTTGAGGAATCGGGAGAATGACTAACCTTGTGAAGGGATCCGGAAAGGGGAGAAAGAAGGAGGGAGATGACGTGAACGAGGCACAGAAGGAAGGGGATGGGAGAAGTCGGAATTCTCCTCTGAGCTGGTCTGTCTCTGAGCCCACAGGCACCGAGGCTGGGCAGCTCACTGCTGGGCCAGGGGCGGAGAGCTGGGGCCAGCCCCGGGCTCTCCCCAGGACATACTCCACTGGGAATGACTCCCATCGGGAGGAATGGGGGAGGGCTTCCTTTCAGGCCTGGGAGCAAAGAGCACTGGGAGAGGAGACCCCCCCACACACACTTAGCCGTGAATTCCCGGAGCGGGAGGAATACGGGCGCAAAACGCAGGGGAAAGGTGAGCGAGTCTCTGGCATCTGGCGCTGACGGGGGTGTCTCAGGTGAGGCTGCTCCCCCTTCCCGTCTATAGAACAAAGAGGCCGATTGAACGCAAAGGCAGCGGAGGGCTTTCTTCTGGCTGAGAAGCGTTTGGGAATTATTAGGGGAATTGGGAGCCCACAGTTTTCCTTGAAGTTGTATGTTGATGTAAAAATTTTAATAAAGAAGTAGGAGGAGACTCGGTGTCAGATTTCATCTCCCCCCTCAGCAGGAAGAGAAAATGAGCTCGGGCCGAGCAGGAGAGGAAAAAGAGGCAGCCGGGAAGCTGCTGAGTGGGCGACAGAGAGAGGAGGAACGTCCTCCGGGAAATAAACGCATGTTCCCACGGGGGATCGTGAGAACGACACAGCCGGAGGGGCTGGGGGAGCAAAACCAGAGCGGAACCAAGACACGGCCAAGGCAGGGATCTGGGGGAGGCGCCATCCCTGGGGCAGCTGCCACCTTGGGGCCAGGAGGGAGCCTCAGGGGGGCCCGCCGACCTCCAGACTCCTTGGCCCTGAGGGGAGCGTCGGGAGCCCGAGGAGTGGGCTTGGTGGGAAAGGACGGGAGCACATCCAGGATGCCCGCCTTCACCCCCAGCCACTTTGGCGCACTTTCTCTGAGGAGACTCCGAGAAAGAGGTCCAGAAACACCAGGGACTCAACGTGCACTTCTGGGAGGACGGGAAAGGAGGTGTGGGCCACGGGGCCCTCCTAGGACAGCGGCCGGGCAGGGCCCGGGCCCTGCTCTGCTTCTGCCTCATCCCTGCTGGGCTTGCCAGGCCTTGGCTGGCAGCCAGGGGTGGAGACGCCAAGCCCCAAGGATGCCAGTTTTCCCTGGGAGTGGAGGAAGAGGACCGGGAGCCACAGGCTGGGGGATAGTGCACCCCAAGAACAGGCTACTCATTGCAGGGATGAGGGGCAGAGATTCATGCGCCTATGGTCCTCAATGGGCAAAGAAGCAGAGACAAGTGGGGAGCTACCTATAATCAGACTTGGAAGGAAAGCCCTTTGGGGGGAAGACCCTTCCTTCCCCTGCCTCTTTTCTCTCTCCTCCTCTCTGCCTCTCCGTCTCTTTATCTATATCTCTGTCTCTCTATCTCTTTGTCTCTCTTTGTCTCTCTGTGTCTCCCCCCCCCCCCAGGACATTGGGATTGTGACTTGCCCAGAAGCAGACAGTTAATAAGTGTTAAATATTGGAGTCCTCTCAGTTATTCCTTTTTCCCTCCCCTGACACAGACCATCTTTATTTTTTTTAAATGAAGTTTTATTACTGAGCACACCCTTTGATGCAGCAGTGTCTCTACTGGGCCTGTATCCCAAAGATCATAAAAAGGGAAAAGGGCCCGCATGTGCACAAATTTTTGGGGCAACCCTTTTTGAAGTGGCAAGGAACTGGAGACCAAGTGGCTGCCCATCAGTGGGGAATGGCTGAGTAAGTCATGGTCTACGAATGTTATGAAATATTATTATTCTGTACGAAACGACCAGCAGGAGGATTTCAGAGAGGCCTGGAGACTTATAGGAACTGATGCTGAGTGAAGTGAGCAGAACCAGGAGAACATGGTACGCAGCAAGAGAGCGTTGTACGCATGATCAGCTCTGGTGGGATGTGGCTCTTTTCAACAATGAGATGATTCAAGGCAATTCCAATAGATTTGGGATGGAAAGAGCCATCTGCATCCGGAGAGAGAGAACTATGGGGACTGAATGTGGATCAAAGCATAGTATTTTCACCTTCATATTTGTTTTTTTCTTTCTCATTTTTTTCCTTTTGGTCTGAATGTTCTTGTAGAATGTGACAAATATGAAAATATATTTAAAAGAATTGCACATATTTAACCAATATCAGATACTTGCTGCCTTGGGGAGGAGCTAAGTAAGGGAGGGAGGGAGAAAAATGTGGAACACAAAGTCTTATAAAAACGAATGTTGAAAACTATCTTTACACATATTTGGGGAAATAAAATACTATTGAACATTTTAAAAAATAAAATAAGATTTTATTGATATTTTCTGTTTCTTACATCACCATAGTATTCCAAGTATTCCTTCCCTCCCTCCTCCCACATAACAATACTTTTTAGAGAGGAAAAAAGATCAGCACAATACATTGGAAAAAGTCTGACATGTGCTATTTGCTACTCTGTACGTTGCGGTTTGTCTGAGACGTTTCTTGCTGTCTTAAACCTATTTGGTACACATGGCCAGCATTAGACTCACTGGGGCATGGATAGGAAGACTTTAATCTTTTCTTGCAAAATTCCCATGTTTTCCTGCAGAAGAGGACTAACGTTTCCCCATCCATGCCCCAGTGATCCTACTGCTGTTGTAGCAAACAAATCTTAAGGTTCCAGAGTTATGAATTCCCTGATCACATAGGTTTTCCTCACTCATGTTCTCCTTGCCAGGAGTGTGTGACTTCTCTCAGATGCTGAGTGGGAGAGCATGACCAGGATTTATGTGAGAATTGTAAGGTACTGATTATCCCTGCTTTTGTTTTTGTAGGTGAATATCTGTGAGATCATTTTTAGTCTTATTATTAAAGAAATGATTATATTTGGGACCTAAAGTTTCAATGGGGTGAGTAGCTGATTTGGTTTAAATATTAGCACGCTGGTAGGGACTCGAGAGCTGGAGTAGAGAGAGAGTACATTCTCCCACCACAGGGTTATCTTCTAAGACCTAAGTCACTGAATATAACCATGAGAGTGATTCTCTGAGAATCTAGACCTGTCAGTTTGAGGGCAGGTGGGAGTGGGCAAGCCATCCCAGAATGAGAAATGCTCACAAGTTCAGAGTAACAAGTTGGAGTCCTTGTCTTATGGGTGGCTACCCCCCACCCCCACCTGTCACAACAGCAACCTCGGGAGTTCCCGAATTTAGGAAGCAGGTGCTAGCTGCCCAGCGGAATCTGACTTTCTCCAGAGCAGATGACCAGAGTTTGATTTTGCCAAAGATAAGGAAATCAGTAGCTGGACACCTTTGTGGGGGTGGCAGTGGAGGCTATGGGGGCAGCAGGGCTGTTCGGGGAAGGCTTCAGGGTAGGAACAGGCTGTGTCCAGAGGGTGGGAACAGGGAAATGTCCAGAATCTCTAGTGGATTTTGGAGCAAATCAAGTAATTCATCATTTTATCGAAAAGAAAAGTGAAGTTTTACTCTGCGCTGTTTCAGCGATGTCATCCCTTTCTCCCAAGTCAAGCTGCTCTGAACATCATCAACCCCAATCACCTTTGACACATGGCTTCTGAGCCCCTTGAAACAGGCATTCCTGTCGAAAGGAATTGCCTTTCCAGGCCAGGCTGGCTATTTCCCCACGGAGCCCTTCATTAAGCTAATTAGCGCTGCTTCTATGCCAGGAGCAGTGAGAGGGCCTCCGTGTTCCTCATCTGCTGTGCACACCAACCGGCACGTTTAGCTCCTTGTTTCCACGCGCTCATCGCTCACCGCATCCCATGCCATTTCCCACCCATTTTCACCATGACGGCTTTGGCCTTCGCCCTCCCCGTGGCTGTTTTCTCTGCTCCTCTGGATTCCTAATATTATTCTTTTCATGGCTCTTCCTTGTGGGGATTCACCTCTCCCAGCTCTCCCACATTGCTGCTCCCGGTGTCCCTCACCACCAACTCTCTTCTTTATTCTTCTTTCTGCAGAAGGCTTATGTAAGGAGGGGGCTAATTAGATAACCCAGTAAATCATGGGCCTGTCTAACCATCAAGTGCTAATGCCCAATACATTTATCTTGGTTTGAAAATGGGCTGAACATTTCTCTGTGCAGCAGGAAGTCTGCTCATCTTGGCTGAGGCTGCCTTGGGGGTCACTTTCCCCTGACCTCTTCCTGTCGGCCTTGGTTTGGGCTCCTTTTCTGCGTGAATTGGGTTTAAGTGAAGCAGAGCTGTAACATTCACCGGCCTCATTCTCTCAGTATTAAGGAAGGCCAGTGACAGGACAAAAGTCAACACAAAAGCTTTAATAATTAAAAAAAAAAGTCTTCACAGGCTTGGGGTATCTCCTAGCTCAGTAGGGGGTTATGGGTCCATCAGTCATGTTCAACCTGCTGTAGCCCATCTGCCCTGGTGGTACTGGGTGTAGCCTCTCCATAGAGCCACAGGTAAGCCTTATCCTGTCTAGTGCTTCATTTTCATGTTGGCTTCTGCATTAGATGATAAGCTCCTAGAGGGAAGGGGTTATCTTTTTTTTTCTAGCAAATTTGTTTATTTTTAATACACATTGCTTTATGAATCATATTGGGAGAGAAAAAACAGAGCAAAAGGAAAAAAAATCATGGGAGGTTAAAAAAAAACAACAGAAAAAAGAAGTGAACATAGCTTGTATTGATTTACATTCAGTCTCCACAGTTTTTCCCCCAGCATTTTCCATCAAAAGTCTATTGGGATTGCCCTGGATCTATGAACCACTGAGAAGAATCAAGCCTTTCCAAGTTGATAATTGTACCTTCTTGCTGTTATTGTGCACAATGTATTCCTGGTTCTGCTTGTTTCACTCAGTGTGTAAATATTTCCTGGTCTTTCTAAAATCAACTTGTTCATCAATTTTTAGGGAACAATAATGCTCCATTACTTTTGTGTACCACAACTTATTCAGTCATTCTCCAATTCTTGGGCATCTACCCATTTTCCAATTCTTTGCCACCGCAAAAAGAGCTGCTAGAAACAGTTTTGCACATGTGAATCCTTTTCCCTCCTTTATGATTTCCTTGGGATAGAGATCCAGTAATGGCACTGCTGGGTCAAAGGGAATGCAGTTTGATAGCGCATTGGGCATTGTTCCAGATTGCTCTTAGCCAATCTGAGAAGTATGAGGTGGTACCTCAGAGTTGTTTTAATTTGCATTTCTCTAATCAATAGTGATTTAGAGCATTTTTTTCATATAACCATAGATGGCTTTAATTTTGTCATCTGAAAATTGTCTGTTCATATCCTTTGACCATTTACCATTTGGGAAATATCCTGTATTCTTATAAATTTGACACAGTTCTTTAAATATTTTAGCAATGAGACCTTTATCAGAAAACACTGGCTGTAAAGATTTTTTCCCAGCTTTGTATTTCCCTTTTAATCTTGTTTCTGTTGGGTTTTTTTGTGTGCAAAACCTTTTGAATTTTATGTAATCAAAGTTGTCCATTTTGCCTTTCATAATGTCCTCTAGTTCTTTGGCATAAATTTCTTCCTTCTCCAAAAAAAATTATCCCTTGTTCTCTTAATTTGTTTATGGTATCATCATTTATGCCCAAATCATGTATGCATTTTGACCTTATTTTGTTAGGAAGTGTGAGATGTAGGTCAATGCCGAGTTTCTGATGTATTATTTTCCAATTTTCCTGGCAATTTTTGTCAAATAGTGAGCTCTTATTCCAGAAGTTGGAGTTTGGGGATTTATCAACTACTAGATTACTATAGGTCTTGATTATTATGTTGTGTGTTTCTAATCTATTTTACTGATTCAGCCACTCTATTTCTTAGCCAGTACCAAGTGGTTTTGATGACTGCGGCTTTATAATATAGTTTTAGGTTTGGTACTGCTAAACCACCATCATTTGTATTTTTTCCACTAATTCCCTAGATATTCTTGACCTTTTGTTCTTCCAGATGAATTTTGTTATTATTTTTTCTAGTTCTATAAAATTATTTTTTGGCAGTTTGATTGGCATGGCATCGAACAAGCAGACCAGTTTAGACAGAATTGTCATTTTTATTTTATTAGCTCAGCCTACCCATGAGCAATTGATATTTTTCCAATTGTTTAGATCTGACTTTATTTGTATGAGAAATGTTTTATAGTTGTGTTCATATAGTTCTTGGACTTGTCTCGGCAGGTAGACCCTCAAGTATTTTATTTTGTCTATAGTAATTTTAAATGGAATTTCTCTTTCTATCTCTATCTCTTCTATCTCAAATGCTGATGGCCTTTGTCAGTAATATGTAGAAATGCTGATGATTTGTGTGGGTTTATTTTATATCCTGCAACTTTGCTAAAGATCTTAATTGTTTCCAGGTGCTTTTTGGATGATTTTCTAGGATTCTCTAAGTATGTCATCATAGCTTTTTGGCTGTTTGTCAGTGGAGCAGCTCTGTAGGGGTGGGTGAGGGGGCTGAACTGTCTGGGCCCCTGAGAGATGGGGATCCATGGCAGAGAAGGAAAACCTGGGCAGATCACAGCTCCCTCCTGGACACATCCAAGTGGAGGCATTTGGGAGGGCTCCTCACCACTGGCACGATGGGGCATTCATTAGGCTAATTATTCACTTGGATCCCATTTCCACTCATTCTAAGCCTCTGGCATTTTCTGTCAAGGACAGGGACCTGGGTTCCGAATGGCTGTACCTGAGGGGAGTATACACCCCTCCTCCCTCTGCTCTTAGAGCCCAGTGGAGTTGCTTGAATGAATGGTGAACTCCCCCAGTTGGAGAGGGCCGAGCTAGGGGAGAGATGTCCAGGGAGGAGGGCCACACCCTCCATCTCAGGAAGCATCATCCCTGCCTGACAGGCCTGGGCTTGGACCCTTGCATCATCTTTGCAGAAGGAGGGGATAAAATTTGGGGAGAAAATTGGTACCTGTTGCACTTGGTGCACACACCCACGTCTCAGGCAAAGGTCAAGGAATTCTTCAAGGGCCTTCCCAGCGATACTCAGGCTCCTTGTCTTGTGTCGACTTGTTTGGAAGGTGCCTCTGTGGGCTGACTGTGCCCCTCAGTGCCCTGCCCGCTCGGTGAATTAGTGACTCCCATCTCCTGTGGGCCTCTACCCTGGGGTGACAAGCGTCACAGCCCATCAAGGGCAGGCTGCTCGTCCTGCCCCAGCTGCCCTTTCCTTCCATAAGTCTGCCCTATGTGGCCCAGCCCACGTGGAGGGCCATCTGCTTGATGCTGATGGCACCATTAGCCCCCCACGGACCAGCCGTTCTCTGGCTTCTTGCCAATGTGTGCTGCCTTGGCCAGCAGGCCTGCCCACCGCCCTGCGGGCATTTCTCATCTCCCACTATTTGGAGACTGTGGGCCTAGTAGGTGTTTGATAAATGATGGATTATTGAATTAAAACTGCTACTTCTTCCAGTTTTCTTACCCTAGATCCCAGACCAGAAATGGAAGGATTTGTTTTTCTCAGTTTTCTCAGTTCAGGTTCTCTGAAGGACCACAAGATTGGCAAGAAAGGAGGGAAGCATTTCATTAGGACATAGTTTTTGTGGGGTTTTTTGGTCTGTAGAAATTAATTTTATTCTGTTTTTTAAATAAATACTAAATAAAATGGACCCTTCCATAGATGTAATAGAACGTGTGAGTCACGTACGAAACTGGAGATTTCTGTTCTGTGCACATGGCTGGTTATTTTTTTCAGAATATCAGAAATTTTGCTTGTGACTTTCAGAGCTATCTTGCCTCTGAATTTCTTCTTGACCTATTTTGTGCTCTCTTTTGGGCATCAGAAAAATGCCCTAATGACCCTCTTTTCTTCCTCCCTCTCTCCCTCCCTCCCTCCCTCCCTCCCTCCCTCCCTCCCTCCCTCCCTTCCTTCCTTCCTTCCTTCCTTCCTTCCTTCCTTCCTTCCTTCCTTCCTTCCTTCCTTCCTTCCTTCCTTCCTTCCTTCTTTTCTTCATTTTCTCTTTCCTTCTTTCTTTCTTGAGGAGTAATCCTTGCAAAGTGCCTCTAATTTCTCAGGTCCTTCCAGGACCATGAAGGATACCAAGAGTCCAGTCCTAACCTTCCCTGGTTCTTGCTCTAGGTGTGCCACAGGGATCCTAGTTGTTGCTCAGACATGGAATCATTCTAGATCTGATTCCAGAGCTTCCCGCTTCCAGGCTCAGTGTGGCACGAACAGAAACAATCTGCACTTGTTCTAGGTGCGATCTGCCACGGAAGGGCTATCGTTGTCCCACTCGTGACATCCCACTCATGAAGTGGGTTGGCTTCCCCAGTCCTGCCCCCCTGAGCTACCATCCCTCTATCTTTTCCTCCCTCTATTCATCCACCTCAGGAGGCTGAGGGGATGTAGGCCTCCGGGGCAGAAGGACACGCGGCTAATAGGGAAATAGGGAGCGCTTGAGACTCCCTGAGGCTGACGGATATTGTCCTGAACATCTCAGTGAGTGGGAGAAGGGCAGGGGAGGGATCTGAGTGAATGGGAGAGGCTCGGCAGGGGGAGATTTTGGAACTCAAAATAAGAAAAGGAGTGATTAAAAATGGACATTGCAGCCCAAGGGAGCATGGTCCACACTCTGCCGCAGGCACCGGGGGTCCGGAACTCGGGAGGATCATCTCTTTCTTTTTCACAGACATGGCCCAGCAGAGTGGATGGAAGACTAGACTGGACGTGAGAGGCTCAGATGCTTTACAAATACGGTCTCTTCATCCTCACAACCACCCTGGGAGGGGGGGGTCACCATCCCATTTTATTGATGATAAACTGAGGCAGATTCTGGTTCAGTGACTTCTTCACTCCCTCAGATAAGAAGTGTCTGAGACTGGATTGGAACTCGAGACCTTGTCCTGAGTATTTGAGGACTGACCTGGTACCCTGAGGCCTCCTGGCTGCCTCAAAGCAAAGGCTGTCTTGGCTGTGGAATGGCCAGTGAAAGGGGCAGAGGTTAGGGTGAGCCATTTGGGGGAGAGCCCTCGAAGCTCCTGCGGATCCCACCCTGGGACTCTGCCTGGTCTGAGCCAGCTCCGTCTGGGAGGCAGGGCCTTGCTTGGCAACCCTGCTGCCCTCTCCCTAGGAAGGGGGCCTTGACCAGGGCTGGATCCAAGAGGAGGATGGTCCCAGGGTGCCCAGGACAGGGAGAGCCCCTGCTGGCCAGGTCTTCCTCTTCCTGAGGGCCCTGAATGGGGGAGACTCCTGGGGTCCTTACACCACCTGCCCAGTCACATGTGCACTGCCCGTCGCCCTCCCCGGGTTGCATCACCAGAGCAGGAGCACGGGGGGTGGGATGTTCTACCAGCTTGCGGAAGGCGGTACCTGGATGCCAAGGGAAGCAGCGGGGAAGCAACAGGCTCTTCCCAGGCTTGTAGCAGGGCCAGAGGGGGCTCTTCCAGGGGGGTGCCCAGGGCCGAGGGGCCCGGCCAGAAGGCTCCCCTTGGACTGTTGCCAGCACAACTCTGTCTCTGTCCTTCTTTTTGTCTTTCTTTCTTGCTCTGGCTTTCTCTGTGTCTCTGGCTCTCTGTTTGCTTCTCTGCCTCTGTCTCTTTCTTTGTCTCTTTCTCTCTGTTTCTGTCTCTATCTCTTTCCATCTCTGTCTCTCTCTGTGTTTCTCTCCTTCTCTGTCTCTCTCTCTCCCTCTGCCTGTCTGCCTTTCTGTCTGTTTCTGTCTCCTCTGTCTCTGTCTCTCTGTGTGTCTCTTTCCCTCTCCCTCTCTCTGTGTCTCTGTCTCTTGATCACACACACACACACACACACACTCACACTTTCTCTCTCTCTCTCTCTCTCTCTCACACACACACACACACACACACACACACACACACACACACTCCCTTCCATTATGGGTTGTTTGCCTTCTCACCTTGTGTCCGAGCTCTCCTGAGCTGTCTGGCCCTGAAGCTCATTTCTCAGGACCAGTTGGCCCCAGAGGGCACTTCTAGGGCCCTGAGGAGGAGACAGAAGAGCTGTGTGGCCTCCTCCCCTCCCCTTGGGAGGCCCCACCTCGTGCCCCCTCCAGGCCTCCATCCCAGCCCCAAGGGGTGCAGGCGGTGGCCACCGTCTGAGCCCCTGTGGCTCAGAGTCAGGGCCCCAGCCTGCTCGTCTCTGGCACCCAGGCCCTGCTGTCACACTGAGCCCTGCCTGCTGGGGTGAGGCAACCAAAAATATACAATCTCCAGACGGGACTGATTTAGCCAAATGAAAAGCAGATATGGGGGCAGAAGGCAGAAAGCACCAAACACGCCAAGGCGATGGAGCCGCCACGTTCTCACCTGGGCCCTTCGTGGGCCACCCACCTTAGAGATGCCTGCGGACCCACCTGGAGCCAGCCCAGCCATGCCCTCCTGCCATTGGGGGCATGGGGAGGCGGATTCCAATGTCATCTGGCCTTTTCCTCCCGAAGGAGGCAGCCTTGTTCCGGGGCCTCAAGGGAGACCGAGGCAGAGGCGCCCTTGGCAGAAGTCTCTCCTCTCCAGCCCAGAAACGATTCATCCCTTTGGGGAGACCCACATTCCAGGTACTTGAGTTTCCAAGGAAGCTCTTTTCTCCTTCCTCCTCCCAAATGCCACTGAGAGCAGCTGCCAGCCAGGGCCAGGAAGATGCAGGGCAGGTGGGAGGCCCTCAGCCTGGCACCCCAACTAGCAACCGGGTGAAGGCTATAGCCCCTCAGGTGGGAATGGCACCAAAAAATAACCAGGAGCCCAGAGGGCTCTGGGACAACCCTCCCCACCCTCCCCAGGACTTTTCCTGGCCCTCCCCTCGTCTGGCCCTCCCCTTGTCCGGATCTCCCCTGCCCCTTTCTTCCTTTGATCGTTCCAGGCTTTCCCATCCCTGTCTCCTTTACCCTGTCTCCTCTCCCTCTCCCGGCCCTCCCCTGTTCTCCCTTTCATCCCTCCCCGGTGCCTCCCCTGGCCCTTCCTGGGCTCAGCCACATCCAGGAAAGAAGACCTCGATTTGTCCTGTTCCGAGACAGGCCCCTCAAGATTCTTCCAGGCTGCTCTTGACCCCAAAGGTCACACGATGTTTTCTGAGGTCTTCAGTTGTCCAGCTGCTCCTAGTTCGCTGTGGCTTCGAGGCTCTACCCCGCCAGGCCCCCATCCAGCCCCCAGAAGGCGTCCCTGTGCTCTGCACGAGCCAAGGGCGAGAGCGCGGGACTGTGGCAGTGAGCCCCAGAGTGGGGAAGGCGGGCGGGCAGGAGGGAGCCCTCCTGCCGGGGCTGGGGCGCAGGCTGTGGAGAGCAGAGCCTCCCGTGGGTTTGGGCCAGACAGAGGGGCTGCCCGGGCCTCCTTTGCTGTGGCTCCTGTGCATGGAAATGCCGCTGCGGTGGTTGTCTGCCCAAGGCCGGGCCGTTCTGCTGAGCCCAGCAAAACGGGCCGGAAAATGCTGGCACTGATTCTCCTTCCAATGGGAGCGCGCTGAGGAGAGCCGGAGCCTTGGACAAACAGTGGCCCCGAGCCAGGGTAAATAGGGGCTGGCAAGCTCTGTGTGTGTGTGTGTGTGTGTGTGTGTGAGACTGTGAGTGTGTGTGTGAGACTGTGAGTGTGTGCGATTGTGTATGTGTGAGTTTGAGTATGTGAGTGTGTGTGCATGTGTATGAGTGAGTGTATATGAGTGTGTGCATATGTGTGTGAGTATATGAGTGTGTGAGTGTTTGTGAGTGAGAGTGTATGTGTGATTGTGTATGTGTGTGTTTGTGAGTGTGAGTGTGTATGTGTGAGTGTGTGTGTATGAGTGGGAGTGTGTGTGACTGTGTGAGTGTGTGTGTGTGTGAGTGTGTGTGTGAGACTGTATGTGAGTGTGTGTGTGAGTGTGTGTTTGTGAGTGTGTGTGAGTGTGTGTACGTGTGTGTGGGCAGCAGCAGCAGCTTGCCCCCCCCTCCCCACCTCCACCCCCTCAAGGTGGGCACCAGGGCTATTCTAAGCTTGGCCAAGGCTCCGGCCCAGAAACACTGGCCTCCCTCTCAGGAACACGGCCTCAGTGAAAGGTGGTGGCGGGAGGCCAGCGGCCGGCCTGGGCCGTGCCCCCCAGGGGCTGCGCCAGCCCTCCAAGCTGCTGCTGTGCAAACAAAGGCCAAAGGGTTCCAGGGCCGGGGGTGCGGCCGGGAGGGAGAGGGCTAAGGGGGGCTGGCACTGGCCCTTCCCAGCATCTCACAACAAACCACAGGCAGCTCAGTTTCCCTCTTTCCAAACCCCAGGCCTGGCCCAGCCCTTGGGTCACGGTGCCCTGGGAGCTCTTGGGGAGGGGGGGGAGGCCCACGTGGCCCCCTCTGCCCGGCTCTGCCCCGGCGTGGAGCAGACCCAATGGGCTCCTCTGGGCCCACGAGCTCCATGGCCAGACCCTCCTCAAGGCTCCTCTGGCGGGCGGTCCCCATTTCGGAGGGGGGTGCTCCCTTCCAAGCTCCGGAGGCTGGTTTGGAGCCATCTTGGCTCTCGTGTAGAATGCACTGTCTTAGCGACCACAGAAACCCAAGAAGGGGCCCAGCAGGAGCAGCCGCCGCTGGGCTCCGAGCCCCCCCAGCACACGGGGACTCGCCGCAGAGGCGTCCAGAGGGCAGCTGGACGCCCTGGCTCCTTCAGCACTTGTGTGATCCCCCGGCGGCCCCTGAACCCCAGGCTCCGGCCACTGCCTCCTCCCGGTCAGGACCATGGGGAGGAGCCGCCAAGGGCCACGTCGCCGCCGTTATTGTCACACTACTGGCCAAGGAGGGCCCGGGCTAGGCACGGACCACACAGAAGGCTGGCAGAGCGGACTCCCGGCCACCACCGAGGGCTGGCACCACGGGGCATGAAAAACCTTCTGGGGAGCTGGAAAAAGAAACCCAGGCTCCCCGTGCCTACGGGAGGTGCCTGCGGGCAGCTCCCATTTCCTCTTCCTCAGGAGTGAGCTCACTGTGAGCTGCTGCCCTCACCCAGCTCCACTGTTGACAGACTCGGGGTCAAGTGTGCGTCTGGGTGTGTGTGCACGCACGTGTGCATTGTGCATACACGCCCGTGAATGCGTGTGTGTGCCGCATGATGCATGCTGGGGCTTTCCCGAGACCGGGTGAAGGATTTTCCCAACTCCGGGCCCAGATGCCCTTGTGAGTCCAGACTTGTGGGAGCAGCAAAGAGAGCGCCGAGCCCCCCAGGGCCAGCCACAGTCGGAGGTGATGGGACAGCAAGACTGCCCTGTTTGTGGGCAGACAGCGACCCTGGGAGCACCACAAGGGCTGAAGAGATGCTAGGGAAGCAATGGGGTGAGCTGGGAGAGCTGGGGGAACTGGGCAAATTGGGGGAGCTGTGGAAGCTGGGGGCAAGCTGGGGGAACTGGGGGAGCTGGGAGAGCTGGGCAAACTGGGGGTCTGGGGGAGCTGGGCAAACTGGGGGAGCTGGGGGAGCAGGGGAGCTGGGAGAGCTGGGCCAGCAGCCGCCAAGTCTGGTAAAAGGCATTTGGACAGATGTGGGGAGAGGGGGCTCCCCAGAAAGAAGTAAACCCTCGCAGGTGGAGGCAGATGATCATCTGGCAATGGCGCTGTCTTCAGCTCCAATAACCTCAGATTAAAACCAGCAGCAGAACCTGGAAGAGGGCTGCCTTCAAGGACAGCTTCACAAAGGGCAGAAAGGACTCCCCAAGCCAGGACTCGAGACGGAGCATGTCTTCTATTTGTCTGATATATTTTGATTTTCCCCCAGTTCCAATTTTTTCTCTCTTCTAAAAAGTTCTTTCTTTCTTATTTTTTTCTGGTTATACATGTAAATTCATTAAACACACACACACACACACACACACACACACACACACACACCTCCTTATGAATCATGTTGGGAGAGAAAAGTCAGAACAAAAGACAAAAAAAAAAAGCAGAAAAGAGTGAGAGTGAAGCCAGCATGCGCTGATTTATGCTCAGACTCCCCGATTCTCTCTCCGGATGCAGATCCAGTTTTTTGGGATTGCCTTGGATCAGTGATCCAGTTCTCTTATAGTTGCTCATGACACAATCTTGCTGTTACTATGTACAACGTTTTCTTGGTTCTGCTGGTTTCACTCGGCATCTGTTTCCAGGTCCCCCTAAAATCAGCTTGTTCCTCATTTTTATAGAAGAAGAATATTCCATTACTTTCATATACCATAACTTGTTAAGTCATTCCCCCAATTGATGGGCATCTACTCATTTTCCAATTCTTCGCCACAACAAAAGAGCAGCTATGTGTAAATACAGACCCAGCAGAGACTCTGCTGGATCAAAGGGGGTGCACAGTTTGATGGCCCTTTGGGCAGAGTTCCAGATTGCTCTCCAGAATGGTTGGATCCCTTCCCAACTCCACCAACAATGTATCAGTGTCCAGTTTTCCCACATCCCCTCCAACATTCATCCTTATCTTTTCCTTCATCTTAGTCAACCTGAGAGGTGAGGGGCTCCCTCAGAGCTACTTTCATTTGCATTTCTCTAATCAATAGTGCTTTTTCATATAACTGTAGATGGCTTCTTTCCTTCATCTGAAAATTGTTTATATCCTTTAACAGTTTCGATCTTTTAACATAGTTTTTATTTTTATTTTTTTTAATTTAATAGCCTTTTATTTACAGGATATATGCATGGATAACTTTACAGCATTAACAATTGCCAAACCTCTTGTTCCAATTTTTCACCTCTTACCCCCCCCCCCCCTAGATGGCAGGATGACCAGTAGATGTTAAATATATTAAAATATAACTTAGATACACAATAAGTATAGCTGACCAAAACGTTATTTTGCTGCACAAAAAGAATCAGACTCTGAAATATTGTACAATTAGCTTGTGAAGGAAATCAAAAATGCAGGTGGGCATAAATATAGGGATTGGGAATTCAATGTAATGGTTTTTAGTCATCTCCCAAAATATATAGAGAATTAACTCTAATTTATAAAAAATCAAGCCATTCTCCAATTGAAAAATGGTCAAAGGATATGAACAGACAATTCTCAGATGAAGAAATTGAAACTATTTCTAGTCATATGAAAAGATGCTCCAAGTCATTATTAATCAGAGAAATGCAAATTAAGACAACTCTAAGATACCACTACACACCTGTCAGATTGGCTAAGATGACAGGAAAAAATAATGATGATTGTTGGAGGGGATGCGGGAAATCTGGGACATTGATGCATTGTTGGTGGAGTTGTGAACGAATCCAACCATTTTGGAGAGTAGTTTGGAACTATGCTCAAAAAGTTATCAAACTCTGCATACCCTTTGATCTAGCAGTGTTGCTACTGGGCTTATATCCCAAAGAGATTATAAAGAAGGGAAAGGGACCTGTATGTGCACGAATGTTTGTGGCAGCCCTTTTTGTAGTAGCTAAAAACTGGAAACTGAATGGATGTCCATCAGTTGGAGAATGGCTGAATAAATTGTGGTATATGAATATTATGGAATATTACTGTTCTGTAAGAAATGACCAACAGGATGATTTCAGAAAGGCCTGGAGAGACTTACACGAACTGATGCTGAGTGAAATGAGCAGGACCAGGAGATCATTATATACTTCAACAACAATACTATATGATGACCAGTTCTGATGGACCTGGCCATCCTCAGCAAGGAGATCAACCAAATCATTTCCAATGGAGCAGGAATGAACTGAACTAGCTACACCCAGAGAAAGAACTCTGGGAGATTACATAGTTTTTAAAACTTGGACTGCCCCTCTTCCCTCCATTAAGAAGTCACATGTGAGGTTATATTGTGAAAGAAAATAGACGTCCACCTTCCCCCCCCCCAAAAAAAAAAAAAAACCTCTCCAGAATTTCTTCTCTGGGCATGGATAGCGTTTGTCATCGCAGGTTCTTCAGAGTCCTTGGGGATCTGTTGTGTCGCTGAGAAGAGCGAAGTCACTCACAGCAGATCACTCTACACAGTGGTTCTCAAACTTTTGTTTTCAGTATCTTTATCCTGTTAAAAATGATTGCTGATCTCTCCAAAGCGGTTTTGTTTATCTGGGTTATATTTATAGCCATTTACCATATTGGAAATAAAAAGTGTTTTTGAATTTGTAGACCCTCTAAAAGGGTTTCAGAGACCCCCAGGATTCTCTAGAGAATAGAGCACACTTTGAGAACCACTGTAGAGTCTACGGGTTGCTATCTGTACCAGAACATTTCACTTTGCTTGATTCGGGGAAGACTTTCCCAGTTTTTCTGAGAGAACAATAGCATTCAAAAATCACCTTCACCACTTAGTCAGCTGTTCCCCAGCTGATAGGAATCCCCCCTTCCTCCCCCCCGCCGTTTCCAGCGTTTTGCTAGAAGAGAGCTGCCCTGAGAAACTTTACCACCCATATGCCCCACGTACGTGTCTCTACAATTTGAGTTTAAGTTTAAGCCCTGAGACGTATGTGAAAAAAAGAAGGTGGATCCCCTACTAAGGAGGGGGCTTTTTTCTAGCACCCGTTCTAGTAAATCCCTTTTCTAAAAGCTAACAATGTTCGGTGGTTGATTGAACATAGGGAACACCTGGTGGGGGCTCGGAATCCTCAACCCTCATCCCTCACTATGATTCCTCCCAAAGGAATAGCCATCACTTGCCCCTCTGAGGACCCCAGACTGAATACGCCCCAGAGATGGCTGCCCTCTGCATTGTCTGGATTCATCTCAGCTTCCCGAAGGCCCTGGGGATTCTGGGGATAACAGAATTATCGCAGCCGCTATGGGCCAGGTGAGCAGGGCAGGGCCCTTTGTGACTCATCTGTAAAATGGGCATGAACCTCAGGGGGGTATCTGCATAGCTGGTAATGTCATGCATGTGATTGGTCGGTCACAAGTGTTCTTGGCTTGAACGTGGCTTGAAAATGACCCGGGTCTCCTTGTCCATAGGAACAAATGCCTCATTTTCTTCTTTGGATTTCTCAGCACGTGAGGTAGATGATTCCTGTTGGCTCCACGGGGGGCTAGGAGGTAGCCCCCAGCAAATGCGGGTTTGAATCCCAGCTTTTCTCTGCTAGCTGTGGTCCAAGAGAGCTCTCGCCTTCTCTGCATTTTCTCAGCTTCCTCCTCTGGAAAATGAGGAAATGCTCCTTTCAGATCCAAATGCTCCTCCATATTCCCTAGGCCCTTTTCCCCGGGAACGGTGTTAGAGGCCCACCAGATCACCCCGCCCCAAATCTTGGGGAGGGCTTCAGAACAGGCCACGCCCTTCCCCCACTTCCCCTACCCAAAGAGCCCAGCAATTTTGGAGCTGGCCAAACAGCTTCCTGGGAGGTGGAAGGCCCCGGCGGTGGAGGCCGCAGGGATGCTAGAAGGACCGGGCAGTGGAGGTCACAGGATGCTAGATGGCCTGGGCTGGTGGGTGCCCAGAGAAGGCGCCTTCCTGCCCCTCTGGGCTGGGAGCGTCCTGAGCAGACTCGCACGTGCCTGGGGCCTCCCCGTGTTTATTTTGGTTTTAAGCTCCAGCTGATTTCAAAGGCGTAACAGGAGCGGGTGGAGGACCGTGTAAAGCCACTGTGGGAGGCGGGCGGGCAGAGCTCTGGACACTGTCAGGGCAAGGGAGCAGCGGGGCCCGAGGGGCTTCGCGGCAGGGACGGCGCCCCCCCCCCACCTTGGGGCCTTCTGCGCCAGAAGCGCCGCCTCGCAGGGGCCGCTGATTGCATCTGGCAGCTGCTGGGCCCAGGAGTCGCTTTCCCTAAAATGAAATCAACTTTCAGAATAAATATGGGCAGCAGCTTCTCCTCCCCAGTCACATAATCCTATTAACAGACTCATTTTTGCGTTGTCACTGAGTTGACAAGATTGGCCAAGTTTCAACATGAAGTAACAGAAAGCTGGGGAGGCCCGGCCGGGAGAGGCAGGGAGGTCGCCCCGGGCCTGCGGCAGCCTGCGGCCAGGAGCCCCCCCCCCACCTCCCTCGTGCCATGGCAGGGGCAGAGCCAGGCCAAGCTTCTGCACGTCGGGCTGGGAAGGGGACCCCCCTGGGGGCGCTCTCCTGACTGGCACCTAAAGGGCTGCATCCTGGGTCCCAAGGGAGAGGGTGCGCTGACTTCTAAGGCCTCCGAAGACTCCCCCAGCTTCTGGGGGAAAGAAAGAAGCAAGGAGCCATGGAAGGAGTTTCCTCCTGCCCCGGGGTGGGGGGTGGGGCAAGGGGCGATTCCAGAAAGGCTCAGCTCTCCCCCTCACGGTGTTCATCCCTGCCAGTCCAGGTCTGGCCGCCCAGGGCCCGCAGGGCACCCGCCACAATGTGGGGAGGCGCCAGATCCCGGGCTCCTGTCTGTGCTAACCATCCCCAGCCGGAGGACTTCCCCAGGAGCCTTCCAGGCTCAGCCCCGGGGTTCCCCCTCCTCTTCCTTCTACCTGGTCTGGATGTGATGGAAGCTAAGCCCCCTGAGGGAGGGGCTGATCCCTCTGGGCTTTGCCTCCAATGAGGTAATTCATACCATTAGTTACCGATTGCCTGTGGGGGAGCGCTGGGCTGTGCCGAGTCCACACCCTCAGGGAGCTTGCAGAGCCACCCTGTGTGGATGTGGCTGGGTGCTTCTCCCCAGAGCTGGCGCCCCGAGACGAGGGCCTGTGCCCTGAGACAAGGGCCCCCCTTCCTCCCCGAGACGACGTTCCCCCTTCCTCCCCGAGACAACGGCCCCCCTTCCTCCCCGAGAAGCGAGGCCAGCCTCCCACTTCCTCCCCCGACCCAGTGAGCAGCTGCCAGGCCAATGTCTGCTGGCCCAGGCTTAGCCCCGGCTTCCGAGTCTGGGGCTGACCCCCCACCCCTCCTCCGGGCCCAGCCTGGGGCCTGACTTTCTGCCCGCAGGCCGGTGCTGGCTTCAGGGTCGGGGCAGGAGCTGCCAGGCCAACCCTCTCCATTTCTTCAGGACTGCTTCCCAAACCTCGGAGGTCGCTCCAAGGCGGAGACCACAAGCCAGAGGGGCTGCCGGGAGCAATTCTCCTACTCACAACAGCAAGAAGAACTGTGCCTCCCCCGGGCGGTGGTTCTCCCGGGCAGGGCCCCAGAAGGGTTTCTTCTCCACAGAACAAACCCCAAGAAGCTAATGGTTACTACCCCCCACACCCCCAAGGAAAGAAGGGGCAGCCGGTTCTCAGTCTGAACTAGCTCTGAATAAAGGGCTAAGAAAGTCCTGGTTCAGAGCGAGGAGAGGCGGACCCTTGAGCCTCCCCATTTTTCCCCTTTGTGTCTCATCTATAAAATGGACATGAACCTCAGGGGGGGATTCTGCATAGCTGGTAATGTCGTGCATGTGATTGGTCGGTCACAAGTGTTTTTGGCTTGAACGAGGCTTGAAAATGGCCCTGGGTCTCCTGGCAAAGGGTCATAAAAACAAATGCCTCATTTTCTTCTTTTGATTTCTCAGCAAGTGAGATAGATGATTCCCGTTAGAGAGGGTTGGCTGCACAGGGGGCTAGGTGGTAGCCCTCAGCAAATGCGGGTTTGAATCCCAGCTTTTCCCCCAGGGGATGGACCCCCAGAATGCCCAGGTGCCACCCAGAAATGCCCAGATCTCCCCCAAGACTCCAGCAGGCCAAGTCTTTGCATTCACCTTCAAGCCCAAGTAGGTAATGGATACCTTGCTCCCCGAATCGGGGCGCACAGGAGCTGCCTGTCATGGACAGTTTGGTCTGGCTAGAGCCTTTACTTGCTGTTGTGGAGAGAATAAGCAAAGATTCCCAGAGAAGGGTCGGGGCTGGACAGTCAATGCAGGGAATGCTGGCTGCTTCCATGGGCGGCTGTGGGGCCGCCACCTTCTGCTGGCCCCTGCTGGGCTCCGGGATGCTCCTTCCCACTGACTTCAAGCAAGTGTGTGAACTCCTGAGGGGGGTGGCTTTGGCAACTTGGCCAGGGGAGCAAGGAAAGCCATTTCTGGGATTCAGGCTTTAGAGGGACCGGATGTCACCCCATCGGATGCAATGTGAGGCCGGCATCAGGTCAGAACTCTGGAGGATGATGTTGAACCTGAGCAACCCTGAGCCAAGGGTTTAACCCTTCTTCAGCATTTGAACTGTCTTCTAGTGGTGCAATGATCAGAGCACTAGGCTGGGAACCAGGAAGAGCCAAATCCAAATTTGACCTCAGACACTTAACTTCTGTCTTCCTCAGTTTTCTCATCTGTAAAATGTGGCTGCTAAGAATGCCTGTTTCCTGGGATTGCTGGAACCGTCACATGAGATAACAATTGCAAAGATCAGTACAGCTTCTTACACTCAGTTACCACTACAGCAATGGGAACTATTAGTAATATTATTACTGTCCTTTTGACTTCAAGCCCAGCTCTTGCTCTACTTGCAGCACTGGGCCTTAGTGGACTGCCATCCCCACCAGCTGGATCTCCTCTGCGGGGACCACCAGCAGCTCCATTCTGCTGAGTCTCCCTGCAGGTGGGCAGGCTCTCTCTGAGCTCTTTGTATGGTGAAAGGAAGGAGCCCTCGCCTGAGTGACAGCCCTGCACAGACTCAACACCCTGGTAGAGCCAGTGGTGAGACATTGCATGCTCAGGGTGCAGCCAACTTTGTTTCTCAAAGTTATCTAGATCCTGGCAACTTTGTTTCCAAAAGTTACCCAGAACTTGGCAACTTTGTTTCTGAAAGTTACCCAGACCCTGGCAACTTTGTTTCCAAAAGTTACCCAGAACTTGGCGACTTTGTTTCTGAAAGTTACCCAGACCCTGGCAACTTTGTTTCCAAGAGTTACCCAGAACTTGGCAACTTTGTTTCCAAGAGTTACCCAGACCCTGGCAACTTTGTTTCCAAGAGTTACCCAGAACTTGGCAACTTTGTTTCCAAGAGTTACCCAGACCCTGGCAACTTTGTTTCCAAGAGTTACCCAGAACTTGGCGACTTTGTTTCTGAAAGTTACCAAGACCTGGCAACTTTGTTTCCAAGAGTTACCCAGAACTTGGCAACTTTGTTTCCAAGAGTTACCCAGAACTTGGCGACTTTGTTTCTGAAAGTTACCCAGACCCTGGCAACTTTGTTTCCAAAAGTTACCCAGAACTTGGCGACTTTGTTTCTGAAAGTTACCCAGACCCTGGCAACTTTGTTTCCAAAAGTTACCCAGAACTTGGCAACTTTGTTTCTGAAAGTTACCCAGACCCTGGCAACTTTGTTTCCAAAAGTTACCCAGACCTTGGCAACTTTGTTTCTCAAAGTTATCTAGATCCTGGCAACTTTGTTTCCAAAAGTTACCCAGACCTTGGCAACTTTGTTTCTCAAAGTTATCTAGATCCTGGCAACTTTGTTTCCAAAAGTTACCCAGAACTTGGCAACTTTGTTTCTGAAAGTTACCCAGACCCTGGCAACTTTGTTTCCAAAAGTTACCCAGAACTTGGCGACTTTGTTTCTGAAAGTTACCCAGACCCTGGCAACTTTGTTTCCAAAAGTTACCCAGAACTTGGCAACTTTGTTTCTGAAAGTTACCCAGATCCTGGCAACTTTGTTTCCAAAAGTTACCCAGAACTTGGCGACTTTGTTTCCAAAAGTTACCCAGAACCCTTCCTAGGGATGTTCCCGGCCTGGCCTAGTCAGGATATGCAGAGGAAGCTCTTTGTGACATCCAGGAAAGGACAGCTCAGGACCTGTTATTAGGAAGGTGCCTAAGCTGGGAGTCTAGGCAGGTCAGGGTGCTGTGAATGGAGGCTGGGAAGGCAGGGGGGCTGGGGATATGACCAGGAGCTGGAGGTGGGAAAAGGGGCTAACCCTGGAGCCATTGGTTCTGGGTTTGTGTCCTTGGCAACCTGGCCAACTATGGACTGACTCTGTATGCCAGGTCTCCATCTACTTAGCTATAAAATGAGGGGTGGGGAGAGAAGGGAGCTTCAGAGTCTCCTAGGGGGTGGCCAGCTCTGAGAGTCTGCTATCCAATGAAATGAGCCTGGAGTTTTAAGGATAGAAACTCTGTGTGTGTGTATGTGTGTGTTGTACATTTGTGTTTATGGGTATGTGTGTATGTGTATATGTTTGTATCATTGTGTATATGTGCATGTTTGCATGTGTATGTGTGTATATGCATGTGTTGTAGATGTGTGCGCATGCATTGTGAGTCTGTATGTATTGTTTATGTTTGTGTGTATGTATGTTGTGTGTATGTTTGTGTGTTGGTATTTTGTGCCCCTTCCCTCCCCCCCACTCCTTCCTTCCAGGCCTTGGCCTGGGGGAGGGCCCTCAGGAACAATAGCTCCCTCCTCTAAGGAGAAAGGCTTAGGGGGGATTCTCCCCTCTTCTTCTGGCAGGTTTGGGTCCAGGCTCTGCTGTCTACACATGACCCATTTAACAAGGATAGACCACTACAGGGATCTCTCTGTCCCAGCCTTGCCCTTACTCCAGGCCCAGCAGCAAGGCAAGACTAAAAGGTGACCCGCAGGCCCGGCCACAGCGTCCAGCTCCCATCGGTGTTGTCAATTATGGCAGCCGGCCGCTTCTCTGTCCTTCGAGACCACTCGGTCTGACTGCGGCCATTATGGGGCTCAGGGTGTGCAGGAGCTCTCATCCCAGAGAGATTAGAGGATTAGATGGGATAAGAGAAGGGGAGGTCAGCGGATTGGCTGCCGGGAGAATCAATTTAGGCTCTAAAAGCTTTTAAACAACCTGAGCAGAAACTTTGCTTTCTCAAGGCTAACTCACTCTTTCAAGGGCTTTCTCCAAGGAGGCATTTGGGAGGTTCCTCTTGGACAAGGCTCTGGGCCTTCTGGGGGATTTGAGACGTGGCCAGCGGGGCTCTGGCTCCTAGGAAGCAGAGACTTCTGAGAAGCCCACCCTTGTCCTGGTGCTTCCACCTGACCCTGAGGACAAGCTGTAGAGAGATGAGATCCAGAGGCTGGGGAGGAAGGACAAGAGTGGGGGCAGGAAAGAGGCAATCACAAAGGAGATGAAGGGAAGGGAAAATCACTGTGGCAGGGGTGGAGCCGGCTGCCATCTTAGAGAAAGGAAGATGAGCTGGGGAAAACTGTGGCCGCCAGCACACACTGGCACCAAGCCGGGCAGTGGACCGGCTCCTGTCCCGAGACTTATGCAGGAGCCTCTGGGCAGCCCCATCCCACTGAATTCTAGAGAAGCCTTAGCTCTTGCGAGAGGCTTTTGCAGGCCCAAGAACTCCCCCCCCCATCATTTGCTGCTGTTTCCCCCCATATCCCACTTCTTCATCCCAACACATCCCCTTGGATCCCATGACACTAGATAAGTCATATCCTGGGGCCAAGCATTTTCTCTGGCCCGCCCCCTTGCCTGAGAGGCTTTGCTTCCTCAGCTCTGACCACCAAGCTCCCCAGCTTCCGTCTGCTCCCCACTAAAATCCCACCTCAGCCAGGAGGCCCCATCCCCTGTTTGCTCCAGGGCCTTCCCCCTTTGGGGGATTTCCCTCTTATCCTTGCATCACCTGCTTCCTATACATTTGTTTTTGAGTCATCGCCCCCATTAGATCACAAGCCCTTTTACAAGAGACTTTCTCTTACGTTTGCTTTGTATCCTCAGCCCTTAGCACAGTGCCTGGCACACAGCAAGTGCTTGATAAATGTTTATTAACTGCTTGCTTCCTTTCTCTCTGCCTGTTCACCAGAAGTTGGTCTGGGAGACAGAACAGGAAGAAAAAAGAGAATTCATTCCCTTTGCCCCTTGGAAATTCAGAGTCTCACCCTTTTGCTTCCCAGCCTCGGACCGGGAGCCTGCACCTTCTACCCTTCTGCTGGTCCTTTCCTTACTGCCTCCCCACGTGTCCACAGCTCCCCCATCCTTAAGAAAGCTGCAATCAACCTCCAGTCCCATCAGGTTATCATCTCCTATCTCTTCTTGAAAAGGGCATCTCCCACCGCTGCCTCCTCTTCCTTTTCTTTCACTTATTCTTTCACCATTTGCAATCTCACTTCTGATTTCATTAGCTTTGCCGATGACAATGATTTCTCCATTACCAAATGTGATGGGCTTTGCTCAGTTCTCGCATTTCTTTACCTTTCTGTTGTAGATTTGTCCCCTTCTCAGCTGAGGATGTTAATTCATATTTTTCAGAAAATGGAGGCCATGAGCCCCCCCTCCCCTCTTCTTTATCTCCCATCCCTCAGATGCCCTTCTGCCACCATCTTTGTCTTTGCCTCGCCCATGATCAGGTGGCCCTTTTCCTTGCCAAGGCTCGCCCCTCCATATTAACATCTCCTCCACCATCCCCACTTTCACTGATCTTTAATCTTCCCTTGTCTGCTATTTCCTGCTGCCTACAACTACACCCGTATTATTCCATCCCTCCCTCCATCTATCCTTCCTTCCTTCCATCTCTCCTGCCTTTACTCTTTCCATCTCTCTTCATCAGCTTGGGAGGAGCCAGGGCAGAGTCCTGAAGGTGGGGTGGAATGAGGAGCACCCCACATGCATCCTGTCACTCTTCTCCGGCCCTCAGGGTGGTGGTTTAATTGGGGTCATTGGAAGGAACCCTGGATTCTTTTCTATGATCCTACCCCAGGCTAGGGCACAGAAGAGCCAGTAGCCCTTCCTCCCTGCCCCTCTGTCTCACCTTACTGCCCCTAACTGCCAATAAGCTCCTTGGAATGACCTCCCCCCACCATAAAACTAGTGAATGTAAAGGAAAGGAGCCACAGAAATAAGGAAAGGGCCCTTGGGGAGTCACCATGGGGCAGCTTGATCATCCAGCCTGAATTACAACTTTGTGTTGGCTTCCCATTTTCTTCCCCGGGGGGGTTAATCATGGCGATGGCTGTCAAGCCTTCTGGTCCCCTTCTCTAGGAGGCAAGGGTGGTATAGACTCTGGCAAAGAGGAGAAGTGTCCAGTTTCAGGAGGAGAGAAATCCCCTGAGAGGACAGGTTGGTCACTGAGTCTCTGCATGTACACATATGTGTGTGTGTGTCTCTGTGTGTGTGTGTGCTGAGAGAGGACACTGTGGACAGAGGAGAGCAGACCAGAATTCTCCCAAGGGGTTTCTGGACCCACTGGCGTGCTTTAGGGCCCTGGATAAGTTTGCTCAAAGCTTCTAGGAAGCAGCATCAGAAACAGCACCAACATGAGCTGAGACCTGGCTGGGACAAAGCTGAGAAATGGAAGCAAGGTCCAGCGGCTTTGGCCACGTGGGCAGACAGGTAAAAGATTTGCTTGGGGCCCTTGGAGGCGGGCCAGGCTCTCCCCATCAGAATTAGACCATCAGGGTCCATCCCCCAGGAAAGTCTCAAGAACAAGATGATGCAGAAAAGGAGGAGCCTGGGCTTGGCTCCCTGGGCTTGGTTCCCTGGGCTTGGCTCCCTGGATGCCCACTCCCTGGGAGGCTCCCTGGGCACAGTTCTGGTAGTGGGAAGTTGGCAAAGAGGCCTGCACTGAAGGCCTCCCCCAGTGAGGACCTCCCAGTTCCCTCTAGCTCTCTCAGGCTCCCAACATTATCTACCTCGGGCTCCCGACACCCTCTGTCTCAGGGTAGGCCAGTTGGAGAAGGGTCCCCAGGGTGAGCGGGCAGTGCACCCACTGCAGGCCCTGGCCTGGCTCCCTGGGTTCCCCGGCAAAGGGTCCTGAATGGTCACGGCTGTTGGCCATTCCTTTCTGTTAACAAGGCCGCTGGGTAGCTCTTGAACTCCTAGAGGTAAAAGGCCTCTCTTCCCCCAAATTTACGGGCAGAATGGGCGGCTTGAGCCACACCCCCGACACAGTTTCACATAAATGCACCTCCCCGCCCCCCATGGGCAGCAGGCCCATCCAGACTGGAGAATAATAGCAGGGCGGCGCCTTCGCTGGGCTTCTCTGGCAAGAAGAAAGCCGGAGGTGGCTGCAGCCAGACACCCTGGCTCCACTCACACGCGCTCACCCAGGCCAGGGTAGTGTCAGGCTGCCCCCACCCCACTGAGCGGCCAGAAGGCCGAGCCTCCGCCCAAGAGGATGGATGGATGGACTGTTGGATGGGTGGATGGATGGGCAGAGGGGCAGGTGGATGGATGGACCGCTAGATGGACAGACAGATGGACTACTGGATGGACAGATGGATGGATGGATGGGCAGGCTTCATTGAAGCTCTATGTGTGTGTATATGTGTGTATGTGCATGCACACAAAAGAGTCAGAGAAAAAGAGAGAAAAGAGGGAGAAAAAGGGAGACAGAGATAGAAAAACAGAAGGAAAGGGAGAAAGAAACAAAGAGGAAGAAGAGAAATAGGAGGATAGAAATGGGAGAGGGAGGAGAACAGAGAGAGAAGGAGAGGAAGGAAGAAGTAAAGAAGGGAGTGAGAAAACGAGCGAGAGCCACACAGGGAAAGGGGCAGGGATTGGAAGACAGACCCCAGTCTGTGAGAGCTACATTCCCATCATCCTCCAGGGTCAGAGCTCTCAGCCATGCCCAACTGCAGGGGCAGACACAGAGGGAGTCATCTGCTTAGAGTGACTCTAAGCTCTGACGGAGCTGACCAATGGTGCATAAAAGGAAGTAAAAAGTCTCCAGAGCCTGTCAAGGAAGAAGAGAGTGGGAACAGCCCTCCTTCCTGTGGCACAGTTTAGACCCAGAAGGCCCAGAGGGCTTGGAGGGCCAGTGGGATGGTCCCAATGAAAACCAATGTTATTCATTTTAAATACTTAGGTCACGGTGACAGCTTCGAACCAGGTGAGCTCCGAGCTCTGGTTTAACTTGGGCAACACCAGATTTGGCAACGCTGCATGTGGCTCTTCTAAGTGGCTGGGCCTGGAGCCTCTGGTCTTGGAGCTCATGATGCCCTCTATGGAGGGGACAGGGATGCTGGTGCCGGGTCCTTGGTTGTGGGCTTCTATTTCTCTGCTGCTGAGACCAAGGAGGGGCCCAGGATCCCGCTTTCTGGAATGGGGAGCTTAATCCACCCTCTCCCCTGCTGCAGGTAGCATTCCCTGATGGCAGCCCGCCAGAAAGGGAAGGAAGCTCTATGTCTTGACATAGCCCAGGAAACCTCAGCCCAAGTTGGATCAAGAGAGCAAATTATTGTCATGAAGGAATGGGTGTGGAGCCCTGGGACACCCATAAGCAGCCTTTACTTAACAGAAGCCCGGAGCCGAACCCTATAAATGTAGTGCCAGCAGAGGAACCCAGAGCTGGGCCCCCATCGCTGTAGTGCCAGCAGAGGAGCCCAGAGCTTGGCCCCCATTGATGTAGTGCCAGCAGAGCCCAGAGCCAAGCCTGATGGGCTGGTTCTTTGCAGGGCATGGAGTCTTGGTGGGCCAAGTGTCCTGGCTGGCCTGACCCTCTCTCACAGTGTGATTCTTTCCTTGACAGGGCCCGGGCTGATGGGTTCCTGGACTCTCCAAGGTACAGCATCTTTTTGGATAGGTTGGCCCAGTGAATTTCAGTGCAGAGCTGCTGCCTTTTCCACCTTCAGCTACTAGATTTTTTTACTTAGGGAGTCCCCTTCCCCTTGGACTCCTTGGCCTCCAAATTGCCCATATTCCATTGCAGTGGAGGTCATAGAAGTACCTTTGGGGACCGTACACCTCTCTGCTTGATGACTTGTCCAACAGCAATGATCCAAGGGCAGTTGGACACATTCTCTTTGCCCGTATATCTTTCAGGACTCTTGGGTAATATTGGCCAGTGTCTGGGAGGCATTTTTTCTGGAGCACAGCCTATGAACTAGCACTTCTCTCTGCTGGGGTGAGTGCTATCCTTATGGTCAGTAATTCAGAAGGCTCAAGGGAGAGTCTTGTGGCTGAAATCTTGTGGTCTTCCGTTGGCAAAACCCTTCTTAGACCTACGGAAAGAAGGCCCTTCCTCTGGGTGCTGGCTGTCCTGCCTCAATAAGGCTGTGGAGGAGAAGATGCAGACCATCTTTGGGTCAGGAGAGAAGGGAATATTCTCTCCTGGGAGAAGTAGTGACTGCTATTAATTAATTAATTAAGTGACTTTAGAGAAAGTGTGTTATTTTTTCCTTCCCTCTTTCTGATATTTTGATATGTATCCCTCAAAAACATATTCTTTCCTGTCAGCACCCAGTAGGTGCTTACAAGGGAATGAATGAGGAAATGCATGAGGGTGAGATCTCAGAACCCAACTTGAAGTCTTTTCTCCCCTTCATTTCTCTGAACACTGGAGTTAGGGCTCCGGGGATGCCCAGAGACGTGGTCTCTTTAGGTGTAATGGAAGTATGTACATGCTAGAGATTGTATTTTAAAACTTGGAACCCACGGCAAGACTACTTTTAAATAATATGACTAAAGAAATAAATAGTAAATGGAAAATGCCAGGAATAACGATAGGGAAAACAATACTTACCGGCTCTTTCAATGCTCGTTGTTTTGACATCTCGAAGAGACAGGGATTTTTGTTCTTCAGACATCATCACCATTATTATAATTATTATTATATACAAAATCCTAGAACCAACAAGACTCCTGCTAGCCTCATATGAGGAACTTTTTTCTTTTCTTGTCTTCCTGAATCTCTATGAACAGTGACCAACAGCCCTCAATTCACTCTCGCTTAAAAACCACACACAGGTTAGAGAAGTGTGTGGGGTCATCTCCAAATGGAGGCCTCCCTGGAAGAACCAGGCAGCCAGGTCTTGGGGAAGCCCAGGGCAACAGCGAGAAAAGATGGGAAATGGTCTTACCCTTGCCAGCTGGGGGGCCTTTGATTTCCTTCACTACAACTCAGTTTCCTCATTTGTGAGATGGGGATGCTAACAGCACCCCCGTCATAGGGTTTATAGCGGCAGGGATACGTATTAGACCTGGGATTAGACAGTGGGAGAAGGAGACTTTAAAAGTGAATTCTTTGGCTTCTCTGTGGCTTAGACTTGTAGAGATGTGCTTAGAGATGAACCCAAGAGCCCAGAACCGTTCCGTGCCAGACTCAGCCTTGAATCTGGGTCTTGCTGCCCCCAGCTCCATTGTGTTCCCTTGGCTCTGCGTGGTGGTTCTAGGAAAATCCAGACAGCTTCTGTGAAGTTAAGACCCACTGTGTGTGTGCAATCCAGTGCTAAGTGGTTTACACATATGATCTCAGTGGATCTCCATAAAGGGCTGATCATGAGCCAGGAGGGCCCAACCAGACGCTTAGTGACTCTGCATTCGGAAGGCTAATGAAGACATTGCTTGTACTTTTGCCCCCAGTCAGAGCGGGTCTGGAGTTGAAGCTCCCAGACTCATGCGAGGAGAGATCCCCGTCTCTTGTGTGGCTTCCTCACGTCCTCATTCCACAACAAAGGAACATCTGGCAACATAAGGGCAGGGTTGACCGCAGGATTTATGAGAAATAATATTAAATCGGGCAAATGTATTCTTTAACAGAATAGATTTAAGAAAAACAGATGGAAGGCTGAGGGCTTCCCTGTCTCTTTCTAAGGCTTGTTTCTTGGAATCAGTCAGACACCTGCTCTCTTGTGCTTTCAGATGGAGGTCTTCTCTCATGGTCTTATAGAAGAGATTGCAGGTTTGGGCAACACTCACTGAGCTCTGGTCTTGAGCCACTCCCAGACGCCCGGCATCTCTCCCCTCTCTGTTCGTTTGCCCTCTTCCTTTGCCCTCTCAGCCCTGTTTCTTCCTCCTTCCCCACTCCTCAAAGAGCTGGTCTTGTCTTAGATTCTCGTATTCTCAGGCTCAAATCTCAGTGACTTCATGGCCAACTGGTCCCTTGCCAGTGGGGGTTATATAGAAAATCAATACCAAGGAGGTCCTCTCTTTAAACCCCCAGCCAGGGGGAGAGCAATGCTTCAGAAAGAGGCTGTTCTCCACTGCTTTGCTCCATGACATGACCGCCTTGACTCCATCGTTCCCTATTCATACGTAATGCAGCACACAAACCAAGGTGACGGATTAAATCCTTATGTAGAGCGAGCCAGCATTAGAATGAATTAAAAAAGAAACTACAGGATAAAATTAAAGCCCAGGAAAACTTTGGGATCAACCTCCGTCCTCTCAGACACAGAGGAAAGAGGGACAATTGCTTTCTGGTCGGCATCACTTCTCTTGAGGGGAACCATTAGATGTGTCTTTCACCTGGTGGGCCAGGCAAGTCCCACCTGATCCTGGGTGGGCAGAGATGACTTCCCAAAGACCCACTGTCACCTCTGAGCCTGACTCACCACTGCTTGAATGCCCTTTGGTCCACTTGTTAAAATAAAGGCAAAACTCAAGTTCAAATAGCTCCTACTCCCCCTCTCAAGCCTTTTTCTCACTCAGGGATGGGATGAACAATCTGGCTTTAAGGCACTGACAGCCTTCATGTTTCTAGGGGCTCCTACTGACAGGCTGATGTGACTCTCTTATAACTTTAGGCCGTGGTTTCCAAAAGACAAGCTACGTGCAAAATGGGAGCCACTGATCCATGGGGCCTCCTTCACGGGCTCATCATGAGATTTAAATGAAATGAGACATGAATGTTCTGTGGAGACTTTCAAGTCCCTGCCATGATCTGTTGGTGGGTCCTGCTTACGAGGGTTTCCAAGGGTTCTAAACTCAACCAGACCCGTAAATAATAGAAATGACAAATGGAGGAGTTTTCATTTTTCAGCAATCTGTGGAGAGGCGTCACTAGGGCTTGGTGACCTGGGAACCATGGCAGCAAGTCAATAGGCACTTATTAAGTGCCTACTGTGTGCCAGACATATAGTCAGCAATAGAAATTCTCAGAAAGTCAGAAGCACTCCTTGTCTTTAGGGAGCACCCAGCCTAATGAGGGAGATAACATGCAAACCACCAGAGGCAGACTCGATATTCAGAGGTCATCCAGTGCTTCCGGCCCCTTTCAGGTGACAGAAGAGGAAAGGGACGGGAAAGTCTGGTATCAAAGCTTCTGTCAAAGCTGTATCTTCACATTTCAGCAGCTTCCAAAGGCATTGTTTGCTCTTCTACTTTCTGGGAGCCCCAGTTTGCTCCTGTTGCAGCTGATGGAGCATCCACTCATTAAAGCTCATTAAAGCCTGTGTGCATGAGCTAACATCTCAGAGGTGCTGGGATCTGAGGGGGCTTTAAAAGGCTCAATTCCTTAGTGGTCTCCCCGTGAGCCACCAGAGGAGAGGCTGGGCAAGGAGCTCAGAGTTAGCCTTTCACAGCAAGCACCACATGCGCCACAGCACGCTCACACACACACACATATACATACACACATGCTCACACACACACTGCACACATACATACACACACACTCATGCTCACACACACTCATACACACATGTTCACTTACACACGCTCACACACATACACACACATGCTCACACACACTGCACACACACTCACACACACGCTCACATAAACACACGCTCACACACACACTCATGCTCACACACTCACGCTCATGCTCACACACACATGCTCACTTACACACACATGCTCACACACAGACACATACACATATACACACACTCACACACTGCACACACACACACATGCTCACATACACACACTCACACACATGCTCACATACACACACACTCACACACACTCATACACACACGCTCACACACATGCTCACACACTCACGCTCATGCTCACACACACATGCTCACTTACACACACACGCTCACACACAGACACCTACACATATACACACTCACACACACACTCATACACACACTCTCTCATACACACTCACACACACCTCTCTCCTTTCCTGCTAACTGCATCCCCCTCACACAATTTCCTGTAAGACTCTGGCTTTTTCCCAGAGATGTGATTTTCTTTTCCAGAACCAATTTTAGTCATGATGGCCTAAAAGGTTCATGTGCCCCAAGTGAGTTGAGATTACAGGACTCTGCACAGGGTCAAAGAGAAGAGGCTTGGCGGGCTTTTTACCAACAAAATAAGAGCCACAAGGTTTCAAAAGTAAAGATGAGAGTTTGAGAAAATACTCTTCCTGTCATATTGACAATGAGACTGCAGAGTGACTGCCCTAGACCCGGGAAAGGAAATGGAGGGATGGGCCTTGGGGGGTTCCTTTTCTCCTTGTCCTGACTTCTCAATTGAGTTTTTGAAGTCAAAGAAGAAAAGGGCAGTTTCCCAGTGTGCTCTTTGGGTCTTGAAGCTTCCTGTACCTTCATAGTTTGGAGAATTCAGAGAGTCTGGGTGAGAGAGCTCAGCATTCCTCCCCCTTGATATGGCCCCACTTTGGGAGCTCCCTGAACCCCACTGGGAGACCCCAGGAAGGAATCTGCTCTTAGCCTCCTGCCTGGCACATGCTGTGCACTTAGTAAATATTGATTGCTTTATGTTATCAGCAGAGTAGAGAAGGCAGATCAAGAACTGTAAGAACCCTAAATCAAGCCTGTGTCTTTGTTTCTTGAGAAAATCATTTTTTCCTTGTAGTCCTGGATGGGGTAGTTATTATGATCTCTTCAGAGAGGCTTTGGGAAATCCCCAAAATACAAGAGGAGGGCTGTACTTTGGAAGAACATCTATCAATTGTTCATTGTTGATTTAGCCACCAGGTGGAGCTGCTAGTCACTAACCTGATCCTCTTCACCTAAAGGACCAGGCACAGATAGAGGGGCAGCCAGCCATTCCTAATCCATGGTCATTTTGGCAGGAGTGCCCTTCTCGCCAGTTTTAGAGACATGGTTAGCGTGAATTTTGCCGTGAGCTCCCACCTGTGCTGGGAACTCTATCTTTAATCTTGATCTGATATCCTTTTTTTTCCCTTTTCAACAATAGCTTTTAATCTTTCCAATATATACAAAAATAGTTTTCAGCATTCACCTTTGCAAAACCTTGTGTCCCAAAATCTTTTCCTTCCCTTTTCCCTCCCCCTTTCCCTAGACAGCAAGTAATTCAATCTAGGTCAGCGAAATTCTTCTAAATATATTTTTATAGTCATCATGCTGTGCAAGAAAAAGCCGATTAAAAGGGAAAAAAAGAAAAGGAGAGAGAAAAAAAACAAGCAAACAAACAGCAAAAAGGTGAAAATAGTATGCTTTGATCCATATTCATTCTTCATAGTTCTTTCTCTGGATGCGGATGGAACCTTCCATCCCAAGTCTATTGGAACTGTCTTGAATCATCTCATTGCTGAAAAGAGCCTCGTCCATCACAGGGGATCATCACATAATCTTCTTGTTGCCGTGTGCAAGGATCTCCTGGTCCTGCTCACTTCCCTCAGCATCAGTTCCTGCCAGTCTCTCCAGGCCTTTCTGAAATCCTCCTGCTGGTCATTTCTTACAGAACAATAATATCCCATAACAGTCATAGACCACAACTTGTTCAGCCATTCTCCATGATGGGCACCCACTCAGTTTCCAGTTCCTTGCCCCTACAAAAAGGACCGCCACAGACATTTCTGCATATAAGGGTCCCTTTCCCTCCTTTAAGATCTCTTCTGGGATACAGGCCCAATAGAAACTGCTGGGTCAGAGGGTCTGCACAGTTTGACGCCTTTTTGGAACTTTCTGCTTCTTGCCAGCTGGGCTGCTTCAGCCTCCGAGAGGAGGGGGTGGAGCCTGGCGGGGGGAGGGTGCTGGCCTGGAGACCGGAAGCGGAAGCGCTGCCCCATCAGGCCCCATGTCCTGATTTGGTGTTTGGGAAGGGCCAGAGCCCAGACTTAAACTCTGGCAGTGCTGGGAGGGTGAGACTGACATGTGGCAGCCACATTCCCAGAGTGGTCGCTGCTGGCCTGGCTCCCCAGGGTTTGCAAAGCATGTCCCCATTTACAAAGTGTTCCAGGAGCTCTGACCACATTTCCACTGGCCTTCTGCCCTGGCGGCCTGGGGCTGGCCTTTCTGTTCCCCTCCATGGCCCTGACTTCTGAGCTAGAAGATGGTAAAAGTTTGCATTTCAGGAGCAGAACAGAGCAGGATGGCCGACAGCTGGGGCCAACCGAGGCACCTGCAGGCAGACCCTGAAGCCTGGAGCTGGCAGAGGAGGCAGAAGACATGGCCTTTGGGGGTCCCCTCATGTCCTCTGATGCTGTGGTGCACAGAGGCCACCTGGGGCTGTCCTTCTGGCCTGTCCAGCCCCAAGTGCTCCATGGACGCCCAGTAATGGGAGGAATGGAAGCCTGGGGCAGGGTCCCCGCCCCTCCTGCCTCCTCTTGCTGTGCTTCCTCTGGCCCTGGCTGGGGCAGGTTGGGGCGCCTGTGGGTGCTCGGTGCCTTCGCCAAGGGGTGCGGCAGGCTGGCTTGGAACCAGGTTCCCTCTTCCCCCGGAGGCGGGGCAGCCGATGGCTCCATCTTCTCTCCCCAGGATGAAAGCTCTCTGAGGCGCCTGGTGAGCAGCCGGCCTTGGCGGGGGCCTCCTTGAGAAGGCCGGTGGCTCCAGTAATGCTTTAACGATACTGTCCATCAATCACAGCGGGGCTTGCATATCGGCCGCGCAGATTAAGAGCAGGGGCCTGGGAGCTCATGGGCGGCTGCATTTCCAAGATGGAAATTGAGAAATTAGCGTTTCCGGGAGGTAGGGCCCGGATTTCACGCACAATTAGAAAGAATCACGGCAGAGCCCAACCTCGGCAGCTCATGCCACAGGGACTCTCCCAGGAACAACCGCAAGAGCATCTCTGGGGCTGCCTCTTCCTAGACTGTTCCTGGAGCCCTGGGCATGTTCCCCCCTCCGTGCTTCCAGCTCAGCCTCGTCTCCTTCTCCCGGCCAAGGCGGCACCCCGGGCCCTTCACAGCTGGAAGGGGAAGCGCCCACACCCTGCTATGGGACCTCCCGGGCCGGGCCGGGGCACTGGGGAAGGGCAGCCTTTGGGCCTGGGCAGGGCCGGGGGCCAAGGCAGGTTCTGGCCGAAGCCTTGAGGAGCCCAGTGGGAGAGAGAGCATTGCCCTCTGCAGAGCCATTCATCGCAGGGGGAAGCGGTTCCCTTCCCCCAGAGAACATCACACCAGGGCTATAATGTGTCGTTGCACCTCGCCAGGTCTCCTACATGCTCTCACAGGGCTAGTTGCCAGCGCTCGGGGTGCCCCAGCCCCCCAAGCTTCCCACAAGGCCTTGAGAAAAGGGCGCGCTTAGTCAGACCAGCGGTTGGGAGCACATCGCCCCTCCCCATTTCTCACATGACTCGCAGGCTGACCTCCGAGTGGAGGTCCGCAGGGCGAGAAGCTTTCCCTGAACCGCCCTTTTCATTTCCTCGCATCTGCGGAAGGATGTGCCGACATTCATAGTTCATTAGGATTGTGCCGCACTGGGTGACGCCTCAGGATTATTTCTAGGAGGAACCGAAGCTCGGCTGATAGTGTCCAACCGGCCAAGGCCAGGCCCCCAGTGTTCTGGCCAATCTAGGCTGGTACCAAGGTTTAGAACGTGCTTGGGGAGGGGGGAGGCCTGAATTCTGGGTGTCCCTTGGGGCTAGACTGGGCCACAATTTCCAAGGAAACCTCCGCCAGCGCTTGAGTTCAGTTCACTGTAGCAGGGGATGGAGTCCCCAGAATGAACGCGGAGCGTTCCGTGCTCGGGCCAGGGACACTCGGAGCTGGGGAAAACTGAGGCGAGCAGGGTGAAAGTACTTTCCCAGGTCCCGCAGCTCGGAATTTGAGGTTGGATTTGAGATGAGTCCCCTTGATTCAGAGCTCAGCCCTCTGGGCACCACGACCCCCCCCCCAGCTGCCCTTGTCCCTATGGCAAGTTTTCCTATCAGACTGGATGCTCCAGCTTCTCCAGACCTTTGTCTTTCTGATGATCTTTTGAACCTCTCCCTGCAAACCTGGTAAGACCGAGACCACCATCTCTGCCTTTGTCTCAGTCTCTGACAAAGATGTTAACTGGCACAAGGCTGAGCGCGGATCCCCTGGGCGCAGCCCTGGACGCCTCCTTTCCAGCTGAGGTGCGAGCGTGGGTCCCACATACCTAACTGTACCTCGGAAGGATGAGCGCTGACATTTATACAGCGCTAGTGTCCCGCAGTGCGCTAAGTGCTTTACAAAGACTTTGTAGGATCCTCACAACAACTGGAGGGAGGGGCTGTTATCTTTATTTTACAGATGAGGAAACTGAGGCAAACTAAAATTAGCTGACCTGCCCAAGATCACACAGCTAATGGGTGTCTGAGGCTGGATTTGAACTCAGGTCTCCAAGGAAAAGACTCCCTTGGAATCAGCTCTTGCTCCAAATAATAAATTCTTCTTCCTGTCCCAGAGAAGTCATTAATAATTTGACTTGGTTTATATTATACTAAGAAAAACACCAGCTAACCAGCACCAACATGAAGCAGACAGCACCCTTGGGAGCTATCTTGGGCCCATCTTGTTCTGATACTGCGGTCCGGGATGCGGAGGGCTCTTAGCCGATGGCGTGAGGGCTCCTGACTGCGCAGTTGCTTCCCAAGGCTTCCATGACGTCGATGGGCGGGCAGAGCCTCTGCTAGGAAGGATCCCATGCCTCTGGGGGCTGAGGAAGAACGGAAAGCAAGAATCAGAGCCATGTCCATTAGGCTTTCCTTGGAATGGCCCCTGAGAGCAGCTGCGTGGCCTCTCCACCCGATCCCGCTGCCTGCCTCCCAAAGGAGACTCGGCTTTAAAAGACAGATTTGTCTTCTCCTCTTTCCTCAGGATTTAAAATACAGCAAGAAGGAGGCCATCGGCAAGCACCTACTCAGCCATGTTAGTAAGAAGAACTGATCTGTGTAATGCAAAAATCATCCACTGGGCACGCGAGGGGTGGCGGGCAGAGTGTCGCCCGGTGGGTGCGGCGTTCTATGGGAAAGGGGCGCCCAGGCCACCGGCTTCCACTTTATCTAAAAATAAAGATGCGCGCTGAGGACAGTGAGAAAAACACATTTTGTGAAGCCGATTTATTGCCAAGCTGCTCAGTGGGTGAGTGTGTGAGCCGCTGTCTTATTCACACGTGGAGAAAGTGACAGGTTATAAAGGCATTGAAGAAATGCAGGAAGCATCACTGGGTCATTTCCTTTCCAAGCAGCATTTAAAGGCTTCTGAACCCCAAGAGCCAGGCTTTGGGGAGAAATTAGCCTGAAAATGTACAATGGGGGCCTGAGGGGACAGAGAAAAAGGATACTCAGTCCTCAAGATTCCAGGAAGGCATGAAAGTTCTGAACCGTTTGCATTGGATTAAAAAAAAAAAAGAATGAGACTAAGTCAGACAGAAAGACAGATGGATGGATGGACAGACAGAGAGATAGGCAGGCAGGCAGGCAGGCTTTCAAAGGGTGGCAGACAAGCAAACAGATAAATAAACAAGGAGACAGACAGACAGGTAGGTAGGTAGATAGGTAGGTAGGCAGGCTGAGAAAGAAAGGGTGGTAGACAGGCAAATAGGCAGATAAACAAGGAGACATAGATAGACAGATAGACAGACAGACAGATAGGTAGGTAGATAGGTAGGCAGGCAGGCTGACAAAGACAGTGACAGGCAAGCAGACAGATAAACAAAGAGACAGATAGATAGACAGGCGAACAGATAGATAGACAGAAAGACAGACAAATAGGGCAACAGAGAGGCAGACAAAAAGACAAGCAGATGGATAGAAAAATTGATAAACAGGCAAGCAGACAAACAAACAGGCGAGAGGACAAACAGACAGGAAGAGAGACAAGCAAGTTGGCAAATAGGCAGACAGGCAGACAGAAAGAAAGACGGGCCAGGAGACTGGTAGGAAGGCAGAAAGACACAAAGTATATAAGGAATATAGTAACCTAATGTTGGATAAATGTAAAGACTGAAGTTTGGGGAATAAGAATTCATTATTTGGTAAAAAAAAAAATTGTTGGGAAAACTGGGAAGCATCTCATAGAAAGGGGAAGGCAATAAATGTTGGAGAAAATGTAGAAAAACTGGGACACCGATTCAGCTCATCTGTGAGCTGATCCATCATGCATTTTGGAGAGAGATTTGGAATTACACCCAAAGAGTTACTCTGCTGTACCTTTTGACCCAGCAACATTTCTACGAGGTGTGTTTCCCAAGATGATTAGGGGAAAATGAAAAGAACCCCCATGTTTGCAAATATTTGTAGCAGGTTTCTTTGTGGTGGCAAAGACTTGGAAATTTCAGGGAGGCCTGTCAAATGGGGAATGGCCGAACACTTTGCGGTCTATGTCAGTGATAGAATATTACTCTGCTATAAGAAATGATTTTAGAAAAGCATGGAGACCTCCACAAAATAATGAAGAGTGAAACGAACAGAACCAAGAGAAGATTGTATACATTAATAGCAGTTTCATTTTAAGAACAAGTTTGAGCGACCAAGTCATTTTGATTATTAAAAATACCCAAATTAACTTCAAAGATGCCATGAGGATGTGTTTGAATTCTGAATGTCAGGAAAAGAACTGACATAAATGTCATATATGTAGAAATACATACACATGCATACATACACACATATATACATACACACAGATTTATGTCTAACGGTAGTCATCTCAAAGTTGGGGAGAGGGGAAAAAAAGAAAGTCACATGATGCTTTTGTGGTACATTTGAAAGGAATAGCAAGTTTTACATAATGGCCCTAAAATTTCTGCTGCAATCCTTTGTTTTCTAACCTACTTTGTTATGGAAATTCTTGTTTCATTTCTTAAGTTCAGAATAAAAAAAAATAAAGGAAGGAAGATTTGCAGACAGACAAATAGACAAGTTGGGGAACAGATAGGCAGGTTGACAGAGAAGCAAGTAGGCAGACAGATATACAGACAGACAGACAGACTGGCAGGTAGACAGAAAGGAAAGCTGGCAGACAAACTGATAGTCAGGTAGACAGACAAATAGATAAACAGACAGACAAGAAGACAAGCTGGCAGACAGAGGGACAGATAGACAAGCAAGTAGGCAGACAGGCAAGCAGACAGACATACACAGACGAGAAGCAGGAAGGCAGATCAGTTTTGGACACGTTGAACTTGAGATATCATTGGACATTGGGTTCAGGAGAAAGGTTGGGGCTAGATAGATAGAGCTGCTCAAGTGTCTGTATAAAGCAGGAGTTAAACCATGGGAACAGATGAGATCACCAAGGGAAGGGATGCAGGACAAAGCTTTGGGGCCGGGCAAGATTGGGGAAGGTCAAGCAGTCATGCAGATGAAGATCCAGCAAAGAAGAGTGAGAAGGAACCTTCATGAAAACTCAGGGAGGAGGGAGTATTCTCCAGAAGAGAGTGGTCGGCAGGTCGGGATGCAGAGGAAGCAAAGGTGAGGTGAGACCATTGGATTCGTGGCCAGGTCACCAGGGAACTGAGGAGAGCCGGACTGCCCTTGTCGGGGTGCAGGGGGAGCCTCGAGCCTCCATTGCTTTGAGAAGTAATGTCTGTAAATCCCAGAGTCTGGAGATCCATTCCAGACTGGCTCAGACTCTGTGGGTGGCCTAGGCCGGTACCTTTCTGTGAAGCTTCTCCAGACAAGCCAGACTGCCTTTAGATCAGCGGGGATTTCTGTCCATTCTCTGCAGCCCCGAGAGCCTCTTCCTGAGCTCCCCACCTGTCATGGCCCCCAGATGTCCAGATGCCCAGAGGTCCCTCAGATGTTTGCACTCCTAGGTCATGTCAGGGCACCTGGGGAGGAGAGGAAATAATTCTGGAATTTCAAAGGTCACCCCCAGATCCAAGTCACGAAAATTGCACACATCTTGAGAAGAACAAGGCTCTGCTCCCTCAGAAGTCTGGAAGTCAGTCCAGGGAACGGCAGCCAGCCTGAGGATTCTTCTCCCTTTTTTCTTTATAAATAAGTCTGTGCTGATGTCTTCTGTTTCTTGCAGTTATCCCAAGCATCCCTCCCCCTCCTACAAAGCCATTCCCTATGACAAAGGGTGTTTTTTTTAAGACAAAAAAATGAGGGAAAAAAGCACAACCAATTAATACATGAAAAATCTAAGAGCATGTGCCAGGTGTGACCCCTGGGGGCCTTCTCAAGGGTTGGGCTGGGGGGGAGGTCCTCTCATCTCTTTTCATTTGAGTCCTGTTGAAGCCTCATGATTTGGTTATATTTACTTTGGAATTTTGGTGTGCGGTGGCTTTCCAATTACCCGGCTGCAATCCGTGGCTAGATCGTTTCCTTGGCTCTGCCATCTTTCCTCTGCACCAGTTCATACAGATCAACCCATGCATCTCTGTTCATATTCTTACAGTGAAGTCATATTCCATTACATTCCTGTATCACAATTTGTTCAGCCATTAATAGACACTTGTTTTGTTTCCAATTCTTAGTTCTCACAAAAAGACGACTGAAAATATTTTGGTGTATATGGGGACTGCTTTCTTCTCAAAGGCTTCCTTGAGGTATAATCTCAATAGTGGAATCTCCATGGCAAAGAGTACAGATATCTTGCTCCCTTTAACTGTAAAATTCCAGATTGCACTCCAAATTAGTTGTATCATTTCACAGCTCCACCAACAATGTATAGTGTGTCTGTAACTCCACAACTTCTATAACACCGACTATTGCCATTTTTATCAGCTTTGCCTTTCAGGGTGTAAGGTAAAATCTCATCATTGGTTGTTTGCATTTGTCTTATATTAGTGACTTGAACAATTACTTCATATGGTTATGAGTACTTTGTAATTCTTTTGAGAGCTGTTTGATCATATCTTTAACCACTTATCTGTTGGGGAATGACTATTAGTCTTATATGGTTATTCAGTATTTATAGTTTTAGATTCTAAACCCTTCTCTAAGAAAATGGATGCAAAGGTTTTTTCCTCATTTGACTGCTTTATTTCTTATCCTTAATACTGTCTGTAGAGAAGCTTCTCCATTTCATGTGATCAAAGAGTTTTAAAAAATGTTATCTATTGTAATCACTTGCTTGGTCAAGAATCCATTTCTCACTCAGAGCTGTGAAAGATAAATGATTTGCTTCTCTTCTAATTATTTTTATAGCATAATCTTTCCTCTTAAGACTATGTAGTCATTATTATTATTCTATAAGAAGTGGTGAATGGGCCGATTTCAGAAAAGCGTGGAAAGACTTACATAAACTGAGGCTGAGTGAAGTGATTAGAACCAAGAGAAAATAGTACACAGTAACAAGATTATGTGATAATCAACTATGATAGACTCAGCTTTTCTCAACAATTCGGTGCTTCAAGGCAGTTTCAATAGACTTGGGATGGAAGCTTCCATCTACATCCACAGAGAGAACTATGGAGACTGAATCTGGATCAAAGCAAAGTATTTTACCTTTTTATTGTTGTTTGCTTGCTTTTTCCTTTTTTCTACTTATTTTTTTTCCTTTTTGATACCGATTTTTTTTCTCAGCATGAAGAATATAGAAAAATGATTAGAAGAATAGCACATGTTTAACATATATTGGGATTGCTTGCTGTTTTGGGGAGGGGGAAGAGGGTAAAGAAGAGAAAGAAAAATTTAGAAAACAAGATTTTGCAAAGATATTGAAAACTACCTTTGCATGCATTTGGAAAAATAAAATACCAAAAGACTGTATTCATTTAGAGTATGTTGTGGAGTGGAGTCTAAGTTGGCCTATGCCTACTTTCTGCCAGACTACTTTCCAGTTTTTCCTGAAATTTGTATCAAGTAAAGAGATTTTTGTTAGGTAATTTATGTTTTTCCACTTTATCAAAGACTGGATTGTTGAATTGCATTATTTTTAATTCTCCCTTGTCTGCCCTATTCTACTGGTTCATTTCTCCATTTTTAACCAGTAGCAGATGGTTTTGATGACTGCTGCTGTACAATATGGTTTGAGATCTGGAAGTGCTATGTTCCATTCATCTTTACTTTCCTTTATCATTTCTCTTGGTATTTCATATCCTTGGCTTTTCCAAATGAATTTTGTTATTATTTTATCAGATCTGACTCTGTAAAGGATCCCCACTGCCAATTTGATGATCATTTTAATTATACTGGCATGGCCCAGCCATGAGCACTGAATATATCTCTAGCTATTTAGGTGGTTCTTTCTTTATTTTAAGAGCATTTGAAAACGAAATCTGTACAAGTCTTTTGTGTGTTTTAGTAAGGCAGTTCCCATATATTTAATATATGTTGTGATTATTCACATGAATTAGCCTTTCAATTTTTATTTTTTGGAGTTTCATTATTATCGTTATTATTATAGTCTAGAAATGGTGTTTGTTTTTCAGGATTTATCTTGTAGCCTGAAACTTTGTTGAAGCTTTTCATTATCTCAGTATCTTTGTTGATTCCCAAGATTTTCCAAATAGATCATTTTATCACCAGCAGATAGTTTTATCTTCTCTTTGCCTCTCCTCATGCCTTCAATGTCTTTTTCTTGTCTTAGTGTTGTTGTTAGTATATCTATATCAGTATAACTATATCAGATAACAGTGAAAAGGGCGGGCATTCTCGCTTTATCCCATTGTTTATTAGGGGACACACACACACACACACACACACCCCTCTAGTTTCTCTATGCCTTTATATAGTACAGCTAGGTGGCTGTAGGGAACAGAGCACTGGATGTGGAACAAAGAACACTGATCTTTGTGAGTTGAAATCTGGGCTCAGATACTTTTTAGCTACGTGATTTTGGACAAGTCACTTCACCTATTCAAATCTGTTTCCACACCTTTAAAACTGGCTAAAACAGGAAATGGCAAAACTATCCCAGAATCTTTCTCAAGAGAACCCCAAATGGAGTCACACAGAGACATGACTAAACAACAACATACCTATATTTTGTGGGGTTTTTAGCATAAAAGAGTGCTGTACTTTGTCAAAGGCTCCTCCCCTGCTCCCCTTTATTGGGATAACCAAGTGATTTGGAATGTTGTTGTTTTTAATGTCACTAATTATGTTGATTGTTTCCCTGATGACAACCATCCTTCTATTCTCAGTGTCAATTCAAACAAAGTCTTAGGAGAATTTGGCCCCAGGAGAGACATGGTACTGAAGGAAAGCTCTCAGTCGCTCTGGGTGCAGCATCAGCTAACCTGGTAGTCAGAGGAGCGCAGGAGAAGCTGTCCCCATTCTTTCCTTCTCTATCCTGACACAGGACTGGTCTGATGATCTTCCACCTCCTTTTCCTCCTATTTTTCTGTTGTTTTTTCCTTCAGTGGCTTCCTGAGCCAAAGCATTTCCTTCTGTTACTGACTCTTGCCCTGTTTTTTTCTCTTTCCCAGATTCCTTGATAGAAATACAGATAGAAGTGGGAGGACTGAGACACCTTCCTGCTCTTTCCATAGAGGCTCCCTTTCTCTTGGTCATCTCCTCCCAACCAGCCAGAGTATTGGGTATGATCATTTGAGGAAAGGAAAAGCAAGGCACAGTGTGGAAGGAAGAAGCCGTGCTCAAGGGGAGGAAGACAAAGAGATGATGGGGGTTAATCCTGTTCCCTCATAAGCCTCCTGTGGCCAGAGGAGAACAGAGCTGGGTTCTAGACAAGCATTGACCCTCCTTGGGTCCAGAATCCTGGATCTCTTGATCCGTGTTCCAGCAGCATGAAGGGGCCAAAAGCCTAATCCCAGGCTTTTTGTGTCTGCCCCATGGCCTTCCTTAAGAAAAGCGGGAGTCAAACATCCCTAGGAACTCCTCAGCATGGCATGGGACCACGGGTCCACGTTAATCTGCTGCCCAGGCTGAGAAGGGCAGGGGACAGTTGGGACATAGACAGTCACGTGTTTCACCCTGAATGGCATCCTCTGGTTACCAAGTGCCATGCCAGTATGGAATAAACTCATTACATGCAGTGCTCCCCAAGCGGGTCTACTTCTGAGACGGGCCAGCTTTCTGATGTAAAATGATCAGGGGGTAGAAGAGGCCGAGGGCTCTGAGCTCAGCTCCCACCAGGAGAGTCCCCCCAGGCAGAAGGCGATTTATGTCCTGTAAGACTATATATACACATGCACATACAATAAGCAGGTCCGCAAATGACTCGAAGGGGCTCCAGGGACTCCAAATGTGCTCGGGCTCCCCACACCTGAAAGGAAGTGATTTTGGGGAAGAATCTGCCGGAAAGGCGGCTGCTGCACCGTAAGGCCCCAGCTGATGTGGGAGGGCTTTTCCCTAGGAGAAGGACCTTCTCCCCAACAAGTCTCGGATTCCTGAAATTGGACGTGGCCGCCCCTTCACAGAAAATCCACACCAACGGCTCTTGGGCCAAAGCTGGAGCCCGGGGACTCTCCAGGGCTCAGTGCCCCACTCAACGTGAGGCTGTTAGCCCAGCCTCTGGTTAGCGCCGTGCTGCCCTTTCTGTCCCTCTTTGTAGGGCTCCCTGGCGCCCATGCTGCCTGCCTGGCTCTGAGAACCTTTCCCTCAGGATCGGCCACCTGGATGGAGGGTACCGGTCACTCTTTGATCCCTGCAATGGAACCTGGCCTGGAAACACCTGCCCTTTTCCCTGGGCTGGGCCAGGCTGGCCCACTCTCCTCCTTGTTAATCCTCGTTAATCCCCAGCCTGAACTAGAATGGGCCCACCTGGGAAGGGCAGGGACCCTGCAGCCCTCCTTCTGTGGCCCCCCTGGCTTTTTACAAAGAAAACGCCAGGCTCCCTGATCCCTTTGCTCTCCTCTGGGGCTTGGGCTGTCGAGGGGAAGCAGAGAGGCCCCCTCTCTCAAGCAGGGCCCCCAGGAGTGAGCAGACCGCTCTCTGAACATGTCAGTGCCCAAAGAATCAGTTCCTTCGTCCCTCACCCACGACTTTAATTTGGGAAGCAGATCCAGCCCGCAGGAGGGCAGAGGAGGGGGTCATGTAGACCCGTCCTCAGTGTCCCATCCTCCCGGCCCTGGCTGAGCTCACAGCCCCTGGACTGAGCAGCCTGATCTGAAGCCTGCCTTGTCCCTGTGGGGGCAGCTGTGGGGGAGGGTGCCAATACTACAGGGGGATTCCACGGGAGAATGGGAGGCAAAGGGAACATACATTTATTAGGCATCTGCTGTGTCCAGGCCCAGCGCTAAGAACTTTACAAATGTTACCTCGTTTGGATTCTAACAACATCCAAGGATATGTGTTCACACTGAACTCTGTGAGAAGTGGGGCAAGAAGAGAGGGCCTGGGGATCTTCTCCGATCCAGGCTCCCGACCAGGAAGGTCCAAGAGGTCCAGGCTGCCACCGGTGCCCGCAGGGCACTGCCATTTACTCATTAGCCAAGGGCTGGAAGGCTTGTGTGGGCTCCGCTCTGGGCTCCGTCTCTGGGGCATCCTTGGTGTGAGTAGAATTGGGCAGCGGGCATTGAGCTTAACCATCATGGGAAGTGATTCCCCCACAATCAGCTGGCCAGTTTCCCTGGCTCTGAGGGCAGCACCTCAGTGGCAGCCTCAAGGCTCAGCCCACACTAGGTTCTCCTGCCCAGACAGACCATAAATGAGGAAGGTGTCCAGTGCCTCCGGCAGGGGCAGGAGGGGAAGTCCCGCAGCAGGACAGAGGCTGGATGACCACTGGCCCCCTCGACTCTTAAGGGAGAGGGCTGGACCATCCGGCCTCCAGTTGCCACTCCCAGGTTGTGAGAGAAGGGAAAGCTGGGGGACGGGCCAGAGTGGCCATGAGTGGGGGTGGGGAGGAGCTCCTGGGCCTTGAAAGAGGGGCCTGTGCTCTCTTGCCCCACTGGGTAAGGGTGCCATGACTTTATTTTGAAGAAGTGTGGCGCACTGGACAGCCCTCCACCTCGTGGCTCAGTCCCCAGGTTCAAGCTGCCAGCCCTGCCTCATTCTTCAGGCTTTCTTCCCCTCCAGAGTTCGCCTCCGCATGGATCCACTCGGGCAGAACACTGGGACTGGGCTGGCAGAAGCCAAGGTCGGGGCACTGGTGGTGGGGGAAGGGTGGTGAACACTCGTCCCCTTCCCTGTGACAGTGGGCAGAAGGGAATGGGCATTCCCTCACACTTCTCCAAGCCGATAGAACGGGTACAACTCGCCCAACATCACAGGCCAGTAAATGTAGATTTGAACTCAGGACTTGCCAGCCGGATGGGAACAATCAGACTCTGCCAGGGTTTCCGTTTTGCATTGTGCTGATTGTCTCTCATCCTCCTTAAGTCTCCTGGAGGTGCCCTGGCCCTGTTAGGCTTTAGACCAACTTTTCTTTAATGTGGCTCTACCCGTCCCTGCGTCTCTCTGGCTCCGAGGTGACTTTGGTATCAGGAACCTTCCAAGATCTTTATGAGATTTTTAAAATTGATTTGCATTGTAGGTGAGCGCCTGCATCAAAAACGAGAAACAGAGGAACAGACGGGAACACATCAACATTAAATTTATGCAACTCGATCAGTGCTGTTGGGAGGGGGAGACTCTGAAGGCTGCCCCCAAATCCAGCTCCTTTTTCACAGGGATGCGTCCCGAGGCTTTCCCTCCATGCCCTCCCTCCAGCCAGGGCCAAGGCTGAGCTACGGAGCTCGTTCTTTTCGGCCTGCACAGTGCTTGTGTGTATTATAATGATTATAACAAGTACTGGCATTCCTTAACTCCAGAATTAGCTGTGAGACTCCGAATCCCCAACTGGCTCCTGGACTCAGGACCCGGGCCCTTGTGGGGCTGTGTGTGTGAGCTCACGTCTCCACGTCTGGCCCCTGTAGCTAGAGAACATCCTGAAACTCAGAAAGAGGTTCTTTCCTTGTCTGGGAGAAAAGTCCTTGTGCCTGAGGAGCTAGAACCTCACCAGAACCCTAATTAGTCAGAGTGCTCCATGCCCAAAGATCCTAGAGCGGATCAAGACCTTTTGTAGTTATAAGGCATTCGTTTGCTCAAAACCAAGTCTCCTGCTTCCAGCAGTGCCTGAGGAAGTGCCAGCTGCATCTTGCCCAGGATCTCAGGCCTGAGGAGTCTTTGGGAACACGCCCACCCAGAGCCGAGGGAGCCCTCCTGGGCCGAGCTTTGGGCGCCATTGATGGGCCACCTGGAAGCGCTAGCTTGCTCATTGATGAGGACATGAGGCACTTTTGCTAAAGGGTAAAAAGGGCTTTCTTTGGTCCCTCCGAGTTCACTGCCCCATAAGCATTCCCTGCCTTTTGGGATGATGGCGATTTCTGGGCAGGTGCCAACAGTGCCCGCCGTGTGGCTTATTACAGGCCCCTGCCCACCTCCTGGGCAGTACTGCTCCCCCGTGGGGGCCTGTGTGGCCCCACGAAGCCACGCCACATGGCATGACATTGCCCGCATGGGCCAGGAGAGCAGGGAACGGCAGCCTCCAGTTCCTGAGCTTTGAGGAGAGCGACTTTTGGGTGCCAGGAAGGCTGGTGCAGATGCCCCTTCCTGCTGAGCCCTTCCCACGGGCTCAGGGTCCTCACAGTAACATGAACTTACAAATCAGACCAGAAAACCCCATCTGGTTCCAATCGATTCTGTTTTAACCAGTTCCAGAGCCACATGCAAATCCCAAGCCGCCTCCGTGCTCTTCCTGCCCTCTTCAGCGCTGAACTCTTGGTTCCCAGGGTCCCACCTATTCCTCTGGCCCTCTGGTCTCAGACACCCCAGATTACCGCATGGCTCGGGCTTCTTGTTCTGGAGACTGGCCAATGCCCAGCCAGGCAATGCCCAGGAAGCGGCCGGGGCCGACCCAAGAGACAGAATGGAGGCCAGCAGTGAGGCTTCGGCAGGAAGAGCATGCCCAGGGGCTCGGCGCGGGGAGGGCCTTTGGACAAGGTCAGGTCATAGGTGATACCCCCCTTCCTTGGACCCCTCGGCTAAGGCCTGTTTATACTAAAACCTCTCTCCTAGTGCCCTGACTCCACATCGGGTAGCAGGACTACACAGGGAAAGCTTGGCAGCTTCAGAGTCAGGGGACCCAAGTTCAAATTCCCCCAGGAAGGTCCATCCCGGACTGGGGCAAGCGCTGCATCTGGCCCAGTTCTCCTCCTTTATAAAAATGAAGAGGCCTCATAGGAAGATTCTTTTACCTTATCAGTCAAATGGGGGTATTGTGGCTCACGACCCTGAATCCCTGGTTTAACACTTCCCTTGCTTTTAATTAGTTATTTTGAGGTGTTTAAAGGGAAGGAGCTCCAGACAGGCCTGCTGGACATCTGAAAGGGCAACTTTAGGGAAGGCTCCCCAGCTTGATACCCCCCCATAGGTCACAAACGTGGCTCAGACTTCAGGGGCCACTGGGTCTAATCCCTTCCATTTACAGGAGGAGACGATCTGCTCCAGCTCACCCTGCTTGGGACTGTCTTTGCTGGAACCAAAAGTCAGGGGACCTCACCTTCTCCCTATCACCTTAGTCAACACTGGGCCAAGGCCCACTGGCTTCTGAGCTTGACCTTTTGGGAAATCGGGTGTCCTGAACACCTCCTCTTTCTGCCCCGAGCTGTGAACCAGGGAACTGCTGCCCCTGAGCCCCACGCTAAGGCAAGGGAGATCGTGACTTGTCCCCTCATCACTCACGGACATTCATCTTCCTCCAGTTCAACGTGGATTTAACAAAGGCACAGAGGTGGACACAGGGTAAGGAGCAACTTCAGGCCCGTCCCACAACACTGAGCAAACAGAGCAAAGGCCGTATGATGTGGGCAAGAAGGGATTGTATTTGTGTGAGTGTGAGTGTGTCTGTGTGAGTGTGTGAGCGTGTGAATGAGTGTGTGTGTGTATTGTGTGAGTGTTGAGAGCGTGTGTGTGAGTATGGTTGTGTGTGTGAGTGTGTGTGAATGAGTGTGTGTATTGTGTGTGTGAGTGTGTGTGAATGAGTGTGTGTATTGTGTGTGTGAGAGCGTGAGTGTGCATGGTTGTGTGTGTGAGAGAGTGTGTGTCTGTGTGAGAGTGTGTGTGTATTGTGTGTGTGTGAGAGCGTGTGTGTGAGTGTGAGTGTGTGTGTCTGTGTGTGCATGCACGTGCACCACACCCCCAAGATCACCAGGGAGCTTCTTAGTCCTTGTGGAGGGTGCCCCCCCCAGCCCTCCCTGTTCCCTGCCAGGTCCGGGGTCTCCATGGAGCACCAGCTCCAGATCCCATTGCCAAGCCTGGAAGCCTGGCTGTCAGCCCCCGGTGACGCAGGGTCTTTGCGTGTCTCGGAGTCTTCCATGAAGCAGCTGGCTGGAGGAGGCCCCGGAGACCATGGGATGGAGACACTGGCTCTCCTCCCTGTGCCCTCTCGGCCACCCAGTCCACGCCCTGCTCTCTCCTGGACCTCCGGCAGAGGCCGTCTCGCAAGCTGAGCGGCCTTTTGTGTTTCTTTGGGGGCAGTGGGTGGGGCAGTGGATAGAGCGCAGGGTCTGGGGTGAAGAAGACCTGGGTTCGCATCCGGCTCAGAACTTCCCAGCTCACTGTCCAAGTTCCCCCGGCCATGAAATGGCCGTAAAAGCAGCAGCTTCTCAGGTTTGTGGAGAGGATCACATGAGACGGTGCTTGTAGAGCACACGGTAGGCACCAGGTTGGTGCCGTTTCCTTCCCTTTTCACAGATGGTGGAGGCTGGCGAGCCCTCACTTCGTAAAACCCGCACACGGCGACCATGAAACGACAGGTGAAAAAACACCATGGGCCCGGGCTCGCGGGGTTTCCTACGGTGGCCCCGGGCCATAAGGGAAGTGGCGGAACACGGGGCATTTGCAGCTAAGCCCTCATTGGAAGCATAAACGTCAATGCGGGTCCGCTTGATGCGATGTCTGCTCGGTCTGGAGCGGGAGGAGCCACAGTCCGGACTGGGACTCCCGGCTTCATTTTGGCATTCTGGCTACAAACGAGCCCAGGTACATCCTGGAGTAGCATCAGCAGAAAGGGGGTTTCCCCAGGTCTCTTCAGAGAGGTCGGAAAGGGAGGGGGTTTATGGGGAAGGTGACAAAATCACTCCCAGGGACACGTCTCCCAGCACTCCGGAGGGCAGCAACCAACACCCTTCGGGAGAGAGAGTGGGATATCTTGTGTTCCCCGCAAAAGCAGGACAAAGGGGAACGCTGAAGAGCTTGGCAAGATCCTATGAATCACTTTAACACAGGTGTATCTTCTGTGTGAAAATGGGCCCCCAGGAAGGGAGCAACAGTGGAAAACGTGGCCTGGAGCAAGGCGAAGCAGCTGGTCAGGGGCTTATTTAGAGATATAACAATTCAAGAAGAGAGCAGGAAAGGCTGGGCTTGATCAACACCTTATAACTCCGGCCAAGGATCACTCTCCCCAAAGAGGGCGGAAATAACTGGACGCCAACAGGAGAGTCGTGCCGGAATTGGGCGTCATGCAGACATCTTCAGAAGGCTGGGTCAAAGGTCCAAGAGGGAGCTAATTACAAGCAAGATGAAATGACCCTGCACATGACCACAGCTTCCAGCCTAGCCCAATCAAAGCAGCAATGGCCATGAAAAATCGGAGAGAAACTCAATTTTGTGTGTATGTATATATGTAGGAGTAGAAACAGTACATACATCTAATGGGGGTCAGATGCAGGAACTTGCTTGGTGGATGCAACTTCTCCTTGGGGATGACACTAGAGAGAATCTGGATGACCTGACAGGAAGTGCCTGGGAGAGCCCACATGGACTCCTGCTTCACCACATGGGGAAGGGAAGGCTCCTGAAAGGAGAAAAGGTCTCTCAGCTTTCAGTGATTTCTTCTACCCCTTAGCTTCACTCGCATCAGAGGAGTCCATGTGGGTAGGGGGAAGCCCTCGGGGGTTCATAACTCCATGAAACAGGCCCCAACCCTCAGCCTTTGCCTTTATTCTCTATCTGTTCCAAGAGAGAGTTCCATCTTGGGAGTGTTGAGGAATAGGAATCCAGGCTGGGTTTTATGCCCAATGTAGCAGCAATGCCCTGCAGCTCAAGGGGCTCGGGGAGCGACTTCAGGACCCTCCTGTGCGAACGATTCCCCGGCACTCCATCTGGGTAAGAACTTGGGGGAACCAATGTTATGGACAACTGAACTAATGATGAGCCAAACACTCGTCTCCCAGACGAGTGTCCTGAGAGGTCACCTACTGAGGGTTGGGGGAAGCGATTGTATAATCGTTCCCATGCTACCTGTAGAGTCATTGAAACTAATTAAGTAATTAAATGGAATTGGGTGCTAGGTACTGGCTTAGCCAACTGGGACTGAATCTCCCAAAGTCACCTCAGAACCCTCACGAAGCCTCTTTGGAACCCTAGGGGTGAGGTGACCAACCTGGCTCTGAGAGAGGGAGTCAGTGTCCATGGACACTCCATGGCTGTGGAAAGAAGCTATGACACTTCAGCCTGCCTCTGAATCCCAAGCACATTTGCTGAATTAGAGGTAACACAACTTTAGAGTTGAATTTTTTCATTATTTTTTTCTGGTTATTCGTGTATATTAACTTCCTAAATACACATCTCTTCATGAATCATATTGGGAAGGAAAAATTGAAGAGGAAAACCATGAGAGGAAAAAAAAAACAGAAAAAAGTGAACCTCGCATGTGTTGATTTACATTCAGTCTCCACAGTTCTCTCTCTGGATGCAGATGGCGTTTTCTATCCAAAGTTTATTGGGATTATTTCTATCCAAAGTATTATTGGATCACTGAACTGCTCAGTCTTTCAGAGTTGATCATCGCATGCTCTTGCCAGTGTATTCCTGGTTCCCCTTGTTTTGCTCAGCATCAGTTCCTTTTTTTTTATTATAGCTTTTTATTTACAAGATATATGCATGGGTAATTTTTCAGCATTGACCTTTGCAAAACCTTCTGTTGCAACTTTTCCCCTCCTTCCCCCTACCCTCTCCCCCAGTTGGCAGGTAGACCAATACATGTTAAATGCTAAAGTATATGTTAAGTACAATACATGTATACATGTCCATACAGTCATTTTTAGCATCAGTTCTTGTAAATCTTTCCAGGCTTTTCTAAAATCAGCTTGTTCATCATTTTTATAGAACAATAATATTCCATTACTTTCATATTCCATAACTTGTTCAGCCTTTCTCCAACCGATGGGCAGCTACTCATTTTCTAGTCCTTTGCCACCACACAAAGGGCTGCTACAAACATTTTTGCACGTGTGGGGCTTTTTCCCTTGATTTCCTTGGAGTTCAGACCCAGTAATGGCGCCGCTGGGTCAAGGGTATGCCCCATTTGAAATCGTCCCAAATTGCTCTCCAAAATAATCAGATCCGTTCACAACACCACATGCCCAGTTTTCCCACATCCCCTCCAACATTTATCATTATCCTTTCATGAAAGGGTCAGTGGTTGAAAGTATTTCCAAATGACTCTAAATGTTATCTGTATCTTCCCAGATATGACTGAGAAGACTTTCACCTCTCTTAATTCTTTTACTCACATCCTTAACTCTATGACATGCTGATGATTATGACCTTTGAATTACGACCCATCCTTAACGAAAACCCCAGACACACTGTGCTGACCTCGTATGTCTGGGAACCTGGGATGGTATACCAAGCCCGATGCTGGTAGCCATTTACCGCTTCTGTCTGAATCAGAAGTTTCTGCAGATCCGCAGCAAGAGAAGGCAGCAGACCCTGAGGTCCTTTCTCGAACTGAACTGCCTAGCGTTCCGGCCCTACTGCAGAGAGCGCAGCTCTGGGCTGGTCACGTTGTTGGAATGCCGTGTGAATACTTTGCCAGAAAGACGGCTTTATGAGAACTCACCCATGGCAAGTTCTCACTTGCCCATACAAGGTCACTCTCAAGGTCTCCCTTAAGAACTTTAGACTTGATTGCATGACAAGGGAGATTCTGCCTTCATCAGAGAAGGGGCTGTGCTCTGTGAGCCAAGCAGAATCGAATTGGCTCATCAACAGCACAGAATGCACAAAGCTAGAGCGCCCACCCCAAATGTCCCGGGGGCTATTTGTGTACAACCTGTGACAGAGCGGTCCGAGTTCGGATAGGCTGATCAGCCACAGTCAGACACCCAGTAACTCAGTTCTAGCACAGTGATGTCATTTTGGTGACTAGCACAGTGATGTCATTTTGGTGACTCAGTTCTAGCACAGTGATGACATTTTGGTAATTCAGTTCTAGGACAGTGATGTCATTTTGGTGACCCAGTTCTAGCACAGTGATGACATTTTGTAACTCAGTTCTAGCACAGTGATGACATTTTGTAACTCAGTTCTAGCACAGTGATGACATTTTGGTAATTCAGTTCTAGGACAGTGATGTCATTTTGGTGACTCAGTTCTAGCACAGTGATGTCATTTTGGTGACTCAGTTCTAGCACAGTGATGTCATTTTGGTGACTCAGTTCTAGGACAATGATGTCATTTTGTAACTCAGTTCCAGCACAGTGATGTCATTTTGTAACTCAGTTCTAGACGTGATGTCATTTTGATGTCTCAGTTCTAGCACAGTGATATCATTTTGGTGACTAGCACAGTGATGTCATTTTGTAACTCAGTTCTAGCACAGTGATGTCATTTTGGTGACTAGCACAGTGATGTCATTTTGGTGACTCAGTTCTAGGACAGTGATGTCATTTTGTAACTCAGTTCTAGCACAGTGATGTCATTTTGTAACTCAGTTCTAGACGTGATGTCATTTTGATGTCTCAGTTCTAGCACAGTGATGTCATTTTGGTAACTCAGTTCTAGCACAGTGACATCATTTTGGTGACTAGCACAGTGATGTCATTTTGTAACTCAGTTCTAGCACAGTGATGTCATTTTGGTAATTCAGTTCTAGGACAGTGATGTCATTTTGGTGACCCAGTTCTAGCACAGTGATGACATTTTGTAACTCAGTTCTAGCACAGTGATGACATTTTGTAACTCAGTTCTAGCACAGTGATGACATTTTGGTAATTCAGTTCTAGGACAGTGATGTCATTTTGGTGACTCAGTTCTAGGACAGTGATGTCATTTTGGTGACTCAGTTCTAGGACAATGATGTCATTTTGTAACTCAGTTCTAGACGTGATGTCATTTTGATGTCTCAGTTCTAGCACAGTGATATCATTTTGGTGACTAGCACAGTGATGTCATTTTGTAACTCAGTTCTAGCACAGTGATGTCATTTTGGTGACTAGCACAGTGATGTCATTTTGGTGACTCAGTTCTAGGACAGTGATGTCATTTTGTAACTCAGTTCTAGCACAGTGATGTCATTTTGTAACTCAGTTCTAGACGTGATGTCATTTTGATGTCTCAGTTCTAGCACAGTGATATCATTTTGGTGACTCAGTTCTAGCACAGTGACATCATTTTGTGATAGCACAGATGTCATTTGAACTCAGTTCTAGCACGTGATGTCATTTTGTGACTCAGTTCTAGCACAGGATGACATTTGTAACGTTCAGACAGCAGTCATTGTAACAGTTCCAGACAGGATGTATTTTGTAACTCAGTTCTAGACGTGATGTCATTTTGGATGTCTCAGTTCTAGACAGTGGATATCATTTGGTGACTCAGTTCTAGCACAGTGATGTCATTTGTGACTCAGTTCGACAGACTTTGACCAGTTTAGTGTCATTTTGTAACTCAGTTCTAGACGTGATGTCATTTGATTCTCAGTTCTAGCACAGTGATGTCATTTTGGTAACTCAGTTTCTAGCACGTGAATTCATTTTGGTATCAGCTAACGGTGATGTCATTTTGTAACTCAGTTCTAGCACAGTGATGTCATTTTGATCAGCTAGACGTGATGTCATTTGATGCTCAGTTCTAGCACAGTGATGACATTTTTGGTATCAGCTCGGATTCATTTGGTGACCCATTCGTTTTGGTGAAACTAGCACAGTGATGCATTTTGTAACTCGTTCTAGCACAGTGATGTCATTTTGGTGACTAGCACAGTGATGTCATTTTGTGACTCAGTTCTAGGACAGTGATGCATTTTGGTAATTCAGTTCTAGGACTGATTGTCATTTTAGGTAATAGTTCAGCACAGTGATGCATTTTGTAACTCAGTTCTAGCACAGTAATGCATTTTGTAACTCAGTTCTAGACGTGATGTCATTTTGGTTGACTCAGGTTCTAGGACAGTGATGTCATTTTGTAACTCAGTTCCTAGGACAAGTGATGTCATTTGGTAATTCAGTTCTAGGACAATGATGTCATTTTGTAAATCAGTTCCAACAGTGATGTCATTTTGTAACTCAGTTCTAGACGTATGTCATTTTTGTCTCAGTTCTAGACAGTGATGTCATTTTGAACTCAGTTCTAGCACAGTGAATCATTTTGGTGACTAGCACGTGATGTCATTTGTAACTCAGTTCTAGCACAGTGATGTCATTTTGGTACTAGCACAGTGATGTCATTTTGGTGAACTCAGTTCTAGACAGTGATGCATTTGGTAATTCAGTTCTAGGACAGTGATGTCATTTTGTAACCCAGTTCTAGAGTGATGCATTTTGTAACTCGGTTCTAGCACAGTGATGTCATTTGAACTCAGTTTCTAGCACAGTGCATTTTGGTGACTAGCACAGTGATGTCATTTTGGTGACTCAGTTCTGGACAGTGATGTCATTTTGGTAATTCTTTAGACAATGATGTCATTTTGGTAACTCAGTTCAGCACAGTGATGCATTTTGAATTCAGTTCAAGGACAGTAATGTCATTTTGGTAACCAGTTCTAGACGTGATGCATTTTTGTCTCAGTTCTAGCACAGTGATGACTTTGTACCTAGCACAGTGATGTCATTTTGTGCTCAGTTCTAGGACAGTGATGTCATTTGGTGACTAGTCACAGTGATGTCATTTTGGTGATTCAGTTCTAGGACAATGATGTCATTTTGTAACTCAGTTCCAGCACAGGTGATGTCTTTTGTAACTCAGTTCTGGACTGATGTCATTTATGTCTCAGTTCTAGACGTGATGTCATTTTGTGCTCAGTTCTAGCACAGTGAATCATTTTGGTGACTAGCACAGTGATGTCATTTTGTAACTCAGTTCTAGCACAGTGATGTCATTTTGGTGACTGGCACGGTGATGTCATTTTGTAGTTTGACTTCAGGATTTTCTAGGACAGTGATGTCATTTTGGTAACCAGTTCTGCACAGTGATGCATTTTGTAACTCAGTTCTAGACGTGATGCATTTTGATGCTCAGTTCTAGCACAGTGATGTCATTTTGGTACTCAGTTCTAGCACAGTGAACATTTTGGTGACTAGCAGGGATGCATTTTTAACTCAGTTCTAACAGTGATGCATTTTGTTAAACTAGCACAGGATGCATTTTGGTGACCAGTTCTAGCACGTGATGACATTTTGTCTAGTTCTAGCACAGTGATGACATTTTGTAACTCAGTTCTAGCACAGTGATGTCATTTTGGTGACTCAGTTCTAGGACAGTGATGTCATTTTGGTGACTCAGTTCTAGGACAGTGATGTCATTTTGGTAATTCAGTTCTAGGACAATGATGTCATTTTGTAACTCAGTTCCAGCACAGTGATGTCATTTTGTAACTCAGTTCTAGCACAGTAATGTCATTTTGTAACTCAGTTCTAGACGTGATGTCATTTTGATGTCTCAGTTCTAGCACAGTGATATCATTTTGGTGACTAGCACAGTGATGTCATTTTGGTGACTCAGTTCTAGACAGTGATGTCATTTTGGTGACTAGCACAGTGATGTCATTTTGGTGACTCAGTTCTAGGACAGTGATGTCATTTTGTAACTCAGTTCTAGCACAGTGATGTCATTTTGTAACTCAGTTCTAGACGTGATGTCATTTTGATGTCTCAGTTCTAGCACAGTGATGTCATTTTGGTAACTCAGTTCTAGCACAGTGACATCATTTTGGTGATTGCTCATGATGTCATTTGTAACTCAGTTCTAGCACAGTGATGTCATTTTGGTGACTCAGTGTCTTAGCACCAGTTGATGACATTTTGGTAATTCAGTTCTAGGACAGTGATGTCATTTTGGTGACCCAGTTCTAGCACAGTGATGACATTTTGTAACTCAGTTCTAGCACAGTGATGACATTTTGTAACTCAGTTCTAGCACAGTGATGTCATTTTGGTGACTCAGTTCTAGCACAGTGATGACATTTTGTAACTCAGTTCTAGCACAGTGATGACATTTTGTAACTCAGTTCTAGCACAGTGATGACATTTTGTAACTCAGTTCTAGCACAGTGATGACATTTTGTAACTCAGTTCTAGCACAGTGATGACATTTTGTAACTCAGTTCTAGCACAGTGATGACATTTTGTAACTCAGTTCTAGCACAGTGATGACATTTTGTAACTCAGTTCTAGCACAGTGATGACATTTTGTAACTCAGTTCTAGCACAGTGATGACATTTTGTAACTCAGTTCTAGCACAGTGATGACATTTTGTAACTCAGTTCTAGCACAGTGATGACATTTTGTAACTCAGTTCTAGCACAGTGATGACATTTTGTAACTCAGTTCTAGCACAGTGATGACATTTTGTAACTCAGTTCTAGCACAGTGATGACATTTTGTAACTCAGTTCTAGCACAGTGATGACATTTTGTAACTCAGTTCTAGCACAGTGATGACATTTTGTAACTCAGTTCTAGCACAGTGATGACATTTTGTAACTCAGTTCTAGCACAGTGATGACATTTTGTAACTCAGTTCTAGCACAGTGATGACATTTTGTAACTCAGTTCTAGCACAGTGATGACATTTTGTAACTCAGTTCTAGCACAGTGATGACATTTTGTAACTCAGTTCTAGCACAGTGATGTCATTTTGGTGACTCAGTTCTAGCACAGTGATGTCATTTTGGTGACTCAGTTCTAGCACAGTGATGACATTTTGTAACTCAGTTCTAGCACAGTGATGACATTTTGTAACTCAGTTCTAGCACAGTGATGACATTTTGTAACTCAGTTCTAGCACAGTGATGTCATTTTGTAACTCAGTTCTAGCACAGTGATGACATTTTGTAACTCAGTTCTAGCACAGTGATGACATTTTGTAACTCAGTTCTAGCACAGTGATGACATTTTGTAACTCAGTTCTAGCACAGTGATGACATTTTGTAACTCAGTTCTAGCACAGTGATGACATTTTGTAACTCAGTTCTAGCACAGTGATGACATTTTGTAACTCAGTTCTAGCACAGTGATGACATTTTGTAACTCAGTTCTAGCACAGTGATGACATTTTGTAACTCAGTTCTAGCACAGTGATGTCATTTTGTAACTCAGTTCTAGGACAGTGATGTCATTTTGGTGACTCAGTTCTAGACGTGATGTCATTTTGGTGACTCAGTTCTAGCACAGCAATGTCATTTTGGTGACTCAGTTCTAGCAGTGATGTCATTTTGGTGACTCAGTTCTAGCACAGTGATGTCAGTTCTATCACAGCGATGTCATTTTGGCGACTCAGTTCTAGACGTGATGTCATTTTGGTCCTCTTCAAGAATGAAGGACAAAAACCCACTAATGAAAACGCAAGCAAGGAAAAGTGGTCCAGCTCTCCCTAGGTGTGGACAGCTGTATGCACTCCCACCTGAAAGATGTGGCCCCTACAACCCCCCCCCCCCATGATCCTTGTTTTCTGATCACCAGAAAAAGATGCTTCCAACAAAGCATCCTGGGGTGGAGGGAATGTCTGTGTGTTTTACAAGGGGTCAGGGAGATCTAAGGGGGATTTTTGGTCCAGAGTCCTTGAGGATTAACATGATGAAGGGAATAGGTCAGGGAGTTCACTGGGGCCATTATGGATGATTGAGAGAAGATCCACTGCCAAGGAGGACTCCAAATTGTGTTTGGAGTGTTTGGCATATTCCTGGAAGCTCCAGGGGGTAAACTGTGTGATCTGCAGTCACCCAGATCTCTCTCTCTCTCTCTCTCTCTCTCTCTCTCTCTCTCTCTCTCTCACACACACACACACACACACACATGTGCACACACATATACATACACAGACACACAGATACACACATGTGTACACAAACATACACACATACACAGAGTGCGCATTCAGTCCATGAGCACCTTGGACAGACCCTACACAAGGATTGCGGGGGGGGGACCATCACAGGGAAATCAGGCAGTGTTTCCCTGATCCCAAACTGCTCCTTCCCTTCAAAGCCCATCAGGACCAAGATCCTCTCCGCTTCTCTTTGGCTGTGAGTCACAGACTCCCAAAGCGGGGAGAGCCAGGCTGGAGCCTATTAGTGATGATGACTTCCATACGAGAAGGGGCGTTCAGAGATCACGGAGACGGGTACGGCTGGGAAACAGCGGGTTCAGGGGGGAGTGAGAACAAGGGGTAGCAGATGGGCAGCCTGCACTCATCACTGGTACCTTAGAAGCATTCAAAGAACCAGAGGAAAGCCTCCACCACACTGGGAGATCTTTTACAGAGAACTCATAGACAGACAAAGATAAGAATGGCACACGAGGAGATCCCCATGTGCAGGCTGTAATCTGCACTGGTGGACTGAGTGTCCACCCCTGAGGGGTCAGCATCCTCCCGTGGCCTCAGGTCCATGTGCACAGCTCAGAGTGGTTCATTTTACCCCTTGGCCCACCATCTTCTCCACACCCCTCTTGGTGCTCTGTGTTGCCGTCTTTGCATTCCCCAGTGATGGCTATACTTGTTCTGTGGGGACAAAAGAAGGCGGGAACTTTTTTTTTTTTTTTTTAAGAAAAACTCCATAAAATTGTTGCTTTTCCTTGGTCTGGGGCCCAGGAGACCCTGAGATCTCTATAGTTGGTCTTGGTCTGAAAATGGAAATGGGGCTAATTACCTGGCTTCTAACACTACCTGTGGAAAGCCTGGGCCCAGCTGCCCATACCACGCCTTCTCAGTGCCATGAGATGGGAGGAGGCCCATTCCCCCGCTTTCACAACAGCCGGCCTGCTGTCCCAGAGAGGGATCAGGTCCAGGGCTGAGTGCAAACCCTTGCGGGAGAAGGGTGGGCGGGACAATCAGAGGCCCACTTTGCAGCATGGTACAGTGGCACTGGCAAGGGGTGGGACATTATGGGCCAGATCATAGGGCATTGCAGGTCCCCAGCCTGTGCCTTCTGCCAGGTTTGGCACCCTCAAATGTGGGACTAACCCTTGGGAAGCACTGGCCCGCTGGGAGGGCTCCCAGGTGAGGGCCTCCACAGGCAGTTGGGGGAGGGGACTGGATTTTGTCAGGGTTACCTTGTAAAACCTGAGAATCAGGACTCCTGAAAGTCAAGGGGCCCAAGGCCCCCTCAGCCTGCTTGGGCAGAGGAGCAGTGGGGTGGGGGGGGAGACAGACAACCTGGCTCCTCTCACCTAAGTGATGTCACAGGCTCTGTGACCATTTACAAACATGGTAAGCACAGCTCCTTCTGGCTACCCCTCCCCCTTTCCCAGAGGAGCCCCCCACAGGTCCTCAGGGAAGGGAGGGAAGAGCCCGTCACAGGAGAATTAGATGGTCGACTATGGCCCGTCCCTCTCGGGGTTCGTCTGTCAGGAGCAGAAGAGGCTTTGACCCCAGGAGGGGTCAGGGGGATGGAGGATGGGGAGAGCTGGGGAGACAGTAGGGGCCAAAGGGCAGAGAGAAGGCCAAAGGCTGGTTCTGCCTCCCAGGGAGCCCCTTGTCGTGATGGAGCCCAGGGGGGACGCCAGTACGGGAGGAAGCAGGGCAGAAGAGGGGTGCCGTTCAATGGATTCTGGGCAAAATGTCATCTGTGCAAAGGACTCTGGGGCTGCCGCTCCTCTGCCCTCACTTTAGGCTCAATCCCATCTTCCATTGCAAACTGGGTGTGTGACGGGCCTTTCAAAGGCTTGCTCTGCTTCTTGGCAAAACGTCCCCCAACCCCCCAGTCTTCCCAGAGTCCTCGCCGGCGCCCCTGAAATGTCTGGCGCCCGGCGAGTGGAGGGAGCGGCGCAAGCTTTCTGCCCGCCGACGCCCACCTTAGCGAGCGCTGCACTTGTTTGGCTAAGGCTGCTCGCCTTGACCCCCAGCTTTAAACCCTTGGCCTTTATTAATCACGTGTTTCCTGAATCAAAGGGAATATTTGTGGAGGGGAAAATTGTTCCGGGCCGCGAAGGGGCCGAGCGCCGGCAGACAGGCCCAGATGACAAATCGCCCCGCGTGATGCCCGGGGTTCATCCAGCTGCTCGGCCCCAGCTGACGTGATTGATGGTGTTGATGTTTTAAATGGCCCTCAGGCCTGCCCGGGCGAAGGGCCGAACAAAGTCCTTCAGAGCGGGAGGAGGCGGCTCGGCCCAGCATCTGGCCGGGGGCTGCGCGGTCCTGATTACAGGGAGCCTGGGCGGCCGTCTGCTTTCTTTCCAAGTGAGACGAAAACTATTTTCTGGGCAGGAATGAGTGGGGCCACGGAAGGTCTGGCCGGGCCTTGTGATCACCCAAATCCCCCTGTAACTGGACACCCTCCGCGCTTAGAACAACAGCGTGGCCGGCCTTGAGATCAATCCGCGCCTGGCCCACACCTCCGCGCTCCGCTCCCCGCTCCCCACTTCCCACTCTGCATCTCGGTTCCCACTCCGCGACCCGCCCCCGCAACCCGCGCTCTGCTCCCCACCCCGGTCCCCGCCCCGCGCCCGCACCCCACTCCGCTCCCCGCTCTGCGCCGGGCCTACGAGAAAATAAAGTCCACAGGGTCCACCTGGAACAAAACTCGGCCCTTCGGCCTAATGACTGCAAAGAAGGCCGTCTTGCCGTCGTTATTGTAATAGTCCGAGTCGGGAGGGCTGGAGTCTAGCGGGAAGGGACCTGGGGACCACTCGGTACCGCCTCCTCTCCAGCAGAGCAAAGAGCAGAAAGCCTGAAAGGACGGGGCTCCCTCGGGAGGCCGCCCCCGAAGGAAGGGCAGTGGGGGAGAGGGGCACAGAGCTCACACCTGCTGCTCGGACATAGCCAAGAGGCAGCCAGACTTCTCCAGAGCTCCCCGAGGGCCGGCCCTGGCCTCGGCAGCACCGGAATTCACACCCAGCCATGCTGCGAGACCCGGGGCAAGTCTGCCTCAGTTTCCTAATCTCCCAGATGGATACGATAACATCACCTGCCTCCCAAAGTGGTCCCGAGCATTGGTCCTGCTTGTAAAGCCCTCCACAAGCCTGCCCCGCCGTGTAAACGCCAGCCGCTGTTGTTGCTCCTGCTACTGCCACCACTGCCCCACCACTATCCGCTCCTTTAGACCCATTCAGCACAGTCCAGCAGAAGGAATCCACACCCACCTGATTCTGCCTGCCCCCCCCCCCCCCCCCCCCCCCCCCCCCGCTTGCACTGATGGAGCTAAAGAGCGTTCCAGAGCCACCACCTCTGCACTGCCCCAGTCACCACCTTTGCATTGATGGGACCCTCCAGCAGCCCAAGTGGCTTTGAGTATCCCCCCCTTAGGGTCTGGTTACACTCCATGACATTTATCTGCTCCTTTTTGCCCAGCTCTTTGCCCCAGGAGGACAGACACCCCTCCCTTTCTGGCTTCCGGTCACAGAAGAGGCCGTGGGCATTTCTGGCCCAGAGGTCCCTCTGTCTGTCCCTCAGACAGGACTGGCCGGGTGCCCCCTGGCTCTAAGGGAATGTGCGTTTAGGCAGCGTCACTCTGCTCTCAGCACCGTCCCGCACTCAGTGGGGCTGGGGGATAGTCGGCTTTCCTCCATCTGGGAATCCCAGAACATGGAAGCACCAAGAACAGACCCAGGGGCTTTCCAGCCCATTACCCTAGGCTCCGAGCAGAACCCCTTGGCCACTCCCTCCCTTCTCTCTGCCAAGGGAGCCAAGGGGCAGAGTTGGGGTCGGGTATTACCTCTTGCCTGGAGTTTTGAACCCTAATTGACCCCCTTGACCCAAGCCTCTCGCCTGCCCAACTCCTCCATCTAGCTGACCTCCTAATCTTCCCAAAGTCCGGGTCTGATCTTATCAATCCTGACCCAGGCCCACAACTCAGGCCCATCCTCCAAACGGAATATCCCCCCACCTTGGACCCAAGGGCCAGGGATGCGTGGCTGCTAAGATGTACGTGTGGGCAGCCTTGGCCCTCACTGCTCTCCTGCATCCTCAGAGGGGAGCTGGGCCTTCTTCCTCCGGTAGGTGTTGCCAAGTGGCCCGCTAAAGGTTGGACCAACTGTGTGGGAAGAGAGACGCGGCTCCAAGACATCCAACTTCATCTCTGCCGCCTGACCCTCTCCTGTCCTCCAGGCTCCTCCTTGTAACTAGTCAGCCACAGCATCCATGGAGCCCTCCCCGAGAGCTCTGGCTCTCTCTTTCCATCCCTTGAACCCAGATCCAAAGGAGGCCCTGCCTCCTGCTGTAGGGTAGTAGAGGGGGCTGGGGAAGCGCCCTCAGCACGGTGAGGGGGCCCATGTTCCCATCCTCTCTTGGCCACAGCTTCTCAGTACCTTCAAGTCCTTTGGATTCTCGGCTTCTCGTGGTTTTCTTGTTCTGTTTTCCACATGCTTGGAAATGTCCAAGCCCAGTTGGGGCTGCTTCGGGCCTGGCTGCTGGAGTTCCTTCTTGCGGTCTTGGTCCTGACTTTTGGGGCGACTGGAACAGATTCTTGTGGTTTTCTTGGTCTGGCTGGCAAATCCCTTCGAGCGCAGTAGGACTCTTGCCAGAGTCTAAGCTTATTTTCAACAGCGAAGCAGCCTGGCCAGGCCTTGCCCCCTTATGAGCACCAGAAAGGCTTTTCAACCCTCCTTGGGAGGGTTGGGAGTTTTTCCCTTTCCTCTGCCTGTGGCAATGCCCCAGAGCGCGGCACCCCCTTGGTCAGCCCCAGAGCGCGATACCCCTATTGGACACATACTTAACTCTCTCTCCTTCCTTGATCTTACAGTCACCCCCCTGCTTGGGGAACAACTTGAAGCCTCTTTCTTCTATAACTCACTTGCAGAACCAGAAGAGTCCCATTGGTGCTCGCCTTCTCTGGGCATCTTTTCTCCTGGATGAACCATCCCTCCTTGGACCCCAGGAGGAATGTCTCTGGCTCCTCAGAAGTCTACTCCGGACTCTCCTGGGAAGCTCATCAGGTGGATGTGTGTGTGAGTGTGAGTGTGTGTGTGTGTGTGTGTGTGTGTGTGTATGAATGTATGTGTGCGTGTATATGTGAGTGTGTGCATCTCTGTGTGTGTATGTGTGAGTGTGAGTGTATAAGTGAGTTTGAAAGTGTGTGTGTGTATGTGTGAGAGTGTGTGTGTGTGTGTGTGTGAGTGTGTGTGTGTGAGTGTGAGTGTGTGTGTGCGTGTGCATGCACGTGCCCACATCAGGACCCTGGATTTCATCGATGGAGAGAATTCTCATTTGGGGCAGATTGGGAGCTTTCTGTGGCTCGCAGCCTGAGAGATGCAAGCCATCAGGAGCCACCTTGGGGTTGGGGGCGGCATCAGTTGATCACATGCCCAGGAAGGTCAGGGACAAAACTGGTTTTTGCTTTTCCCGGTTCTGAGGAGGGCCTTGTCAGATGCTCACAAATCGGCCCATCCAATTGCATGTTAAATTGGAGAAGATGTCCCTCTGTTTTGGTTTCTCCACGTGGATGGTGGCCAGGGCCGGAGTCTTCCCAGAAGACTTGGCCAATTTGAGCCCGAGGAGGTCCATGAGCATCCGGGAAGCTCCAATGATTCGGGGAACAACTTCGGGGAAAACACTCCATCTGTGGCAACAGGAGCTGGTGCCTGTGCGTTAGGTTGTCGAGCAAAAGGCCCAGGGAAGGGAATGGGCTCCGGCCCACCCTGAGCAGCCTCCCCAGCATCTCCGAACAAGTGATCCCACCTCTTTTGAGACTTTTCCTCCTGAATGAACAAAGTCAGCACCGCACACTTTCTCTCCGGGGCTGCCTTATCCAAACCCTTCATCAAGTCTCGTTCTTCCGCGTCTGCTCTCCAATTTGCCCATCTTTTAGACAGCACGGCGCCCGTTTCCCCCAGCTCTGCCAGAGTACAGGGAGAACGATCCCCACTCTGCCTCTATTACTCAATCTTCCTCTCTGGAATTGACAAGAGCCGCCTGGACCTCCTTTGGTCTTTGAAGAGCTTGCCATTTCTGCCTCCCATTCTTCCCGGCCCCTTCCCACTCTCCCCAAAGTCCTTCCAGTGCCTGCCTCTGCCTGCCTCAGTTTCTTCATCTGTAAAATGGAGTACACAGCAGCATCTCCCTCCCACAACTGATGTGAGAATCAAATGAGATAATATTTAGAGGGCCTTTGCCCGGTGCCTGGCACATAGGAAGCACTGTTATTATTTATTATCCTTTACCTCATACAAAGTGGACACTGCCTGCCTCCCAGCTCCAGACAGGTCCTCCCTGGGGTCCTTCCTTGGGATCACATTTGGCTCTTCCTTCTCTCCCCCCTTCACTGTGCACACCCTCAAGGTCTGGTCCCTCTCCTCTGTCTTCAGGCTTCCGGGTAAGGACTCCCCCTTCACCTTAAGCCTCGGCAGCTAACCTCCAGGCCTCCTTGCCCTTGTCTGTAAGTGTAAGGCCTCCATGAGGTCCTGCTCCTTGCCATGTGGGATGCCCAAGTCCAGCATGGGAAGAGTGGACTCCATCTCCACCCTTCCCTTCCCTCTGGCTTTGCCGCCTCTCTGCTCCTCTTCCTCCTTCCTTCTCCACATCCCTCCCATTGCCAGGCTTGAATCTTCACCTGATCTTTGGCTCTTCCTTCCTCTCTCATTCCCCACCATCACCCCCATAGACCATCAATCCCTGTCTTCTGTCTGTCCGACTTCCATGGAGTTGGACACTGCACCTGTTGGACACATGGAGTCGTTCACTGCACCACAGGACCCCGGCCTTGGGAAGCCCGGAGGCTGGAAAGGGAGGAGGAGCCTGGGTCATGTGGGACTTTGAAGGCCAAACAGAGCATTTTGTACTTACTCCTGAGGCCACAGGGAGACCCTAGGAGTTTTGGAGTAGAAAGAACAATGCGGTCAGATCTGGGCTTTAGGAAAATCACTTTGGTGGCTGGAGGGAGGATGGAGATTTGAGATAGGCCGACTCATCAATGCCAGATAAATTCTAAATTCTGGTCAGGAAAGCCAAGACACAGTCACAGAGAGTCATCTGTCTAGCCCAGAGGAGCTTAGAGAGACAGATTTGTGGACACTGGGATGGGAAGCGGCCAGGAGGGCATTTGCAGCAATGGCAGCTGGAGGGCCTTCCAGTGGCCAGCCACTTTTGGAAAGGAACTCAACTCAGAGCATCAGGAAAGCCTGTGTAAAAAGAGAACTCAGCAGATGCCTGAACTAGCACCTGAAGCTTTAGCTGGCAGCTTTAGCCTGGTCCAGGTCCCAGACTCACAGCAGAGAGGTGCAGTCTCCAGGGGAGTGGAGTTTCACTGTTACTGAGCAAGGAACAAGTTCTGGGAAAGAACTTGTCTCACTAATACATTGTTGGTGGAATTGTGCACAGATTCACCCATTTTGGAGAGCAATTTGGAACTATGCTCAAAGGGCTATCAAACTCTGCATACCCTTTGACCCAGAAGTTTTTCTACTGGGCTTATACCCCAAAGAGATCATAAAGAAGGGAAAGGGACCTGTATGTGCACAAATGTTTGTGGCAGCCCTGTTTGTAGTGGCTAGAAACTGGAAACTGAGTAGATGCCCATCAATTGGAGAATGGCTGAATAAATTGTAGTATATGAATATTATGGAATATGACTGTTCTGTAAGAAACAACCAGCAGGATGGTTTCAGAAAGGCTTGGAGAAACTTACATGAACTGATGCTGAGTGAAATGAGCAGAACCAGGAGATCATTATATACGTCAACAACAATACCGTCTGAGGATGTATTCTGATGGACGTGGCTCTTTTCAAATGATCCAGACCAGTTCCAATGACTTATGATAAGAGAGCTGTGAGAACTGAGTGAGGAGACAACAAAGCGTTTTCACTCTTTTTGTTAGTGTTTGCATTTTATTTTCTTTTTCATTTTTTCCTTTCTGATCTGATTTTTCTTGTGCCACAGGACCCTAGTATAAATATGTTCATACATGCTGGATTTAACATATATCTTAACATGTATAACAATATTGGATTGCTTGCCATCCTAGAGGAGGAGGTGGGGGGAAGGAGGGGAAATTTTGGAGCATAAGGTTTTGCAAGGGTATTGTTGAAAAATTACCCATGCATATATTTTGAAAACAAAAAGCTTTATTAAAAAAGATAAAGAGGGAAAAAAAGGAAAAAAGAAAGAACTTCTCTGCCTGAACCCAGAAGCAGAAGCAGAAGCTGAATCTTAACCTCTGACTCTGCACATCCCCTTACAGCAGAATCACCAGCATTTGTCTAAGGAAATTCATCCACACCCAAGGCAAGAGACCCACTCTGGCTAGGTCTGTGCCGACCTGGGACCTGGAGGGCAGGGAACAGCCTTCTCCCAGATCACACCACTCTAGGAGTACTGAAAACCTGCAGCCCTCCAGACGAAGCTGCAATAGCAGCAGGAGGACACAAAAGAGGAAAGCTCAGGCCAGGTAGCCCTCCCAGGCCAAGACATCAGCTGAAGAAGGCGCAAATACCAAGAAAACCCAACCATAAAGAGCTCTCTGGAGACAGGGAAGCTCAGAATGCTGACACAGAAGATATTCACTTTCCTTGCCTCCAAAGAAAGCCCCCCCCCAAAAAAAAAAAACCCCAGCAGATTAGACACAAGTCCAACAAGAATTCTGCAGAAAAGGGAAAGAGATTGAACAAGAGCCAAAGAAAGAATTGGTTTGTTTTTTTTTAAAAAAACCAAATGTGAGCTTTGGAAAAAAAGGTATGGAACTGGACCGAGGCAGGCTAATGACGCCATAGAACATCTTCTGAATTCCCATCCATTCTTCCTATCTGTTGGAAATTCAACCATTGTTGGAAAAAAAAAATTGCTGTGAATATTTTCCTTCAAATCAGTCATTTCTCTGTTAATTCGGAAGGCATTTGTTTGTGGAAAAGCCTCTCAATTCTAGGTCATCAAAATTGTCCCCGGTCTCCTTTGTTCCCACCTTAAAGCCTTTGTTAAACACTAATTCTTGCCCTAACCTCCTGTGAAAGGTTTCTCCTCCCCTTCTGTTCACATTTGATTATCGAATGATTGTTTCCAGTTAGGCCATATGTACATTTGGATTTCATTGTGGTATATGGTGTAAGACACTGGATGAAACCAATTTCCCCAGATTGCCCCAAAAAAATTTTTCAAAGGGAAGATTGGTGTTTTTTTTTAAAAATGGGTTTGGAATTATTTACTCCCCCCCCCTGCCCTTTCTTCTATCCCCTCCCTTCTTCCTTCTTTTTCTCCCCCCTTTTTTTTCCCCCCCCTTTTTCCTTCCCCTTTCTCCTTTTTCCCCCTTTTTAAACCCCTTTCTCCTTTCTTTCTCCCTTTTTCCTTCTCCTTTTTCCCCCTTTTTTTTTTCCTTTCCCTTTTTCGTTTCTGTTTTCCCCCCCTTTTTCATTCTCCATTTTTTTCTTTTTTTTTTATTTCTCCCCTCTTTTTTTCTTTTCTCCTTCCTTTCCCCTTTCCTTTTTTCTTCCTCCCCTACCCCCTTTCTGGCTTTTTTCCCTCCTCTCTTCTTTTCCCTTTTCATTCGGCTTTTGTTTTATGTACCTCTGTTTCTTCCCTTTCTCTCATTCTCTGTTCCTCTCTCTGTGTGTCTCTGTAGTGTTGAGTAAAACACAGGCACAGCTTAGCAATTCTCTGGCCAACAAGGTTTTCAGATAGGTAAATCAAGTTTCCATGGGAAGTAACAGATGAGGAACAAACAAACCACCATCCTGGAGAGGGGTCACCCCACTGGAGACAGCAAGAGCTCTCCTTCCCCTATCTCTGATCACCTTCGGTGACCACCGGTCCCTGCTGGTGGTTAGAGGTCAGAGGGACTGCCCAGCTGTCCGCTCCTCATGCCCGGGCCCCTTGGCCAGTGCTTTCCTTGCAAGTTCCTTATGTGTTTTACTTTTTGTACTCTTGTCCCCAGGGTCTCACCTGGAACCCGGCACACAGGAGCTACTTCATATTTAATCACTGGTTGGTTCTTCACTGGATTCCTTTATTGGATTCTTTATTGGATCACCCAAATAAAACTCCTTTTCCAAAGGTGGGGACAACCGTGGAATTGAGGTCACTCCCATTACCTTGGTAGGTCTCTCCCCTCAAAGGCAGGTCCCAGGTGCTTGAGGAAAATCACTTTGGCAGCTGGATGTAGTTTGGCCTGGTTGCGGGAAACAGACACCGGAAGGCGGAAGCCCAAGCGGGAACCCATCGGCAATGGCAGGAAAGGGCCGAGGGCCGGAGCAGATGAGTGACATGTTGTGAAGCTGGGAACTGGGCAGCTGGGGAGGGAGAGGAGGCCTTCGGGGGCCGGGAGGATCTCCCTTCAGCCTCCCCCAACGTGGCAGGATCTTTCTAGCAGCCTCCCCTTCCACTTGGGGGCCACCCTCCAGAGTCCTTCTCCCAGGGACCTCTGGCAGACTAGGCCGGTCGGGGTTCATCGTGCTCCAGAGGTGTCACCCCCCAGCTCCTTCCTGAAGCTCTTCATATATTTTTAAATTCATTTCCAATTCAGACTCCCCAATCCTCATTTTATCCCAGCTTTAATTAGGCAGAACAGATTGAAATTAAGTCTCATGGAATAACTTTACATGTTGTTGCTAACAATACTGCAATTTATTCCGCATGATTCTCCCCTACCTGGCTGCGTCACCCGCGCAAATGGGCGCCCGGAGAAGGGGTCTTCACCTTGGGCCCGGAGCTGGCGATGGCGCCGAATTAGTCACTGGCGGTGAGCCTCGTGACTGTGTCCCCTGTGGGCCCCGGCCGCTCTGGGGAGGGTTTCGGGAAAGGGAGGGGTGTTCACAGGAAGCGTGGGAGATTTGCATATGCAAATGCTCAAACCTGCCTGAAAGAAATAAATACCTCATTGTGAAATTAATTCACAATCAGCCACGGCCGCCAGAATCTATTTGCTGAAATAAATCAGCCAAAAATATTCTGGGCTGTGAAGTTTGCTTTGTGCCCTTTGGAGCAATGGGGGGGGTGGCTCCGAAGGCCAGGGAGGGCCCCAAGGCGGGGACCGCCACCGCCTGGGTCATCTGCCCGCACCCGCTGCGCCCCCCCTGTGGGGCCCGAACCATCCTCCTCCAGCTGGCGCCCGGCCCAGGGGCCCCCACATCCGCCAGCAAATCTCCCTGTCCCGGCCAGCCCCAAGGGTCAAAGTCCAAACCCCGCCAACTGGGAGTCAGGGACGCCCCAGGCTCGCCTGCACCTCCCTCAAATTCACCTAGCAACGTCCTCACCGGGGCACGCAGGGAGGCCCGGGCCAAGATGGCACCTCCCGCTCAGCCTCTGATGGCAAAAGGGCAGAAACCCTAATGGCTCAAGTCACCTTTGGCTACGACCAAGAAAGGAATGAGGGAGCACAAAGAAATGAATGAGTTACCAGAAGAAATGAATGAGTTAGCAGAAGAAATGAATGAGGGAGCAGAAGAAATGAATGAATTAGCAGAAGAAATGATTGAGGGAGCAGAAGAAATGATTGAGGGAGTGAGTTATCAGAAGAAATGATTGAGGGAGCAGAAGAAATGATTGAGGGAGCAGAAGAAATGATTGAGGGAGTGAGTTAGGAGAAAAAATGAATGAGTTAGCAGAAGAAATGATTGAGGAAGCAGAAGAAATGAATGAGTTAGCAGAAGAAATGAATGAGGGAGCAGAAGAAATGATTGAGGAAGCAGAAGAAATTAAGAAAAATGAATGAGGGAGCAGAAGAAATGATTGAGGGAGCAGAAGAAATATTGAGGGAGTGAGTTAGAGAAAAAAATGATTAGCAGAAGAAAATGATTGAGGAACAGAAAAATGAAGAGTTGAGAAGAAATGAATAGGGGAGAAGAAATTAATGGGGAAGCAGAAGAAATGAATGAGGGAGCAGAAGAAATGATTGAGGGAGCAGAAGAAATGAATGAGTTAGCAGAAGAAATGATTGAGGGAGCAGAAGAAATGAATGAGTTAGTAGAAGAAATGAATGAGGGAGCAGAAGAAATGATTGAGGGAGTGAGTTAGGAGAAGAAATGAATGAGTTAGCAGAAGAAATGATTGAGGGAGCAGAAGAAATGAATGAATTAGTAAGGAATGAGGGAGCAGAAGAAATGAATGAGTTAGCAGAAGAAATGATTGAGGGAGCAGAAGAAATGAATGAGTTAGCAGAAGAAATGATTGAGGGAGAAGAAATGAATGAGTTAGCAGAAGAAATGATTGAGGGAGCAGAAGAAATGAATGAGTTATCAAAAGAAATGAATAGGGAGCAGAAGAAATGATTGAGGGAATTGAGAAGAAATGAATGATTAGCAGAAGAAGGATTGAGGAAGAAAAAGAAAGGTTAGAGAAGAAATGAAATGAGGGCAAAGAAAGAATGAGGAGCAGAAGAAATGATTGAAGGAGCAGAAGAAATGAATTAGTTAGCAGAAGAAATGATTGAGGAAGCAGAAGAAATGAATGAGAGGGCAGAAGAAATGATTGAGGGAGCAGAAGAAATGAATGAGTTATCAGAAGAAATGAATGAGTTAGTAGAAGAAATGAATGAGTTAGCAGAAGAAATGATTGAGGGAATGAGTTAGGAGAAGAAATGAATGAGTTAGCAGAAGAAATGATTGAGGGAGCAGAAGAAATGAATGAGTTATCAGAAGAAATGAATGAGGGAGCAGAAGAAATGAATGAAGAAGCAGAAGAAATGAATGAGGGAGCAGAAGAAATGACTGAGGGAGTGAGTTAGGAGAAGAAATGAGTGAGAAAGCAGAAGAAATGAAGGAGGGAGCAGAAGAAATGAATGAGTTATCAGAAGAAATGAATGAGTTATCAGAAGAAATGAATGAGGGAGCAGAAGAAATGATTGAGGAAGCAGAAGAAATGATTGAGGGAGCAGAAGAAATGATTGAGGAAGCAGAAGAAATGAATGAGTTAGCAGAAGAAATGAATGAGTTATCAGAAGAAATGAATGAGTTAGCAGAAGAAATGAATGAGGGAGCAGAAGAAATGATTGAGGAGCAGAAGAAATGATTGAGGAAGCAGAAGAAATGAATGAGTTAGCAGAAGAAATGATTGAGGAAGCAGAAGAAATGAATGAGAGGGCAGAAGAAATGATTGAGGGAGCAGAAGAAATGATTGAGGAAGCAGAAGAAATGAATGAGTTAGCAGAAGAAATGATTGAGGAAGCAGAAGAAATGAATGAGTTAGCAGAAGAAATGATTGAGGAAGCAGAAGAAATGAATGAGAGAGCAGAAGAAATGATTGAGGGAGCAGAAGAAATGATTGAGGGAGTGAGTTAGGAGAAGAAATGAATGAGTTAGCAGAAGAAATGAATGAGGAAGCACTTATTCATCACTTGCCCTGCCCTGCAGCCAGACTCAAAAGCTCAAGGAAAAGTGGAGACAATTTGGACCCTCAGGGAGCTTCCTGTTGGGGGGGGGGGGGCTTTTTGGTGTGAGAAGTGTCCGGGAATGCTCACATTCCCGTGGAATATCCAGAAGAGGCAGGACTGCTCCCTGTAGTCGGCCCCCTGCACTGAACGGGAGCTCCCTCTCTGGGTGCTCCTGGGAGTTTCCCAGAACACCCCTGGGCAGGGCGCCTCCTTTCCTTCCCCTCCCCCCCACGGTCTCTCATCTCTGGGTTATGAGGCTGCTGGGATTGTTACTGTTACCACGGGAGTCTCCCCGCCACACCGACAGCCACTTTGTATCCACGCTGTATCTCTGGCCCCCTTGTGAGAACGCCGGCTTCTGGAGAGCAGCGACGACCTCATTCTCTGTACTTCCCAGGGCCCAGCACTGTGCCTGGCACACAGTAGGAGCTTAATACTTGTTGATTGGTTGATGACGCACTCACGTTTCCTCATCCTGGGTCTCTATAAGCCCCCCCGGAAGCCACCCAGCATAAGCCCTTTGAGACACAGGCAGGGGGCGTTACGTGGCTTGCCCACAGTGGCCAGCTGGTAACTGTCTCCGGCAGCATTTGAATCCAGGGCCTGCTGTGGTTGTCTCTGTGGGGCCTCGGAAAGTGAAAATGTCTTGGAAATTCTGAGCTTGGAGAAGGCCGGGCCGGTGCTCCCACTGGTGCTCTCCAGAGCCCCCGGCTGGTGTTCCCGGAGGGATCAGCGAGCCTCCGGGCCTGTGCCTCCCCTGGGAGGTATTCAGCAGAGGCTGATTTTTTGCAGCCTTCCTGAATGTTGTTCCCCGTTTTCCAGCCTCGTGGGCTGGTCAGGGCATCCCTTCTCCTGGAGAACAGCCCTCCCCCGGGCGGTGATGTCCCAGCACCCCGGGTGCTCACAGGGACAGGGGCTCGTGACTGGTGCTTTGTGACCGGCAATGGCCCAAGGGCAAGGTCACGGTGAGAAGTCAGAGTGGGGTGAGGAGGACAGAGGGAGCCGGAGGAACCACCAGGTCAGGGAGACCCTCCCTGTACGAGACAGATCACAGGAGCAGAGGGGGATGGGGAGGCAGCTGCTGACCTTGAGAACCGAGGTCTTCACCGCCCCCGCCCCCCCCCCCCAACAGTGACTGCCAGGAAAGGGCCTTTTCCTTCTTTGGGCCTGGCCTGGGCCAGGGATAACAAGGGCCTTTCTTTCAGAGAGAAGGCCAGGTGAAGGCTGACCTCCCCAGCAGCTCTGAAGCCTTCTCTCTCCCTTCCTGTACAGAAGCCCAGGTGGGGAGGGGGGGACTGAGGCACGGGGGTGGGGTGGGGGTGGGAGTGGGAACCGAGGCCCTGGAGAGGGGGGGCCCGAACCTCCCGCTGCCCCCGGGAGAAGCCACTTGCCCAGTGCCCTGGGCTTTCACAGCATTCTGGGCTGCTTCTTAGCCCTGGCCAGCAGCCTCCCCAGATCTGCCTCCTTGAGGAAGCTGGGGGGATAGGAGCCCCATTCCTGGGGGGACATTTGCCATTGCTAAGCAGCGAGGAAGGAGCCGTGTCCTGCCAGAGAGGAGGCTGAGTCTCAGAGGCCTGGAGTCACTCAACAGGCAAAGAGTGTGGAGAACAGCCCATTCACAAACTCTCCTCTCCCCTTTTCTCTCTCTCTCTCCTCTCCCCCTTTCTCTGTCTCTTCTCCCCTCCCTCACACACACAGTGAGTGAGATTTGTGGGTCCCAAGCTTGTGCTGGCTCCCCAAAGCTTCCCGGATTTTCTTTTGCCCCTTGTATTTGCTAAAGGCACCAAATGGATCGTTAATCTTAACTCACAACAAGCTGGAAGGGAAGAAGGGGCAGGGGTCGCTGGGAGCTCTGAGGACTCTTGGTTTGGAGTCCGGAGTACCAGCTTTGGAATCTTAGCTGAGAATGGCCCGACTTCCCCCTGGGTACATGTGTGCATGTGGGGGGGAGGGCAGGGGCCTCCAGGTGCGGCCTCCCCAGTGTACGAGTGGGGGAGGTGAGGTTAGAAAGCCCCCCCCCCATAGGTAGGGGAAGGCTTCTGGAGGGAGGGCTGATCTCTCCAGGCCTGGGAGCTGCTCGGCCCTCCCTGCTGGCCAGATGGCGCTTTGAAGGGAGGCAGGTGTGTTTTGACTGGGAAGGCAAGGGGTCCCCAGAGAGCTACACTGGCATTGGGAAGAGGCCCTGGGAAGGAGGCCCCACTTGGGAGTCCTTGGGAACAGGTTCCCGGAGCATTCCCTCCCTCAGGCTCATCTGCTTGCCATTTATCCCAGATCTGAATCTCCCCCAATTACCTTTGGAGAAACAGTGACCAAATGTTTGGGCCGTGGAGGCAGGGGCCGGGGCCGCCCCTCTGGGCCCTCACTGTGCAGCTGGGAAGTTGCCAGCTTCGGGGCTGGGGAGCCTCAGAGTCCGGCAAGGACGGCCTCCTCTCGGCCAGTGAAGGCCAGGACGGCCACTCCTTGGGCCCTCTGCCTGGGTCCGAGGCATTTGGCAAGCCAATGGGACTCGGAAAGGGGGCTCCGGGGTCCCGAACGACACGGGGGAGCTCTTCTCTGTGCGACGGCAGGACCGAAAGGCGGCCGGGGCCTTTCTGGAGGGGTCCTGATTGGCCACGTGGACCTGGACCATGTCTCTGGGAACATGGCATCCTTGGTCACAGTCAGAGACAGAAATGCTCTCTCGGTCAGGTCAGTCTAGAGAAGCCAATTCCAGCCAATCAGTCAGTGGGAAGAGTGCCCCCCAGTCTGCTGCCCTCCCGCGGACACCTCCGGCCAAGCCCAGGGGCCGAGGAAAGCGGCAGGTCCCCGCCCTGGCTCGGACGTGTGTGCGAGTGTGTACGAGTGCGCAATGAGACACATACATCTATGCCATTTCAGAGGCAGCGCGGGACCCGCAGCCGGGAAGTCCGGAGTCCAAACCCAACCCCCGACACCCTCTGTCTTAATCCGTTGGAGAAGGAAATGGCAAAAGCGAGCCGATCTCTTTGCCAAGAAAGCCCCCGGACAATGGGGTCCACGTGGTCACACAATCTGACACAACTGAACAAGAAGCAAACAACAAGAACCACACACACATATGCGCATGTATCTGTAGATACAGTAGCTGTATAGTCCATAGAAAATGAAATCATGTTCTAAGTGCATTCTACATGTGTCTGTGTGGCTACGTTATAAAATGTACAAAATATAAACAAATAGATGCACATAGGTAAGTCTCATTCACTTGCAAATCAAGACATCGCCTCCTGATGTTATCGGTCCATTTTGAGAATGAAGGACAAACAATAATCTGTGAGTAGCAGTAACTGCCCAATTGGAGACCCAAGTGGCCAGGTCCAGTTAGGCAACACTGCTTCCCTTCTCCCTCTCTCCCTCCCACCTTCCTCCCTCCCCTCCTTCCCTCTTTCCCCCTTCCCTCCTTCCTTCCTTCCTTCCTTCCTACCTTTCCTCCTTCCCTCCTTCCTTCCTTCCTTCTTTCCTTCCTTCCTTCTTTCCTTTCTTCTTTCTTTCCTTCCTTCCTTCCTTCCCTCCCTCTTTTCCTTCTTTCCTTCTTTCCTTCCTTCCTTCCTTCCGTCCTTCCTTCTTTCCTTCCTTCCTTCCTTCCTTCCTTCCCTCCCTCTTTCCCTTCTTTCCTTCCTTCCTTCATTCATTCCTTCCTTCCTACCTTCCCTCCTTTCTTCCCTCCTTCCTTCCTTCCTTCTTTCCTTCCTTCCTTCCCTCCTTCTTTTCTCTCCTTCTTCCTTCCTTCCTCTCTCCCTCTCTCACTTCTTCCTTCCTCCCCTTCCTCCCCTCCCTCCCTTCCTATTTCCATGATAATACTTAACTTCTGTTATCTCATAAATATCAGAGTTGATCTGAGACAACGTCACCCTTCTGGCAGCCAATGGGACGTGTGCTGGGGAGGTTTGGTGCTTTCTCGGCTGTTCCAGAGCGGTCTGGGCTGGATAGAAAGATGTCCATTTTCAGTGATGGCCTAGCCGGTCTTCCTCGGCCCGTGCTCCTTGTGGCCCTCTGGAATCATGTCCACCCTAACCTCCGCCACCTCATTATCATCCAGAGAAGAATTCTTTGAAGCCCAGCCCAGAAATTCTCTTCTACAAGAAGGGCCCTTTTTTAAAAAATCATGTTTTGCAATAGTGTTTTTTTTTAATTTTAGAAAACTTGTAAAAAAATTGATCTAAAACAGTCATTATTTTAGAATATCATCGTATTTTACTCTCCAAGACAAGCCAAGCTGTTTCTGGTGCATCTCCCTTGTGGGGCAGGATGGACCATTCGCTCTCAAAGGGCTGGTGGGAGCCTTGTTTTCTTCCCTCACAGCGTCCCCAGAGAGAACAGTCCCCGAGAGCGAGGCAAAGGATAGAGCCTAGGAGGGCCTTGAGGGTTCTGGGACTTCCCCAGGGGAGGAAGCTACTCCAAAGAAACGAGGTGCAACTATCAGTGAGACATAAAAGTGATGAAAGCCGCCTTTCCCTTTGGGCCACTAGGAAACCCAATGACCTGCGGTCCCTGAGCACAGCTGGGCAGGGGACACCTGGACCACTGCGGGAGGAGGTCGTGTTGCTCCTTCAGGGGTTTCAGGGTGAACAGCCACTCACCAGAGAAGCCTGGGAAGAGTCCATTTCCATCTCCATCCATCTTGAAGAGGGATTTCTCCCTAATAGCATTGGTTTGGATGCTGCAGGAACAGAGCAGGAACTGCAGCTTGGGGCAGCCCTGCGGCTCAGGGGATAGCGCACTGGCCCCAGAACCAGGACGGCCTCCCTTCCAATCTGGCCATGGATACTGGTTGTGTGGCCCTAGACAAGTCGCCGAATCCCCCCAAAAAGAGAGACAGAGAATATGGCTGTCGGACACGGACCCACAGCCAACACAAGGCCACGTTTTACTCGGTGGGAGCGGAGGGTATATGGTCATTTCTCCTTGTAGTGGGATTTATGGTAACATACAGCCGTTTTATTGTAGTTATCCAAATACTGCAAGCTGCGTCGGCTTTCCTTTCTAGCATATGAAGAGCAGTGGCTACAAGCTGAGGAGCTAACAGCTCTTTGGGGGCACCTCGGATTTTAGGAGGGTAAAGGGCTCGGAGACTCCGGAGTTAAGGAGTCCCCACTAGGGCGGCTGCAAGCAGCGGTCTCTTCCCAGGGGCTGGGATGCAGCTCTTAGGCCTTTCTTTTCTCGGGCAGCCCTGATTAAGGTGTGGGCTTCCCTCCCCTCCCCTAGAGCTTTGTGATTTCCAGCCTGAATTCCTAGTTCTGACCTCTGGGGCCAGAGAGAACAGGAGGGAAGATGCCCCTGGGCCCGGCAGCTCTCCAGGTGCTTGAGGGGGCTCCTCACTCCCACCCCTGCCGACCCCGGCCCTGAGCTGTCTCCTCTCCCGGCTCCCACACGCCAGGCCCTCCGCACCCAAGCGCCAGAAGCTAGCCAGCCAGCTCTGCCCCCGAAACCGGGCGTCCCAGCCACCCCCCCCCTCCCAGCTCATCCAGCACTTGTTTCTCCGAGAGCTGGAGTCCAGACGTTCCCGCCATGACAAGGGAAGCCCTGGACTGCTGGGCTGTCCCCCGGCCATCCCCAGGGCCAGCAGGCCACAGCTGCCCTTCCCAGCCACTGCTCCCCAAGATGTGTGTGTCAGGGGAGGGCAGCCTCACTTCTGGCCTGGCCCAGAGGAAGCCCACAGGAAGTGCTATTCCTCAGCCACTTGTCATATGCTAAAGGTCCTCCACCCCCCTCATGGCCCTCCTCCAGCTTAATAGGGTTCTCTTAAACTCTGGAGGCCAAACTGAACCCAGTCCTCCAAGTGAAGAGTGACAAAGAGAGAGATCAGGGGGATTCTCAACCACTGGGTCAGGGGAACAGCCTCCCTCTTTCTCCAGTGCAGCTAAGAGCATTTTTCTAGCCGATCTGTGGCCCATGGAGCCACGATGAGCTTGCAGACATAGCTGAGGGATTCAGTGGTTAGAGAGCGGGTGTGGAATCGGGAAGGCCCGAGTTCCACTCCAGTCTCAGAGTCTGACTGGCCTGGGCAAATCACAGCCTCTGTTTGCCTCATTTCTGCATCTGTAAAATGGAGATTGCATTTACTTCCCAGGACTGTTATGAGAATCAAATGTAATAACGTTAAAGCCCATGGTAGATGTTTGAGAAATGCTTGTTTCTTTCTTTTCTAGCTAAACATTCAGCCCAGATTTCATTGAACTTCATTCTAGTGTTTTCCCAAGAATTGAGCTGGAGCTCAGTGGCCCAGAGTGGGCAGTCCGGGTGCTCCGGTTTGGGAATCTCTGCTCTCCTCCAACCTTGGGAGCCCCCTCCTGTTTGCCACGCTCTTTCCAAACACCGCTCTTGGGGCTCCAGAAGCACATCTGCTGGTTTGGGGGCCCTGGGGATGTCGCTCACCTGGACCAGGTGAGTTTGGAGCTGGGGCTCCTTCCACAAGCCCCTCGACTCCCTCCGGGGCTCACACTCTGACTTCAGGGATTACAAAGAATATCAACCTGGATGTAGAGATCTCCCTGTGAGAACAGACGCTCCATGGGAGCAGGATCTGCCGTACTGTGTGTGTACCCCGGTGCCCAGCCCTGGGCTTTGCACATGGGAAAAACCCCATTCACTCATTCATTAGAATGGACTCCCCGAGAACATTTTCGCCTTCATGTTTCCAGGACCTGCCACACATCGGGGGCTTAATAAATGCTTGTTAATGAGTAAATAAGTGGCAATCTGCATTGCCCAGCACAGTTCCCCTACAGTGAAATGCCAGTGGGGGTCGGGCCTTTCCCTTCCCCTTGGGGCCACCCAGCCCCCGGAGCACGTGGTAGCTGCCTGGCTCAGGAGGGAGCCCCCCAGCTCCATCAGCTCGGGGGAGCGATGGGTGATAGAGCTCCAGGACGGGGCTGATTCTCAGAGCGGCCGGTCCCCCCACAAGAGAACCCTTTGAAATCACCTGGAGGAGGGGAGGAATGTTCGTTTGTCCCCCAGCCAAGCTCTCTAATTAAAGCAGCCCACAAGGGAAGCTCCCAAACGGGCCGGCAAGAGCCTCGGTGCTGCTGAAAGACACCAATAAATGTCCTGATTAAGACAGGGAGACCCCTCGCTCTAAAGCCTCGAGCTAAGGATGGCTTTCCTAATTACCTGGGACATGTGAAGTCAATTGTCCCTAATGCCCTAAGAATGACAGATGAGAGATGCACAGATAGCGGGGCTTTCTGCTCGGCTGCTCCCAGAGGCCTCGGAGGAGGGACGGGCCCTGGCCGGGTCACCCGGTGTCTCACGGGGATGGGCAGAAGAATGAAAGGATGATGATGGGCGAGGGCTGCTCATCACAGGCTTCCTTCTTTTCAAAGCCCAGAGCGTGAAGCGCTTCTCGGAAAGGCTCCTTGATGTTGCTGACTTAATTAAAAGTCTCTAACACACGCGGCGCGGCCGAAAGGCCCCCACAGTCCCCCTCGGCCCCAAGCACCCCCTGTTTCCTGCTCATTGAGCACCTTCCCCGGGCCCACTTGCAAGGGACTGAGCTTGCTTCTTTCCCTGTAGAAATCTGGAGGGTGTCACAGGTCCCAGGGAGCCCACTCCCTCCCCTTCCTGAGGCGCTCTGACCCGTTCTCTGGGTTTGTCTCCCGTCATCAGGTGGTCTTAATTCTTTTCCCCAGGAGATCTGGAGGGAGTCTTCTCAAGTCAAAAGCTAAGCTCCCACACACCTCTCCTCTTCCTCACACATTCACACACTCCCCCACACTCACACACACACACACTTACACACATACACACACACTCACATCCACACTCCCCCACACTCACACACACACACTCACAAACATGCACACTCAGACTCTCCCATACACACAGTCTCACACACACACATGGACCCTCTTCATCCTCATGCTCATCCCATGACCTTTTTGTCTATGTCCTCTGAAGATCCTGACAAAGGAGTCTAGGCCCCCTCCCCCACTCTAGCCTGCTGCGAGGGCCTCTGAGCCCATGTGCTCCCTGTAGCTTGACGCCGGTCACTCAATTTGGCCCCTTCTTTCTCCACGCCCTTGCTGGTGTCTCTGGGACACGTCCCGCCACAGACAAAGCCTCCAAAGCAGTCACCAGACCCAGCCACGCAGAGAGCAGTCAGCCAGCCTCGGGGGCCTCGAGGGGAACGCCACCATCTGAGGGGCAGCTGTTCTTGGGGGGATGACCAATTGTGACGTTCCCCCCCAACCCCCACGGCTCCCGGTCCTGCCCTCTGGACAGAAAGAGAGTTGAGCTAACACATGGTTCTTCTCCCCCAGGCCAGCCTCCTTCATGCATCCCAGCCCCTCTGGCCCATTCCCCCACCCCCATCCTCCTCGCCATTTCCCTCCTACAACCTTCAGGTTTCCCCATTTCCTGCTGCCTGCGCACGGTCCCCAAATCATCCACTGCTCTCCTTGCTTTCATAGTCAGATTTCTGGAAAGACCATCTATGATTCTTGTCCCCACTCGGTCCCTGTCAGTCAAGTAGCATTTGTGAAGCACCTGCTCTGCGTGGGGCACAGTGTTAAGCTTTAGGAACACACACACACACACACACACACACACAAAAACACACAACACACACACATACAAACACAAACATAAACACATACACAAACACACACACAAACACATATAGACATGCACACACAAGCACGCACACACAAACACACACACATAAACTCACGCACACAAACACACACACAAACACACACACACAAACACGCATAGCTTCTTCCCTCAACATCATAGCCTAGAGACATCAGGTGAACAAACAAGACACACACAGGATAAGCTGGCGGAGAATCCCTGCTGAGGGAAGGTGCTCCTCTCATGGTGGACAGTAGCCAGGACTGTGGCTGAGGCTCTGGAGGGGGCCTGGAGGGAAGGCTCCGGGTCCAGCCTGTGGCAGGGCTCAGTCAGGAGTGGGACTTTCAGACAGCCAGGACTTAGGTACGGCTGAAGCAGGAATCAGTGGGAGGCAAGCGCACCCAGGCTGGAAGGGAAGGGAAGGAGCCCATTGGGGAGAGCTTCGAAATCCACTTCCTCCTGATCCTGAAGGGAACGGGGAACTGCTGACGCTCGGAGCACGCACGGGGGAAGCGCCATGTGATGGCTCAGTGGAGTATGTCCTGGAGTGGGGCAGCCTGAGACGCAGGGACCGAGGCCGTCGGCCACTGCCTTAGTCTACCGAGGTGCTGGGGGCTTGCAGGGGGGCTGCACTGTCGGAGGAGAGAAGGGGTCTGCCCTGGGCTGTCCCAGGCGGAAATGGTGAGGCTGGACCGTGGATTGGCTGGAGAGGGGAGAGAGGATGAGGGTGGAGGAAGAGCCTCCTGGCTCATTGGCGTGACGGGGGTGGGATGCCAGGAGCCCTGGCAGTGCCAGGGAGGGTGGGAGGGGGAACATGATTTCAATCCCCCACTTAGAGAAGTTAATTGGAGCCGGGAGACTGGGGCCGGATGGAGGTCAGGATACTCGGGGTGACACGTGATCCATCCGTGTCCTCTGCCTCAGCCTCCTGGGCCTAGCCTCACCCAATGGAAGCTGCTCCCTCCAACCTCTTCCCTGACATACAGGACGACCCCTTCTCGGACCTCCCTCTTGGCAACATTCTCGACTGCCCTTCTCTCAGAGGTCTCTCTTTCCGGGGTTTTGTGGCCCTGATCTCTCCCGTCTCGCCCTCCCATCCCTCTGCCCTCCCAGCCTCTTTGCTGCATCATCATTCATACTCCCTCTGCTTATTCTGGTCCTGGTACTTTCCTCTTCTCCTTTTGGCCAACTCCTCCACTTTGGGCTCTGTTATAATCTCCCATGGCTCCCAGTTCTCTCTATGTAGCCTAGAAGGTAGCTTAGTGCCCCAGTGATTAGAATGCTGGGCCCAGAATCACGAGTTCAAATCCAGCCTCAGAAACTCATTAGCTACAGGATCCTCAGCCAGTCACTTAATCTCTGTCTTGGTTTTCTCACCTGTGAAGTGGGGATAACAACACTCACCTCTTCTTATTGTGAGGAGCCAACAGGAGAATATTTGTCAAGTGCTAACTTAGCACAAGGTACTCGATACAGTGTGTAGTAGGTGCCAGAGAAGTGCTAACTCTGGTTATCATAGTCTTTCTCCTGTGTCTGAGTGATGGGTGGGCTTCCCCAGATCCGAACCAGCCTGTCACAGGAGCCAAGAACTGTAAAAGCCACACACAGGCCCATGTGCCTCTCTGCCCATCCCTCCTGGAGCCCTCCCTTTTGCTTTAGGGGTGACTCTTTCCTAAGAGCTTCTTTCCTGGACTTTGGGTGTTTCATCAAAGCTTATTTGGTGGGAGAGAACAAGTTGCCCCGTGCACTCTCTAGCCGTATACGATCCTGGGCAAATCTCTTAAATTCCATTTCCTTACCTGGAAAATGGAGAGAAAAATACCATCTATTGTCTACTGAGAAAAAAAAAATAACACAACTGTCATGGGATAAAACAAGATAACACATTATAAATGCTAGCTTATTATCTCATTTGATCCTCACAACAACCCCAAGAGAACCCTAACCCTAACCCTAAATTTGACACTTGAGGAACCTGAGGCAGGCAGCAGTGAAGTGGCTTGCCCAGGGTCACACAGCTAGGAAGTGTCTGAGGCAGAATTTGAACTCAGGTCTTCCTGATTCCAGGAAGCATTTTAACCATTGACTTACCTAATGGAATGCTATTGAGATAGAGAGAAGGAAGAAGGGAATTCTGGGAAGGAGCAACAGTGTGAGTAAAAGCATTTGGGGGATCGTCTCGGAAATGAGTTGGGTTGGAATGGAAGGTCCATGCGCAGGACCACAGGCTTTGTGAAAGGCTTTGAATGGGCTGAAGAGCTGTCCAAGACTTTGAGCAGGACTGGGTTCCTGGATGATGATTGCTGTATGGATGATAACTGAGTCTGTGGGGGCTGAGAAGAGCCTCTTGACTCAATCCAGGGCACCCACATCCCTGCTTCCGTGTGCCGCGTACTGGAGAGGACATTCTGGAGGCCAATCCTGAGAAGGGCAAGCCCTGCTGTCTGGCTCCCTGTGTCAGTGTCCCAGAACTGGGCATCCCCTGGCCGGCTTTCAGAGGTCGGTGCCTGCCACAGCTGCCAGTTTTTCCCATCAAAGGGCGGCCTTGACTGCTAACTCTGACAGAGATGCTTGCTGCAGTCCTGAGCCGATCACCCTCCCACTCCATGAATTCCCCGGTGCAAAACCCTCTCATTGCCTAGGGAGATGGGGAGGCTTATTAAGGTGCCTATTAAGTAATTAAACATCAAGGTTAATTTGCTAACTCCTTTATGATCTTTTTGCGCGTTATTCTTCAGCACAATTCAATTTGACAGGCATTTCCTGAGTTCCCATTGAGAGCCCACTGCTCTGTCCCCACTCTAATCTGGAACAGGACTCGCTTCAGAAAGCAAGAGGCTCTTTTGCCATTGATCTTAGTAACTCACTGAAGACTTTAGGCAAATCAGAGGAATAGCAAGGAGTGCCCACCTCCTAGCCCTGAGTCCCACAGTCATTCTGCCCCCTAATGCCATTGGGATGTGGCTACAGTTGTAAAAATGACCAACCTAGACTTGACCTTTGATCAGTTTTTCAAAGTTGGGATCTTCATATCAATCTTTTAGGATAGACCAGCCTCCAAAAAAAAAAAAAAGTCACTGTGTGGCCCCAAGGACACTGTGAGGTCATCCCAAGGGGCATAATAGTCAAGTGTGGGGTTGGATGCATGAATGGCTACTCACTTCCAACCTAGGCAAGACAAGGAAGAAAGATAGAAAGGAAGGAAGGAAGGAAGGAAGGAGAGAAGGAAAGATGGAAAGAAGGAGGGAAGGAAAAAAGAAAAAAGGAAGGAAGGAAAGAAGGAAGGAAGAAAGAGAAAGAAAAGGACAGAAGGAAGAAAGAAAGGAAGAAAGAAAGGAAAAAAGAAAAAAGAAAAAGGAAGAAAGAGGAAGAAAAGAAGTAGAAAGAAAGAAAGAGGAAGAAAGGAAGGAAGGCAGTAGAAAGTAAGAAAGGAAAGAAGGAAGAAAGGAAGGAAAAAGGAAAGGAAAGAAGGAAGAAAAGAAGAAAGAAAGAGGAAGAAAGAAAAGAAGGGAAGAAGGAAGGAAGTAGAAAGAGGAAGAAAGAAAGGAAGGAAGGGAAGAAGGAAGGAAGTAGAAAGAAAGAGGAAGAAAGGAAGTAGAAAGAAAGAAAGGAAGGAAGTAGAAAGAAATAAAAGAAAGAAGGAAGGAAGGAAAGAAGGAAGAAAGGAAGAAATTAAGAGGAAGGAAGGAAGAAAGAAAGAATCAAAGAAAGGAAGGAAGGAAGAGAGGGAGGAAAAGAGGGAGGGAGAAGGGAGGAGGAAGGAAGGAAAGAAAGGAAAGGAAGAAAGGAAGGAAGGAAGAAGAAAGAAAAAGAGAAAAAGAAAAGGAAGGAAAGAAGAAAAAAGGAAGGAAGAAAGGAAGTAATGTAAACATAAAATATATTGATAAAAACATTTTAAAGAAAAGGAAGAGCTTAGATGTGCTAGCCCATTCCTGATCCTGAGCCATTTGTGTTTTGACTCAAAGTAGTGCCAAAGGCTTGGATTTCTAGCCCTGCTGCGTGTGGGGAGGGGTGGGACTAATGTAGATGGGATCAAATACTTGGAGGGATTTCAAGTCAGGACCCTTGGTTCCTTGACTAGCCGGGCTGCTTGTAACTTCGAGCTTCTGGGGAAGCGTTTAGCATTACAGGCTCAGTTTCCTCCTCTGTAAAGTAAGACTAGTAACACCTCCCTCCCAGAGCTGCCATGGAAATGAAATGGGTTAACGTTGATAGCCATCTTTAAAGCCCTTTTATAGCTGTTATTTGGTATTGATCTTGGTCATTTCCCCTGCCAAAGCCTCACTCAGAGATTCCCATATCAGCAATTAGTTCCCGCCTGTTAGAGTATAATGAGTTTCATTTTTTTTAGTCTTTGTCATTGTGACATTGGTGGTCCTCACCAGGCCCAGGGACCCCTAACCTCTTCTTCTCCACCATATCCACTCTTTAGCCTCAATTCTGGCTGAGTCCTGGGTCACACTTCCCCAGATATTTCTGTCTTTCCCTAGCAGATTGAAGTCCTTGTGTATTAAAGAGTGGGCTGATTTACTCAGAAGCATTTGTTTGCCCTCTCCAGAGCCTTTCTCTGCCCCCCCCATCCTCCCCAGTGCCTTCCGAGCTCGTGACCGTGGGCTCCATTTGTTTGTTGTTGATGAGGTTTTACAGATACCACATCATGAGCATGAAATAACCAGATGTTCCAATAAACAGGGTGTTTTGTTGCACCTGGATACCCCATGGGGCCCCTGCCCCCAGGGAGCCCTTCAGTACCCATTTTTGCTCTCCTGAGGGTCCGGATTTAAGTCTCTCCTTGGCCAGAAAACCCCCAATTTCCAAGTGCTTGGGTCAGTGTGATCTCGGACTTCGGCTGGCCCCACTCTCTGGCTTACAGGGGAGCGCCCGAGCCCGTGGGCTCCTACATCGGCTCTGGGATGGAGAAGCCCTTGCCACGTTTCACATAGACGGCACAGAGATGACTGGGTCCCAACAGTGATGTCTGCTGTCCTTGGGCAGGTTAGGGAATGGCTCGGATGACACTAAGTTTTTGTGGTTTTCAAAGTTTAAGAAACCCATCTTCTCCCTGATGCAGAAGCTGGGGGGGGTGATGCTCCAGAGGGGGCTCCCTGCTGTCCTGCAGAAGGGGCAGCCATCTAAGTGGGGAACAGCCCAAAGCCCATTGGCGGCTCTTACTGCGGGAGAAGAACGCGGATCACCGCCAATGCTCACGCACAAAACCACTCAGCCAGCGGCCCGGAGAAGGGGCAGACAAAGCAGAAGGGAGGGCTGAGGAAGAGGAAGGCGTCCTTTCTTTGCCTCCAAGGATCTTCTCCTTTATGTGGATAAGCACATGAGTGAGCAGCGCGCAAACAAAAGGAGAACAAAGGAAGGAGAAGGGGTTACCCCAGAGTTCAGCCGGAATTGGGAAGCAAAGCCAACTCTCCAGGCAGCCCCCAAATGGACCAAATCACCTGCAAATTACCCCAGACGAAGCTCTGCAGCCCCTGGCAGATTTGAGTGCCCCCCAGCGTCTCAGCCTTAATCCGTCCCTCCTCCCTCTCAGAAAATGAGTCTGCTCTGTGACTCTCAGGGCTGAGACGCTCTGGGGTCCCGCTGGTGACCCCAGTGGGGTTTGCCATTGCCACGCCACCCTGAGCACTGGCCAGGCCCTGCCCAGCCCAGGACAGAGCAGGCAGGAGCTGGCGCTCCCGGGACCCACCTTCGCTTCCCCTCCTCCTCGGCCGCATGTTGCTCTCTCTCGATTTCCCGAGACAAGGACAGAGTCCCCCAACTCAGTGTACCATCCGAGCTATGTTCTGGTTCAGAGGAAGGAGGCGAATCTGGTTTTAGTCTTTCCCGGATGGCAGCATAAGCCTCCAAATGACTGCCTCAGGTCAGGGCTGGCTGCCCCAGGAGGAAGGCCGGGTGCCCGAGGGAGGGGGGCATTGCCCTGGCACCGATCTGTGCCTCAGAGCCAGACTTGGGCCGAGCGTGTCCCTGGGCTCCACCTCCTTCCATGAAAGCCAGTGGCCTTGACCTGCAGCACTTGTACCTCCTCAGCCACCCTCCCTTTCCTGGGAGGTCATCTTGGAGCCGGGTCTTTGGGCTTCCCACTCTAAAGGCTCCGGCCCTTGGCTGGTCTGAGTGCTGGAGGCAGGCATGAGGCTTCCCGACTCTGCCCTCTGCCTGTGGGCAGCAGCCCTCCTCCTTACAACATGAAGTGTGTGTGCCTGAGGAAGAGTGTGAGGGAAGGACAAAGACAGGGACAGACGGACACAACTGTGTGCCCTCCACTTCTGTGAGTTCTCTGAATCACCAAAGATGCACATCCTGTGCGTCAGGACACCGATAAGGAGGATCCAAAGCAATGGGATCTGCGCAAGCCCCCGTCCTTGCTGGGCCCGCAGCCCGCGGGAAGTGGCCAGCCTCTCCAGGCTTTCCAGCCGCGGTCTGGACGAGTCGGAGGGAGCCCATGAGCCTCTGGGAGCAGGAGCTCCCCTCGTCTGCTCTCTGTGAATCGGCCCTTCAGTTCGAGACACAAAACTCCCACAGTCTGGACGATGATCCGGGTAACAAGAGCTAACCCGGCGATGGCTCGCCTCTCCTGCTGATGGCATTCATCAGCAAAATCTGGAGAAAAATGGAATCTGCAACTTAAGCCTGATCCAAGGGGGCGGCTGAGGAGGAAGGCGGGTATCAGCCGCAGTCTGGGAGCCCGAGTCTAAGGCAGTATTGTCGGGTCGCAGGCTAGCCGCCTTTTGGCAAACTGCAGGGTAAGCCCCGGCTGACAGGCCTTTTCACAGCTGACAGATGAAAATATGGAACTTAAATTCCTCCTGACAGATAAAGCTGCTGAATGAAAAGAGCTCCGGGAGCCCCGGAGGAGGCGCGGAGCGGGCGACTCGCGGGTAACTCCCCAAATCGCTCTCTTTTGTGGCCATACAAAATAGAGACCTGAATGAATATCTCCTAAACCCACCTCTCACCTGAGCCGGGCAGGCTGCTGAGCTGGAGTCGGAAAATAAGCATCTTGTTTTTAGCAGATGAATGCACAGTCACCTAAAACAGGGAGGGGGGCAGATTAAGTTCGATGTGGAGACATGAAAGACATTTCCTGGACGGCGACCAAGTACAGGGGGCTCCCTGAACCCAAGATGACAAGTTACTCTAGGAGGAAGCTTATAAACTGGGTAATTAAGTGCCCCTAATCCTCTGCGATTGGGATCTTTGTCAGAACTTTCAAAAAAATGAGGACCATAAAAAATTGCTCTTCCTCTGTCACCGGTCCCTGCCACTACGGAATGAAGCCGGACCCTCCCTCCCGGGTCGCCTCTCTGGCATCTCCTTTTCCACCCTGGCTGTGGTGCCCAACGGGAGCTGGGAAGCTCCACGCTCCGGCCCCTCCTCGGCCACGCACAAACCGTGTGGCTCCCGGCAGAGCCTGCGCTCGCTCTGATTCCTTGCTCTGTAAAATGTGTGGGAGCACCTGCAGGGAGGCCGAGGGGGCTAAAGCCCTTGGCAGCCTGTGAGCGCCTCAGAGGGGTCAGTTCTGGTCATCGTGACAGAACAGCCAAGGCTGGGGGATCCTTGCCCTTCCTGGCCTGGCCCAGGATCAGCGGCTGTCCGGGTGTTGGTTTCTCTCCAAGCCTGAAGCAGAGTCCAGAGGGATGGCAGCAAGTCAGCTTTCTTGCTCTGAGTCTTGCACTGAATCCTCCAGCCATCTCTCAAAGGAGTCCACTGACTTTGGGCCTCCGCCCCCAGAGGCTCTTTAGGGAGCGGGGTGGACTTGCCTCCCCAAGATAGAGGGTGACAAGTGGACGGGCAACTGTCCATGGAATGCCACGGGGTACAAGCACAGGCTTCCCAGCCTTGCAGCTGACACGGTTCTTGGTTGCCATGACAATTTCCGGCTAATCTGCAGCAAAAGAGAGGCAGAGAAAAAGAGGGAGAGACCAGGCAGAGGGTGAGTGGGGCAATGGCTGGGTGGATACAGCCTAATGCTCCTCGGTCCGTCAGGGCCGGCACCCCAGCTGGGTGAGCCAGGGGCAGGATCCCAGAAAGGGAAGACCCCGAGACCAAAGGTCCAAGGGAGAGAGAGTGGCTGGCAAGGCTGCGGGCCAGCCTGGCTGAGCCCCACTGCGGCCCACCAGCCCTGATTGCTCGGATTCCTCTGCTCTGTCAGGCTTTTTGCGGCGTCCACCCTTTGGCTGAGATCTAGGCGTAGGTCAGTTGTTGGAAGGGACCATGACCTTGCCTTCTGGATAAATGGGGAACAGAAGCCCAGAGAAGGGAGGTAATTCCTTCAATACCACAGAGAGCTGGGGCTCATACCCAGCTCCTGGGTCTCTACAGCCTGGTGCTCCTTGCCCTGTGCCTGATAGTGGCTAATCCCTACTCCTTGGACATGCAGGGCCCTGCTTGCCATCCAAAGACCTGAGTAAATCACATAATCTCCCCTGGATCTAAAGGGATTCAGTCTGCCCTCAGGATTATTGTCTGGTCTGGTGGATTAAAATGGCTTCCAAAGTTATTTGAGAAACTAAGCTTCCCCTTTCTGGAGAGCAGCAAACCGCAGGCCCACATGCGCCCGCACCCACAGGCTTCTGGTACGCTCATTACCCAGAGAACAGCAGCTCTGAATTGGGCCCCTCGAGCCAGCCCAACCCAAGCGGCCAAGGCCTCCAGCTCCTCATCTCTGTCCGCGGAGCCGGCTCTGGGTGTAGCTGGAAGCATGAGCCAGCCAAGACTTGCTGCTGGGGAAACTGAGGCAGACCCAGGAAGCCCCCAGTGTTTTGGCTTTTTATGAGTTAGTTTGTCAAAATAAGATGTTCACTTCTTGTTAGGGCTAGGGTTTTGGAGGCATGGATTTAATAAAGGGATATAAGGCAAGAGTCTAAACCATATGGATCTTAGACGGAGAAGGACAGGCTGAAGCTGACTTTCTGTTTGTGGCAACAAATGTGCCCCCCACCTCCACCATGTGAGTAGGACTCATGGGAAAGGGGCCGCAAGGCCTCCCCTCCCTGCCAGGGCTGCCGGGGGATCCAGCAGAACAATAGAACTGCAGCCGGGCTAATTTTAGGGCTGCCAACTCCAGCTCGCAATCCTTTGCTTCTCGCCTCCCGCGAGGTCCCACCGACAAAACATTGAAATGGGCAGGGTCGGGGGCCGGCCGTGTGGCGGCACCCCGCTGCCTCCGAGCGGCCTCCTCCGCGCCTTCCGATTCCGGCCCGGCTGTCAGGGGGTGGGGGGGGGGCCCAGCCTCTCCGGGAACAATTCCGCTCCCACATCCCGAAACTCCTTTTCGTGCCTCGTTGGGGATCGCTGCAAAGAAGGCGAGCTAATAGACGTTAATCTTTACCCGACATACTCTCTGCCTGGCGGTACCCGAGCAGCTTAGCAGGAGCGGTGTCACAACAGACATTTACTCAAATACCTGGGGAACGTAACAAAAAGTGGAGGGGAAAATGGTCTTTCAGCTAAATTACCTAATATATTTGCTAATGGTATCTGATTTAAAAGCCGTAAAAATACCGAGTTAAAAGCATATTAGAAGATGTGTTATATTTATAAGTGTTTGTCACCTTGGCAACAAAAGAGCTATTCCAACCCTAACACTCGCGCTGATGGGCCAAGACCTTTTCCAATTGGTAAACATTCCCTTGCCTCAGCGTTCGGCTCTCAGCGAGACGAGAGAAGCGAGATGGAGCTGGCGGGAGGCAAGGCCCGCCTCGCTTCCCGCCCCCGCTCCTTCCCGCCCGTGCGCCTTCCCACCCGCGCCTTCTCCCCTGCGTGCCTTCCCACCCGCGCCAAGTTGTGGAGCTCTCCCCACTGACGGGCCCCATCTCACTTCTGCTCTTAGTTTGTTCTTGACATGGAAAACAAGATATTTTCAAAGCCCGGAGTGCACTTCTCCTCCTCCGAGGTCTTGGACCGGGGAAGGTCCCGGAGCCGGGAAAGTCCCTCGTTGAGGCTCCCTTCCTGGAGGTCAGATTTGTTGGGGAGACCCTGTGACCCGCAAGGTGGTCCGGGGACTCAGATCCTCACACATATCTGAGCTCAGGATGAAGATGGGATAAATAAACATGATTCCACCCAATTCCTAACAGTCTGTGATAGCTCAACGCCCTGAAATGGACAGATTCAATCTTGAGGAATGATCTGAATTATGAAACGCAGCAGGAACGTAGCCTCAAATCACAATCCTGGGTCACCTCTCAATTTCCCCAAATCCATCTAAGTCAGGCTCCCCAAACTTCCCCACCTAATCCAAGCAGTAGTTATCCACCAGCATCTGCCTGAAGACCACCTGTAACAGGAAGCTCACCTCCTCCAGAAGGAGCCTACCTTTGTCTCTTCATCACCTCCAGATTCAGCTCTATTGGGCCAAAGAAAACAGGCCTGACCTACTAAGCAACAGTTCTTTCACACTTGCAAATAATCCTCATTCTCTCTTCTAATCTCCCCTGTTCCTTTAGCTGATTCTGAGTTCAAGGCTCTTCACCAAGCTGCCCATTTCCTCTTGTCGCCACTTTTTAAAGGCCCTTCCTAAGATGCGGTGCCCAGTACTGGGCACAAAGTGGTGGATGTGATCTGGTGAAGGAGGTCACAGAGTGTGAAATCTCCCGCAGAGTGGGCGGCCACTGAAATGTCTCTCCACTCCACTCTCTAACCTAGACACGGTTCTTACTCAAGAAGATCACATATGGGCTTGGCTCTTTGGAAAAATCTACCCCATCCCATCACTAACTCCCCGAGCTTGAATGGAGCTCACTTAAAACTAGGGCACTTTTTTGGGATAACTGCAGTTGAGCTAATCCTCCACAATCTTCCTTTAACATTTTTTTTCTGAAACCCATTTACAATTTTGGATTTTACTCATATTAAATTTTCATCTTGCTTCAACTCCACATTCAAGTCCTAAAAGGTCTTTTTGCATCCTCCCTATCATCCAGTGTGTTGATGGTCCCTCCCAGCTTGCATCATTGGAAAATTGAGTAACGGGTCATCTGTGCCTTTGTCCCAGTCACCCATACAATGTTTACCTGCTGAGGGCAGGGACTTCTCCCTGGGGGTGTTCTAATAGAGCTTTCCAGCCAAGTTGGCAGATAACCACTAAGGACTATTCTGTGAACTCATCCACCCAACCAGCTTTTAGAGCACCTGGCTGGGTTTCCTTTGAGCTCACATCTCCCTCTCACTGCTAGAAGGCAGTTTGAGATATTTAATCTAATATCTGCTACAATCTAGGCAAGTGGTATCCAGGGCGTTTCTCTGTTCTCTCCACTCAGTAGAGTTGTCAGAAGAAGAGAACATGGGTCTGGAGGAGCAGCTCTGCACGAAGCCATCCAGGCTCCATGACTTCTAGTCTCTGATAGGGGCCTCCCTTGCCAGCTTGGTGCTTGTTGCCAGCAGCTGAAGTCCCACTCTCTGTCTATGGCTTGGAGGCTCTTCTGATGCTGGACTTTTCCAGTCCCCTCCCATTGACTGGGAGCCCTCCGCAGTCCCTGAAGTGGCTCGGCAGCTACCCAGAGCCATCTTGGCAAGAGCTCATGATGTTGTTGCTTACTGGAAAAAAGGCCCCTGGCAGCTGTTTGTTGTCACCTTGTTCATGGTGCCCAGGAGCTCTTGCTAAACATTTTCGCTTTGTCCTTTTTGGCACAAAGGTCATTTCTCCCATTGGCAGAAAAAAGGAAAAACAGAAACCGAAGCAAACCCAGAACCGAACAGCTCTGGCTCTCTTTCCACTCTCTTGTCTGCTCCAAGCTGTGGCTGTCTCCCTTCTTCAATTGCCCTCCTTTCCTCAAGATTTCAAAAAACAAAAACTCAAACCCACCCACCCCCTCCTCCTTCATTGTCCTTTGCTTTCCTGGCCCTTCCCAAAGCACTCCGAGCCATAGCCCTCCTGACATCTTCATTGTGGAAATGGAGTGGATCTGCTTAGTCTCCAGCGTCTTATGTCCTGCCTTTTCAAACCCTCGGTTCCTGGCTTCCCCGGATAATCTCATTGTTCTTCCTCATTAGGAGGGTGTCCCTTTCTGTCTCCAGAATGTCATTCTTCTGCATTTTCCATTGCTTCTGAGCAAATCTCTGCCCTAGTGAAGCTCCGAGCCATTTTTGTGTCATGGACTCCTACGGCTGTCAGCTGAAGCTAATGAACCCCTTTGGAAAATTGTGCTTTTAAATGTATAAAATAAAGTATATGGGATTGCATGCAAGCTCTGCATGGATTTGGATAACAAAATCCTTCATCACTATTATATCATACTTCTGGACAGATATGTAATCTCTTGAATTCTTCATTTATTTCTTCTGCCTGGCTAGGTAGTCTATTGCAGAGGCATTGCTCGAGCCAGATTAAAACACAATTGGCAAATGTTTAACAAAATAAATAAAAATACAATACAGTGTACATATTGCTAATATATGTTTTTCTAAGTCACTATTTGGCCTGCAGGGATCTGTTTTTATTTGAGTTTGACACAATTAATCAAATGGATTATTTTGTCAATAATCCATTGATGAAAAACAAAACACTTCACTTTTTAAAGTTTTATTTTTCAATCAAAATTAATTAGTAAGCATTTATTAAGTGCATGCTATGTGCCAGGTGGCAGCTAGGTGACAGTGCCAGAGTCAGGAAGGCTTGTGTTCCTGGGTTCAAATCTGGCCTCAGACACTCACCAGCTGTGTGCCCCTGGCCAACTCACTTAATCTTGTCTGCCTCAGTTTCCTCCTCTGCAAAATGTGCTCAAGAAGGAAATGGCAAACCACTCCAATATCTTTGCCAAGAAAACTCCAAATGGGATCAGAGAGAATTGGTCGACTAAAAACAACTGAATAATAACTACAATAACAACATGTCAAGCACGACACTAGATGTGTTTCAAGTAATAAGCATTTGTTTTTTCTCTCCCTTCTCTGACTGAAAAGTAAAAAAAAAAAAATTAAAAGTCTCGTGACAAAGTCAAGTAAAATCTATTCCAACACTGTCCATGCCCCAAACTGCCTTCCTTCTGCTGCAATCACCATCATCGTCATCATCATCATCAGTCCCCTGGAATCCAGTTGCTCCTTCATTGCATTGATCAGAATTCTTCAAAGGTCTTTGCCCAGAATTATCACATCAAGGGTCTTGGGAATCTTTGGTGACTTCTATTGGTCATCTGAACTCTGGACATTTGAGGCCACAGCATTTACCCCCAGGCTCCTTTCTGGGGTTGCTCTTCAAGGAGGAGCTGCCCTGGGTGCTATTTAACTGAAGTACATACAGGGCCAGTTTCTCTCATAGGCTCCATGTGAGGAGTAAAGCAGTGAACCCAAGGAGCAGTTTGAGAGAGTGGATCCCCTCAGGAACTATTTACAAAGCAAGCAGATGAGGCAGTGCCCCTTTCTGGGCATCCTGAGCCAAGTCTGGGCCAGGCTGGGGCTTTGGCCCCTTGCCCTTGGCTCAGCTGGCTCTACTGTTTGGGAAACCTTTCGGTACCAGTCTCCATCACCAGGAAGAAATTTGTCTTGTCTCCTCTTCCTGTCTGTTTGGGTAAAAGATTGTGGGAGAAATGACATCACATTTCCCAGGAAATCATGCAGTATGGCAAATTTTACTAGGAAGATGCCATTGTTTCATTTCTCTTTAAGTGACTAGTCTTTCCTAGTGAGAATAAGAATAAAAATGTGGCTCAGCTGTAGGGACAATGGGGGGAAGGGAGGAATGAAGAAAGAAGAAAGGGAGAGAAGAAGAGAGAGACAGAGACAGAGGGAAGGAGAGGGAAAAAGAAAGAAAAGAAATAGGAAGAAAAAGAGGGAAGCAGAGAGAAGGAAGGAGAGGGGGAGGGAAGAAGAAATTTGAGAGGGAAGGAGAAAGACAGGGAAGAAGAGAGATGGGAAGGAAGGAAAGAAAAAAGGCAAAAAGGGAGAGCCAGAGAGATATATTAAATGGTCAAATTTATAAACAGATTATTCTTGAAGAGAACTTAGTTCTACATTAATAAATCAAGGTAACAAGTTGGCAAATTCAAACCACCTGAACAACTGACAAACTAATAAACTTAAATCTTGTTCGATCTGGTTGCCTGCCCTCTTTAGGGTTTTTTAGTTTGGTTTGGTTTTTTCTTAAGGGGAGGCGATCTCCTCCAGAATGAAGGTGAGGACAGTCGGATGGATGGCTATGCGCTCTGGTTCTCAGACACCCAATTTTCATTTGATGGATGAATGTGACTCGCCCCTTGAGATCACATTCTAATCACATCACCTCATGATTAGACTCTTCATTTATCTCCTAATGAAACAACTGGAGCCATGAGCCCCTGGGGAACAATTGTCCAGTTGATCTGTGGCTCAATATGAACTTGAAACAGACTAGAAGTGAAGGATAGAATCTTGTTGAAATAGCATAATTTATACTCTGCAATTCCCAGGGCCGGCTCCAGAAGTTTTTCAGTTGTGTGCATTTCGTTAATCAGAAACACAATGAGCCTTCCAAAGACCATGGCCCACCCAAGTGGTGCAAAATATGTGTGAGTCTCCAGGGCACTAAATTATGACTGAAATCATGGCCCTGCCCCGTGGCAATCTGTTAGTGTCTACTGTGTACAAGTGTGAATTCTAAAGAACCAGTCACCAAAGGCCACCCTGAGAGAGTGAGAAGCTCAGAAAGAGGCCAGGATGGTCATCAGCTCCAGTCACTGGCCCATGGCCGTGGGGCCAGAATGTCAGGCTGTGGGCCTATGGAGAAAATTAATGTCCCCTCATTGTGGGAGACTAGATGGTCTAGTGGAGTCCAGAGTGACCCGAGTTCAAATCCTGTTCATCCCTGTTGTGTGACTTTTCCTTTTCAAGTCAAGTTTCCACTTGCCTACAGTTGGGGCCTCTACCAGGATTGATGGGAGGCTTCCCATCCCTAGGTGCCCTGCTCTACCCAGGCCAGCTGTTTCTGTGGCCTTACTCCAAAATGGGTCCACGACCTCCTCTAGCACAGATTGCAACCCCTTTTCACTGGGGAGATGATCATCACAAGTTACTGTGGCCAACAATCTCTGCGTGCCCAGTAATGGACCTCTCCAATCCCCACCAGGCTCCGCCTTCCGAGAACACAATGCACAGGCCTTCCTAGCTTGGCGGGGCCGCCACAGCTTGTTGTCCACTGACCGTGAGGGAGGAAGGTGGTCACATTCAGCCCGGGAGGAGGAGGAGGGCAAAGAGGCGGCTTCAGGGGAACCGCCCAGGTCAGGGGACAGTGACTCGAGGAATGGGGCAAGGACTCTCAAGGGGCACAGGCGCCACAGGCAAGATCTACAGAGTTCTCTAGGCACCTGCACAGAATGCTAACTGTGTAAAGTGATCATTTTATTTTTTTTATATCTCAATGTTTGTTGTGATTAGCCAATAATAATAGCCAGCGTTTATATGGTACCTACTATGTGCATGGCACTGTGCTGGGAGCTTTGCAAATATTGCCTCATTGTCTTAAAAGAAGGGAAAATACATGTGCAAAAATGTTTATGGCGGCCCTTTTCATAGTGGCAAGGAACTGGAAACTAGTGGATGCCCGTCAGTCGGAACATGGCTGAATATGGTATGTGACTGTTATTGAGTGTTATTATTCTGTAAGAATGATCAGGAGGATGATTTCAGAGAGGCCTGGAGAGACTTAGAGCTCAAACCCTCACCCTAATATCACGTCTTAGGAAACCTTAGATTCCTCATCTCTTCCATCATTTGGACTTATTTATAATCTCAGAATCAGCACTGATTATTCCCTCTGTCTCATCCTTGGTGTCCAGTCAGGGGCAAGGATTGTCAGTCTCTTCCTGTTCTGATCTCCCCAGTTCTCAGTCTTTTCTCCCTCCTCAAACTATTTTGCATTTGCTTATCTATTTCCATGTTCTTCCTGGGGAGAAGAGAAATCCCAGAAGGATGGTGTTTTACTGTCCCACTGCGCATTGGAGCAAGTCCAAAACTGCTGAATATAAGCGGTCTGTCAGAACAGCCATCTTGGACGAGGGAGGCAGATGGTCGTAGATGGTTGTAACTGGGCTCAGAAGGGAATAGGAGGAAGAGAGCCGATTCTGAAGCATTCTGCATCACTTTCAGTATCCCAAGAAGCTTCTAGCCACAAAAACCCTCCTAGTAACTCAACCCGAATCACATGCCAGACAGCAGGAGGTAACAGAATATACTGGACTGGGGGGCCAGAGACTCAGGTTCTCATTCCAGCCCATCCATAATTAGCATGTGACTTCCCATCTCTTGGCCCCAAGTTCTTGATTGCAAAGTGAAGAAGTAGATTAAATGACCTCCAAAAGTTCCCCCTTCACACTGACACTGTAAAATTTGACCACTCTGAATGTCCTATATTGATTAAACACTTCATTCTCTTTAAAATTATAGTAATTGGTACTCACAGGAGCAAGCAAGTCTTTTTAAAAGGCCGAACAGTGAGCCTTTGGGTCTAGATAACTCCACATCTTGGTCTCAGAGGCAATGGGAAATTAAAAATATTAAGCCTCTCCACTGGAATCTGCCAATGGTGACATGAGAGTTCCATAAGGACGTTCGTGGATTGGTTCTCCATAGTTCTATACAGACTGCATGGCCTTCTGCCCAGAAACCTCAGTGTAAATCATTGGGAAAATCTTGTTTGTCAACAGCAAATTAAAAATGCTTTTAATGACAGCTGACTAAACACAGTCTCTTGCACTCTCCACGACCGCTTTTCCTGTGGAGAAATGCTCAAATTTGTCATTATTATGCTCTCTCTGAAGTGGTTTAAGACAGTTGTTGTATGAAACATAAGCCATAGCACAACAATAAACTTTCAAATTGTATGTTAAATGTTTGTAAATGGAAGCAACATGTAAACCACAATGGAGGAAAAAATAGAAACAGAATTGTCAGTTCCCAAATAAAAACCCAATTATCTAGATTCCCATGACCACGTCCACATGGAGCAGATGTGATTTTTTCCAAACTGGTTATCCTTCCCTCCCCAAACAGCTGTCTAGAATGGTGAGTTGTCCCCTCCATTCCCCCTCCAAGCCTGACTTGGTCGCACCCAAGACATGTTGCTCAGCCAGAGGATCTGGCTCTGGACGAGCTTGAGTATATGTTCAGGTAAAGCCAGTGCCTGAGGGACGTTGGATGCCAGGATCCCAGAATCTGGGGATCTGATTCAGCTCACTGAAGAGTCTCATTCTATTTGTGTTTGAAAGTGGTATTTGAAATTGGTGGATTTTGATGAATGAGTGTTGGGCTTTGAGTTCAGAGTCCTGGGTTCAAATGTCTTCTCAGACACTTAGTTATGTGGTCAATGGGTAAGTCATTTAATATTTCAGAGACTCAGTTTCCTTATCTGTAAAATGTAGAGCATACTCCATGGGCTTTTCATGAGGAAAGTACTTTTCAAACAATAAAGTGTCTTAGAAAATGAATATTATTATTTTTACTCTTATTCAATTCACATTTTATCTCTTTCTGAGAAGAATTGATCACTTTGTCTAATAGATGTGTTTTCTGGGGTCTCTCACATAAACATAACCTCCTAATAGTTGGTCCCAGCTTTAAAACACACTAGAGGGAGGGGTTACTATCCACTCAAAGCCATAGCTCACAAGCCCACTAGCACAAGCTTCCCTGCAGCTTCTTTCTTCCATTGGTGAGCTCCTTCTAGAACCTCCATTTTGATGAAGGACTCATGCCTTCCTTCATTGTTCCCTCTGTATCCTGCCTTCATACCTCAGTTGTCTCCTTAGCCTCCTGTGCTCTCCTTCTCTCATCTGTGAGCTCCTCCAGGAACCTCCATTTTGAAGAAGGGAACAGGAAAACTTCTCTTCCTACTCTCTGGACTTTATTAACATGCCCTTGTGGCGGTACCCACTTCCCCAAACCCTGCCCTCTCCCATTAGATTACATTACATTACAAGATAAGCTCCTCAAGGGCAGATCTTGTCTTTCACGTTTAGCACATTAGCAGAATGTCTGCCATTTGGTAAGTGCCTAAGAAATGCCTGTCTACTAGACTTGGCCAGTTTCCATTTTATGAGAATAACCGGTGGACAAGCTGGTTAGGAAGATTTTCCATTCTTTCTGGGAATAGCAACAAATCCCCATGCAGGTCCTGGGAGGGGAACACCTGGCCAGGGCTACTTAGATTCCTGCAGATCATCTTTCTGCCTCTCACATGGCCCCCACAAAATGATGACATCATTTGGCCAGTATAGTATCATCAGCTAATTAATCAACAAGCATTTATTGATGTTCTTGAGCTGGAAACTGCGCTGGATTGCAGCCCCATCGTGTGATTCTTGGCTGGTTTCTTCAGATGCTGTGCTGCCCTTCTTTCTCATTTTCTAGTCTTCTCCTTATAGTCAGGGATTTTATATGTAGCTTCTAGATAAGTCAGCTCTCTTTGTTACTCTGGTTCTACAGCCACACCCAGCCAGCAGAAATCCTCAAGCTTAAATCATTTATCTTTGGATACCTTTTGTTTTTGCCCCAATGACTACTCCATGACTCCAGGCTCTTATTTGACTTGGGGTGAGAAATTTCAACTCTTTTCGACCTGGATCATATCCCTTATGATCTGTGCAAACTGCCCCAGGAGCTTCATCAGCAAGAGTTGAAGGGTGAGATGGGATCCTACATGCAGTTTAAGGGACAGGATCATGGGAATGTTGGCTAAGGATAAGTTGGCTAAGTGTTGACTAAAAGATGAGACATGATAATGGTGGCCACCAAGAGTAAGAAGGAAGTGCACCTCTCCCAGATGTTGGAGTCACTTAGTGAAAGTTACGAGGATCAGTTGTTGAAGGACATTGAGGTTAGATGCATTGTCTGGTTCTCACTTGGAAACTGGGCATTTAGGGCCCTGGGTCTGGAGGCTGAAAGATTCATCTTCCTGAGTCCAATCTGGCCTCAGATATTTCCTAGATGTGTGACTCTGGGAAAGTCATTTCATCCTGCTTCCTCAATTTCCTCATCTGTAAAATGAGCTGGAGAAGGAAATGGAAAACCACTCTACTATCTGTCAAGAAAACCCCAAATGGATCATGAAGAGTTAGCTACAACTGAAAATGCTTGGAATTTGTCCCACTATGAAATGGTCTCCCTGTACCTTCCTCATTATTCTGACTGGCAAGAGACAGCTGGAGACTCTTTGGTATCATGAATGGGTACCCATTCCCAGGTCCACCCCAAGTGTAGCAGTGCCAGCTTTCCCACAGAGCCTCCAAATCAGATGACTCTCATATTGTGTCATCATTTCTGATCTGCATGGTGTTAGGAAAAATTTCATAGATTTGGTAACCAATGATCCTCTTCCTCTTCATGATTTGGAGCTAATGAAATCTAGCTGAGGCCAGATTTCAGGGAGGCTTTAATTGGGATTGGAAGGTCGGTATGTTTTTTTCCCCCAGAAATGACCAGTATTTGAAAACAAAAAGGCATCAGTAAAATATTTTTTAAAAAAGCACTTGACAAAATCCAACACCCATTCCTATTAAAAACACTAGAGAACATAAGAATAAATGGAGTTTTCCTTAAAATGATAAGTAGTATCTATCTAAAACCATCAGCAAACATTATATGTAATGGGGATACACTAGAACCATTCCCAATAAGATCAGGGGTGAAACAAAGTTGCTCATTATCACCACTACTATTCAATATTGTACTAGAGACAGTAGCTGTAGCAATAAAAGAAGAAAGAGAAATTGAAGGAATTAGAATAGATAATGAGAAAACATGATATGATGATATATTTAGAGAATCAGCTAAAAAACTACTTGAAAAAATTAACAACTTTAACATATAAAATAAACCCACATAAATCATTGATATTTAAGTCCAATAGCAAAAAATAGAAAGAGAAATCCTATTTAAAATAACTGTAGGTAATATAAAATATTTGTGTGTCTACCTGCCAAGACAAGCCAGGAACTATAGAACTCATGTCCATATTATACAACACCTTTCATACAAAGTTAGATCTAAACAATTGGAAGAATATCAAATGGTCATGGGTAGGTCAACCTAACTTAATAAAAATGACAATTCTACCTAAATTAATCTACTTATTCAATGCCATACCAATCAAACTGCCAGGAAATTACTTTATAGAGTTGGAAAAAATAGTAACAAAGTTCATCTGGAAGAACAAAAGATCAAGAATTTCAGGAGAATTAATGAAAAAATGCTTATGAAGCTATCCTAGCTGTGCCAGACCTAAAACTTTATTACAGAGCAATGGTCATCAAAACCATTTGGTACTAGTTAAAAAATAGAGTAGTGGATCAGTGGACTAGATTAGGTTCATAAGATACAATAGTGAATGACTATAGTAATCTAGTGTTTGATTAACTCAAAGACTCTAGTTTCTGGGATAAAAACACATTATTTGACAAAAATTGCTGGGGAAACTAGAAAATAGTACAGTAGAACTTAGGTATGGACTAGCATCTAACACCCTATACCAAGATAAGGTTGAAATGGCTTCATGATTTAGGCATAAAGGGTCATAATATAAGCAAATTAAGAAAACAAGGAATAGTCTACTTCTTAGATCTGTGGGATAAGAAGGAATTTATGGCCAAAGAAGAACTAGAAAACATTATGAAATACAAAATGGATACTTTTGATTATGTTAAAGTCAAAAGATTTTGTACAAACAAAACCAATACAGAAAGGAAACAGAAAATTGCGGGGGGTGTGGGTGGAAGTTACCTCCAGTGTTTTTGATAAAGATGTCATTTCTAAAATATATAGAGATCTGACTCAAATTTATAAGAATACAAATATTCCTCAATTGATAAATGGTCAAAGAACATGAACAGACAATTTTTAAAGAAATTAAAATCATTTCTAGTCATGAAAAATATTCTAAGTTGTTATTGGTTAGAGAAATGCAAATTAAGACAATTCTGGGGTACCACCTCACACCTCTCAGATTGGCTAAGATGACAGGAAAAGACAATGATAAATGTTAAAGGCAAATGTAGGAAAACTGGGACACCACATTGTTGGTGGAGTTGTGAACTGATCAATTATTCTGGAGAGCAATTTGGAACCATAGCCCTTTTGAGTGTATGTGTGTGTGTGAATGTGGTAGGTGTATTCTTTAGGAATGTGTAAGGATATTGTGTATGAGTGTGTGTAAAAACATGTACAAGTTGTGATGTACATGTATACAGGTATGTGTGAATGTATACATGCATGTGTATGTGAGTGTGTACATATATGAAAATATGCTATATGAGCCTATACATTACGAATGTGTGAGTGTGTGTGTATAAATATGTGCAAGTGGGTGATTGTATACATTGTGTGGATGTGTAAATGTGTGTTGTGTGTGCATGTGTGTGAGTATGAGTGAACATGTGTATCTGCATATGAATATGTGTGAGATTATGTGGCTAGGGTGGGGGAGAGTGTGTATGGAGATAAGAGACCAGAACTATTAGAACTCGATCAACTGTTAGAAGTGACTCCGTATTTGTCCACTGACAAACCTTCCTTTTAACAGAGGGGTTCCTGTGCACCTGATCACTGGCTCATCAGCTTCACTGAGGCAAAGAATGCAAGGCTCTCCTGATCACTCAGTTTAGCAAACTCTGTGGAGTCCATGGGTGCAGCTTAGCTTTCCTAATTGCAATGTCCTTGTGATATGAAAGGAGGGTCAGATTGAACCTGCTGAGTGACCACTCCAAGGTCCCCTTCCTCAATCTGTGTGAATCTGCCCAGAAATGTTAAGAAGGTACAAAGGACGAATCCCAGACCTTGGGGCTCTCGGGGGAAGGGGGGCTGCCTCCCACCATTTGCCCCAGTGTCACTGCTAGTCCATATGCCCCAGTGTCACTGATGACCTGGGAAGCCCCAAAGTACACGTCTATGAGTAACATATTGCCCAATATGTGATCCTTCCAGCCCTTGTGCTTCTCATAGCAAGGTAATTCATGGGCAGCTCTCATTCATTGTGAGAGAGTTTCTCCCAACATCTAACCTCGCTTGCCTCTTTTTACCCATTCCCCTCCTAGTGATGTAGAGGGAGTGCTAGCATCTGAAAGACATGTATTCCAATCCTGCTTTAGGTACTTACTACCTGTGGTTTCCTGGGCAAGTCCATTAATCTCTCTTAGACTCCGATTTCTACTTTATAAAACAAGGATAATTACAGCACCTATCTCCTGGGGGTGTTGGGAAAATCAAATTAGATCTTATATATAAAGCACTCTGTAAATCTGAGTTTGTGGTTATCCCCAAAAGACTGTAGATGGCTTTCTCAAGGAGTTTAGCTGAATGGGGGAAGGTAGGAGATAATAGTTAGCAGAACCTGATGAACAGCTGGATGCAGTGAGGGTGTTGTTTGAGGCAGGAGGGAAGGAGACCTGAGCAGAGAGAGAGGCTGAAGGCTAGAGGCAAAGAGAAGCTACTGAGGGACTGATCTCCCATGAAAGACAGGAAGAGGGGATTGGGACACATGGAGAGGAGTCTGCCAGGGCTGAGGCTTTTTGTGACTTTATTTTACATCTTGCTGCTTTGCTCTAGGTATAAATTGTCTAATTTACTAGTTAAATCTCCAGGCCTCCCTAAGCAAACAGCATTTTTCTATGAAAGATGTTACTGGCTCCTTTATTGCTCTCTCGGGTTCTCCTAAGTCTTCCTCAACTTACAGTTTGCTCCCACTGTGGCCAGCCCTCGTTACACCAGCTGAACTTTGCTTCTGCCATAGGTACTAGGCAAGCTGGCCAAAGTGCTGGGAGCTCCCAGCTGAAAGGATAGAAGCGACGGACCAATTAAGGGTGGCAAAGCTCTGTGCTGAGCCGGTAGCCTGCTGTGCTTCTGGCAGTGCTTCCCTGATCCCTGGCCCCATCTCAGAGGTCGTCAGAATTCCCAGTTTGAATGTAGCTCCTACCTCAAATGACGACTCCTCTATCTGCCCCATCCATTCCCTGATGGGTCTTCCAGATCCTTGATCTGACTTGCTGGGGTGGAGATTCTGCTCCTAATCTACAATCCATTCAGGAACATTTCAGCTGTGCTGGGTTTAGTCATCAGGGACCCACGTAGTTTCAGCTGCTTTCGGTGGGAGAATTGCTCAACCACTTAGGACCCCATGGATGCTTAGGGAAAGATGGCAGACTTAGCTGATGGCCTGATCGGTCTGGCCAATGGAAGGGCCCCTGGGGACCATAATGAGTTGAGCAGAGCTGCCATGTTGCCCTCAGGTTAATGCCCACCAAGACGGTACCATGCAGTGTCAAGCTGTGTTCTGAGCTTCTGCTCTGAGAGAGGGGGGCATGAGTCACCCAGTCACAAATCTGAGCCTCATTTCCTTCTCAAGGTCCTTCTAGCCCAGCCCTGCCTGACTTTGGGTTCTGGAGCTGTGCTCTCTTCCCCATTTCACTTTTAAAAGCAATTCTACCCTGAGCACTCAGTAGTCAGGGGTGACAGGAGAGATTTGCCGCACATGACTTCTGATAGGGGCCAACCTCTTCACAATGTACTCATTGTGAGTGCTGCCTGCCTGCCAAGCCCTCCATACGATGCCTCCCTTCAGTGTCCCGCTCACAGGGCATCCTAGCAAAGAGAAATGGTTGTCAGATACAAGATAAGTCCCCCTTCACTGTGTCTGTCAGATATCATTCATTGGGGGACAGTAATTCACCTTCTGGAAGCATGGTGAATGACTTGTTTCCTGGCACTAATCTGAAAGCATCCTTGAAGCCCATTTAGCATTCTGCCTGCCAGATGCCTCGGGGGACCAAAAGAATAGAGCGGGATGGATTCTTATCTGCAAACGGAAGTGCTGCCAGACGTGACCATACCCCACAGCTGCTGAGCTGCCTGGTTGGCTGCTGGAAACATGACTGCACTTTGACCTGATAAGCAGAAGCAAATACCTTAACAGAGAAATGATGGAGGGAAAGTACCAGTCTGATCAGTGTGGTTGGCTCCCAAGGTTTTTTGTAACCAAATTATCTCCAGTTTATTAAATTACATAATAGTCCCTACAGGGTCCCTTTTGTTGTCCTGCTCCCTTTCCCATCTCAGTGGGGTTTCTTCTTCCTCTAAACTTTCAGGGACCTTATATTCCATCCAGCATTTTCTAATAAGATGACTATATCTACAGGAATCAGAAATCCCTTCACATTTGAATAAAAAAAAAACATCCAATAGATAGCTTAAGGTTTGTAAAGCACATTGCTGACAACCAACATATAGGGTAATTAATACTATTGCCCAGATATTTTATAGATGAGAAAAAGAGGCACAGAAAGGCTAAGTAATTTTCCATGATTCCCACCAGTAAGTAAGTAGGTTATGGTTTGACATAATTCTCCTGAAGCCAGTCCTTGACCACTGCCATTAGGATTTTGTTCTCAAAGTAACAAAAGAATGGAAGCTTATATATGGCATTTCCAGCATCAAGGAGCTCTTTTGGGAGCCCTGAGAGAACCATTTCACCTTCCTTGAAATCTTTCCGGGGAAGGCAAAGGAGTTAGGATTACAGCAAAAAAATCGCTTACCCATCAAAATTGAACATAATTTTTCAGGGGGAATGGACATTCAATGAAATAGAGGACTTGCAAGTATTTCTAATAAAAAGAACAGAACTGAATAGAAAATATGTCTTTCAAATACAAGACCCAAGGAAAACATAAAAGCCTAAACAAGAAACAAGAAAGAAAATATAAGAAACTAAATAAGGTTAAACTGTTTATATTTCTATATGGCAAGAAAATATTTGTAACTTTAAAACAGCTTTATTACCATAAGAGCAATCAGAAGAAGAATAGTGTGTGCAGATATAAGATGACTTTGAAGGGATGAGATCCCCAAAAGCAAAATAAAGGAATAATAAAGAAAATTGTCCTGGAAGAAAAAGGGGGATATGAATGGGGTAAATTATCCCATAAAAGAGGCATGGAAAAACCGTTATAATGGAGGGGAAGATGGAATATGAGGTAACAGACAAAGCTCAAACTTTACTCTTCTTAAAATTGGCTCAGAGAGGGAATAATATACACATTCAGTTGGATATAAGAATCTATCTTGTCCTATAAGGAGGTAAAAGGGAATGGGGAAAATAGAAGGGAGAGGGGATATTGACTTTTTTTAAAAGGAATATATATTGGGAAAGGTGATGATCAGAAGTAAAACATGAGAAGGGAAAAAGTGGGGGATAAGACAGAAAAGAATGAACAAACAAAAAATAGCATGAAAGAAAATATATAATTATAATTACAAATGGGAATGGGATAAACACACCTATATAATGGAAGCAGCAGAATGGATTAAAAACCAGAATCCTACAAAATGTTGTTTGCAATATATACATTTGAAACAGAGAGATACACATAGAATAAAGAGATTTTGGAGCAAAATCTATTACGCTTTAACTGAAGCAAAGAAAGCAGGAGTAGCAATCATGATCTCAGACAAAGCAAAAGCAAAAGCAACTCTACTTAAAAGAGATAAAAAAGGAAACTATAGCTCATTGAAAAGTACCACGAACAATGAAATCATATGAATACTAAACACATATGCACCAAATAGTATTGCATTTAAATTTTTGAAAGAGAAGCTGAATAAGTTACAGCAGGAAATAGATAATAAAACTATACTGATGAGGAGTCTCAACTTTTCCCTCTCAGAATGAGATAGATCTAACCAAAACATGAAGTAAATAAAGTTCTAGAAAAGTTAGATATGACAGGTCTCTGGAGAAAACTAAATGGGAAATGGGAATAGGAAAATATTTTTTTAGCAGTACATAGAACCCACACAAAAACTGACCATGTATTAAGACATGAAAATCTCACAATAAAATGTAGAAAAGCAGAAGATTTTCAGATCATAATTGAATGGAAATTGTATTCAATAATGGAAAATAGAAAAGAGATTAAAATTAATTGGAATTAAATAAGTAAATCCTAAAAACAAATGTGCCAAAGAACGAGTCATAGAAACACTAAATAATTTTATTAAGGAAAATGACTTCAATGAGATAATATACCAACATTTATGGGATACAGATAAAGTGGGTTTTAGGAAAATGTTTCTAATTGCTTACATCAGTAAAACAGAGAAAAGATCAATGAATCGGGCATACAATAACAACAACAATAAAAATCTAAGAAAAGAACAATATAAAATTCCCCAATTAAACACTAAACTGGAAATCCTGAAAATCAAAGAAGAAACTGATAAAATTGAAAGTAAGAAAACCATTAAAGTAATGCATAAAACTAGAATTTGGTTATATTGGGGGATAAGAAAATAGATAAACCATTAATTTGATTTTAAAAAGAAAAAAGGAAAACCAAATAATAATATCAAAAATAAAAGGGCTGAACTCACCACCAATGAAAAGAAAATTAAGACAATTATTAGGAGATATTTTGCCCAATTATATGCTAATAAATTTAACAATCTAAATGAAATGAATGAACACCTACAAACATACAAATTACCCATATTGACAGAGAAGAAATAAAATACTTAAATAACCCAATCTTAGAAACAGAAATTGAACCAGCCATCATTGAACTTCCTAAGAAAAAACTCCCCATAACCAGAAGGATTTACAAGCCAATTCTACCGATAAACTATTTGGAAAAATAGGTGAAGGAGTCCTATCAAATTCCTTTTGCAACACAAATACAGTGATGATATCCAAAAAAGGAAAAGTCAAAACAGAGAGAGAGAATTATAGACCAATTTCCCTATTGAATATTGATACAAAAATAAAATACTAGCAAAGAGATTTTAGCTATATTATGACTAGGTAGTATGTGTACTGGTAATGCAGATCTGGTTCAATTTTAGGGAAACTTATTAGCATAAATAACCACATCAGTATCAAAACTAACAAAAATCATATGATTATTTCAATCGATGCAATAAAAACCTTTTACAAAATACAGTACCCATTCCTGTTTAAAGCCCCTAGAGAGCATAGGAATAAATGGAATTCACCTTAAAATAATAAGTAATATTTATCTGAAACCATCACCAAGCATTAACTGTAATAAGTTAGAAGCCTTTCAATACAATCAGAGGTGAAACAAGGTTGCCCATTATCACCTCTATTATTTAATATTATACTAGGAATGTTAACTATAGCAATAAGAGAAGAAAAAGAAATTAAAGGAATTATAACAGGCAATGAGGAAACAAAACTATCACTTTTTGCAAGTGAACTGATGTGTAGACTTAGAAAATGCTAGAGAATCAACTACAAAATGACTAAGAATGAAGATGACTTTGTTCACAGTAACAATAAGATTATGTGATGACCAACTGTGGTGAACGTGGCTCTTTTCAACAATGAAGTGATTCAAGGCAATTCCAATAGACTTGGAATGGAAAATGCCATCTGTGTCCAGAAAGAGAACCATGGAAACTATGGAGCAAAGCATAGTATTTTCATCTTTTGATCATTTGCTGGACTGTCTGAGCACTATCATAGGCTGCCAGGGCCATACTCACCAGTGTTTGGAGCCCACCCGGATATACACAGAGAAGAGCTGATCAGGAGGTGCAAATAGCCAATCTTTATTTAGTAATTATCTCAGTAGGGGTTATCAGGAAGTAAGAGCAAGAGAGTGTAAGAACAAGTGTACTCAAACTGGCTATTTATGCTTCTTCTCTTCTGGGATTACCCAGCCCACCCCGTACTTTGTAAGTGGAGCTACAGAAGAAAGACACCTGGGGTGTACACTACATCCCAGGTGGAGACCCCAAGAGGACACACCCCTCACCACCCCAGGAACCTATTAGCAGTTCCTTTAAACTGGGGAGACACAAACTTCTACCTCAGAGGCCAAGCCCCTTTTTACCTCCTGGGCCTACCCTACCAGCTTATGTGGGGTACAGGCTACTTGACAACTCTTGGTGAGAGAGGACCGTGTCTAACAGTTTACTTGTTTATTTTTCTTTCTCATGATCTTTTCTTTTGAGGTGACTTTTCTTGCACAACATAACAAATGTGGAAATATGTTTTTAAAATTTGTACATATTTAACCTATATCAGATTGCTTGCTATTTGGGGAAGGGGAGACGGAAGGACAGAGGGAGAATACTTTGGAACACAAAGTTTTACAATTTACATGTACTTGGAAAAATAAAATACTATTGATTTGTAAAAAAAAAAAAAAAATATGCCATGAAAAAAATTGTGAGTTAAAAAAAAAGTCATTCCTCAATTGATAATCATAAAATGCTCTCAATTACTATTGATTAGAGAAAGGAAAATTAAAATAAATCACTTTATACATATCAGAGTGGCTAATATGGCAAAAAAGAAAAATGTTGGCTATTGGAGGGTCTGTAGGAAACCTAGGACCTAATGCATTGCTAGTGGAATTGAGACCTGATCCAACTATTACGGAGAGCAATTTGGAAATATGCCAAAAAGTCTACATAACTGTCCTTATCCTTTGACAACAGACCTCCAAAAAAGGGGAAAGGATCTATTTGCACCAAATTAATTATAGCAGATCTTTTCGTGGTGGCTAAGAAGTGGAAATCAGAGATTTTCCCCATCAAATGGGTAATGGCTAAACAAGGTTTATGATTATATATAAATTATATAAACGAGGTATATGATTATAATGAAATATTATTGTGCTGTAAGAAATAACAAACAGAATGATTTCAGAAAAACCTAAAAAAATCACATAAATTGATGTATAGTGAAGTAAAAAGAATCAGGAGAACATTGTACATGGCAAGAGCAATATTGTCTAATGAGTAATTATAAATGATTTAGCTATTCTTAACAACATAATGATCTAAGACCATACCAAAGGACTAACAATGAAGCATACTACCTGCCTCCAGAAAAAGAACTGATATTGATTGAATCAGACTGGAACATACTAGTTTTCATTTGTTTTCTTTTATTCAAACCTTTTTGTATAAAATTTTTATTATGGAAATGTTTTATATAATGGCACATATATCTGATTGCTTGCTGTCTCAGAGAGGGGGGTAAGGGGGGAAGGGAGAGAGGAATAGAATTTAGAATTCAAAACTTTAAATAATGTTTAAAAAAATGAAAAGACATAAAAAAAAGCAATCATTCCAAGTGGGCAGTTGACACAGAGTTCCACATATTTAAAAGTCATGTGGTCAAGGAGAGCAGATCAAGGAGCAGTGGATGAGTTTTCAGAGAGATGTATTTTAGAAAGCATTTCTGTTCAAGCCTGGTTAGACTTAACAGCCTGTGGGCCCCCTTCCAGATTCAGACTGATTCTATCCATAAGGTCATCTCTTTGTCACTTTATTCCTGAAATAGACAAAATATGTCTTGTTGAATTGACTTTGAGGTTTGCCTATGTAGGGGTCCTATGAATTCTGTCTTCATCATCTGTCCCTCATTATGGTCAGTCAGTCAATCAGTTGGTCAATAAGCATTTAGTCTGAAAGGGGAATTGCATGAAGCTGGAGAAATTAAGGAAAGGAAGTTAGATGGGGTTGTCAAACTATAATGAGGTGACATATGATTATAAAATTGTAAATAGGATCTGGAGTTAGGTGTAAATACCCACAAGACTAAAAGCAAAAAACAAAACAGACTGATAATCTCAACTATTATGAAACAATAGGAAAATAATGCAGTAAATGGCATCTACCATGTGGTGTTAGTATTTCTGCCCCAGGCAGGACTGTTTGCTGAATTCCAACTACAGGCTGATCTTCCCCCTATAAGAGGGGAGCAAGGATGGCTATTCTCACTCCCCGTCGTAAGGGAGCATGAAGATTTCTGAAAGGAAACATGAGCAAGACTTTGGTGGGGTAAGAGAACTATAATATGATGGAAAGGAGAGATGTGCTTTGTCAGGATGGTAGAGAGTGGGAGGGCAATATGCAGAGGAGAGAGTAGAGAAAGAGTTGCTATACAAAGAGAGATCCCCAAAGAGATATGAAACTTGTTTTGGGGAGGAGAGAGTAGGGGAAGGAGGAGGAAAAGGAGGAAGCTGCACTTTCAATTCATTGAATCAAAGCCCTACCTCACTTGAGAAGTCCTCCCATGAAAGTCAGGGGAAGAAGAGCAGATGATGGTGGTGAGGGGCTTCCTGCCTAAGGGCACTGGGGCAGCTATTTGCTGAACTGATAACAAAAATAGAGAAACAGGGGTGTCCAGACCCAAGAGATAACAACCCTTATCAAAAGAGAATCACCTGGGCACTAGGAAGAAACTTTTCATTATCTCAGTTATGACATTTTTGGCAAGACACTGAAAAGTATTGTCTGTGTTCTCCTCCCCATTACTTATATTTATATTTATCAACTTTGTATCTATGTTCCTGGCACATAATCAGTATTTAAGAAATGATTAAGATTTAAGAGATGATGAAGAATGGCAGATGCTTGGCCAGAGATGCAGCATGACAGGTAAACATCTGATAGGAACATGCCTTACAAATCCCACTGAAAGATATTAGTTGTGGTGGCAGTTGTTGCTGTTGTTGTGGTGGTAGTTGTTGCCATGGCTGAGGTTGTTGTGGGGTGATTGTTGCTGTGGCTGAGGTTGTGGCGATTGTTGCTGTGGCTGAGGTTGTGGTGGTGGTGGTTGTTGCTGTGGCTGAGGCTGTTGTGGTGGCAGTTGTTGCTGTGGCTGAGGTTGTCGTGCTGGAGGTTATTGCTGTGGCTGAGGTTGTTGTTGTGGCGGTTGTTGCTGTGGCTGAGGTTGTGGTAGTGGTGGTTATTGTTGTGGCTGAAGCTGTTGTGGTGGCAATTGTTGCTGTGGCTGAGGTTGTTGTGCTGGCAGTTGTTGCTGTGGCTGAGGTTGTTGTTATGGCGGTTGTTGCTGTGGCTGAGGTTGTGGCGATTGTTGCTGTGGCGAGGCTATTGTGGTGGCAGTTGTTGCTGTAGCTGAGGTTGTGCTGGCGGTTGTTGCTGTGGCTGAGGTTGTTGTGGTGTCAGTTGTTGCTGTGGCTGAGGTTGTGGTGGTGGTGGTTATTGCTGTGGCTGAAGCTGTTGTGGTGGTAGTTGTTGCTGTGGCTGAAGTTGTTGTTATGGCGGTTGTTGCTGTGGCTGAAGTTGTTGTTATGGCGGTTTTTGCTGTGGTGCTTGTTGCTATGGCTGAAGTTGTTGTGCTGGCAGTTGTTGTGACGGTTGTTGCTGTGGTGGTTGCAGTTGTTATCATTGTCACCCTTAATTCTCAAGAGGACCTAGATGACATCATCACATTGAGCAAAGTTAGTGTGTCCAGTGCTGGCTGATCGAACCATTAAGAGCGTGGAAGGATCTATCATAGGCTGGGCACAAATAGTCCCATGAACACTTGGGGTGGATTCTCTAGGTTTGCACATCTCACATTACTTTTGAGCTACCTCGGTTCTGCTTTGCTCATGGAGCCCAGCCCCTCCTCTGCACCGGCCGCCACACTGGGCCATCCTGGTCCGTGTCTCCCATGTCATAAAATAGATTCCAGAGTAATTCTGAGAAATTTTGAGAGGATCCTTCTATCACTTCTTCTGAATCACTATCTAAACCACACACACACACACACACACACACACACACACACACACACACACACCCTTTGACCTACTGAGGTGCAAAAATATTAATAGCAGCTCTTTTTCTGTGAGTCACAAACTGGAAATCCAGGGGCTGCCTCTCTCTATCAGGGACTGGCTAAATATTTGATAGTACAGGAGTGAATCAGAATGTTTTGAACATTGAGAAATCATGAAATGGATGTTTCAGAGGGAAGTGGGAAGACCACTGGTGAAGTGAGTAAAGTGAGTGGAATCAGGAGAAAAATGTCTACAATGACATTAGAAATCAACCCAGAGAGACTTTACCACTCTGATCAATGGAAAGGAGAACTGAAAGTGCGACTGCTCACCTGCTGCCTGGGATGGGATGGCTCAATGCAGAAGCAGACCAGCTTTTTTGGATAGGACCATTGTGGAAATGTGTTTTGTCTGGCTTTGCAAGTTTAGTGTTTGTTTATCTGAGGGAGGGGCAGGAATTAAAGGGATGTTTGACAAATTGTACAATAAATAAACATATGACATTTTTTAAAAATTCTAAAATTACAAGGGCTTAAAATGAAAATGAACGAGAGGATCAGAAGATTCCCCATGTATGGTCTGCTGGCCAGCCACCATAGAGCATGGCTCCAATGAAGGAAAAAAGAGCTGAGCCAGACAGGAGCCAAAAATCCAAGGAAAGAGCCCAGAGACAAACCACCATCTCAAATGCCCAAGTTCTGGCCAACTGAAAGGAAGGAGCAAAAGTGCTGACAGCCGGGGGCAGATTGGAGCTCCTCCCCACACTACTCCAAGGCTCTGGAGAGATGTGTCTTTCTCAAAAGAGGCAAGAGAGAAACGGGGCAAGAGCAGAGAGAGCTGAGCACTGCGGATGAAGAAGGTGTGCTCGTGTGGGAAATCAAGGATGGAAGAGGGAGGTGTCATAGAAACAAGATCAAAAAAGGGAGAAATAAGAGTGACTTGGGATCCACTGCAGATCTCCTGAAAAGGAAGGGGAAATAGAATAGAAAAAACAAGTCTTCCCCAGTGATATGATACTATAGTGATGAGGATCTTCATTTGGACAGACAACTAAAGTGCTCTCTCTCTGCCTACTAAAAGCAGAGGGAAAGGAGAGATATTTTTTTTACAGTTTTAACTTTGTGCCAGGAACTGTACTAAGCACTTTTTACAAATATTGTCCTACATATATACTTATATTGTATTTAACTTATACTTTAACATATTTACCATGTATTGGTCAACCTGCCATCTGAAGAGGGGACGGGGGAAAGAGGGGAAAACTTGGAACAAAAGATTTTGCAATTGTCAGTGCTGAAAAATTACCCATGCATATATCTTGTAAATAAAAAGCTATAATAAAAACAAACAAATAAATAATTTAAAAACAAATATTGTCCTATTTTACAAATATAATTTCTAAGCAGCTAATAACTTCTTGACTTGCCTTCAGGATAATTTTGTCCTTCAAAAGGTGGAGGAAACAAGAGCAAATTCTTTTCTGGGTCTGATTCTGACCAACAGGGAGGAGCTAGTTGCTAGGGCCTAGAACTGAGGGAAGCTGGGGGAAGAGATCACTCTTTCCCAGAGTTTATCCTAGAGAGTGAAAGGAAATCTGTATCTAGTCCAATATGCACCTTTGATTTGGGGAAAGCAGATTTCAAAAGACTTGGAGAAAATAAAGTTAAGATATTGTAGACCAAAATGCTTCAGGAAAGTCACTTGAGAAATAATACTCAATAATGAAATTCTGGAAACACCAACGTGATTCTGCAAAGACTTATGTGGATGTCCGGAGAACTCCCCACCTTAGACGTTTCAGAGAAATGCACAGAAGATGGAGCCCAGGTAGTGACAATCAGTGCAAGGGCGTGCCCGGGAGCTATAAAAATTATGTTAGGAATGCCAAACCACTGGGGCAGCGAGTTCAAGTCCAACCTCAGACACTTAACACTTCCTAGCCATGTGACCCCAGGCCAGTAACTTAACCCCAGTTGCCTTGCAAAAAAAAAAAAAATTTAAAAGGAATGCTTAACCACAGACTTAGCAGAGGCTGGTCACAGGGAAGGGAGGAAAGGAAAGGTGGTCCCCTTAAAAAATACACTAGAAAAAAGGGGGAATCAAAGCAGGGTGAATGAGGTGAAGATTACAGAGCTGTTTCCCTGTTTTGCCTCCTAAGGCTTGCTTGCTCTGGAAATTACAGAAAAACAGTGACTTAGCTGGGGCTTGAAGGTGGTAGTTTATGCCCAAGATAGTAAGAAGAGGATGAGAAAGCCCAGTGAGCATAGCTCCTTCACGGGTAAGAATTGGCAGCTGTCTGCAGATTATGGTGAGAAATGTTCGTAAGCCCATGGAAAACAGGACAGGGAGTGCAGCATTGTGCAAGTGGAACTGCCCCGGTTCAAAACAAAACAAAACAAAACTCAGCAGGGCTATGAGGTTCCCTTCCATGCCTGGGAAATCTCCTTCCCGCCTGGGAGAGCTCTAGGAGAGGGCTTTAAAGGGAGATGGTTGGTGGAGATGTTCCCATTTCTTTGCCCTGAAAATTCCCTTCTTCCCTGGTAAGTTCTTAGCAGCACCTCCATTTTGAGGATTCCTTCAGTCCTCTCCCAGCTCTGCCTCCGACTGCTCAGACCCCTAATCCCCACCAAAGGGCCTGCCTCCCGACCTCCATTTTTCATCCCTGTCTTCCCGGGTGGAATAGAAGCTCGGTGAGGGCAGGAGTTGCTTTGATGTGGTGCCTGGCACAGAACGGGCATTGGGGTGCGAGCTGACCGGGTGTTCAGACGTCCGTGAGTCCTGCCCGTGGGTCACAGTCCTTGAACTTTGGGTTTTCTGTTCTGTCGGGAAAAGGAGAAACCTTCAGATGAGGAGAATGTGGCGGGCGTTTCTTTGGCGAGAGCATCTCCTGCTAATCCTGTAGGAGAGCTGGCAAAACGTGTGCTTGTGATACTGGAAATGGCTGGATCGGACTGGGGTGGAGGACTGCAGCCGGCCAGGGGAGAAGGGCCTTCTCTGAAGGTCGTGGGGAGCCTCCCAGCTCAGAGAGAACAAGGTATGGCCCCCTTCCTGGAATTCTCGGAAGCCTCGCTTGGCCACCCCACGTAGGGCCGAGGCCGTGGCCCGGAGGTCGGGCTTTCTAAGAACCTGCAGCCACGTGAGCAGGGTGGCCAGCCCCAGGCTCCTTGTCCCCTGCCTTCGTCTGGCGAACTCCCCAGCGATCTAAGCGGTCTGACGGACCATCAGGATTTCTCAAACCATTTCTACGATAATCATTTCTCCTGTTTCTGTAGCTTTGCTGGGCTCTCCACCAGGTCTGAATGTAGGGAGTCTGAGGTCCAATAAATCACAGAGCAGGAATGAAACTGTCCTGCCAACTATGGCCCCCACTTAGAAGTCATGGGTTTGGAGCTGCAACTGAATTCAAGCCTTTTGGTGTGGAAATGCGTTTACCCTTGGCAGGCGAGGGCTTCCTGGTTTTAAGAAAAGTTGCTCTAAAAGGTTCAAACCTCTTATCCAATAGCAACTAGACCATGCATTTTTTTAAACACCATTTTGGTGATTTAGATACAAATGAATCCAAAACACGTGGGTTAAATTTCCCCTAAAATACATATGGTTTTTTTAAAGAAAGGAAAAGGTGCTTGGCAAATTTCTGTTTGGATTTTATTAAATCCAAACTTTGGAAAAATAGCTTAAGGGATCTGATGGACCATAGTAACTTCAGATGGTGATTTTTTCTAAAACACCAGTGAAAGCCCAAATGACCTAATTTACTTAAAGATAATTTAATGAGAATATTCTCATTCTAGCTTCTTTATAGGAAATAAGACTGCTAGAAAGCCAGGCTAAAGGGTCCACAAAGAGTTCTGAGGCCCTGATAGAGGACAGCACTGGATCTTGCCATTTTCTCTTCCACAACAGCTAGAAGGATCTTTAAAAGACCGATGTAGTAGGGCCCCCCTGGCCTTTCTGTCTAGATGGGTGTGGTCCCAAGACAGAGCTCCCAGGGGGCATAGCGCCACATCCCTACTGAAGCCCCTCCAGCTCCCTTTGCTCCTTTCCACTACTGTCTGTAACAACCTGGAGTATCTGGTAGTCTCATTCAATTTGGGGAAGCTATTGATGGGTTTTCACAATTCTCTCAAGAGCTGCTAGGGAACCAGCCCATCCTTCTGTTGACCAAAGGGAATCTCAGAATGTTTCTTGCCTGAAGGTGTGAGCTGCACCCTTCCAACCTGGAGAAGTTGGGGAGAAAACCAAGGCTGGGCTATGGAGGATGGGTGGAGAGACAGACAGAGGCAGAAATCCAGATGCAGAAAACAAGGGAGAGGGGGGGAAGTAGCTATTTCAGACCATTACTGAGAAGACAGTGTAATGGGCCTCTGCCATACAGGGTAAGCTCTAGTAGTTTTTATCAGGAGAATCTGGAGAAGCAAGACATTGAGCTCGTAGGGCAAGGCCCTGCCTTCGAAGAGCTTTCTATATCCTCTGGGAAAGGGACAAAAAGATGACTCCATGGGAAGTTTAGCGTGCTCAATTCCACCTTCAATTCTAGCACTGTTTTTGACTATGTTCCCACTGTCCCCACCCAGCTTGTCCAGTACTTGGGTTGACCAATCCTTCTTCTGAGTCTGCCTTGTGGTTTTGAGAACAGAGAAATCTGAATTCTCCAATCCTGTGAGTGCTTACTGAAGGCCAAGAATGAAAGGAGGACCCAGGCCCGGCGGGTCTCAGAGTCCTAAGCTGATCTCGCGGAGTAGGTCTGCTTGTCGAGATGTTGGCCAAATGTACATTCGTAAACCATGGAACCATCCTCTCCCGGGAGGGGGGAGTCAGGATTCCCTGGGCAAGTCCCGAGCCAGCGTGTCTCGGGCAAACAAGGCCATGCCCTGAGCTTCCAGGAGAGTGTCCTTCACAGAAGAGAGCCCACACGCGGCCTTGCCAGGAGTTGATCGTGACGACAGTTTTCCTCAGACTCCCGGCGGTACCCGTATGGCCCATTCACAAGATTAAATCGAATTGATTTAGCCTCAACAATATTGTAGATCTTTAAAAATATTTAACTTTTCAAATTTGGCTCCGATTGTTTTCCTCCTGGAAGATATTCATATTCCAAGACTAAAGTTATTTTGTTTTGCTATTTTAAAGATATTTCTATGAGGTTTCTCTTTCTAAAGCAATAAAAATGTTCCTTTTTTTTCTTTTCCCATAACTCAACAAAGCTTAGCTGATTTTGTTCATATGGTTAGAAAAAAAAGCCATCTTTTGGCTTATATCAAGTATGGAAAATTTTAGTCCCAAAGGAAAATTTTGGAAGAAACTTATATAAACAAAAAAAAAAAAAGAGGCCTTGGATTAGAATGGTTTTCTCCCATTTAGCTACAATATTTGTTAACCCAGAATGTTGGCGACGGTTTAGAGAAAAGATTGGTTCAGTCTTCCGCAGAGATTTAAAATGTCTGTTGGCCCCTGGATTTCTACTCGCTTTTTTCTCTGGCACGGCTGAGCCTCCCAGGCTGGGTGAGCATGAGCTCGTCCTGACGCCCGAGCTGCCCCAGCCGAGACACCGGGAAAAGCCGTGCGCTTCATGGAGGGGGCAGGACGGGTCTGAGCCCTCTGTGGTCCTGGACGGGCGACGTGGTGCTTGTTGGGAGACCCCCATTTGGATGAATAGTGACGGATCCCAGGTGACCTCCTGACTCGGGTGTGGATTGGATTTCAGTCGGGTAGAGTTGCCTAAAGTCCAGGGTCACCAAAATCCAGTGGCAAGACCGAAGTCGGGGCCTCTGGCCCGGCTGAGATGTAGCGGATGCCTTGGGCATCCAAAGAACAGACAGCCCCCCCAAACCCCCAAGTGCTTGTCAAATGAAGGCAGGGCACAGGTGAGCTCCCAGGGGAGAGCCAGGCTCCAGCACTCGAGGCCGGCATCCCTGCCCCATCCTTGCAGCAACAGCGACGGTCCTGGAGCTCCAGACTGAGCCAAACTCCCCTTGGGCACACGCTGCTGTGAGTGGGTCTGAGAGCCTCTCTGAGCTCAGGGAGGGAATGGGGGGGGGGCAGTTCTCATCTCCTGCTCTGGGATGACCTTGGAAGGAAGCAGGCTGGTCTCTTGTCTGATTGGTCATTGCATGGACACATCACCTCGAATCAATAAGGAGGTGCCGGCCAGGTCCAAAGCAGTACCTGGTACACAGTAGGTGCTTCATCAGTTTTCTCAGCCGACTGACAAGTCCCTGGGTCGTAGGGCGGGAGGGGGGAGGAGCTGCCCTTGTGAGGGGTGCACCCGCCTTCCCCTTGGCCTGTGTTTTGAACAGCCAGCCTGAGCTGTCTTTCTAAAGCCTGCATTTGATTTTCCTTGTGAGTCAGTTTACTGTGGCTCAGCCCCCAAATGAGTCTCCCTGTCCATCACGCTGGAAACCGCCTCTTCTTCACTGGGAATGACACAAAGGGTTCCAGCTCTCAGCTCCGGAAAGCTGGCTTTAAGTACTGTCGATTGCTTTCGCTTGGTTGGAGTTGCAAGGCTGAGATTAGGGAGAAAGAGAGATTTTTTTCCCTTTCCAAAATTTTCTTTAATTGAACATGTTGCTTTTGCCCAAGTCTCTGGAGTAAGAGCAAGAAATGTAAAGTACTTCCGGATTCGGGGTCTCTGTCAGGATTCAGAAAGTACTTCAGCCAGTCACTCGGCTCATGCCATTTAAGTCAGCATTCACCAAGCACCTACTCTGTACCAGGCACCCTACTGGGTGCTGGGGCACAAATGCCGGTGGCAGCCGTGGGCCTCAGGCTGCTTGGATTGTCTTGAAGGGAAGTGAGATGTGCACAAGCAAAGGGAAGGAAGGAATGGGCAGCAGCGGGCAGGGATGGTTTGTCTGAGCTGGGCCTGGAGCAAGCCTGGGGTTCTGGGTTGGGGAGCTCAGGAGGGGAAGGGCCAGGGCCCAGCAACCAGGTTGCCCTCTCCCCCTGAGCTGGGTCTGGGGTTCTGGGCTGGGGAGCCCAGGAGAGGAAGGGCTGGGGCCCAGCAGCCAGGCTGCCCTCTCCCCCTGAGCTGGGTCTGGGGTTCTGGGCTGGGGAGCCCAGGAGAGGAAGGGCCGGGGCCCAACAGCCAGGCTGCCCTCTCCCCCTGAGCTGGGCCTGGGGGTTCTGGGCTGGGGAACTCAGGAGAGGAAGGGCCGGGGCCCAACAGCAAGGCTGCCCTCTCCCTCTGCTGTGGGACCGAATTCCAGGTCTCCAACTCCAGCTTTACAAATAGAGGGTCACAGCCAGGAGCCGGAGTGCTTCTGAGGAATAGCAAAAGTCCCCTTTGTTTCCTTTGCTATATGGACACTTTATGGGAAGACTCGAGTCAATAAGCACTTATTAAGCACCTACTATTTGCCAGGCACTGCGCTAAGTTCTGGGGATGCAAAGAAAGATGCAAACAGTCCCTGAATCCCCGAGCTCCCAGTTAACAAGAGAGTTGATGGACAAACAACCGCATGAACTAAGTTTTAGCAGGACAAAGTGGGAGGGGGAAGGACTTGGAGGCCAGGAGGCCACAAAGCCCAGAGAAGAGAGAGCTCCTGGCAGAGGAGAGAAGTGATGAAAGTAGCCAGGAGAGGGACCGTCCTGGGAGAGAACTGGCAGGGTTTTCCCCAAAGCGGTGTCCCGGGCGAAGGGGCTGCTCCTTCTCGGGGTGTGAGTGTGAGCCACAAGGAGGCTGTCATCAGGTCTAGCCTAGGCCCTCTCACCTTGTTCTAGCCTGGGCTCTCTCATTCTGCTCCAAAGGTCTAGCCTGGGCCTTCTCATCCTGCTTCAGGCGACTGGTTGTTATCCTTGGTTCTGGCATCACTATGTTAGAGTTCAGTGTGTTGGGCTGTGGCTGATCAGACCAACATGAGCTCGGACCGCTCTGCCACGGTCGGACACAAGGAGTCCCCCTGAACATTTGGCCTTCTCTGGGGCCATGCTGGGCAGTCCTGGGCGGTGTCTCCCATGTCATGCAAGGGATTCTAAGTTCTTGAGAGAGCCTGAGGTGTCCTTGTATCGCTTTTTCTTTCTTTTTTTAATTAAAGCTTTTTATTTTCAGAACATGTGTGTGGATAATTCTTCAACATCGACCCCTGCAAACCTTTGTTCCAAAATTTCCCCTCTTTCCCCCCACCCCCTCCCCAGATGGTGAGCAATCTAATATATGTTATACATGTTACAATATATGTTAAATCCAGCATATCTTAGCCTATCGTTTTTCCTGACCCGTCGGGAGCGCTTGCCCTGTGTGAGCTCTCCATAAAATATTCGTTTTGGCATTCCAACAAGGTAGCCAGCCCAGCTCTCTCCAAAATCCGAGGAGGGAGGTGCTATTCCCATGACCATTTTACACATGAGGAAACTGAGGCAAACAGTTCAAGTGCCTTGCCCAAGGTCACATGGCTAGGAAGTAGCTTTGATCACATTTGAACCCAGCTCTTCCTAATTCAAAATCTAGCTCCCCTGCCCATGCCCACTGCCTCGGTTAGACCCTCAGCATCATTCTGGACACGAGGCCACGGGGCTTAGCTGAGTACAACCAGCTTGCCATTCACGACGAGGAATGAAAACAAGCATCCAGTAGATTGGGGGGGGGACCTGGATTTGGGGTGGGGGGGGGAGCTAGCCAGCGGGATGATGAAAACCACCCAGTTGTGCTTTGGGGGAGGGAAGGGGAAGGAGCTCCCAACAGACCCCAAAGAAAAGAGAATTGATCACAAGGAGAAGCTCCAATTGTTTTGACTGTAATGTTTTCACAAACAGAAGGCAATTGGCAGGACCAGCCCAATGTGTAGTCATGTCTCTCCCTCTTCCCGACTTCGAGTGTCACCTCTGATTTTGGCTAAGAATGTGCTTTTTGCCAGAAGCAGGAGTTATAATTGAATACAAACAGCCAGATGGATCGCTCTAAATTATCTCCAGTCTGGAAAAGAAAAAAATCAGAAAACCAAACTCCAGTCAGTTTTTATTTTCTCCCAGAGTGAAAATGTGCAGGGTACTGTAGGAACTGTTATTGTATTTGTGCGCCACACTTATGTAAATCACTCAGCGCAAATGGCTTTCCTATGCACCAGCCTCCCTCCTTTGCAAGTGGGTAATTAACGGCTGGTCCTCTTTCCCAAAGAAGGATTGCACCAAGAAGGGGTGTAGGAAATGCTTCTCTCTCTCTCTCTCTCTCTCTCTCTCTCTCTCTCTCTCTCTCTCTCTCTCTCTCTCTCTCTCTGTCTCTCTGTCTCTCTGTCTCTCTCTGTGTGTCTGCGTGTGTGTGTGTGTGTGTCCCTCTCTCTCTGTATGTGTGTATGTATCTCTTTCTCTCTCTCTGTCTCTGTGTGTGTGTGTATCTCTTTCTCTCTCTATTTCTCCGTCTCTGTCTCTCTGTCTGTCTGTCTCTCTCTGTCTCTGTCTCTGTCTGTCTCTTTCTCTCTCTCTGTCTCTCTCTGTCTTTCTCTCTCTTTCTCTGTCTGTCTGTCTGTCTCTCTCTTTGTCTCTCTGTCTCTCTCTCTTTGTCTGTGTGTGTGTGTATCTCTTTCTATCTCTATTTCTCTGTCTCTGTCTGTCTGTCTGTCTCTCTTTCTCTCTCTCTCTGTCTCTGTCTCTTTCTCTGTCTCTGTCTCTCTCTGTCTCTCTGTCTCTGTCTCTCTCTCTGTCTCTGTCTTTCTCTGTCTCTCTCTCTCTTTCTCTGTCTCTCTCTCTCTCTCACACACACACACACACACACACACTCACTCTCACACTTTGAATAGAAAAACAAATTTACCCTCAGAGAGAAACAGATCTTTGGAAGTGATATTGTTACTCGCTCATGAAAGGTGTTCTTGTGCAGCGACTCCCAATTTATCCAATAAAGGAAGCTGCTTTGTGGCTCTCAGTGTGACTAATGCACTGGAATCCTGGGGAAAGATTGACAATCTCTCCCGCTGACACTCGGCTCCTCTCCCGAGTCACCTGCACAAGAGAGAGGGGGGCTGGGCAGAGCCAAGGGCCATCCCACCAAACCGTGACAGGCTCCCAAGATAACCCTCACTTTAGATGTGGATGAATGAAGTGAGGCAATAAAAAGGGAAAGAGAGACAGATTGAATCAGAAAACAAAGCCTTACAATCTGTTGCTTACAAGGAACACATTAAAAGACAAAAACATACACAAAATAAAACTGAAAGGATAGGAAAAAATGGGCTCTTGTGTTAAGAAAATTTAAAAAAAAAAAAGAGTTGCCTCCATGCTATTGGCCCAAGTAAAGGCTCCAGCAGGGAAAATCAATGCTGACATTTGTGACGGCCCCCATGGCACCCAGGGGAGAGATGCCATTGGCGTCCATGGCTGCCCTGGTGGCACCAGAGGAAGCACTGGTCACTCTAGTGCTTGCCCGCTGCCAGGACAACTGAGTCACTTTTCTAGCAAGTATTTCCAGGGGTGATCAGGACAGCCGCTTCGCCGCTTCGTCCTCCCCTCTCTGGGTCCCTGGTGGCAGGAGGCAGCAGATGCATGTCCACAAGTGAATCTCCTGATATCTTCAGCCTCTTCCTTGCGGTTGGAAAGGAGAACAGGTAGATGACCAGATTCAACGTGAATAAAGGTTTTGGTTGGTGTAGGAAACAACTCTGGGTCTGGAAAAATCAGAGAGTGGAGGCAGGAGCTAAGACACAAGGCGTGTGATGAGAAGGGCCGTCTCCCGGTGTGGGAGGCTTGAAAGCTGCAGGGAGGTGGGGATGCTGGTCAGCCAGTCAAGGAGCACTCAGAACCATGGTAAGGGGCAGGCTTGGAAAGGCAGAAATGTGGGCTTGTCCTCCTGGAAGTTCACGTTCTTATGAGGCAGGTTGTGTGCAATCCCTGGGAATGTGCATGCGATGCTAAGAGAAGATGCACTCAAGCCTTGGAGGCCTCTAGGGAAATGGCTGGTTTTTATGTTTGTCAAACTGATAAAAAAAAATTATTAATCTAACTTTTAAAAAATCCAACCCTTTAAAGGCTTCCGAGTGGGTACTAACAGAGACTTAACCCCCAGCAGCAACTTCTAAACGTTCTACAATTGCATGCAGGAGGTCTAAGGAAGAGGCAAGTCATCCATCCTGGTCCTGGAAGGTCGCGTCTTCCAGCGAGCCAGACTGACTGCCTCAGTCAGCCTCTGGTCAGGGTTATTTTCTCCGCCAGGAAACACTGTAGTTCGGGACACCTTCCCTAAAACCCAGCTTCTTCAGCTGTGGATCACAACCCCCTTTGGGGGTCTAATCACCGAATGTGATGGTTGTGAAATTATCACTAATCACCGGTAACTCTTTGATTTGTGTCTGTTTTCTATACCAGGAGCATGTAAAAATTTCCTGGGTGAAAAGGAGTCTCGAATGGAAAAAGTTTAAGAAGCCCTGCCTAACGCACCCAGCGCTGGGGGAGGGACCAGGGGCTTCTGGATCCTCCCACTCACACACCTGCCCTCAGACCTGGAAAGCTCCACCTTTGGATTGCTCACAGAGACACAAAGCAGCAAAGGCGGCTGGGATTTCTGGGCCCAGCTCACCTGGACGGGCACCTGCTCTCTCAGCCACAGGTGAGCAGCTGCCGCTCCTGCCCATGGCGAGGTGCCCGCTCTAGGGATGGCAAGGAAGACCGCCAGAATGCAGCCCTGCTCCTTTGCAGACTTCTTGGCGGGCAGCTCTTCTTGGCGAGGTGGCCAAGCCTGGGTGGGCAGCCTGATAGGCCGCGTCTTCTCCTCCAAAGTCCAGACTGGAAACCCGTGGCGTCGGCAGGCACGTGGTCAGGACGGCGCTGGTGGCTTGGGCAGCAGCCCGTCTCCAGGACCCCACGAAGCCCCTCCAGCCGGAGCCCACGGTGGGGCAGGGCTGTTTCCCCCGACTCCATGCTTCACATAAGTACTGTGAATCAGCAGACTCCACATGGAATTAGAGCTTGAACTTGAGACCCAAGTTGCAGCTCCACAAAAAACAAAATAACAACAAGCCGTAGTGAAAGCTTCTGGGAAATGTTCTTGCCAAAAATAACTCAGACAAGTTAGACGCTAGCCCTAAATACCATGTGACCCATCCAGCCTCACCCCTGGTTCAGGGCTTGGTCACTTCTCCTCGGGACTTAGCCTCCCCCCTCCGGCTCCAATCCCCCTCAACTTGAGGGACCTGGGGACTTGCCCCCAATAAGGGGAAAGGGTACACTGGGGGGTCCTTCTGAACCTGCTGGGAGCGGGCTGACCTGATCAGCATGCTGCTGCTACGGCTGCGGCTGCTGCTGCATGTCTGGCCCACTTAAGGGTCTGACCGACTCCTGGGAGCAAGAGGTGATGAGGGCTTTGAATGCTGAGCGCTCTGGCTGAGACCCCACCTGGAAGCTGTGCCTTTGCCTCCTGCTGCAAGGGTGGCTCATTGGGCACTGGGGAGGGAGGGGATGGACCTTAACATCAATGGGCTGCCTGAGACCCATTTCCCTGCAATGAAAAATAGAAATGAGTGACTACCCATGGCTGGGGACCCCAAGAGGGATCTTCTGCCCTTCTCGAAATGTTTCATCCTTAACTGGCCAGTGCAGAGACGGGTCAGTCAGCAGGGACATGGCCCTGTGACGGATTTACCTACTTCCTGAGCCTCAGTTTCTTTTTTCATTTATTTGTTTTCCGGGGCATGGCACTCGACTCCCCTTAAGGGCAACCCCAGTACGAGAGAAACACACGTCTATGTTCATCACTGTAGCTCCCGAGCCCCAACCAGCCTGATTCCCATTTACACAAATCAGTCCCAGTGACACTGTGAACGCTTAGACTTTTATGCTTTTACAAAAAGATAGTTACTGTGAAGATCCAGCAAGAAAGTTATCAGAGGCAGCTGGGGGGCCCAGTGGTTAGAACACTGGCCCTGAAGTCAGGAGGACCCAAGTTCAAATCCAGCCACAAACACTTACCACTTCCTGGCTGTGGGACCCTGGGCAAGTCACTTAACCCCAGCTGCCCCAGGAAAAAATAAGTCACCATGCATTTCTCCCCAGTATTGGGGAACAGACTCTTATACCAACACAATCCTTGGAGAAAGCTTGGCTTTGAGGTGGGCATCGCCCCCCCCAGGTTCTAACTGTGCCATAGCTGTGGAATGAGTCACTCTAGCCCTTTCTTGATTGCCCTCCATCTATGCCGGGAGAAAACAGTCACCTGGTTGGCTGCAAAATCTGGCACAGACTCCGAGTCCCGGATCTCCAGTGACTCACCATTCCAACCTTTCGGAATCCCCGGGGATGTGGCTGTCCCCGATATTCCTTCCCCCAAAGCAGGACAACGAACACCCAAGAACTGAGGCTCACATTCAGGGCCGCACATCGGCCTTGGGCGGGGAAGCTCTTCCCAGTCACCGGCACAGGTCACTCCTCTCTCCCAGGAATAGCAGCCACTATATCCCAAAGAGATCATAAAGAAGGGAAAGGGACCTGTATGTGCACGAATGTTTGTGGCAGGTCTCTTTGTAGTGGCTAGAAACTGGAAACTGAATGGATGCCCATCAGTTGGAGAATGGCTGAATAAATTGTGGTATATGAATATTATGGAATATTATTGTTCTGTAAGAAGTGACCAACAGAATGATTTCAGAAAGGCCTGGAGAGACTCACACGAACTCATGCTGAGTGAAACGAGCAGGACCAGGAGATCATTATATACTTCAACAATACTCTATGATGACCAGTTCTGATGGACCTGGCCATCCTCATCAATGAGATCAACCAAATCATTTCCAATGGAGCAGTAATGAACTGAACCAGCCATGCCCAGAGAAAGAACTCTGGGAGATGACTAAAAACCATTACATTGAATTCCCAATCCCTATATTTATGCCCACCTGCATTTTGGATTTCCTTCACAGGCTAATTGTGTAATATTTCAGAGTCTGATTCTTTTTGTGCAGCAAAATAACAGTTTGGTCATGAATATTTATTGTGTATCTAATTTATATTTTAATATATTTAACATCTACTGGTCATCCTGCCATCTGGGGCAGGGGGTGGGGAGTAAAAGGTGAAAAATTGGAACAAGAGGTTTGGCAATTGTTAATGCTGTAAAGTTACCCATACATATAACCTGTAAATAAAAGGCTATTAAATAAAATTAAAAAAATAAAAAATAAAAAAACAAAACAGGAATAGCAGCCACGCAGGAAGAAGCAGAGGAGACCCTCAGCTCCTAACCACGGCTGGAAGGACATAGTCCATAATATCTGCTGAGGCAGCCCCAGGCCTGGAAGAAAGGAAGGCTCACTTTCCAACAGTGTGACCTTGCTCAAGTCACTTAACCCTGTTTGCTTCCATTCCAGGATCTGGAAAAGAGAAGGAAACGGCAAACGGCTGCAGGGTCTTTGCCAAGGAAACTCCAGATGGGTCACAAAGAGCCAGACACAACTGGAACAACTGACACCGGCAGAAGGGGAAGCAATGCAAATGTAACCGCTTATGTGTCTGAGCCACCCTCTCCCTCCAACGCTCACTGTCCGGGCCAGGGAAGTGAGCAGGAACCTAGGAAGGAGGACACGGGTAGGGGAACCCACATGCCCCCTGTGTGTGCCCAGACCCAGGCTTCCCTTGTATCCTCAGGGAACGTGGCCACACGTTCACATAAATAAGGGGCTGTCCATTTCCTACCTGCACAGAGATGCTGGAATGAACAGAAATGATGATTGCTTTGCATCCTGCAAATGGTTCTGGTGCAGATGCATGATTTCCCTCATTTAGGGAACTCAGCTGAAGAAACAGATGGGACAAGGAGGAGGCCGGTGGGTCAGGCAGATCCCAGAGGCCCAAACTAGGAAGACTTGAGTTCAAATGTGATTCAGAAACTTACTAGCTGTGTAATCCTGGCCAGGTCCCACTATCTGCCTCAGTTTTCTCATCTGTAAAATGGAGATGATAATAACAGCACCTCCCTTGTAAGGTGGTTGTAAATGTCAAACAAGAAAATATTTGTAAAGTGCTTAATAAGGGCCTGACACATCGTAGGTGCCTACACATGCTTCCTCCTTTTTTCTCTCTAGGCCCCTTTCTTCCTCTCTCCATCAGGATGATTCCTCTGTAACACAGTCTCAAAGTGCCTGAGAGATTAAGCCCCTAAAGGTCTAACCCGGATCTTCCCGACTCCACCTCCTGCATCACACTGTCAAGGTACAAATGTGGTTCATCGGCAAAGTCTCCGTGGTTACTCTCCGGAAGCCTTTTGGGCTTCACTAACTCAGTGGTTTCTCACTCATATACATACCATCCCCTCATTTACGGCAAAGTCCTGCCCTCAGCTGAGTCTACACTGGGGTCACCCATGATGTAAGTGAAACGGAATCATTTCGAGTGCATGATCAGCTGAAAGTGTCTCAGAAGTGGAGGAAGGAGGAAGAAGAGGAACAGGCTCCGACTCCCACTGGGCCAGGAGCTCTCCTTGGGCAAGCCTTGTCTCTCTGGGCCTCAGTTCTTCACCCACAAGCAGAGGCTGGACTCAGACACGCCAGGTCCGACTCACTCTAAATCCTGCCAGACAGAGAGGGTCAGGCTATAAGGACAGATATATACTATGCACTGATCCAAAGGATCAAAAATTAGGATTGTGCCTTCCAGAAATTATATAGAATTTGCCTTTGCCTGTTGGCAAGTGTAGCATTGTCACACTTACTACAAACAATTCTTGGGGGGGAAAAGAAAAATTAATTATATTTTTAGAGAAAAAAAAAAAACTAGACAAGTGCAATGGCCGGTCACCAGGGGCCAGGAGACTAGAATTGTTTTTCTTAGCTCTGTTGTGGCTTAACTATAGTCTTGAAGGAAAACATCAGCCGACTGCTTGCTCACTTTTTTTCCCACGTATGAAAGATGGAAAACAGTATCCAAGAAGCCTGTTTCAAGATTGGAACAAAGGAGACAGAAAAGTCGAGATGGCGCCCAGAAGCTTCACGGAGGTCAGGCTTTGGGGGCGGCCCCGCGCCGGAGCTCGGTGCGCTAATTCCTACATTGCCCCAGCTGATTCCGAGACGAGACTTTCTTAAGATGAAGGAGCCTGGTAATTGTTCTTAAATACCAGAACACGTTGACACCAGCCTGCGACGGAACTGCACGGCAAGTCCACACCCTGATTCCTGGATGACTTGAGACTGCAGGACACAATGGAATCCAAGTCAGAGAGTCATTGTTTCCCGGCCGCCCCTTCAGGTTTGAGGGGTGAGGTAGGGCAGTGGTGGGTGGGAATAGCCCTGGTACCCGGTGACCCAGGGAGAAAGTCTCCCAAACATCCCAGGCTCGGTGCAGGCTGAACTTGGCTTTCGGCCCTTGGCATCAGCACCAGAAGGGAGAATGGAGCTAAAATTAAGCTGCATTCTCTTTGATCACAAGAACACTGGGGGGGGGGAGGTTGCCATCTCTTCATCTGCAGCCCCTCCCTGGGGCTTTTTCATAAAAGTTGGCAGCCAAGTCTCTGTAGCTAAAAGGGAAATAGTTAAGGAAAGCCATGTCGGTCACGCTCCGACCTGGAGAAGGAGATGGCCATTCGATCTTTAGCATTTAACCCACCTTCCGGCCCACAGCACTGGGGCCCTCACGATGCTTTCGGCCCTGACATCAGCCAGGATCCCTGACACCCACTTCCCAGTCTCACTGCAGCCCCGCCCTGCCCTTCCAAACCCCCATACATACACACACTTCATCCTTCTCCCCCAATCCTGGGTATCCCTGTAAGCCCACTACCAAGTAGAATGTTTGCTCCTTGGACAGACTTTCCTTGTCTTTCTAGCCTAGACACCTTGCATAAAGTCATCATTTAATGAGCTGGGCCAGAATTGAGTAGAATTCAGTCAGGGGTGTTTGGACAGGAGACCTTGGGCCAGACCATCAGGAAGCTCCCTTCTTGCTCTCCGGAGCTGACGTTCTCTGACAGTTAATGTCGTGGCCCTTCCCAAGCTGACTGCCACTGCCCTTCTGGCCTGCATCCCCAGTACTCTCTCTTAGCAACTCTTTTTCCATTCAATCATTCTACTGACTTTCTTCAGTTCCAGCCCAGTCCATCTCGGAATATGTGATAGGCAAGAGGGACCCCTCAGCCTGACTGGCAGGAGCCTTCAATTCTGGAGAAAATATTGCAAAGGGTTCAGAGAAAAGAGAGGCGTGATCCCCCCCAGAAGGATGCTGCAGGAAGTCAGCCCGGTGGGAAGGGGAATCACTCAAGGGTGAAATTCTGAAGATACAAAGTGAACCTAAGACCATAGGGAAGGGGAAAAGGGTAAGGGCCAAGATACCAATGGACAAGTATGGGGAATTGCCAGCCACCTCAGAATCTTGGATCTTAACAAAGCATGAAAATAAAATGGAAGCCAGCCAAGTCATAGCAGTCCAGCTAAAACCTGGCATGGACTGGCAAAGTAATTAGGAGGAGTTTAAATACTGAGGAGCTGAGCATGGTGAGGGATCCCAGCAACAGAAAGTGGGATTTAGTGGGGCCGATCTATGGTGGGTGTATTTGTTTTCTGCATGTTGGAAAAGAGGAGGTTCAAAGGACAGCTAGAACTGTGGCTGAGGAGATGCTAAGAAGGCAAAGCTGCTCAAAGCTCGGCACTCTCTCTTCTGAGAATTCTTGCCAAGGAATGGCCGAACAGAAATGAGGAGACAAGAAGAGAGCACCTCACCAACCTGTCTAGGCAAACAGGTAGACTCTGCCGAATCCCATTCGTGGAGAACCAAAGGGATGGGGCAGGATGGGTAAAGGCTCAGTGTTCCCATTTTCCCAAAAGGATGAGAGTGTGGAGTTGGCAAACTGTAGGTCAAGGAGTCTGATTGCAATCCCTTGTAGACTTGCAGAAGGGCTAGTTAAAGGACTGGAGAAGCCAGGGCGGGGAAGACGTTAAGGATGAGGCTTCTGTGCAGGGGTTATCGCAGGATGGAAGGCAGGTGGCCACTTTTGTTTCCATTGATACTGCAGAGAAGACTCCAGGTCTACAAGTCCAAGAATGAGATGCCCCTTTTGCAGACCGGCCACATACAGTTTTGGTGCTTCAGGGGGCCCTGCCTCAGGGTCCTGGAGTGACCCTGAATAGCAGAAACATACCAGACAAAGAGTTTGAGACCTGGCTTCCTCGAAGCCTTCTCAAGGCCTCCATCCACATCCTCCTGATCGATCAAATGGGAATAAAGAAGCCTGCCCCATTAGGCTCCTAGGAGATGTAAATGTGGCAATGTCTGTAAGAGCCTTTGTAAAATGGAATTGTGATAAAGTGAACCCATTGAGATTACAAATAGGATTGGAGCTGCAGATTTTTGGGGGGGGGGGGGGGGGGGGCTGGGGCAACTGGGATTAAGTGATTTACCCAGGGTCACACAGCTAGGAAGTGTTAAGTATCTGTCAGATTTGATCAAATTTGAACTCGGGTCCTGCTGACCTCAGGGCTGGTGCTCTATTCACTGCACAAACTAACTGCCCCAAGCTGCAGGTTTCTGAAAGGAATATTAGAAGCTTTTCATCCTCCTGATTTAAAAAGAAAAATACAAACCACTTTTTGCCTAAAGAAACGATTGCCTCAGTACTCCAAATTTGTGCACAGAGTTTTATAAAGTCGCTCACTTTTTAAAATATATTGATCATGGAATATGTGTTGGAACTCCCAAGACATATTAGGTGTGACATGGTGCTCCATTTGCTATTTCTAACTTGGACCGCCAGTCACATTCCCCACTGTCCACTATTCTGTCGCTACCTATGTGCAGCTATTTGTCATTTATCATTTAGCTCTGGAACAAGCTGGTCATTCATAGTCTATAAATTTCTCAATTTCACATAACATGAATTACCTCTTGTTGCTTTTGCTCATCTCTCTCCCTGGTGGGTTGAGAATTCCTCCTCTCCCTACAACTATAAGAATTCCCTCATTTAGCAGGACCAGGAGATCATTATATACTTCAACAACAATACTAGATGATGACCAGTTCTGATGGATCAGGCCATCCTCAGCAACGAGATCCACCAAATCATTTCTAATGGAGCAGTAATGAACTGAACTAGCTATGCCCAGAAAAAGAACTCTGGGAGATGACTAAAAACCATTACATTGAATTCCCAATCCCTATATTTATGCACACATGCATTTTTGATTTCCGTCACAAGCTAATTGTACAATAATTCAGAGTCTGATTCTTTTTGTACAGCAAAATAATGTTTTGGTCATGTATACTTATTGTGTATCTAAGTTATATTTTAATATATTTAACATCTACTGGTCATCCTGCCATCTAGGGAGGGGTTGGGGTAAGAGGTGAAAAATTGGAACAAGAGGTTTGGCAATTGTTAATCCTATAAAGTTACCCATGTAAATATATCCTGTAAATAAAAGGCTATTAAATTAAAAAAAAAATAATTCCCTCATTTTCGAAACTGTTCCAGTGTGATTTTAATATTCCAAGTATACACCTATTTCCAGCCCAATTGGGGGTGTTTGGCATAAGGTGTTGGTCTAAGCCTAATTTTACTTTTTTGTTTTCCTAGCACTTCTTGTGAAATGAAAAGTTCTTTCCTAAGTGATTTATTCTCTCAGTTTTATTAAATACTGGGTTGTTAAATGTACTTGTCCCTGATTCTTCCTTATCTAATATGCTCCACAGATCCACTTCATTTCTTAACCAGTTCTAAGTAACTCTGATGATCACTGCTTTACAATGTTATCAGATATCTGGTGCTTACCCTCTTCTTTCCCTACATCATTTCCCTGCCGCTTCTAGGTCTTTTGTTCCCCCTGAATTACTGTTTTGGCTAGCTCTATAAAACACCCCTTTGGTAGTACAAATGAGTGAATGAATGAATGAGTGAAAAAGCATTTATTAAGTCCTTACTACCAGTCACGATGCTAAGCTGTAGGAAGGCAACACAAAAAGGGAAACAGTCCCTGACCTCAAAGAGTTTATATTCTAACAGGAGATGAATAAGGGAAGTTAACATAGGGGTATTCAGCTGACACAGCCTTTCCGGAGGGAGCAATCTGCCAAGTGCCACAGATACCAAAGTTGTGGGGAGAAATCTCAAACTTATCAACATCCAGAAAAGGCCAACTGACAGAATGTCAGTAACTAACGGCTTAGATGCCGATTCTCCCCTCCATTCCAAATATTTATGAGGGTCAATTCTGTCCTACTTGACAGAATCCTGGATGAGGGTCCGAGTAGAGAACAAGGAGGCTTTCACAAGTGATATTCCACAATGGACCATATCTTTCCCATCTCACAACTGACTGAAGTAGGGGCAACATAAGGTCCCATTGTCTGTTGATCATCGAAAAGCATTCAATTGATGGACTCTTTTTCCAAGATGTCTCCCATCTCTATCCCAACTTCATTCAGAATTCCTTGAAAGATGTTAAATAGCTCGGTAATAGCTTGATAATAAACACCAGGGAAGGAATAAAACAGGAAGGATTCGTTCCCGGGATATCACAGACCCAGTAGAGAGTCTAGGGCTTGGTGGGGATTCCCTGGGGATGGTGAAGTCCTCCTGTTTGGAGATAACATGGCACAAAGCCCCAAGAATATGGCACAGATATTCTTAGAAGATATCTGTGATCACCCAAAGGATTTTGACTTGGCTTCAGGAAAGACCAACTGCTTAAAGAATGTCACCGCCTGCATTTCAGCCTGCATCTGAAGACACGCTCTATGAATCTTACCTGACCATGGGTAGATCTGTGATAGCCAAGGTAGATGCACAATGAGATGGACAGAATTAGGAAGAGAGCCTGAGGAAATTACAAGATGCTTTTACTGATCCTAATCTTCCCACAAGAGCAAAAGGCTGTCTTTTTAATATAAACATTTTATTAATGTTTCTGTATGATGAAAGGTCTGGGATACCACTGCCTTCAAATTGCTAAAGATAAGAGTGATGGAAAGACTTCCTGTGTAACAGGTTACATACAGGTCCTAATCAACAAGGAACTCCAGTCACCAGAATAACTGGCACAGTGGCTTTCACCTCGGAGAGATGGACAGGAGTTGAGTCCATAGCCAGTAAAAACCAGCAAGTGCTCGGTCTTACCTTGTGATGGGGTTCTCAGTTATATTTCAGGAACTCCGAACTATTTCTCTCTTGCTGGTGTCTTTCTCTCAAGACTCTCTATAAAACAGATTTTCCAGTTCAGTAATGTCAGAGCATTTAGGGCCCCATGGCAGCACCAAGCTGGTTTTAGTTTTTTTCCCTTCTCATCATCATTTGCATTTCAACAAATATATCAAACAATTTCAGAGAAAGAAAACATTCTTGTTTTACTTCTGTATTACTTAGAAAAGCTTCCAGTGTTTCTCCATTGCATGGAATGATATCTTTTCATTTTACACAGATATTTTAAATCATATCTTAAAAGATCCTCCTATATTTGTATTTTGTAGGGGTTTAAGTGTTTTACTTTGTCAAAGGCATTTTATGCATGTATTTATATAATAATGTATTGGCTGATTAGCTCGCCCACTCTATCTGCCCCCCCCCAGAACACCCCATACTTTCCCCTCCCTTCAAACAGGGCACCTAAGCCCGTGACATCTGCCCTGTCACCACATGGGATCTCCTCTTCCTTTTCCATCTCCTGCTCTGGGCACACTAATGGAATCAATACTATCATTGTTCCTGGAAATGGCATATTAACCAGCAGCCCAACAGTTCTAGTCAGCCTTTGTACGACTGCCCAGAGTAAAACTCTTCTTTGAGGCAGGGACGTGGGTCTGTATGTGTGTAATACACATATGCATCTATATCCATCCATAAACGCACATCCATATTATATGTTTTCCTGTTCTCAGGCTTAGAGCAGCCAAATACATAGTAAGCCCTTGGTAGTTTTTCCCCACTTCTTTATTCATTCATTCACTGAACCAAAATCAGAGATCACGAATTTGATTTTGTCCCAGTTTGTCATCTGGACTAGTCCTAAAGACCACCTGGAAGCGTCCCTGATGCGCAGTGTTGCTAGCAGAAGGGGAATCTCAATGAGATATGACAAGTGGTAACCACATTTATGCAGCGGATTCCTATTTGCTTTTAAATACAAGATGTAATTATTCTTCACAGGAGACGAGCCTCTTGGAGTGATTCCCCCCCCCCCCTTATGTCTTGCTCCAGTTGTTAATTTTATTGGGAACTATATTAGAGTGGGGCCTCAAAAGCTAAACCACCCAAACCTCTTGGCTGGGCACACTCAGGGAAGGGTCTTTGCCTCTGGAATTCATCCCTCTGGGCACTTTGCCAGCAGCTCAGTTTGGCTTCTCTGGGACATGATGCAAGAACCAGGATTCATTTTGGTTCAAATTCTGGCTGACTTGGTTGTTTTGTCTAGGGCTTTACTTCTTGGGCATTCTTTTTCTGTCCAGATCAAGCAATTGAATGACTATTCTTCCCAGAGCCATTGAAGAGTAGAAATTAGAGCTAGTAAAAGCCTAATGGTTAAGCCAGTCCTCCCCCAGCCCCTTGACATTACAGCATCGCTCCCCACAATAAGACGTCTGGGGTTTTGTTCAGTCTGGTTTTACGTATCCTCAGAAAAATGGAATTGCCAGTCTGTGCTTTGGGTAAGTGACTATTCAAATAAGCTAAGAGATCTAACAATTAGCAGATTTTTTTCTGATATTTTGTCTATTTTCCCCTCTAAGTTCAATTGATTTCATCCATCCACATATCATGGCAAGAAGCATTTTTTTCTACTTGAGAGTTTGTCTTTCAAAAAGGTATGGAATGCTATCATGTTTACGCTAAATTGAAGCTATGAATATTCCCTCTCCCCCTCCTGCCACCCCCTCCCACTTAATCCTCCTTTCTCCAATTTTCTTAAGGCTTCTTTCTGTTGCCCTTCTCCTACCTTGTCTCCACTTGGCTTGCTCCAAACTGGACCAGTCCCATAGAGAGGCTTCATCTTTTGACAACAGCTGCTTTGTCTCCTTGATTAAATGAATTATTAAATATGAAATCTAATTAACTGTCCAGGGTCACTTCTAGAGAGAAGATCTGAAATGATCTGAAGATCATTACAAGAAACATTAAATTGTTCCTCCACATCTAACTTGCCCATGCAGGGCCATTAACTTATTCTCTGGAATGTTCTTGAAAGGCAGTGTGGTACAGTGGCTAGGGTACTGGACTTAGAGCCAGGAGGACAATGATTCAAATCCTACCTCAGACACTTACTTCCCGGAAGACTGTGGGCAAATCTGTTACAATTTCTGGGTTTCTAACATGGAAAATGAAGGGGTTGGGTTCTCCAGTTTCTAAGGTTCCTTCCAGCTCTAAAAGTGAACTTATTTAAATCAGAGGCTCAAGTAGTTGGATCTGGATCAAATCCAAAGATCGGATTTTATCATGGGCTGCCTGATTTGGGACACCCATCCCAAACCCTCTGTACCTCTTCCCGTCCACTCTTGAATCTTCTCCAATCCTTCTCCCAGTGATGTCATTTTTTCAGACTGGGAAGAGCCGTCTCTGCTCCCCAAAAAGTCATGCACAAGTCTAAGGGGAGGCCATAGTTATCCCCAAAATCATGCTGGGGATGGCCCACTTTGTTGTCCCCACTTTGGTAATTCCATCAAAAATCTGGATCCATTTGCATTGCTCAGATCATCACACACATCCAGAGATTGCAGAGACCAGTCAGCATTTGCTTCTGAGTTAGCAGCAATCCCCTTAATTTTTCAGGTTTTCCACCCCTTTCTCAAGGTAACTAAAGACTGGGTGGACTAGGACTGCAATTAATCATTTTCCCCAGATCTTAGGTTGACTGTTTCCCAGGCTTTCCTTTGTTGAGCCTCAATACTTAGAAAGTACAGAATTCCCTGACCTGCATTAACTATTCATCCAGCAAAATGCAAAGGCACACATCACCCATATGTCGGAAGGAGAACGAAGTCTGTGAGGTTCCGGAGGCCCCTTTCTAGTTAGGCCGATGGCTCAGGTCACAGCATTGCGCACAGCTTCATTTCCCGAGCTGACAGCCTTTCTGTCAATGCCTCGGCAAAGGGGGCGTCGATGCAGACAGGGGCCAGGTATCCGTGGTCCGGACAAAGGAAAAAAATCTGAGCCCTTGTTCCCTCTTGTTTGGCACTCAGCCACCAACCCCTAATCTTTGGATTTAGGACAGATTATAAGTAAGCAATAGCCCTAGCAGGTATTATATAAGGTAGCTCTAGTATGCTGGTCCTCTCAACCTCATTGCTTTACAGTTACTCATGTTCTGAGAGAAGCCCAGTTATTTAGGCTTTCATTTGCTCTTTTCAAAAAAATTCGGGGGCTAACTTCTGGGAAATTTTACAGCTTTTAGAAAGGAAAATAAAAATACAGAGCAATCGCATCATATTTTCCCCCAGAAAAGAGCTTTTCAATAATATGGGAAAACATAGCATGAGAAAATTATTAAATAGAATAAATAATGCAAAGATTCATGTTGGGATTTTTATAGTCTAAAATCTATTTTAAGAAAAAAAAATTAACAACACAGTAAAAGAAAGAGGCCCAGTGGGTCTAAGAGCATGCATGGGATTATAGGTCTTACCGTTAGAATGCAACAAAGCACCAGGATAAAAAAAAAAAAAATCGGGAGAGAGTGATTTCTAAATAGGAAAATTCTGTATAAAGAAAATATTAAATAGAGGAAAAAATAACAGGGCTTCTCAGTAATTACTGGTGGAGCTGCAGATTCTTTTTTTTTTTCTTCCTTCCTTTCTTTCTTTTTTAATCACCTAAAAGCAGGAAAAAGGGGAACTGGGGAATTTAATTTATGAAGTTTTTCTGGGTACAATTTCCCAAATGCTGGAGAATTTCCAGTATTGATAATCTACAATGAATTCATCGAGGTCAGCAGATTATTAGCTCCAGGGCAGCAAGCGGTTCACAGATGATTTAAGTGTGTCAGATATTGTTTTATAAAAATAATTTCATTTGTATTTTTAAACGATTTACGATGATTTAATTCCACACTTTTGTTTTAAAAGATTAAGAGAAACACGGAAGGAGAACAAACAGCCTCTGCAGCTCAGTTTGCAGCCGCTGCAATTCAAAGGGTTCTTAAAATTCTGCTCCTCACTGCCGTTCCTGTTCCCATAGAAACCAGTGTTATATCCTTGAAAACAAGGTAAGCGCTAAAATAATCACCATTATAAATATCCATTATAGAAATGTAAATACAGGCAATTGAAATGATTTCAGATGATTTTGAAATTGCATATCATTTCCCAAACCATAATGATTCTTTCAGAGCAGTTATCGTCTGTCATATAAATACGGCATTTAGAAAATTTTAAAAATTCTTATGATTTGCTTGTAAGACCATAATCGCCTTCTCAAACAAGCCTTGGGCATGCAAATGCCGAGTTTGGAACATCACTCTGGTGCCAAACGGCTCGGCCGGCCTCGACCTATCTGTGCATTCGGACAACCTTCCTCTCCATCCTGGAGACTGTGCTCACAAAGCACCCATTACTGTGTAATAAGGTCCTTGGGATTCTAGGGGAAGATTGGGCAAGTATCATTTTTCGCAGTTTTTTATTTACAAAGTAATTGATGAGGATAAAAGGGATAAACAGGGTTTCTTTGGTGAGACTGAGGTCCTTCCAACAGTCTAGAATGAATCCCGGATTCAGAATGTTCGCTCAATGAGGGAGAGAGACTCTTGAAGGAGCCTGAAAAGCAGCAGCTTCCAAAGACAGAAAATGTGAACGGAAGATGTTGAAGAAACTCGAATATGTTCAAGGAAAAACGGGAAAAGCAAACAGGCCAAACGATCAGGATTTTGCGGGGTTATTACAGGAGACATCAGTCTCCGATCCAAGAACAGCGTATTGTTCAGGGTGGGCATTTCCAGAAGCCCACACAGTTTGTTTTACTTAAACATCTGCGTTATATTCTGAAAAAGGAAACGCCGAGCAGGAAGCCCAGAAGAGTCTTTGGATTTTTTAAAAATATATTTTATAGATGCCTTTTGTTTTTATGTGGCTCATTCCCCATAAGATTAAACTGTCCCTCCTGACAAAGAAAAACAATTAAGCAGCTAGAGGCAGCGGAGCCCTTTGTCTGACAAATACAACATTCTGTCCTAAGTCGCCCACCTCTCCACCACGATGGAGGAGGCGTATTTAATTCTCTCTTCTCCTGGCCCTTCCCTGGGTTTTCCATTGCTCAGAGTTCACTTCCTTTTCAAGATCTTTCCATTGACGTGGTTGTCAGTCACGATGTATATTGTTCTCTTGGCTCAGCTTAAAAATCTTCCCATATTTCTTTTAAATTCCTCACATGCACCATTTAATACTACACGAGAATATTCTGTTACATTCCTATCCCAGAGTCTCTTCAGCCATTCTGCAATTGATGGGTACCTACTTTATTTCCAATTCTTTGTTATCACAAAGAGTGCTGTTATGAATATTGGGGTCTTTTAAAGACTCTGAAACTGGATTGAGATCAGTGCTTAAAAAAGAATTCTCCTGGCACTGTTATTACAGGTAGGTTGGAATCAGGTAACATAAGTAGTCAAATATTTTGTTTTGCCATCATTTAATACTTTTCAGGGAAAAGAATGAATGTTGTACAGTCACAATGATAATCAATTGCTATTTTCATTGTAACAATTAAAATATCTTGAGTTTTCCCAGCGCTACTGGAGTAAGGATGGCTTATTTGACATAGAGTCACAGATTTTAAAAATAAAACTAGCAGGGATTTTTTGTTATTAAAAAATTGGAAACCGAAGGGCTGGCCATCCAGTGGAGAACAGCTGAACAAATTGTAATTTAGCAACGTGATCATTTGAATATCGTTGTGCTCTAAAAAATGATGTGGGAGATGATTTTCAGAGAAATTTTGGAAGACCTCTCGGAACTGATGCAGAGGGAAGTGGTCAGAACCAAGAGAATAACACAGCACCACCACAGTAACAGTGTGAAAACAAGTGACCTCAAAGGTTTTAAGAACCCAGTATCCTCCAACAATGACCAAAGGTCCAGGGTGAAATGCACAGTCCACCTCTGGAGAGGTGGGAATCAGAGTCCCGATGGGCTAAGTGCCGTATTTGGGGACAGGACCAATACATGAATTCGTTTCACACGTTTTGTTTGGGGGGGGAGACAGTGAGGAGAGGGAAGTCTAATTTTAAAAAAGAATGAGGGGATAAGATAGGTATCAGTGGTGCATTAAAGCAATAAAGAAATACCTCCGGGTGCTTCCTTTTGTTGAGTTGCTCTATTAGTGGTATACAGATGAAGTCCAAGTACTCAGGGCAGGCTGGGCAATGGGAAAAACTACCAAAGTCCTCAGATTTATGTGTCCATTTGCAAATTGTGAAAGTTAAATGGGGATAAAAAATGGCAGGGCCCTAGATCCTTCTAGAACGGTCTTCTTGCTCATCATCCTGATGGGAGCTAAAATAAAAAAATAATGGCAACATCACCGAGCTGGGATTGGGGTTTGAGAAACAAAAGTCAAGGGCTTTTACGTGGAAACTGTCTTCGTTTTTTTTTTTTTTGGAAATTAGCAGGCTCCTGGTCTTTGGTTCCTGCTTCCTGTTGCCAAGGCCAGTATTCTATGGCCCAGGCTCGAGTTCCTCCTGGACAACTCCTTCCAGGCCCCTGTACATGTTCAGGTTTGCCCGTTTCCTTCTCTTCAGAGTCCCCAAAGCTTCTGCACATTTGATGTGTGTGTGTATTGTTTCTCCCAATGGGTGTCTTGAGTTTGAGGCCTAGTAGAAAGCAGACTTGTAAGGGGGCAGTTTGCAAAGCTTTACAAAACTGATCTCATTTGATCTTCTCAACAATCCTGGGGAGTAGATACTGTCACTACACCCATTTTAAAGATGAGGAAACTGTGCTGCCAGATGTTCAATGACTTGCTAGAGAGAGGGTCAGAGGGCAGCAGGGAGGTACCATTGCTGGTACGCAGTACTTGTACTGGGCCTGGAGGCAGGAGGACCCGAGTTCAAATTTGACCTCAAACACTTCCTACCTGGGTGACCCTGGGTAAGCCATTTTACTCTTGTTTGCCTCAGTTTCCTCATCTGTAAAATGAGCTGAAGAAGGAAAAGGCAAACCACTCCAGTGTCTTTGCCAAGAAGACTGCAAATGGGCTCCCAAAGAGTAGCATATGACTTAAAGGATTGAAGAACATCAAAAGTTTCAGAGCCACACAGCTAATAACTGCCAGCTGCCACATCTGAATTCAAGTCTTCTTGTGCTTTGTCTGCCCCTGGTGACTTATAGGCCAGGAGGACCACCCACCCTCCGGTGATGGGCTCAGGTACCTCCTCTTCTGCACATGTGACCCAGACAGCAGGGAGCCCCTCAGGAGCAGGGTCCCACACACTGGGGGGTGGGGGGGGGGAAACCAACACCTCGTGCAAGGAGGAACCAGACTGGGAGATAAGCCAGCGCCCTGGAAGTGGCAGCAGGCCAGGGATCACTAAGACTCATTGGCAAGTCCTTCTGTGTACGTACCACAGTTCTGTGACGCACTCATGTGTATGCATGTGTTCTGGAGGGAGGCAGCTTGTCACTGTCACTGCCTCTCACTGCCCAGGCTGTCTCTGGGCTGCTTGCTGGCTGGGAACGTGAACGCTGTAAGCCTGAGGCTGCCCCTCCTCCTGGGGAGGGGAGCAGAAAGCTCCTTTCTTCCACTCCCTCAGCTTCTGCACCTGGAGGAGCACAACTTAGCACAACTTCCGGCTCCCCTACAACCCCGAAGCAGCTCGGGGAGCAGCCCCTCTGGGGAGCCCCTTTAGAGAACAATTCTGAACCCCAACTGCGACAATCAGCTCAATCGCCCTCCCTTTGTGTCCACTGGTGTTTTTTCAGGGAAACGAAGACTTTGGGTTACAGAAGAGATGTCCAGGCAGTTTGAGGATGTCAAAAATGAAGAGTCAAAAGACAGTTTCAATCGTGGCAATGAGCGAGTTTCGGGGGCTAGGAGTGGCCCCCGTGTGGGAGAGGGCCCAGGGGTCCGTGCCCTCCTCTCCAAGAGCCCCTCCCCCTCCCGTCAGATCCTGGGGGGCCGGGGGGGGGCCCAGGAGGGGGCAGGGCGCCCCCACTCACTCCAGGAAGCGCCCCTTTCTGGGCTTCCTCTGCCTGCTTCCTTGGGCACAAGCGCGTGGGGAGCGAGTTTCGGGGGCTAGGAGTGGCCCCCGTGTGGGAGAGGGCCCCCCTCCCCCTCCCGTCAGATCCTGGGGGGCCCGGGGGGGGGGGGGCAGGGCGCGGGCGCTGCCGGTTACTCTGAAACCCACCCGAGTTACTTTGTAACCAGCGACTGCTACTTTGTAACAGCCGCCGCGGGTTCCCCGGGACGCCGGGCGCCCCGAACGCCCCGAACGCCCCGAACGCGGGCCCCAGCCCAGCCCCGGCCCCGCCCCGCGGGGGCCCCGGGACGTCGCTCCCCGTCTCTGTGCCTCAGCTCCCCCGGGGAACGGGGCACTGACGGAGCGTGGGAGGCGCTTCCCTGACCTCCGCCCAGAGCCGGCGGGACGCGGCCCGGCCCCCAAAGAGCGCTCACGCCGGGACAATCAGAGCGGGCTTCCCGGAGGCGGAGAAGTGGGGCTGAACTACGCATGCGCACGCGCGCCGCCAAGCGCCGCTTTACAGGAGCCGCCGCCCGGCCTAAACGGCAATCACGGCATGACGTCACACGCGGCGCGTTCTCCCTGAGGCCCGGGCGGCCCGCGCCAGGGACGCCGGGAAGGCGTTTCGCTCTCCTTCCACCCGCTGGGACCCTGCCCTCGCCTCGCGTTCTTCGCGCAGGCGGCTCGTGCGTGCACCTGCGCAGTGTCGCCGCGTCCCCGAGGAAGCTCCGCCTTCCGCTCCCGGCCTGCAACGCGCGGCGCAGGCGCAGTGGCCGTGGCGGCGGCGGCGGCAGCGGAGGTGGCCACCATGTCGGAAAAGAAGCAGCCGGTGGATCTGGGGCTCCTGGAGGAGGACGACGAGTTCGAGGAATTCCCGGCCGAAGGTGAGAGGGCCGGCTCTGACCCCTGACCCCCGCCACGCGCCCGCCCCGCGGGGCGATCCGCTCCGTGGGCCTGTGCGGACCCTGCTCTTCTTCGCCACGGATTAGGCGCCTGCTGTATGCGGCGGGGCGCCGGCAGGGGGGCTTATGGGGGAGGCCTCGGCCGGGGCGGGAGGGGCGGGGCCTGACCCGCGGGCTCAGGGGCACCTGACGGGGGCGGGGAAGGGGGCGGGGAAGGGGGCGGGGAAGGGGGGGGGATGATCCGCGGGCACGTGGGGGCCCGGGGTGACTCCCTGGGGGGGCTAACCCCGGAGGGAGGGAGGGAGGGGGCGGGCTCCGCGCTCCCCGGCCGAGCCCTGGGCGGGGCCGTAAGTCACCCTGGGCCACTGAGGGGCGGGGCCTGGGCGGCCTCGGTTTCCCACCTGTGACACTTCTGGGGGAAGGGCGGTGACTCACAGCCGGACCCAGGCCGGGACTGTTGGCGGGGGTGGAGGCGGGTCTTCCTGTCGGTCACTGTAAAAGACTGACCAGAAGTCCCGCGGTCCCGGAGCGGCGGTCACTGCGCCCCGAAGGTGTCAGCCAGGGGCCCGAGCGTCTCTGTCCCGGCGCAGGCGCACAAGGGGGCCGGCGTACAGAGTGCCCCCCCCCCCCCCCCCCCGCAGGCGCGCTGCCGTTACTGACCTGGCCCCTGTCGGGCGCTCCTGCCGGAGGAGGGGGGGCGGGGCCCTGTCCCAGGGGGAGCCCCGGCCGGTAGTTGGAGGGGCTTTTCACAAAGCCCCTTGAGTCTGATGTCTGTGGCAGTGGTGGCCCCCGCGGGCAGAGGGACAGACAGAGGGGCAGAGCGGGACGGACAGAGGGACAGATGCCCACAGAGGGACAGAGCGGGACAGATGCCCCCCCGGACAGAGGGACAGAGGGGATGATGTTCTGGAAGAGGGACAGAGGGAAGATGCCCGAAGAGGGAAGAGCGGGACAGATGCTTCTAGATAGAGGGATGAGGGGACAGATGTTCTGGACAGAGGGACAGAGCGGGACAGATGTTCTGGAAGAGGGGACAGGGGGACAGATGTTTCGACAGAGGGACAGAGGGACAGATGTTCTAGACAAGAGGGACAGAAAGGGACAGATGTTCGGAAGAGGGACAGAGGGGAAGATGCCTCTAGATAGAGGGGACAGAGGGGACAGATGCTCTCGGATAGAGGGACAGAGGGACAGATGCCTCTAGAAGAGGGGAAAGGGACAGATGTTTTCTGGATAGAGGGAAGAGGGGACAGATGTTCCCAGACAGAGGGAAGAGGGGACAGATGCTCCGGATAGAGGGACAGAGGGGACAGATGCTCTCTGGATAGAGGGACAGAGGGGATAGATGTTTCGGAAGAGGGAAGAGGGACAGATGTTCGGATAGAGGGAAGAAGGGAAGATGTTCGGATAGAGGGACAGAGGGGATAGATGCTTGGAAGAGGGACAGAGTGGATAGATGTTTCGGAAGAGGGACAGAGTGGGAAGAAGAGGGAAGAGGGAGGATAGAGGGACAGAGCGGACGGATAGAGGGACAGAGGGAGGATAGAGGGACAGAGGGAAGAAGAGGGACAGAGTGGGACGGACAGAGGGACAGAGCGGGACAGACAGAGGGACAGATGCCCACAGAGGGACAGAGCGGGACAGATGCCTTCGGAAGAGGGAAGAGGGGACAGATGCCTCTAGACAGAGGGACAGAGGGACAGATGCCTTCGGAAGAGGGAAGAGGGAAGATGTTCTCGGAAGAGGGACAGAGGGAAGAAGAGGGAAGAGGGACGGAAGAGGGAAGAGCGGACAGACAGAGGGACAGATGCCAAGGGACAGAGGGGACAGATGCCTCTGACAGAGGGACAGAGGGGACAGATGCCTCTTGACAGAGGGACAGAGGGGACAGATGCCTTCTAGACAGAGGGATAGGGGACAGATGTCGGACAGAGGGGAAGAGGGAAGATGCTCTGACAGAGGGACAGAGCGGAAGATAGAGGGACAGAGGGAGGATAGAGGGAGAGGGACAGAAGAGGGACAGATGCCTACAGAGGGACAGAGGGACAGATGCCCCGGACAGAGGGACAGAGCGGGACAGATGCCCCCCCCGGACAGAGGGACAGAGCGGGACAGATGCCCCCCCCGGACAGAGGGACAGAGCGGGACAGACAGAGGGACAGAGTGGGACGGACAGAGGGACAGATGCCCACAGAGGGACAGAGCGGGACAGATGACAGATGCCCCCCCCTGGACAGAGGGACAGAGCGGGACGGACAGAGGGACAGCGGAGACGGGGCAGATGAGCGCGGGGACAGCGTGCCCGGGACGCCCCGGCTGGGCCAGGCCGCCTGTGGAGGGCAGCTCTCCCTGGTCCTCCTGTGCTAGAAGCGGCCGCCCGGAGGAGGAGGCGGGAGGGGTCCGGAAGGGCGGCCTGAGCCCCGCCGGGAGCGGAGTTGGAAGCTTGGGCTTCGTTTTTGTTTGTCTGTCTTCCCTACTGTGGGACGGAGGCCCCGCGGGGGGCAGCCTCTGGGGGAGGTCTGCGCGGGGCCAGGAAGTTTGGGGAGTCTAATGGTAAACAGATGGGGATCTCGGTCCGGGCGAAGGCCCGGAGTCGCTGACAGAGAGCTGGCCTGGCAGCTCCGGCTCTGCCCGGGCTAGGAAGGAGTCGGCTCGGCCTCGTGAGGGCGCTGGGCCCGGCTTCACGGCCTGGCACCGGGGCCCAGGCCCGCGGCGGAGACTCGTAGCGGGCAGGAAGCAGTCCCCGGGGCTTTTCTCCGCCTGTCAGTCAGGCTCCCGGCTCCGACTTCCCGCCGGTAGCACGGCCGCGCTTTGATTCGTAGCTTAGTGGGGAACCCTTCTACCTCAGGAACCGTGAAGCACTTGAAAGGGCTCCGGGACCTGGCGGAGGCCGCAGCCATGTGGCCGGGTCTGTCCTGAGTTAAGTTTTATGTGTAGTTTATTTTTTAAATGGCTTTTCACTGCCTGCTTTTGTCCATATGTTAGGTGCGTTTTCCCTCGGATCCCTCCGGTCTCCTTTTTAAGATAGAAAAAAGTTGAGTAAACTCAGGCAGCGCGTTCCGATCCAGGCTGAGGGAGAGAGCGAGGAGGAAGTCGGACGGGCAGAGGAGCTCTGTGTGGGGAAGGGGCCCGAGGCTCCTTCAGACAGTGGAGACCGCAGGGCTCCTCTTCCCGCGGGCATCAGGAGCAGATCTGGGAGGCTCTCCCACCCTCAGGGAGGCTCAGGCCGCATTTCCTGCCCCCTCCTCCCCCCCGGCTGTTGCCCCAGTGGGTGGGCAGCACCTGCTCTCAGCCTGGGTTCTGCCGCAGTCCGGTAGTGCCCTCCTCCACCTCCTTCCTGGGCTCTGCTTGGCCAGTGCCCAAGGCCTCCCAGCGTGGCTGGTGGTCCCTGGCGCAGCGTGGCCACCCCTTCCTCCAGAGTCCTCTGTGGTGGAGAATCCAGGTTGGGTTAGTTCGAGCCCAGTCAGCTTGGGGTTGGGATAACGTTCACGGACCGTGGGACCCCAGGCTGGGCCTTAGTGCCCCCATCTGTAAAGTGGCACAGGCATGCACCTGCTTCCCAAGAGTGCTGGTGGTCCTCTAGACAGCCGAGCAGCCGCGGCTCCCCTCTCTTGTCTGTGCTCCCCCCGTTCTTCGGGTCCCTGCCGTGGCGGCTCTTCTGGGCCAGCGGGCGAGGAGAGCCCGGGGACTTCCTGGGGGGCGCTGGGGCTGGGGTGGGGGCCACGCGCTCCGCCTGCGTGACTCGGGGCTGGCGGCTCCCGACCCTCACCCGGTTCTCTTTTCAGACTGGGCCGGCTTGGACGAGGATGAGGACGCGCACGTTTGGGAAGATAATTGGGACGATGACAACGTGGAGGACGACTTCTCCAACCAGCTTCGGTAATTCGGGGGCTCGGGGTCAGCCGCAGCACACTGAGAGTGGGTCTCCCCAGATCAAAGGTGGCCCAAGCCCTGGCTCTCGTCAGGCTCCTGCTCCCTGGGAGGCTTCTGTCGCCCCGGCCCACCATGTCCTCAGGCCTCGGGGCATGCTGGCGGCTTCTGGAGCACCCGGAAATCCCAGGGTCCCGGGGCTCTTCAAGGGGAAGGTGGGGGGGCAGCTGAGCTGCCCTGACCCCATAGAGTTGGGTTCAGTGTTGCGCTCTTGGCCCGGCACGTGGTAGCTGCCCAGTGAGCAGCTGCCGCCCTCCTGGCAGTCACTGCCGCTGGCTGAGCCCGAGTCGCCCGACACTGTGGTCCCGAGGAATTCAGGGGCCTCTTTCCCCCGTGTCCTGATACCGGTGCTGTGACAGCCCGGGGTTTGTGACCAGGCCAGGGAACATGGGCAGCCTCTCCCAGCGGGTGGGCCTCGGGTCTGGCCGGGGCGTGGGGGCTTCCTCGCGCTCGGGGCTTCCTGCTCTCCATCCATTTCCTTTTCCTCCCTCCCCTCTCCTCTCCACAAAGGAAAGATTCCCTTTTTCTCTGTCCTAACTGGACTCGGGGGAGGGGGGGGTGCAGCTTGGGAGCCTTCCCCGATCTGAGGGCTCCTCCCGTCGGAGGCCACGTCATGAGCAGGGCCCAAGCCCACGTTGGCGCCCACATCCGCTCACTTGCCGCGGTTGCCTGTGGAGGAGCCCATGGGGAGCCCGTGGGGCCCCAGCGCTCTGTGGCATCTCCCTCCGCCTGGGGGTTTGGGCCCGGTCCCCGGTGTGTGACTGATGATGTCCTTTTGGTTTTTACCCAGAGCTGAGCTGGAGAAGCACGGGTACAAGATGGAGACCTCGTAGCAGCGCCCAGGGCCAGGGAGATGGCGGCGGGGCCGAGGCCTGGGGGCCCGAGGGGCCCGGCCGCCAGGATAGGCCTGGCTCTGAGGCGGATGACAATAAATGGTTTGATCTCAGCCTGTGGTCCTTTGTTGGGAAGGGAGGAGTCTGCTCAGGAGCCCCGGGGGCCAGAGAAATCTGTCTGGTGGAGGAGCAGCCTCTGTCTGAGCCCCGGGCCTTCCCCAGCTCTGCCCAAGCCCTATTAAAGATGTATTTGATGTTGGAGCCGGCTTTGGTCCCTCTTTCTTCATGTCTGCAGCCTCGGGGGTGGGAGAGACACTGCCTGGTGCATAGGGGAGGGGGCCCCAAAACGCAGGGTGGCCCTGGGCCTCATCAGTAGTGAGAAGCTGAGGAGGACCCCCCTCCCCTCCACTTCCAGCCAGGGCCGGAGCAGCAAACTGACCCCCCCCACACACACACACACTCTGGTAGGGGGGTGGGCCAGGAGGTATTGGAGAGGAGATTCCTCCTTCGGAAACAGGGAACCGTCCTTCTTGACGGCAACCGCTGGAGCCCCTGGGCCGCCTGCCTGTCCCATCAGCATGTGGAGCACTTGCTTTCTTATTTTAAGACAAAAATGGGGGGTTTGCACAGCTCCTCCCCTCGGCTCATCCCCCCAAACACCCCACAAGGGCAGGCCCCTCTACCTGGCCACGATGGACTTGGGGAAGACAGGGGCCAGCGCATTGGTGGTGGATTAGATAACTGACTCGGCTGTTCTAGGAAATGATCCTCTCTGGCGCCTGGCACGCCGCAGCCTTACCTACAAGGCATTATTTTGGGGTACCCTGGTCTCTGGGCTTGTCCCAGGCCGGGAAACGCAGGGGGCGCGGGGCTGACAGGCCCAGTTAGGTGGCAGTGCCGGGGTGCTCACACGGGCAAGGCCGCCGAGGAGCATTTCCTGCCGGACTCGTTGGCGGGATGTCTGCGGCAGACCGAGTGGCTGCCCCCCACGGGGCCAGGGAGCAGCTGGTCTGCCCGAGCCCTCCACAGGTGTGGGGTGATGGAGCCAGGAGCTCTGGTGCCCCAGGGGGGGAAGGTGGCCCGGGGCAGAAAGCCATCCCAGAGGGGAGCTCTCCCAGTGCCGGTGTAGGCTCACGGGCTCCCCTTCCTGCCGAGGCTGGAGCTGACAGGGGATCCGTGCTCAGGAGCCCTCCTGAAAGCCTGGCGCCCATTCTATGGGTAACAGACACAGTTACAAGACAGCAGCCGCTCCCCAAGGCCCGAGTGGTCAGAGGGGCCGGCGGTGAGTCCTTCCTGGCGCTGCCACCCAATGTCCCCCGTCAGCCAGGGATGAGCCCAGAGCGCCGAGGTTCCTCCCAGAGGCTTCCCAGGTCACCAGGTTGGCCATTTCCCCTTCTGTCAGGGCTCCACCCTGCCCGTGTGCCCACCGAGTCTGCCGTGGCTGGAGTTTGGCTGGTCCTTTGTCCCTGTTCAGCCCTGAACTCGAGTCTCTGGGTGTGGGAAGGAAGGCATCATTCAGAACCGAGCTTCTCATGCCCGGGGCCCTCTCTTTGGGGTGGCCCTTTGGCATTTTGCCAGGGGTGGGTTTGGGGGTTTGTGTGCGGGGAAGTCTTTCCTGCTTCTTTGTATCCGGGCTCAGTCCTCCCAGCCCAGCAACGACCCTGTCACCTTCCTGTGCCGGGGTCTGTCAGCGGCTTCCCAACCCCCCCACCACCACCATGGGTGTCACCTTGGCTTCTCTTGGGGGTCACCAATGTGCTGCTATCAGTGTTTTGGAGGATCTGGAGCCATCCCTTAAGCATGACCCAGCAGAGGAACCTTCCAAGTCCCCACCTTTCCAGAATGCATCCGCAGACCCACCAGTAACGTATGAGGCTGCTTGAATTTGCCTTCTCTCACCGCTGGTGTTTGGAGCCTCTTTCATGGGACCATTATGAGCTCGTTCTCTGGAACGCCCCCCTCTCCCCCCCCTCCCGTTAGTGTCTCTGACGGCGGCCCCGAGGGAAGCCACGACTTCCCGGTTAAGCTTGTGGGACACCGGGCATCTCTTGTCCATCAGACCCCGGGCCAGAGCTCCTTGACGCAACTTGTTTTCCCCTTCCCGCCCTCCTAGTCCCGGGTGCGACAGTGAGAGGCCAGGACGGCCGGAGTCAAATCCAGCCTCAGACGCGGCCGTGTGATCCTGGCCAAGTCCCTGCCTCGGCTACCTCACTTTCCTCCTCAGCTGGAAATGTCTAAGCCCCCGGTACCTCTGCCAGGAAACCCCAAAGGGCCCCCGGGAGTCAGATGGGCTGTAGGGCAGCAGCCCGGGCTTCCTGTCGGACTCCAGGGAGATAACGTGGATTTTCTCTTTCTTTTACACCCCCTTTTTTTCTGGTTTTACATGTACATGATTTTCTTTAGAAATTCACATTTCTTTTTGAGTCACGTTGAGAGAAAAATCAGAGAGGGAAAAACCCTGAGAGAAAAAAAGGCAGTAAGGGGGAAAGATGAGCCCGGCAGGTGTGGATTCACATTCAGTCTCTGCCCTTCTCTTCCTGGACGGGACAGCGTGTCCTGAGCCACGTCTGTTGGGATCACTTGGATCCCTGAGCCACTGGGGACGAGTGTGGTTTTCCGAGTGGATCATCCCACCCTCTTGCCGTTATCGTGTCCGACGGCTTCCTGCTCGCATCCCTGCCTGTAAATCTTTCCGGGCCTTTCTGCAGGCAGCTTGTGCGCAATAACGTTCCACGGCTCACCCGGCCATTGCCCCGCGGAGGAGCAGCCGCCCATTTCCCGACCCTTTGTCACCACAAGGGCCCTGCCGACATTGCTGCGTGTGGGTCCTTCTTTTCCCTCCTTCATTGTAATGCCGGCGAAACTGAGCCGGAATAGAGGTTAGAGACCGATTTAATTATTAATTTATTGGAGAGTGAATCAGTTAACTGGACAGGATTCTCGTCTCAAAGTATTCCCCCCTAGTGTCATTACAGGAAGACTTTTTATAGAATCACCAGCTTGGTGACATATGGGAGGAGGGACCTGGAGGGGGATGCTCTCATAGGGAAGGTGCTTAGAATAACATAATGGAGGGAGGTGCTGGAGAGGGATATTCTAATAACCGACCTGACCTTTACCTTGTAAAGATACAAGACCTTTATCTCATCAAATATTTAAGAGGGAACGATTATAGCCTGGGGTTTGGGGGCAAAGCAACTGAGGTACGGAGACTATGGCACAACGTTATGATCTCCTTGGGATGCCCAAGAGAGACGCTGCTTGCAGGATCAAGGGTCCAGCTTGACGGCCCTTTGGGCTTTGCCCTAAACTGCTCTCGGAATGGCTGCATCCGTCCACACCGATGCGTCTGTCCCAGCTTTCCTGCGTCCCCTCCAACATTGCTCACTGTCTTTTCCTGCCATCTTAGGCTCCAGGAGGTGCAAGCAGATTCCCCAGAGTTGTTTTAATCTCTCGTCAGTGGTGATTTAGAGCATTTTTTCACATGGCTGGAAATGGCTTTGATGTCATCATCGGAAAATGGCCCCTTCATATCCTTTGGCCGTTTATCAGTGGGGGAGAGAATATCAAGCACTTAGCACAGTGGGGGCACATAGTAGGCACTTAATGTCGCCTTCCTTTAGCTCTGTCTGCTTCCTTTCCTTCCTTCCAAGGAGCCAGCCCCATGGGGGAGCACACCAGAGGGTCACTTTTGCTCCCCCGGCCCAGCCGCAGCTGCCTTTGCATTTGATGACAGCCCCTCGGCAGAAGCTGGACGGCGCGTCCCTGCTCTCTGGCTCTTCCGGCCGGGCCTGGGGGGGGGGGTTGCAGTGGCCTGCACTGGTCCCCCAGGACACTGGGGGGTAGGGGGGAGAGGGGCTGGTATTTACAAGCAGGGCCACGATCCTGCTGCACAGCCATTCTCAGCAGCAGCCGCAAGGGTCTGGACACCCATGTGGGCTGTGGCTTCTTTGGCTTTTGGTGCTGGGATGTTCCAGCACGGCCCCCCAGGAGGTTCTGGCCATGGGTGAAAGTCACGGGCTGTGGGCGCCTCCTGGCATGAGTCTGGACCGCTCTGCCAGGGGTGGGAGCCTGGGGAGGAAGTGGCCAGGTATCTTTGTGGAGGTGAGAAGATAGGGACTGGTCCAGGGAGTGCCGGAGCTGGATGTGAGCCCACCCTGTAGCTCCCTGGGACCTCAAAAGCTGTGAACCTCTTCTGGAGCAAGGTTTGGGCCAGAAGCCCCCTTCTCCGACGGCATCAGGTCACTAGGATACCTGAGACTTGGGGGCCGCAGCTGGCTGGGAGGTCCCGCCTTCCAGCCTCCTGTCCCAGGACAGTCTCCTTCCCACACCCACCGACAGCCAAACATTCTCCTGAACCCTCCCCAGGTGCTGGTGCCGGTGTCAGTGGTTCCGGTGTCGGTGCCGGTACCAGACAGCTCCTGGGGCCGTGTGGCCATCTGCCCCAGCCCATCACCACACAATACCGGAATCTCCAAAGGGCCTCCCAATAATAAACCCACTGATTGTCTTCCTCACAAAGAACCACCCGGTTCCGACTGGGTCCTGGAAGCTCCCAGTACAGAGTCGTGTTTAGACTTGTCTCCTCAAACTTGGGGCACAGCCTGGGCCTTTGTTTTTACCAACACCTCAGATGCTCTAATGTTTGTCATCGAGTTTCTCAGATGTCCCACTACAAGTGGAAACTGGGCATCCTGAGAAAAGGGGAAATGGGGCAGCCGGGGCTTTGCAGTTGGGAAGGGAAGGGAAAGTGCCCTGCAGGAAAGGGAAAATGTCCTGGAGGGAAGAGAAAGGACCCTGAGGGCTCCTGTAGGGGTCTCCCCCTTTCGATCCTGTAGGGGTCCCCCCTTGGACTCCAGTAGGGGTCTCCTTGAACAAGACTGGACTCCTGCAAGGTCACCAGCACCACCAAGAAGCCCACCATGGCCGGCTCTAGGGGGTTGGCCACCTACTGCAGAGGCTGCAGTCAGGGGAAATGGGTGGAAGAGCACAAAGGGCCAGAAAAGGGTTGTGTGAATGGGGAGGGGGCCTGGAACCAAAGCCCCCCTTCTGCAGAGCACCTTTCTTGGGGCTGGGGCACACAGGGTGCCCATGCTGGGGAACAGTCAGGCTTGGTGACTCCAAGACCCGTCACAGTTTGGGAAAGGGGCCCTTCGGGACTTTCCTAGAATGTCCCAGAGACCTTTAAGCCACCAGACTGGGCTGAGCTCAGCACCTAGACCATCCCCAGGAAAGCCAAATCGGCAAGAAGTGACAAAGCCGGGGGCAGACAGGCTGGGGGCGGCCTCCCTGACCCCTCGGGTGGGTCTGCTTGCCTAGGTCTGCGAGTCCTGATGCTGGCAGGGGTCCATCTTGTCCTGGGGGAGGGGGGTGGAAGGCCCTCAGCCCCAGGGAAGGGAGGGCACAGGCATGGGGGGACCTGGCCTGGCTCAGTGAGCTGTCTTGGTCAGGAACCCAGGCCCCTGAATGGCCCTGTCCATCCTCCAGAATGCTGCAAGACCAAGGCCGGGCTTGGCCCCGAAGGACCCTGTTGACTGCCCTAGGGCATGTGGGGGCTGCCCAGCACATTGGGGAGCCCTGTCCCTCACTGTTTCCCCCGCCTGGGGGACCTTCCTGACCCACCTCCTGCAGACTTCTCAACCAAGCACTGCTGGGGTCAGATGAGAACAGATTCCTGGTGTCCTCCAGGGCTCCCCTCCCACCATCTTTCTGCGGGTGTTTTCCCCCACTCCAGCTGTTCCCTGCTTTCCTCGGTGTCATTCCCCCCCTCACATCTGGGCCCATGATGTTGGCAGCGGGCTCCACGCCTCCTGCCGAATGGGGAAGTTAGCCATCCGTGGCTCCGTTGCTTCCCCGTTCACGGCTCCGTTACTTCCCTGTCCTTGTCTCCATTGTTTCCTGTCCACATCTCCGTTATTTCCCCGTCCACGCCTTGTTTCCCCATCCGCGTCTCCGTTGCTTCCCATGGCGTTCTTCCTGTTGCTTCCTTGCCCCAAAGATGACTTCCTCGGGCTGGAGCTCTCCCTCCACGTTCTCAGTGATTTGTGAGGTAACGTTGCATGTAATCTCCCGCGATCCTTCTCCATGAGATTTAACAAATGAGTTTATGTTCTAAATTGGTGTTGCCTTTGGCTGCCATATGTCTCCACTTGGCCGGGAGATCAGCTGTTTGCCTGCTAAGGCCGTCATTAGTCTTCTCATTATGGGGATTGATTTACATCAGAATTGTTATAATTGGTATTAATGTCCATTCTGCTGCCCATTTCCCATTTTTCATTATTAATAGCTTGTTTAAATCGCTGGTATTTAATTGCACGCCATATATTTGTCCGCAATATTTTTGCCATTTTCTATTTCCATTCAGTTTGATCTTTCCCCTTAAGAGCCAGCGTCTGACCGTTCGCGGACTGGTTTGAGAACGATTCCCGCAGAAGTGAAGAATTGCTTCCTGTCTCAAAACATAATCAGTTTGGGTTTTTGTTGCGAATGTTGTTGCCCAGCGCTCCCGAGGCCAGGCTTTTCTGGAAGAAAGCATTAATCATACGCATGGGAATGAGGCTCCGGCGGGATCTCCAGGTCTCCGCCTTGTCCCTTCCCTTCTTCACGCTTTTGCGGGTCTTCCCCCTCCCCCCCTCTGCCCGCCTTCGCCCAGAAGCCCCTGGGTACCAAAGTGTTGGCGGGCTTCCTTCTGGGAGGCTTCCTGGCTTCCCCAGTGAATGTCATTCCCTCCTCACCTTCCACAACAGCCATAGAAGCCTTTGCTGCAAAGTTTTTAGGATTCTCCTTTTGCGAATCCTTCCCACGGGCACAACGACGGGAGAAGGCTGAGCGTCCCCCAAAGTAAAGTTTTCGTTGCCTCTCGAGAATTGCAGAGGTTTCCTGAGCTCACTAATGCCTGCACATCTGGACTAAGGGCAACTCACATTTCACATCACGCTCCACAATAAATTCCAAATGGAGCAACCATCGCAATTTTTTCTAAATCATAAAGAAATGGAGAGTAATGGAGTGCTATAGATTTCAACATAGTGGAGAGAGAAAATAATACTCTTTGCCCTTCATTCATTAGAAGACATTATTAAGGAAAAGCTCATTAACTTAATTATATGAAAATAAAATGGCTTTTGTGTGACAAAAATGCATCCAAAATAATAAAAAAAAAAAAAAATCCAAGCAGCCTTGGGAGAGAATCTTGAGTCTAATGTTAGAAGTCAGCACAAAGTCATATATTTCCCAACAAATAAATGGCCAAAGGCTATGAACACGTATTTCTTGAAAGAAAAAAAAAAGCATCAACGACTCCTTGGAAATACTCCAAGTGAGAGGGTCGGCTCACTGATGCTTCCTCGGGGAAGCTGTGAATGAAAAGCATTCTGCGAATGGGGTGATTAAGAGCCTTACATGGCAAAGGCTTCTCCACCAGAAGAGTCGGAGCGCAGACTCCCCACTGGGCCACAGCCAAGCCGACATACTGGGCTGAAACCCGTGCCGACAACGGCCGTGTCTAATAACCCTTGGGATCTCCATTTGCAGATGGCAGCCTGAGAGAAGCGACTTGGCCAGGGTCACACAGCTAGGTCAGATTTGAACTCGGGTCTTCCTGGCTCTAGGCCTGGTGGTATGGCCCCTGGTGATGAATACGGAGGATTCCCAGAGCCAAGAAAACTATAAAAATGGTGGCTGCGTGGACAGGAAGCTCCACCAAGAGCGGCAAAACGTGAATGCTGGGACACAGAACGGGCCTGGCCCTCCTGGGCAGTCCCAGTCTTCTCAGACCTTTCAATGCCGGGGTCTGTTTTGTGGAAGTTTTCTCTTCTTCCTTTTCTTCTTTTTTTCTTTAAATTGTTTCTTCTATAAGGTGGCTCTCTGGAAGGGGAAAGAGCAGGAGGAATACTGGGAGAAATTCTGATGCTGTAAAAAACAAAATATATCAATAAAAATGTGTTTAAAAAAGAAAAAAGTATTCTGAAAAACCCATTCAAATCTTACCGGTCAGGCCATAGTTGGCCAAAATGATAAAATTCTAACCCAAAGCTGGTCTGACTTTGGAAAACCAGGCTTGTTTTTAGGACGCTGCTGGAGCATTGGATTGTTCAGAGCCCCCGGGCCCCCCCTTGTTTTTCAGACTATAAGGTGAGGGGTGGAGGTGAGGGAAAATATTCCAAACAGCATATTTCCGATTCCCAAACCAATCGTGTTCAACGATCAGAGAGGGTGGAAGGCACCAGGGCGCTGGAGCCGTAGCCGACGTTCTTGTAGGAGACGCGGGGCTACAAGGAAGGGCTTTGTGCTGTGGGGAAGGGGGCAGGTGATGAGGCTGTTAACAGAGATGGGGGGGGGGTCGGGAGCAGGAATGGAAGGGTTTGTAAAATGCCTGGAAAAGAGCTGGCAAAGGAGCCCACAAATGGACTTTTTCATTGATCCCTCATCAAGTTTGTCTGCACACACCCATACATGCTCGTTGAGCAGTTCCATAGGGAGGAGAGATAGAAATAGCCACAGAGGGATAAATAAGCCAAAAGGGACAACCCCTCCCTCCTTCCCTCAGGAGCACCGACCAGCACATAACTGTGCCAGGCCTAAGCTGGGGACACAACTTCAGAGTTTGTTTCTTCAAAAGCCTCTTTCTTAATCGTTGCCCATCGCAGTGCTCCTGTCTGACCACTGATTTCATGGGCAGTGGGTAGAGCGCCCGCCCTGGAGTCAGGAGGGCCAGAGTTAAAATCTGACCTCAGCCACCAGCTGTGTGACCCTGGACAAGTCACTTACCCCCAATTGCCTCCAAAAGAAATGAATCTGAAGACTCCAGTGAGTCATGGGAAGGCGTCCCTACCATGGCCCAGACCAAAGGGAGCAGGAACAGCAGATGAGACTCAAGAAATGCGGTTTGGAACATTGATAGCGACTCTCTTTGTGTTGGCAAAGAACCGGCGATCACAGGGAGGCCCGTCAGCAGGGAAGCAGCTGGACACGCTGTGATCTGAGACCAACGGACTATCGTTGTGCTGATTTCCGAAAAACCCGGGAAGACTCCCAGGAACCGATGCACAGAACCAGGAGCACGGCGTGCACGTGACAGTGCCCGGTGACGTGTTGTCAGTGACTCGTCTACTTCCGGCAGTAGAATGACCAAGGACTCACCGAGGAGTGGGCTGCCCGCCCCCACAGAGACCTGTAGGGGCTGAACACAGGCCGAGACATCTGGGGCTCCTTCAGGTTTTTCCCTTTTATCTGAATCTTCACGTTTGACATGATTGCATATGTGTAACCTGATTGTTTTCCAGCTCAGAGAGTGAGGAAGGAAAAAGGGAGGGAGGGATAAAATGTGGAACCCAAACTTCAAAAAAAGAAAAAGAGCTGATTGTTTGGTCAGCACAAAATTTGAGTGGGTTTTTAAAAGTCCCTAAGTTACCAGTATGTGGGCCAGTGTGAAATCACAGACCCATTGGGGGTTATTTTGTTTTTTCTGGTTTTCCTTTGCTTGTTTTTCATTCTTGACTCAGTGTTTATATACCTGTACCGGCCCAAAGAAGACATGAATTAGTAACTCCATCCCCTGCCCTGACGTGATGGCGCGAGCAAGTGATCCATGTGATCAGAGGGCCTGGAGTGTGTCCAGGCAGCCTCACGTATGAGGAGGACTGTGGAGGGGAAGAAGACGGCGCTCCCTGACTGCAGCCCCTCCTGCCCCCAGCCCCTAGCTAAGAATAGCCCAGGGTAGCCTCCCAATGGTTTGTATGGAAAGGGTTTGCTGTGCTTGGGTAAACAAGGGGTGGCTAGATTGCAGCAAACCTTCCAAAGTCCGCGTCCTACATAAAAGCATGAAAAAAAAAAAAACCCCTGCAAAAAGTGCATTAAAAACCTGCAAAAAACGCGCTGGGGTTCCTCACATGGAAAAAGGACCCCACCAGAGGGCCGGAGCCTGGTTGGGAGCTCGGCCGCCCGTCTCAGGTGGACTGTGTGTATCTGGTTGCCCCGAGACCCCCTGGTTAGCCCAGCATTCCTGAGGACTGGGCAAGGCTCCTGCCAAGAGCACCCAGTAGCCTGAGGGGGTTGAAGGCTGGTCTTTTCCCGCTTCTCCCACCCAGTCGCCTCTTCTCGGAGCTCGGCTGGTGCTGATCTTGGAGCCTTGGGTAAGAGCTGGACTTGGGCATTGGACAAGGCTTAATGCCAACCCCGAGATGAAAAGAGGGGAGTCCCTTCTGTGGTCACTGAATTTTATCCCTAGGTCCCACCTCCACTTCCCCAGGGACCCATTGCCCCCCCAAACCTAATGAAATCTTTTTTTTTTTTTTTTCTATTTTCTCCCAGATTTTACCTAATGAAATCTTAATGAATTCTGAGCTCATTCCCCTTCTGGAATTCCACTCCGGTGGCCACAAGTGACCAACATTTGTTAGCAGAATCCGGGGGCTCCCTTGTGACCTGGAAAGGCCGAGCTTGCCAGGTGGGCCCCGGCTCTCCTCTGCACAAAGAATTGGCTCGAGGGCCCTTAAGAATGCCCGGCAGGCAGTGTCCCAATTACCGACCCAGTGACCACAGCCGGTGGAAATGCTGCCGAGGACCACTCGCCCATTGGCATTGTTAATGGGCAGCACTGGGGGCCCGGGTGTCTGCATGAAGCTCTTCCACAGGCAGCTCGACCCCTGCCAAGGTGATGACCCTCCAGGGGCCATCTTCCCTGAGAAGCCTGCTCTTCCCACAGTCTCTCCAGCTGGTCTCTGCCACCACGGTTCTGAAAGCTGTTTCTGGACCCGGGATCTTGGGCTTCCTTCTCCCTGGGCCTGTATTCTGGACCAGAAAATGGCCAAGATTTGTTAGATGCCCGGTGCTGAGCGGGACCTCAAGTAAGTCCCAGCTGGAGCCGAGTGAAGTACGGATGGGTCCCCGTGGCCACTGTCCCAATCCTGTGGGCTCCTCGGCCAGCGTCAGGGACGGCAGGGACTGGCCGCGCTGACCAGACTCCACAGCCTGGGCCCGGCATGGCCCTCCCAGAATCCACCAAGGTACCTTGGGAGCTTTTATCTGGAGCCAAGGGGAAAGTGGGCCCGGCCGATCTCCCTGCTGCCGCTCGGGCCACCTCTAAGGAGTGTGGGAGATGGCCAGTCCCTGAGGCCCGTCCCTCTGCTCCGGCTTCCTCCCTGGGCCCTCTCCTGTGGGCACACACACGTATACGGAAAGGCTCCTTTAAGCTTATTTCCCCCACTGCATCCCCAGGTCCAATCACTCCTCTCTCAGAGACGGCGTCAATGGTTCCGGCCTCTTTAAGTGGGAATGGAAGCTTGTGGCCTTAGAGTTTAACCGTCTCCTGGGAGGGGACAGAGGTGAATCGTCATTGTGGAAGGACTGGGACCTGTCAGGGACAGAGGGAGGCAACCAAGAGAGCTTCTTCTCCAGGGATAGCTCAGTCTCTCCTTTTGTGAAGAGGGATGCTTGAGAGAATTCTCCAGAAGAGACGGGCTCGGGTCCTGAGAAAGCTGGAAGGTGGGACTGCTCACCAGACTTGGGAAGTCGGCTGAATGAGTGTGGCCATATTTAAACATCATTCAGTCGGTGAGCATTTATTCCGTTTTACAGTGTGCCATGCACTGTGCTAAGCGCTGGGGATACAAGTATAAAAAAATACAAATCAGCCCTTAACTCGAGGAGCTTCTAATCTAAAGAGGGAAGATAATACACCGAAGGAAGCTGAAAAACTTCAGAGAGGGTTGGGATGAGAGGTCCCTGGTACGTGCGTACGTGCGTGATGGAGCCCGATTCGAGGCTACAGCTGGCAGGAAATGAAGGGATAGGTAGCCCGGGAATTATGGTAAAATGAGGACTTTGGGGGGAGTCCTTGGCTCTGCCCTTTGCCCTCCAATTAGAGAATCACAGAGGCGCTGGGGAGGTGTGGATCCAAAGCTGCTGCCATCTCAGTCTTCTGGAGGCACGATGGAGGCCAGTCCAAGGGATGCAGCTGAGGGGACACTGTTATCACACTGTGTTTAAATGAAAGGAATGGGACAGAGAAAGCGAGATGAGTAAAAGCTTACCCAGAATCGCTTTTTCCCATGAAAGTAATAAGCTGGGTTTGGGAATTCAGAATTAATTGGTTAAGGATTTTTGTCAATTTGTGGAGAAATATCCGAATATGGCCCCTGGTTGGTATAGAAGTGGATTTCTCTAGGAAATGCCCCAGAGTCGGTAAAGGGGAGGGTGGATCATCTTACTCTGGTGACCTGCCTGCCACTCCAGACTCCGCTCAAAGTCTCTCTTCTGGGAAGCAGCCGTTTTGTCATGGTGGGTAGCTCAACGTGCCTTGGAGGGGGTAAAACCATCTTTTGGTAGAGATCATTTTGCCCTTTGGAGACTGGGCTCAAAATGGAAGAGCTCATGAGGACCACTGGTGTCCTCCAGCATTAAATGACTGGATTTTGTACCTTTCCACACACATCAGTCTCACCTTCCTGTCAAGCCTGGGGAGCTGCTTGAGAATAATGGATTTGTTTGGAACCCGGCCCCTCACCTCCAGAGTCATGCACATAGTAGCTTCCTGAGATTTTTTTGACCCACTGAGGTTGCTTGCTCCTACCTCTAAATCTGATGCACTGGTGGATCTCCTCTTTGAGACTGCATTCTGTTGAGAGGCAGACTGACCGTGCAGGAGGACAAAGTGCTGCTTCTGAAGTCAGAACCATCTGAGTTCAGCTGCTGCTTTTGGTGTAATATAATCTTGTGGTCCCCTGATTTTGGGGGGGGGGCGCTTCTGATCTAACAATAAATCAGCAAATCCTAAATCTTCTGGTTTGGAGTCTGCCCCGGGGGCTTCCCACAACTCCTAACCTAAGAACAATCTGATTCTGACTAGAATCCCTCAGTTCATTGCTGACTGATGATCTGGACATGGAGAGGCAGTTCTGGAGAGCACGCCTCCGTCCCATCTCTGGCCCATGGAATCAGCATCCCAGTGACAGACAGCTGGACAGAGTTGTCCTCTGCCCCTCAGCACTCTGCTAATTCCCTTCTGGAGCCCGTGTTCAGCGTTAATGAATCCCTTGTCACTTAACGTGGAGCCTGGGTCTGCGATTCTCTCGCCATACTTGCGACATCCACCTGGGGACCCCCAAGCGTTGTTGGGGCGCTTTATCGCTCAACACTTTGACATTTAGTAGCCAAGTGATTTGTTTCCTGATGCAACTCCTGGGAATTACCCAGTCAGAGCAGAGGTTGTGGCTTGTTCCTTTGGAAGGGAATGGAGTTCCCACCCACGGGAGTTCTCCTCTCAGAAGAAATCCCTGGTGTTTAGCATATTCAGACTATTGTTCAGAAGTGACTTTATTTTGTTTATTCAGATTCACAGCTTCAGGAATAGAATTCACCGAGTCTTGGGGTGCTCTCATCAACTTTGCTTCCCCTTTTCCCACAGTCCGAGCTGATGTCTAAATGTATCCTTGCTGACATCCCTTCACATTCATCTCTCCATCCAGGAAGCATTCATTAGGCACCTTGTATGTGCCAGGCTATGTGCCAGACCCAAGAGAACAAAGGCCCTCCCAGCCACAGCCCTCCTTCCCTCCCTCCCCAGTCCTTCCTTCCTTCCTCCCAGCCCCAACCCCCCTTCCTCCTTCCCTCCCAACCCCAATCCCAGCCCTAGCCCTCCTTCCCTCCCAGCCCCAGCCCTCATTCTCTCTCCCATCCCAACCCCTCCTCCCTCCTAGCCCCACCCCTAGCCCTCAATCCCCAGGCAGGTCCGAGAGATGCTCTTCTTCCTAAGGACTGTTCAGGGGAACCTGTCTCAGCCCAAAGCATCCGAATCTGCAGATGCCTTTTCCCCCAAGTGGGCCCCTTTGGATAATTGCTAAGCGTGTTTCTCCTGTGAATATGTAAATAGGTTAGGAGGAAGACGCACCCAGTGCGAGGAGGAAGCTGATTTTCAGCGACACACTTAAGATCCTTTCAGCGCCATTTGCTAACACTTTGTACTCAGAGCCAAAGGGCCCCCAAATTGCTCTCTCCTTGTGCAATTTTCACCAATTTCCCTGGCGCAGAATGTAGCTGAGCCTCTCTGCTCAGGAGGGAGCAAACTCCATTTGGCCTGGTGGTTTACAAAGAGCTATTCCAGCTGGGCTCTCTTATGGGGTGCAGCCCCCTTCTGCACAACGTGCAGGTCAGGGCTCAAAGATTGGCTCCCCAAGCACGCTCACGGGGGCTTTAGCTACATCAGTCATCGTATGTAATGTCTTATTAAAACAAAAGCCCTTCACCGGGGCTCGAGGAAAGGGCTGTCGACTTTTCAATGAGTCTTTGTTCTTAGCAGCTTTTTGAGTGTTGAAAATAGAATGACCAGGGAAGAAGTCCCGAGTGGGATCTGGGATTCTCGCGCTCCCTCCTGCCCATGTGCAACTCGCCCAGGAGAAAAAGCCTAGGCTTGCAGACCCAGGTCAGGACTGAACCACCGACAGCTTCCCAGCCCGTTGCTGCCAGTGGCCAGGAACCTTTCTACAAATACAAATTTTGCAAAACATAATTTAGGAGAAAAGATGGTCCAACTGGACAAACAGGGCACGGGGGCCTAGGGAGGGCCGATGGATCCCTCAGGCAAGGCCTTCTTTGCAAAGGTGCCTGGCCTGGGGTAGAGACTGAGCTGGAGAACAGCACAGGAAGAGGGAGGAGGGGAATGGGAGAAGGGAGGCACCCAGAAGCCCAGAGGAATCTGTTTGTTATGCTTTGGTAAACTTTTCAGCACTCAGGGCTTAAAAGGAGCCACCTCTGGCTGTCTGGGAAATGGCAAACAGAAGGCCCTGCTCAGAGCATCTGCATTCTCTGACAGCTTTTCCTACCAGGTAATGGTACCCAGCTACCTTCGGAAGAAGGCATTTTGATAAGTGCTCTGCTCTCTTTTGTTCCAATGGAGTATTGAGAATAGAATAGGGGAAACCATTCATTCTTTTTTTTTTTTTTTTAACAAAGTAATGATACAGGAGCATTAATCCTTCAAACAGGTGAAAATGCATACCCGTGTACGCAGGTGCACACACATTGTCTCAGTTGTCTCCAAATTGGAGGCTGCCCAGTATTCAAAGGAGTCCCAAGTCCTGGGTTTCTTAGCTCCTGAAGTGAGCTGAGAAGACCTGGGTTTGAGTCCTGCCTCTGCCATAATCCTGAAAAAGTCACCTCCCCTCTGAGTGCCCCAAGTTGCAAAGCAAGTGCCGATATGCCTTGATAGGCAGAGTTCCTGGCGGGTCTGAGGAAGAAACAAAATCCCACTTCTTCGTGCCTGGTACTTAGTAGGTGCTTCATAAATGCTCAATGATTGAGGAATCTGACTCCTTCAAAGCTCTGGCAGCTGTGGCAGGCAAGCATCCCCAGGCTGCGGGTGCCTTCATGGGGGCCCCTGCCAGTTCTGTGCAGCCTACATGCCAGCCCCAAACTTCACCTCCAGCATCACCCAGGAGCCCGGGGGAGCACCAGAGGCCCACTGCCGCCCAAACCAAACTGGATGAGCAGTTTTCTCATTGTTCCTGTTTTTGTGTTTTAGTCATGGCTCCGCAGCTGGATATTGGCAGAGGAGGGCTGAATCTCTGAGGTTCCAAGGGCTCTTTCAAAGAGGAGGGAGCTCAGGTGTGGTGCTTGTGCTGCAGTGGGAGGAAGGAGCCAGGCCATCAGGAACCCCCCCCCGCCCCCGTTAAGCAGAGGACTTTCCATTTGAGCCCCACCGAAGTTTCTTGGGAAGAGGACAGACAAGGAATGATCCGCTCTTTTGGAAATCCCTCTGGCGGCCAGCAGAGATGGGCTGATGTGGGCAAAGAGCACGAGGGGAGAGTAGTGCCGTAGGAGGGAGAAGAGTCAAGGAGAGAAAGTAAAAGCGGCCTGGTTTGCACGCAGACTGTCTTGGGAGCGTCCAGGACAATGTCCGGGTGAAGAGAAGACGGAGGGAAACCTGAGAGAACTGCACCCTCTCCTGTGCTGGACCGACAGGAGACCTGGCCCAAGGCAGAGCATCCCAAATAAGAGAGGAGAGGGCGATAAGGAAGGTCTCAAAGAGTCTCCTGGGCCAGGCAAGGATCATGCTCCCTCCCTCGCGCCCCAGAACGCTAGGTTCTCTCAGAGCCTTTCTCCCATTCTCTCTGGGGCTGATGTTCACTTCTTTCCGGGACCCATCAAGGGCTTTCTTGACCCTTTCCTCCTCATTTCACAGGTTTGGAAACTGAGGCAAACAGGGTGAAGTGACTTGCCCAGTCACAGCCTTAGGAAATGTCTGAGGCTGGATTTGAACTCCGAAAGTGAGGAGGTTTCCCGACTCCTGACCTGGCTCTTTGTGCACTGAGCCCCCTAGCGGCTGCTCCTCCCTACAAGTCATTTAGGCAATGACTCGGAGGCGTAAGGGGATGGCTCTGCCAGGGGGACCCGGAAAACCTTGAGACTGTGAAGCTGCCCTCGTTAGGCAGCCCCCGAGCGTTTCAAGTCTCCCCGAAGCCCAGCACTCTTTTCATCTTCCTTCCTCCTCCCCCTGCTCTTTTCTCTCCATTTCCCCTCCTCTTTTCTCCATCTTCTTCTTCCTCCTCTTTTCCTTCTCCTTTCCCTTTCCTTCCTTTTCCTCTCCCCTTCTCTCCCCTTTCTCTCCCCTTTTTCTTTCTCTCTCTTTCTCTTCTCTCTTCCTCCTTGCTGTCCCCTTCTCCCTTCTTCCTCTTTTCCTTCTCCTTTCCCTTTCCTTCCTTTTCCTCTCCCCTTCTCTCCCCTTTTTCTTTCTCTTTCTCTTCTCTCTTCCTCCTTGCTGTCCCCTTCTCCCCTCTTCCTCTTTTCCTTCTCCTTTCCCTTTCCTTCCTTTTCCTCTCCCCTTCTCTCCCCTTTCTCTCCCCTTTTTCTTTCTCTCTCTTTCTCTTCTCTCTTCCTCCTTGCTGTCACCTTCTCCCCTCTTCCTCTTTTCCTTCTCCTTCCCCTTCCCTACATCTGTCCTGACACTGTCCTTGGCACTCAGTGCCCTTTCGATGAAGGTGGCCCTCTGGGCAGCCCCTGGAGCTTCTCTCTCTGGGGACTCTCCCCCCTCGCCTCCCCCCACAGCCCGGAGGCCCTCTCCCGGACAGGTGCAGTGCGTGCACTAAGTCTCCGGTGAGGGCCCTGGGCCGCTCTGATCCCTGCTGGGTGGGGCAGAGGCCGCTCAGTGGGCCGACTCTCCCCCACAATCCCCCACCCCCGGTGCCTCGAAAGGCCCGGCTTGGCTCCGGGGAGATTCGATTCCAGAGCCGAGCCCGCCGCCGAGCTTGCCCTGGCTCCCGGGGGCGGGGAGCTTGCTCAACTCCATCATCGGGAAGAGAGATTTGAGGGGAATCCGGGGGGCGGGAGCGGCCCGGGGGCACCTGCACTGGCCTGGCCGGACAGATAGGATTTCAGGCTCCCTCAGCTCCGGGCCCAGGGAAAAAACCCCTTTCTAATCCCATTTGTTCCACTCCCGCACAGCCCTGAAATCCCCTTTGGGGGCCGGGGGCCCGGGCTCCTCTGCGATGGGGGTGGGGCCTCTTTGTGCCGAGTCCGGGGGCCTGAGCCCGAGGCGAGCGCGGAACGTGAGCGAGGGGAGTGGGCCGGGAAGCCCCTCGCGCACGTGACTGAGCCGCTGCTGCGGAGAAAGAAACGGGAGGAGGGGGTGGGCGGTTTGGGGAGAGCTCACCTGGAGACCGTTACCATGGGAACCAGGGAGGAGGGCTGCCGAGAGCCGCCGGTGAGGATGCAGTGGGGGGGAGCCACAGGGAGGAGGGGCTGCTGGGGACGGGAGCGGCCGGGCGAGGGCGCGGGGGCTGCCGGGCCGGGCTCCCCTCCCCCCGTGCCTGCTGGTGCCTCCCTCCCCCCAGCCCCCGCTGCACTTGTGGAGCGGTTCCTTCCCCTCCTCTTTTCCCGGGGACCAGGCCCCCCGGAAACAGGGGAGCCCAGCTGGGACGGCTCGGCTTGGCCCTCCCTTCTCGGAGCCCCGGCCCGCTGCCCCCCCTCCTACCCCCACACTCATCTCCCGGGCAACCAAGGAGTCACCTCCCCGCCGCAATGGGGAGAAACGCCTCGGTCCCGGGGCTGCCCAGGGCCTCCCGCCGTGACCGGGGGACCCACGCTGACCTAGGCTGGCTTCATCTTGGTACCCGAGCCTTCGGTGAGGGAGACGATTCTCAATCGAGATTTCCCCCCAAAACAGACACTTGGTCTGTTCCACAGCCCCAGGAGAGGCCGGATTATGGGGTCGGGGCTGCCTCTGGGCTAGAGGAAATAAATAAATGACCTCCCACCCCCAAGTCCCTGGGACGGCAGTGGATGCCTGGAGAAAGCCCAGCCAGTGCTTTTGGCTCTAACGAGGGGGGATGGGGGGGTGGGGAGGACACGACTCACAGGGGAACCTCACAGGGAGCCCACTGCTGTTCCTGGGAGTGGAAAGCCGGGGGGCCAGTCACAGTCTACCTCGGGCAGTCTCCTTGAGTCTGTGAAATGGGTACATGATCCCTTGCTCTACCCATCGCATAAGATTCAAGTCTTATCGGTTAGGCAAAGATGCCAGATAACTGGTCCCTGCACGGAAAGCGTTGGCCATGTCCCAGGAAGGAATCCCGGGAAGGAGGCGATGGAAGCCAGCCTGGGGGAACGGTAGAGGCCGGAACCCTGGAGAAGGATACTGGAAACAAGGATCCTTACCACAAGGGGATGAGGCAATGGCTCTCTAGTTCACACATGCTCAGTGTGCTGAGATGATGTCATTGTAAGAGGGTATTTAAGGGCTGAGAGGACCGGAAATGAGACACTCCATCCTTGACCAGCCTCCCGGTGGCTCTCCTACCTCCTCCACTAAGATCAAGGCTGGTCCCGAGGTCCTCCAGAGAGCGAGCCCGGACATTACAGGGCCGGTAACGGAGAAACCATGCTGATCTTGGTGGGCCCGTGTGGTCCCATGAGCAGAGCAGGGAAGTGCTGGTCCTCAGCCCCATGCAGAGCCCAGGGACCTCCCTGAACACTGGCCTCTGGCCAAGAGGAGGTCCCGGGGGGCCGGCTGGGCGCCTGCCCTCCGGGGGTCTGCCCCCTGCTCCCACCTCCCCCTGCTACCTAGCCAGGCCTTGTTCTGGCCTCACCTGACCCTGAACAGCCAAACTTGATAGAGTCCCAACTCTAACCCTAACCCTCCCAACTCCCTGCCTCCCGACTCCCGACTCTAACCCTCGGCTTCGAGGAATCTGACCTTCCTAGGAATCGCTTCCTCTTCCAAAGTGGAATAGAGCTTGGACTCAGGCATCCGCGGAGGTGCCCAAGCCACAGAGGCACCCGAGCCACGGAGGCGTCCGAGCCACAGAGACACGCAAGCCATGGAGGCGCCCGAGCCACAGAGGTGTCCGAGCCACACAGGCGCCTGGGCCACAGAGGCGCCTGGGCCACGGAGGTGCCCGAGCCACAGAGATGCGCGAGCCATGGAGGCGCCCGAGCCACAGAGGCACCTGGGCCATGGAGGCGCTGGGCCAGCTCATGCACCTCCTGCTCACCATGGGCTACAAAGGGGCTGCTTTGTGCTGACTTGGGTTCAAGACCCAGCATCCAATGGAGGCACCTGGGAGCCCAGTGCCTGGGGCAGACCTCTATGGCTGGTGCTTCCCAAGAAAAGCCCATGCGTTCTTGTTGATGGGTTTGGGCTCACTTGCTCTCTGCTCTGTTGTTCTATCTCTCTGTGTCTGTGTCTGTCTCTGTCTGTCTGTCTCTGTCTCGGTCTTTGTCTCTGTCTCTGTGTCTGTCTGTCTCTGTCTCGGTCTTTGTCTCTGTCTCTGTGTCTGTCTGTCTCTGTCTCTGTCTCTGTGTCTGTCTGTCTCTGTCTCTGTCTCTGTGTCTGTGTCTGTGTCTGTCTCTGTCTCTCTGTGTCTCTGTCTGTCTCTGTCTCTGTGTCTGTCTGTCTCTGTCTCTGTCTCTCTGTGTCTGTGTCTGTCTCTGTCTCTGTGTCTGTCTCTATGTCTCTTCTCCTTTTGGTCCCTGTACCTCTGCCTTTCTGTCTCTTTCAGTCTGTCTCTGTTTATTTCTCTCTTCTCTCTGTTTCTCTCTGTGCACGCGCGCACACACACACACACACACACACACACACACACACCCTCCAGTGTATTCCTGACCCCAGAACTGAGCATGTTCTAGGCTCTGCCCTGCATGAAAGCCTCTATTCCTCCTGCCCCAAGGCTTCTCCATCAGCACGATGAAAGAAACCTAAAAAGGTGGAGGGTTATGAGATCACCAGCCCCCAGGACCTTCATTAGTTTCATTCTTGCCCAGCTGCAGACCCCAAAAGGGTGTGATCTCTACTCGCCTGCTTCTGATCCCATTTCTCCGTGTGTGTGTGTGTGTGTGTGTGTGTGTGTGTGTGTGTGTGCCTGTGTATGGGGGAGAGGTCCTGGGGAGGGGGGCTTGGGCCTCTGGTCCCCCCAGACCTCAAGCTTGCCTTTCAGGGCCCACATCTTTGTCAGGCTGCTTTTGGGGTTCATGGTCTGGGGCTCCCAACATCCAGTTGCGGAGGCCCTAGCATCTTAGTACTTCAGGGAATTGGAATCCTGAAGCTCAGGAAAACCCTGTATAAATACTCCTGGGGAAGAGCAGGAGACAGGACTTGTTGCCAAGGTCCAGGGTGCGCATTAGCGTGTTACCCTAAGAAATGGGGATGCGTGCAAGCTAAGGGCCAGCTCAGGCAGCCCACGCTGGACCCTGTTCCCCCTCTGGCCCTTCTCCAGCCCCTTCCCTTGCTCCCCCCTGCTGCTGCTGCAGCCAGGCCTGGGGCTCGGTTGGGGGCCAGAGCCTCTGATGGATGGGGATGCTGGGAGGGATCAAATCACCTCCTGCAAGCCCCAGGTCAATTAGAGGCAGCCCCCCCCTCGGGGAGGGAGCCATTCCCAGGCTCTCAGAAGAGGCAGGGCCTCCTCCCATCTGGGGAATTTCTGGGAAGTTCTGGTCCCCTGTAATTTCACAGGACCCAGTTGTTCTCCAGCCCCATAATATGCCTGGGGGATGGGGGATGCAGGGAGGGAGAAAGAAAGCCCCTAATCCCTTCGGCATGCCTCTTGTCAGCGCCCCTTTCTTCCCTTGTTTAAAGGCCCAAGGTGTTTGGATTCACAATAAGCACCGGGATAACCACAGGTGCCCTCTCTCAAAAGCCAGGTTAACTCACCTGAGCGGAGTTCTTTCATGGGCCACAAAAGCCAGGCGGGAGCAGGAAGCTCAATTAATCCAGGTGCCCGAGGCGACTCGCCCGGGCCTTGTTGGCTGGAGCAAAGGCCTGGGTCCTCTGGGGCCCCTCAGCTACTTCTCCTGCTGCATCAGTGGGAAAAGGGGAGGGGAGGGAGTAAGGAGGTGACCCCGCTGCTGCCCCTCTGGCCTCCCCCACCCCAGCCCCGGGGAAAGAAGCCTGGGACAGGTGTAGTGAGCTAGCCCATTCCCCCTCCCATTTCTGGGCAGGGAAACCATGGCCCCGTCTTTGGTGGTGAAGGCAGATTTCTGTTACTGCCCTCCCTTCTGTTACCCAAAGGGTGTGTGTGTGTGTGAGTGTGAGAGTGTGTTTTGTGTTATATGAGTGTGTGTGTGAGTGTATAAGTGTGTGTGAGGTATGTGTTAGTGTGTGAGTGAGTTTGTGAATGTGTATGTTGTGTGTAATGTGCATGTGTGTAAGTGTGTGAGTGTATGTGTATTGTATGTAAGTGTTAGTGTGTGTGTTGTGTGTGTAATAGTGTGTGTGTGAGGTGTGTGTGTGAGTGTGTTTTGTGTTATATGAGTGTGTGTGTGAGTGTATAAGTGTGTGTGAGGTATGTGTTAGTGTGTGAGTGTGAGTTTGTGAATGTGTATGTTGTGTGTAATGTGCATGTGTGTAAGTGTGTGAGTGTATGTGTATTGTATGTAAGTGTTAGTGTGTGTTGTGTGTGTAATAGTGTGTGTGTGAGGTGTGTGTGTGAGTGTGTTTTGTGTTATATGAGTGTGTGTGTGAGTGTATAAGTGTGTGTGAGGTATGTGTTAGTGTGTGTGTGAGTTTGTGAATGTGTATGTTGTGTGTAAGTATGCGTGTGTGTGTGTGTATTGTATGTGTGTTTGTGTGTTGCGTGTGTAATAGTGTGTGTGTGTTTTGTGTTGTGTGAGTGTATAAGTGTGTGTGTATGTGTTGTGTGTGTGTGAGAGAGTGTGTGTGTGTGTGTGTAAATGTATGAATGTATGTTACAGGTTATATATCACCAGGACTGGATGGTTGTGCTGCGGAAAACGTGCTGACTCCAGGGTGAAAGGACCAGGGTTCGGAGCTTTGCGGCTCCCTGGCCTGCGCCACCCGGAGCACGTCTCGCACTGGAAAGCCGAGCAGCCGGGACTTGAAGGGGACGGGCCCTGGAGAGCCCCCGGCCCCGAGGGAGAAGGGCCGAGGATTTGGGCCGCCTTCCTGCTGAATGCCGGACAGGTGGGTGGGGGGTGAGGGCTCCAGGGGTGCTTGGTTGGCTTAGTGGAGCGTCCCCAAGGCAAAGGATTTCCTGGGGGCTGAAAGGGCAGCTTCCCAGGGGCCCCGACTTCCAGCTCTTTTCTCCAAGCAGAAGAAAACCCGGCACCCCCCCCCCAGTTGCCTCCAGCTGCCTCCTTTGGTAAATCGTCAGAAGTCAAAGTAAATGAAGAGAACCACAACCCGAACTTGGAGCAGCAGAAGCCGGGCCCTTCCCAGGACGCCCGGCAGCTGCCCGCAATGAAGCCACTGCTGCCGTTTGGCTTCCGCGCCATGGAAAGCCTCTAACGTGATTTGCCCCCATGTCTCCGCCCCAGAAGCAGATGCTGGGCTAGAACCGGTGCCCCCTCCCTCCCTCCATCCCCAGCTCCTCCCGGTCTCCCAGAACCCCCCCCCCGCCCCCCGGAACTCCCCTCAGGCTCTGGTTTGTGGAGCATCACCTTGGACAGCGCCCCCCAAGAACAGCCCGACCTTTGAGAGCAGGGGCTCCCTCAGCACTGAGGTTCTAGCTGCAGGCGGGCTCTGTGCCAGAGCGGATAGAAAGGAGGGAAAACCGGGTCCTGCCCTTGGGGCCCATTGCCTTGGGGCGGAAGATGAATAAATCACGATTTCCATGGGAGAATACCAATGATAACGTCAGGGAAGGCTTGGGAGGTGGGGGGAGGACTCCCACAGGAGGGAGATTGGGAGTCTGAAAGGAAGGAAGGGAGGGAAGCCAGGAGCCAGGGACAAGGAGGCAGAGGAAGGGCCTGGTGCGGGGCACGGCCAAGGGCAAAGACACGGCTTCGGGAGATGGGGAGTCCTGCGCACAGAATGGGGCCAGCGCAGTGTAGTTGGGCCCGGGAGGCACGAAAGGGAGCCCGGGGCCATTAGGCTGAAAAGGTAAGTTCGCTCTGGCCTTTGAAGGGCTTTAAATGATGAAGTTCCTATAAGCCCAAAGGCGGTGGCCACTAGAGCTCACTGAGCAAAGAGGTCTGGGCTTCGGGGAACTCACCTAACCAGGGATCAAGACAGTCGCACGGGGAGAGGTCAGAGGGGGAGACCCGTGAGGGCTCCGGCCCAGTCCAGGGGAGCGGCTCTGGTGAGAGGCCCCGGAGGGGTGGGGGGTGGGTGTGAACCGTCAGATCGTGAGCCCGACGCCAGGAAGATGGAGGCAGAGCCTGGAGGAGGAGACAAAGCCTATTTTGGAAATGCTGAGCTTCAGATGCTCAAGGCACACGAGGTTCAGGCGCCGGTGGTGGGGCTGGAGCTTGGCAGAGGAAGGCAGGTCGGCCGCGCGGCTGTGGGGACCTCTGAGTGGTCGCCAGATGGGAGCACGGGAGACAGGCCGGGAGGAGCGGTGGGGGACGGGGCCGAGAACCCCTCCGAGAGGAGGAGCGGTCACAGGGGGGGCTCACAGGGAGCCTGCGGGGATACGGCCTCCAGGAGGGAAGGACCATGGGCCGGGAGCCGGGGACAGAGAAGCAAACAGTCCTGGAGACCGGAGAGGACTTCGGAGTCAGCAGGTCTGTCCGCGGGGGCTCGGGAGGGAACAGTGGCCGCTGACATCCCAGGGCCAAGGGCAGGGAGGCGGAGATCTCCATCGGGCCCTCCTTTGTTACCGGCTAAGGCCAGCCTCCATGCCTCGGGCCCAGCTTGGTTCTCCCTCTGCTCAGCGAGTCCCCGCGGAGGTCCCGTGGGAGGCTGAGGGGAAGCCAGGACCATCCCAGCCACAGCTTCCTTGGGAGAGCACAGCCGTGAGAGCCCCCGGTGCTGGGTCCGGCCAACAGGAAAACCTGGCCGGGTCTGGTTGGAAGAAACGGCCGAAAAGACCGAGCAGTCCCGGGGCAGCGAGGGCGCAGTCCTGGGGGCAAAGTCCCGGGGCAGCGAGGGCGCAGCCGCTGATCGCCTCGGCCAAAGGAGGGGGGCTCTGTCTGAGGGGGACGTGTCCCATTCCCGCGGCTAATTTTACATTGATGGGCGAGCCCTTGGGGAGAGATCTCTTCTGAGAGTGTCGTGACTAAAACCAGTGCCAGTGACCTCATCTGAAAGCTGCTGTCGGCAACATCCCACATCCACAAGACTGGAAAATAACAGACATCTATTTTTTCTCTCCCGCTCATGCACCTTAAATTTCCCTGTAACAAATGTGCAAAGTCAAGCAAAACTACATTTGCCAAGTAGCTAAAAGGCCATGAAATTACGGCTCTTCATGAAGATGAGTGCGGCGGACACCAGAGCAGCAGGTTCTTTCCGGGAGTCCCATAATAGCCCACACGGGCGTGCACATGTGTGAACATGTGTGTATATATGCACATGTGTGGACATACATGTATGAGGTGTGGGGGTTTCTGCTCCCCGAGTCTGTCATCTCCTTGATATGGAGGCCCCGGTTCACCATCAGCCCTCAGGACTCACGAAGGCTCAATAGACCCAAGTTTTTCAGTGATTTCTCCTTCACAACGTGCTTTCTACCTCACAAAGTACTCTCCTGGCTGTGCGTCGGTTCCCACGGGTCCCAGGGCTTTCGAGATGACCCGCTCCCTCATTTCTTAGGGCACAACAACACATGTAAAAAGGTCAAGAATTCCAAGAGAGAAGGGAACAAAGGGACCTGGCAGTGCCAGATTCCAAACTCGTCTGTAAAGCAGCAGTGATCAAAGCAGTTGCAATAATGAAATTATTCAATTCAAATTTAGAGAATTACCAAAACTTTAAATAGTTAAAAATGAACCCACCAGTGGCGCGGATTAGGTACAAAAGCCTCTGGGTCTGGTGCCCGGCTTCTGGGCCGAGGTCTCCCCATGACAGAAACTGCTGGGAAAGGAGCAAAGTGGAGTAACACCTCACGCTTCGTACCCAGAAGTTCCAAAGAAACATGTGGCCCGGATGCAAAGGTACATCATCAATGAATTAGAGAAAGAAGGGGGAGGGGGACTCAAATCTACAGAGAGAGAAGTTCCCAACCACATAAAGGACAGAAAGGACGGTGAGCGATAGAAGGAATTGTTCTTGATTTTGATATTTTAAAAGGACTTGCCCAAACAACCCACTTCAGGTTAAAATGGAAATAACTAGGATAAAGACATTTTCAGGTCTCCCTGGGAAAGGTCTCATTTCTAAGAAAGAAAAGGAAGTGATCCAAGTCTATAAGAATAAGAGCCGTTCCCCGAATGACATGTAACACTGTGCTCAAAAGCGCAGTGAAATTAGGGAAATAAGCTAAGGCAGTTTTGAGTTTCTGCCTCGTGGCCATTGGATTAGTAAAGATGATTTTTTAAAAAGCGGTCAGCGCTGAAAGGACAGTGGAATAACAGGTCTGTGGGTCCTCCACAGGTGGGGCTCCAAAGGGAGGGGAGCACGTGGATTTGTATAAAAGGGCTTCGGCCCAGCCGCGCCACTTCTATGCTTATGTACAAACAGATTTCATTTTTTAAAGAGGAAAAGATCATTTGCGGACAAACACACAGAGCAGCTCTTTTTGTGGTGTCAAAAATAATGGAAACTGAGGGTGTCCAGCAATTAGTGGATGGCTGAGGGCGCCGTGGTTCAGGACTGTGATGGAATCCTGTCTGTGAGAACCGAAAAGTTACTACGAGACTCTGGTGTTTCTTTCATCCTGCAGGCACTGGGGCCTTTGATGGCTCTTTTTATTAACCACGTCCTGGGTTAGCCGGTCTTGGAGCTTAGGGAGGATCTTGATTCTGCCGAGGATGAAATGCTGTGAGATTCTGGCTCCTCACAAAACAGGGCCAGGGGACAGTCCAGCAGGGAGTTCGTGCCAGGCATGAGACAGCCCGGGGGGGAAAAGGCCCTTTAGGTCCTGTGAGGCCTCCTTGGCAGCCTCTGTGTTGCGGAGCTCCCGGCGCAGAGCTCACGGGCTCCAGGAACCAGGGGCTCTTCTCACAGCGCTCTGAGGTGGGCTCGGGATGCCTTTCTCTGCCCTTCTTCCTCATGGCACACTCCAGATCTGGAGAGAAACCAGGACTTGCCGATGGAGTGGCCCCTTAATGGGGCTCGCAGGAGGCTCCCCTGTCACTGCCCTGGCACTTGTAGCTTTTTGCTTCTCCGTGCCCTGTGCTCGTGGCAGCAAAGCTGGCAGTGCCCTAATTGTGTGGCCCGGCCTGCTTGCTCTATTGTGGCTGCTGCATCAGACAGTTGGGCAAAGCCCGCTGGCACACTGGGCAGAGAGGGTGATGCAGGGGTAAAGTACCTCAGGTTTTTGATGGCGGCACGAGAGGACTGTGCAGCGTTTGGGGGTGGCAGACCTAGCTTGCCCCGGGACTTACCACTTTACCCTCTCCGGCAGTGGTTCTCAAATTTTTGTTCTCAGTATCTTCATGTTAAACAATTATCGAGGATCTGTTCAAAGAGTTTTTGTTCACATGGGTTATATTTATAGCTATTTACTATATTAGAAATAAAAAATAATTTTGAATCTGTAGACCCTCTGAAAGGGTTTCAGAAACCACAACAATTCTTTGGACAACACTTTGAGGACCACTGCCTCCGGTTTCCCCTTCTGTAAAACAAGGGGTTGGATGGAGGTTTTCAGGCCCCTTCCAGCCCTCACCCTCCTCAGTCATCAGGAGGGGAGAAGGCTCTTTGGGAGTCGCTCCCCCTTGGGACTGGGCGGGCAAGCACCCCATTGTCGTCAGCCTGCCGATTTTGGATTCAGCTCGGCCACTGAGCAGCCTTGGGGGAGTCCCCGTGTCCTGTGATGCTTGGGAGTGGGGCTCTCATTTTCTCAGAACGTCCCCCTCGGCTCATCCGCTGCTGCGCCCTGCGGGAGTCCGCAGCCCTCTTGCTCATGTCCAGTCCTTAAGCCATAAATTCTGGGATTAGACCGGGAAAGCTTCCTGGAGGCCAATTGCACCCAAATCGGGGCTTAGCTTCCCTGAAAGGCGATTTCTTCAGGCTCTTCCCTACACGTTGACCTTGGAGAGATTTTTCTTTTTTTCAGATAAATACAAACCCCACTTACTGAAATTGTGCTCCACAAATGAGTGACCTTTAGACTCTAATGGGATCTTCCAAGCCAGGCTGAATTATCCCTTAAGTACTCGGCTCTTCTTTCCACCTTCATGAAAAGGTCACATAGTTGGAGAGAACCAGGTAATGGTGCCTTTCTCCGCCCTCCTCCAGCCCCTGAAACTTTCAGGCCACTTTGCAGACTTGGAGCTCACGAAATAGCACCTGGGAAATGGGGTCCATCTGGAGGGGGCAAGAGGAGGCTGCTCTGCTCCAGGGCCCTGCATGAGGGGGGAGGCAGGAGGCCGGCTTGCCTCAATGAGGCTCCTTTAACAAATGGGAGGAAGTGGAGTGAGCCGTTCAGTTAAGGACCAGAAAGCACTTTGGCTGCCACAGGCCGGGCCTCCTCGCCAAGCGGGGGACAGAGGGCAAGGGCAAACGGGACCTCGGGAGGGCAATTCTGAGGTCCCGGCAGGGCAGGGGCCACACAGGGAGGCCCCTGCTCAAACTGACCTGCCCAGCGCCCCAGCTCCATGCAGACAGTACAAGGCCGGGGAGTTGACCCCGAATGCCAAGGGCGCTGGCCCAAAAATGACTGTACGACACTGGGACCCTGGCACAGGGCGTGCCTCTCAGAGAAGGGGCCGGGTTCTAGGAGCAAAGCAGGACGGAAGCAGCCCAGCAGAAGCGTGGGGTCCACAAAGCTGTGTCCACCCCAAGCACCCACATGGACTCCGTGTCCAGACCGGGGCAGGGCCCTCCGAACTCGCGTCGGTCCGATTGGCCGCAGCCGGACACCCTGTAACTTGTGTTACATCACTTTGGTCCTCCAAGGATGGCCACCGGCCACCAGCCAGAGGCCAAGGTCTTGTGACTCCAGTGAGGGGGGCGCTTCTTGTTCAGCTACCGAAAAGAGCTCAGGGGCTCTCCGAGGGGCTCTTTCTGGTAGCTGAACAAGAAGCGCCCCCCTCACTGGAGTAATAAGACTCAGAGGATATCTGGGCTCACTTATCAGCACCTTCCCTTCTTCCCCAGTCCAGAGAGCCAAGGAGAGTGGGGGAAGTGGGATTTGTAAGCAGGAAATGTTTTCCTTCTGATGGAGGCTCCCAGGCCTCCGAGGCTCCCAGGCCTCCGAGGCTCCTGGCCCATGGAAGCTCCCAGGCCTCCGAGGTTCCTGGCTGTGGAGGCTCCCGGCTCTCTCTTCAGCCCACGCCAGCTTGGACCCTTTTTCCAAAAGACCCTTGCCCCTCACTTCACCCCAAGTCAAAGGGAGACGACCACAGCCGTGTCCCACTAGGACCGATGGCAGGAGTATCAGCTGTAAACTCACAGTGAAAAGAGCAAGAGGAAAGTCAGGGCCCTAGCTGCTGACACACGGGCCTCGCAGAGCCGGGGCCCTCCTGCCACTGGGGGGAGGGGATGACAGCAGGAGGGGGGGCTCCAGGCCAGGGAGTGGTCTGGAGCTTTCCCGGGGCTTGGGCCCTATCCTATGTTGGGGCCGAGAGCCGTCTGCCCCAGAAGACACTGGGGGCATCTCCTTCATACCTGCAGAACAGCTCAATTCCCTGGGCCTGGGGAGAGGCGGGACATCCTAGCGGAGGTCCCCCCAGACGTCAGCAATCGCCACCTCAACCTGAAGCAGTCGTTCAGAGGGGCCTTCATCTGCTCCTCCCGCCCAGGTTCTCCCTCCTCCACCCTCTGGAGGCAGTCCCTGATGATCAGAATCCCGAGGTCTCCTGGTTCGCACAAGCTCATTCCCAGGCATGGCTCCACATCAGGTGGGACAAGTCTCCTGCCCGTGGGCAGATGCTCAGCACCGCTGAGCCGCATCCTGGAAGGCACTGGTTCCCAAATTCCTGATTCTGGACTGTTCCAAAGGGGGCAGCCAGGGCCGCGGAGACATTAGGGGGGGCTGCAGAGACGTTAGGGGTCCGTGGAGACGTCGGGGGGCCGTGGAGACGTCGGGGGGCTGTGGAGACATTGGGGGCCATAGAGACATTGGGGGTGGCGGAGACGGGGGTCGCGGAGACGTCGGGGGCCGTGGAAACGTTGGGGGGCCATGGAGACGTCGGGGGCCTTGGAGACATTGGGGGGCTGCGGAAACAGGGGGGGTTGTGGAGACGTTGGGGGCCATGAAGACATTGGGGGTCGTGGAGAGGGGAGTCACGGAGACGTCGGGGGCCGTGGAGACATTGGGGGGCTGCGGAGACAGCGGGGGGGGGGGGCTGTGGAGACGTTGGGGGGCTGTGAAAGCCCACGGGAGCTTCACAGCCCTCCCTTACTCCCCACCCTCATATCATGAGCGCTGGAAGCGGAAGGAGATGGAGCCCTCCTCATAATGCGCTATTGGAGGAGCAAGGCCGGCAAAAGCAGGAGGTTTTCCCTCCTAGAGTAGGATTAGAAAATGGACTGAGGAAAGGGGTCCCGGGCAAGATTTTCAGGGAAGGGGGAGGGAAAAGCCCACCCAACGGCCTGAGCTTGGTGAGGAGGGCTATTGCGGCGGAAGGAGCCTGTGGGGTCACAGACCGGAGGGAGCCGGGGCTGGCAGGGGCTGCGGGGCCAGGAGACACACTGTCGGCACCTCTTGCCAAGCGGGAGACTTCCCGCAGAGCCATTCCTGAGAGGGGCACTAGGCTACTGGAGAACGAACCGCGTTTGAAAGGAGCAGGGAGAGCCTGTCACAGGGCGATGCCGGCAGATAGGCAGGGGTCCGAAGGGGTTCCAGTGACCGTCCCAGCAAAGAGGGAGCCGCAAAGGCGCTTGGGGGAAGCGTAGGCTTCTGTCTCCACAGCCACGTCCAACGAGCCCCCGCCGTGAGCCTGTGGGCACCGGGGTTAGCTGACCCTCTGGCCGGGAAGCCCCCTCCCGCGCTCTCTGGGGGCCGAGCCCAACCAGGAATGGTCCTCAGCAAGACGGCAAGGCCAGGCTGGAAAAATGAGATTACTGTGCGCGGTAATGACGTTTGCCTCGGTTAGCTCCTCTCCAGTCGGTTCATAAACAAATTCTCCCGGTTAACTTGTGAGACAGATCCCGGCTGGTGCGCCGGGGACCGCCCGGGGAGGCAGGTGCAAGGCTGATAATGGGATGATGCGCACTAATGGACCAGCTGCTGGTGCCCGCAGCGAGGGGCATGGTGCGCTTGTAAATCCCTGGTGCCCTCCCCCGCCCTCGAGGAGCGATAACAAATGACTCATCCCGCACCAAGGCCAGAGAAAGAAGGCAGAGCAACAGGAGCCAGCTCCTGGCCCCTCGCCTTCCCCCACCCGTCCCGGGTTCTACCTTCCTGGTAAGAAGGGGTCAAGACTTGCTTGTCATCTGGGGGAGGGGGTGGAGGGAGGGAGGGAGGGGAAAAATCAGAACAGAAGTGAGTGCAAGGGATAACGTAAAAAATTACCCAGGCATGGGTTCTGTCAGTAAAAAGTTATAATTATTAAAAAAAAAAAGGGGGGGGGGTCAAGACCAATTCCCATTTGCTCCTGTTTTAATCTCTCCTGACCTGAGGAAAAAAGGGTCTCCCCCTCCCCAGCAGAGGCTGGGAACAAGGAGCCTCTCTTTGTCCCTCTCAGGTGGGAGGTGCTCCTCCGCCCACTCTGCAGCCCCCTGAGACGTGGTCCCCAAAGAGGAGAATCTGGACAGGGAAGGCTGAGCTGGGGGCCAAAGCCCCAGTGACCATTGACTGCAGAGCCCCCTTCCAGTGAGGGTCTGGGCAAAACCGCCCAGGATGCTGGGGCCTCCTGGCCAGCCCCAAGGCGTGTGGCACAAACTGGCCCCGGGGAAATGAGACCAATGTGGGTGGCCGGAGTGGGGGCCAGTGGCTCAGCATGGGCGCTGGACCAGCAAGGCTGGGCACAAGGTGTCCTTGGCTTGGGCCCCCTGCCAGCCTCCCCTCCCCCCCCAGCTGTTTGCCAAGTCTCCCTTCCTCTTATTCGCTTCCTCCAGAAATTACTTTCAATTTCTCTGTATTTATCTGCGTCCAGGGAAGATCATTTTCTTCTTAACTTTCGTCCCATCACCCAGCACAAAGCGTTATCCAGAGACACTCAGCACCTGTTGGCTGAATTCCTCTCAGAGGGAAGGCCCCGCGGGACCCCCGAGGGCCACAAGTCTGCCTTTGTTTCCAGGGAGACCAGAGAAAGGGAGGGGATCGGGAGTGCAGAGAAACAGCAGCGAGCCCCAGATTCACCACGTGGCAGGGGGAAGAAGCGGGGGCAACACTGTACCCAGGCTTCATGTAGTTGTACAAATGGCTTCTCTATCTGAAGAACGTTCCAACGCTCCCTCAGGTTGTAGGGCGGATTTCCAGTTTCTCCGGCCCCATTTGCCCCTTGGGCCATCCCCGTGCCTCCCATCACACACACGCAGGGTTCCATGCCTGCTCCCTCTCCCGCTCCGCTCAGAAGAGGACACGTGAGTCCCTTTGCATGAGGAGTCAGAGTGTGGGGCTCATCCTGCATCAGGAGCCTTCTGCAGGCCCAGTGCTTGGAATCCACAGCCGACAGGAGCCACAAGAAACCAGAAGTATGGAGGAGATGAGCCTTTGCCCCCCAAAACGGGGGTCATTACAATGAATGGCCAGTTTTCAAGTCACGTTCAAGATGGCTCTCCTTCCTCTCTTCAGTTCTGGGCCTAGATCCTGTCCCGGAGTGCTGGGGCATATAGGCCAGATTTCCAGTTAAAAGGATGGCATGGGAGGTTGCAAAAAAGCCCTGCTCTTTCCTTTCAAGACTAGAAAGTGAATTTTAAAGGACACCAGAAAGCCCAATAAGGAAAATCCAAAGAAAGGAGACAAAAGGAGAACCTCACAAAAAGATCAGTGGAAGTTCTTGTGGAGATAAGGTTGAAGAAGAGGGCAAAATGCCAGCTCTGAGAATCTGTGATGCTACGAAATGTTTGTTTAATCAACAGGACTTATTAAGCCCTTTTGGTTTACCAAGTTCCATAGCAGGCAGTGAGAACACAAAGAACACAAAACAGTCCAGGAGGAACTCCAGGGAAGCGACATGTTCTAGCATGACTAGCAGATTACAGGGATGTTCTAGCAAGGAATGGCAGCCGAGTCTTGAAAGAACCGGGGAATTCTAGGAGGGGATGAAGAGGAACGGCATCCTGCAGTGGGGGACAGAACAGCCTGGGTAAAGCATAGAGCTGGGAGGGGCAGGGTCATGCTTGAAAAGGCTCTGTTCTTCCGTCTCTGCACTCTCCCTGCCCTTATGCACTCCCCTGGGCTTAATTCTCATCTCCCTGCCTTCCAGTGTGCACCCGGTTGGGTGCTGGAATGGAGTCAGGAAGACCTGGATTCAAATCTGACCTCAAGCATTTAACTAGCCAGGTGACGTGAGCAAGCCAGCCAATTTCTGTTGGTCTGTTTCTTCCTCCATGAAATGGGGTGGGGATAAGAAGAGCACTTGCCTCCCAGATTGTTGTGAGGACCAAGAGATCCTGTCTGTGAAGCACTTTGCACAGTGACTGGCACGGAGAAAGTGCTATGGAAATGCTAACAATAATCATCTACATATTTAGCCTTAGGCTTCCCCCGGAACTTCAGCACCACATCCCGCCTCCCGGAGAGCTCAAACAGAACGTCATCTCCCCATGGCTGCCGCACCCTCCTCTCCTAAACCTCCTTATTGCTGTCCAAGCTACCAGCGCCCTTCCAGTGCCCCGGGGTCAGACCCCTGGCATTCTCTGCCACCTCTCCATGCCCCCCCCCCATCACCATATCCTCCCCTCTTCTCCACTCCCTCAGTCACCACCTGATCCAGGACCCTCCTCCTCTCACCTCCTCATGGGTCTCCGCCTCCTGGACTCTCCCTATCCCAATGCGTTCCATGCATTGAAGCCAAAGGGATTTTTTTTTTTTTTACATCTACATCTGACCATGTTATTTCTGAAGCCCATACAAAGCAATGGTTCATCGCCTCCAGGGTAAAACCTATTCCCTGGTTTCGCTTTTAAACCCTTGGTCTAGTCTGAATTCTGACTTGGCTTTGCTCCTGCTCCCGACTCTCTTTCCAGGCTTTTTGGGCACGACTGCCCGTCCTGCATTCTGTAACCAGCCAGACCGGTCTCCCTGCCCTCGCCCATGAGATGCCATGCGTCCTCTCGGCGACTTTGTACCAGTCACCCCCTCTCCCACCTCAAGTCCTTCCACTTAGCCTCGTCCGATATCCCTTCCCCACCCACTCGCCCCTCCCCAGACGGCTTGGATCTCACTTCTCCTCAGCTAATAAGTTCTGGTTGTCTTCCCTGGGTGACTTTAAGCAACTTAGGGGCAGGATTTGTGTCCCCAAAGCTTTGCCCGTATTAGGTCCTCAATAAATTGTTGATTAGAAAGTATAGAGCAGGACGCTGTAGCTGGACTAAAACCCCATGAAAGCGAGAGCTTCAGAGGAAATTAGAGGAACTACTAATTAAATGTACTAATATAAAATAAACAACTGTATTGTGCACGTTTGTTTGCAAAGCCCTGGAATTCTGAGGGACTTTAAGTAGAGATGTTTGTGTTTGAAATCAGAGGTCAGAAGGATTCACAGAAGCTCCTTAAGCAAGGAAGGGACGTGACAAGGTCTGTGCCTGCGGAATAGCCACGGGAAAGCTCCTCAGGGATAGGAATGGAGACGAGAAAGACGAGGAGAACATTCGAAAGGTCGCCATAATAGCCCAAGCTTTACGCAAAACCGGCAGAATCAGGAATACGTTGTGTACAGTAACAACCCCCTAGGAGAGACTTGCTTCATCTCAGTGGTTCAGTGATCCAAAGCAATCAATCCCAACAGACTGGATACAAAACGCCATCTGCATCCAGGAAGGGAACTATGGAGATTGAATGTAAATCAACACATGCTGGGTTCGCTTCTTTTTTTCTGGATTTTTTTTCCCTCTCTTGTGGTTTTTCCCTTTTGTTCTGATTTTTCTCTCCCAATGTGACTCATAAAGAAAAGTGTATTTAAAAAGTTAACAAACATGTACAACCAGAAACTATGCCAAGCTTTGGGTAACGAGTGGGAAGAAGGGGCCACATAGAAGTAATAATGGGAGGGAGGGTGGGTTGGAGACAGGAAGGAGCTGAGCAGAACACCAAGGTGATGATCAGGCTGGAAGGAGGCTGGTAACTTGGACCAACGGAGGGACGTTTGCATGAGGGGAGGAGAGATGCTGAGCTCCCTCTGGGCCGTGGAGAGGTTGAGACATCTTCAGACACACAGCTTGAAGTGTTCAATAAACGATTATGTGGGACTAGAGCGAGGGGTTGGAGATAAAGCTCTGGGAGTCATTTGCCTGGAAATAAGTTAATTCCATAGAGCTCGTGAAGTCACCGAGAGAGAAAGAGTCGAAAGGGCAGAGAGAGGAGGTTCTAAGACAAAACTCTGAGGGACACTCGCAGACAGCGGGACTGATGTGGATGATGAACCAGCGAAGCCGACTGAGAAGGACCAGAGGCAGAAGGAGAACCATGGGCCAAGAAGAGCTAGAGGGCACTATCTGAGGAAAAGTGACCAGCAGTGCCAACGAGAGCAATGGGGGCGAGGGCTGAGCTTCAATCGGGCCACCAGATATCACTGGCGACGTGGGGGATCCCGACCGCTGCCAGCTGTGGCTCTCTCCAGCTCGCCACTGCATCTGACTTCTCTGCACTAGCACCAACCGCGCCGGGGTGAGGGGCACAATTAGGCAAAACGTCCTAGGGACAGAGGAGAGGGAGGGGGAAGTGGGTCCCCCCACTTACAGAATGGACTTTGGACTTTGGAATGGACTTACAGAGCCAGGGAGGGGGGGCAAGTCTGAAAGAAGTCATTGTCCCGCCTTCCAAGTCAGCCTGTGCCCCTGCCCAGGCACGTGGGGCAGCCCCTCACATTGTCAGCCACGCCTTCCAAGCCAGCCTGTGCCCCTGCCCAGGCATGTGGGGCAGCCCCCACAATGCCCTTCTTGTTTATGGACAGACCTTCTTTAAGGTTTCGAATACGATTTACGTTAAAGATTTTGCCACGGTTTGAGAATGTGCTTTAGGATGCCATCTATTCATTGACTTTTGGGCTACTGGCCCGGGGTGAGGAGGTAGGTGGGGCCGGCTGCTGGTGGGGGGGGGGGATGGCAGCCTCATGGAAGGTACGTGTCTCAGCTCCGGGGGCCGCGCACATGATCCTGGGGGATTTGCGGGAACCTGAGAGTCGGCAAACCCATCTAGAGATGAGCAGAGCTGAAGGCCAGCCCCAGCCAGTGTCTCCCAAATGACCTGAGCCAATGGCCCAGGAGTTCTGAAGGCGCTGTGGCAGATCAGCATCCCAGGAGCGTGGTCCCTCACCGGGCTGCCTCGAGGCTGTTCCAGCTGGACCAGGACTGCCAGTCTGTGAGCTGGGCCGGCAGAGCCTCAGAGAACACGGAGCCCTGCGGGCGGGGAGACCGCGGCCCGAGAAGCCTGGAGAATGGTTCTGGGCCGCAGAAGTAGCAATGGGGGGTGGTGGGCTGCAAGGTCCCGGACAAGGTACCTCCAGGCTGATGGGAGGAGCTGGCATTGCCATAAACCTCTCCATTATCGGCCCCACTGGAGGTTATTGGCAAAAAGTGAAGGAGAAAAGGTCCTCTGAAGCCCCCGCGGCAGGCATCCTGTGGAGGGTGATGGTGGAGGCTCTGGCTAGGATGGAGCCCCGGTTCGGGCCCAGCGCTGATCCACTTCGCCCCTGCTATCATGCAATTGCTGTGAGCTGAGGCCAGAGTGCCCAGTAGCTGGGCAGGAAGAAGCAGCCCCTGGCGGGGCAGAGGGACTCCCATAAGGGCTTTCTGCCCAGCTGCCCTCCCCCGGGGTCCTCCTGAGGCCTCCGAGGCAGCGTCCTAGCCATGGATAGCACAGCGGGTGCCAGGGGCTCCTCCGGGCATCGGCTGGCGCCAAGCGGGCAGAACGAGGGCTGAGGAGCTTTATATTTGAGGAGGCGGGGTTATTTTTACCTGGCAAGGGATTTTCAGTGAGTCAGAGGAGTCCGGCGCTACAATCCTGGGGGAGCCCGCAGCCCCTGGGGCAGAGCCCAGCCCGGCTCCTGGTTGCCAGCACACAAAAGCTGAGTGAGCTCGCTCCCAGGCCTGCTCTCCATCAGGCGCGCCGGCCAAATTAGGAGTGACACGGGCCCCCGGGGGCTCCGGGCAGCGGGCTCGCTGCCTTCCTGGGGTCACGTGGGTCGGGGGCTGCCGAGGATTCTCCACAGGGCTTCTCGGCCGGCTCGACCCCCCCATCCCAGGCAGTGCATGTGATGTCTCCCCCGAAAGCTATTAAAAGCTCAAAGTCCAGGATGTGGTGCTCTGTGTAAACATCCCGAGGAGCCCTGGCCTGGCACCCCCCACAGCAGGGTCAGGCGGCCCAGATGTTGGCTCCTGCAGCTGCTGCCTGGTCTCCGCCAGCCCCTCCCGGCCCCACATAATGCCCACGCGTGGCCCCTGTGCCAGTGGGCGTCCTTCCCTCCCAGGCAGCCGGAGACAACCAGAGAACTGGTGGCCATGAGGAAGAGGGACCGTTCTGAGAGCGCTTGCCCCAGAGCAGCCCCTCCTAGCCTGACATGGAGCATGCGATCGAGACCTGTGGGGAATAAAGGGATCTGGGGAGAAGAAAGGGATCTGGGGAGAATAAAGGGATCTGGGGAGAAAAAAGGAATCTGGGGAGAACAAAGGGATCTGAGGAGACGTGGTGGGGAAGCCTGTGTGTCGGGGAAGCCCCGGGTCGGGAGCCCAAACCTACAAACCCGGCTGAGAAGGTCCCTGCTCCAGGGGAGGGGACGGGGACAGTTCCCTTCGAGGCAGGAGGGGAGCTTTGCAGCCTGTGCCACTGCCCTGCTGGATGGGCGCCTCCCCAGGCTTTCCTGAGCCTGGAGGGCCAAGGAGCCTTCCGGACTGTCTGGCCGGGAGGACGCTGCTGCTGCTGCTTCTGCTGCATTTGGAGGAAGCTTTTGGGTTGCAGAGGGTCCCTACAGCTATCTCTGATGATCTGGGGCAGCCTAGTGTGGCCTGGGGGAGCAGTGCTCCCCAAAAGGCTCCCCAAGCGAAGAGCTGATCTGGCCCACCAATGGATGGTGCGCCCAGCACGGGAGTCCCCAGCTGGGCCTGGAGGGTCCTTGGTACCCCCCGGGGTCCCTCGAGTGTCCCCAGAGGTCTCTTGGGGTCCTGGATGGGCCACTTGGAAGTGGAGGGGGAGGGGGAGGGGGAAGGGGACGGGCATTTCCCCATCTCAGGAGCTGGCGGAGGTTTGAACACTGAATAAGAAACCCCAAGGCAGGACCGGGGAGCTGTGCGATGAAGGGGAGGAGGTGGGGGCTGGGGCCGTTGGCAGCCGGAGGCCAGCTTTCCTGCCCCCTCCATGTTTCAGTCAGTCTGACAAAAAAAATTAAAGCTCCTACTATGCACCTGGGGCCGTGCTAAGTGTTGGGAATACAAAGAAAGACACCTACTATGCGCTTGGGGTAGTCCGAAGTGTTGGGGATATAAAGAAAGGCAAGAGATAGCTCCGGACCCCAGGGAGCTTACAGTCCACTGAGGGGGACACGCGTGATGTCTAGAGGGCAAAGGGCATAAGCAGAGGGAGTGAAGGAGGCTTACTGGGTGGGGGAAGGCTTCCCACAGAGCCCCTTGGATCCACATCCCTCAAATCTAGTCCTGTCCAGGCCCGAGACCCCTTCCCTTGTGGCTCAGCTGATTCTGCCCTTCTCCAGCCCGACTGCCATTCTCTAGGCTGTGGTGGCCTGGACTGACCGACCCTGGCAGAGTGCCGAGTGCCCAGGACTGACTGACCCTGCCAAGTGCCCAGGACTGACTGATCCTGGCAGAGTGCCAAGTGCCCAGGATGACCGACCCTGGCAGAGTGCCGAGTGCCCAGGACTGACCCAGCCTGGCAGAGTGCCCGCTGCCCCCTTGTTTCCCGATGTCCAGTGTCTCAGGATCCACTCCTCGCCCTCAGAGTCCCCGAGAAGCTGGGACCTTCTGCACACAGACTGTGCTCTGGCCACGCCTCCCCCACCTTGCTTTTGCCAGGCTGATTTCTGAACTCGGGGTAAGACTTGGCCCTTGCTCCTAGGACTGGCCCTCCTAAGCCGTGTGAGCTCCCGGGCACATCCGTTTGGCCCTCGGCGCCATGGCGCACTACGTCAGCGAGCTCTTTGAGTTTCTTTGAGTGTGTTAAGGAGCAGATAGAAAGCATTTATTAAAGGCTTTGTGTACTTTGCCAAGCTTTGGACGCTGGCACAAAATCATGACAGTCCTTGCCTCAAGGGGCTCACCTTGTAACGGGTCTGGGAGATGGAACCCCCGGAGAGCCTAATGCAGGGCCCTTTCTGGAAGCCCGAGAGGGGCACACGAGGGAGCGAGGGCTGGCGCCAGGAGCGCTCCTTGTCTCACCCATGGGGCAGCTCGCCCCCGGGCAGGAAGATCTCTTCCACAGGGCTGGTCTGGAGGGAGCACAGGGTGCCGAGAAGGTAGTTGGGTGGCTGGAGGCAAGGCTTCGTCCAAGACGATTGCTGGCGCAAGTGGGAAAGATTCCAGTAAATCAAAAGAAAGGGACATGGCTTTTATTATGATAATTATTACTGCTTTTTATTTACAAAATATAGGCATGGGTAATTTTTCGACATTGACCCTTGCAAAACCTTGTGTTCCAAATTATCCCCTCCTCCCCCTACCCTCTCCCCCAGATGGCAGGTAGTCCCACACATGTTAAACATGTTAAAGTATATGATAAATCCAATATATGTATACATATTTATACAGTTATCTTGCTGCACGAAAAATCAAATTAAGAAAGGGAAAAGCCTAAGAAAACAAAATGCAATCAAACAACAGAGAGAGTGAGAAAGCTATGTTGTGTCCACAGCTCCCACAGGCCTCTCTCTGGGTGCAGATGGCTCTCTTCATCACTGAACAAGTGGAACTGGTTTGAATCATCTCATTGTTAAAGAGAGCCACGTCCATCAGTACTGATCATTGTGTAGTATTGTTGTCATGTATAATGATCTTCCGGTCCTGCTCATTTCCCTCAGCATCAGTTCCTGCCAGTCTCTCCAGGCCTTTCTGAAATCCTCCTGCTGTCATTTCTTACAGAACAATAATATTCCATAACATTCACATACCACAAGTTATTCAGCCATTCCCCAGCTGATGGGCAGCCACTCAGTTTCCAGTTTCTAGCTACTACAAACAGGGCCGCCACAAACATTTTGGCACATACAGGTCCCTTTCCCTCCTTTAAGGTCTCTTTGGGACATAAGCCCAGCAGTAGCACAGCTGGGTCAAAGGGTGAAAGGGACATATGTCATCGACCCTTTACATGTACCTGTTTGGGGAGCTCAGATTCCCAGAATGTGCAGAAGACACTGGATGTTTTGGGGGCACCCGCAGGCTTGTGGTTGGTGAGAATCAGAAAGATGGAGAGAGGTGGGAGGGGCGGCCTGTGAGAAGCTCCTCTCCAGAAGAATGCGGGTAGAGTCTGGCATGGGGGAGACACCCACCTCTCGCACTTCTGAGCAGAGGGAGGACACCAAGAGCTGCTTTGGGGCTGAAAGAAGCCTGTTCTGGGTCAGGCCCCCAGGGCTGTTCCCACTTGTCCCCTTAGCCTTAGGTGCTGTTAAACTGGCCGAGCGATCCCTACCGGAGGCACTCGGATGATGGAGCCCCCCCCCAGAAGCCCACCGACTCTGGTGAGAGTCTGGGCAAAGCAGATTAAACCCAAAGAAAATGAGCTCAAATGCTCCCCTAGAAAAGGTCTGCAATTATTCCTTAATAGCCAAGAAGGAGGGACCAGAGAGGACGGGTGCTTCCTCCGTCCCTGGCGCTCCGATCTGCTCCCCGGCACGGTGCCCACGATCCCCACCACATGCAGCCTTGCCCGGACCACGTGGCGCGCAGAGAGCGCGCGGCACCCCATGGCAAAGCCTTCAGCCTGGCCCCTGCGCGAGGGAGCCTTCTCCCGGCGGCTGCAGCCGGCAGCACCTGGGGCCGGCCGCACGTGGGGGCCGGCCGCTCAGCACGGCGGGGCCGCCGCATCCCCCTAACCGGCTGCCCCGAGAGCCAGCACGGGCTTGACTAGGAGTCCGAGCCCAACTGACCATGAGCGCCACGTGGATGCCTGAGCGTGGGATAGGATCAAGATGCGCGTTTGCTCGGACCAGCCTCGGCTCCAGACGCGGGAGGACGCGAGCGAGCTCCCCGCGGGGGCTCAGGGCTGAGTCCCCAAACGTGGAGCTCGAACAGCAGAGGGAAGGCCCCGGACTGAAGGGGGAGCGGGAGACCGGAAAAGGTGAGAGCTGCTGGGAGGGGCACCTGGACGCCGGAGGGCCAACACTTTCGCCTTTCCCTGCATCCCCCGGCGTTTAGCGCAGGCTCAGTGGTTGCTGGATCACTCGGTGCTGCCATTTGGGGTTTTCTTGGCCGAGATGTTGCCATGGTTTCCTTCTCCAGCTCATTTTACAGGTGAGGAAACTGAGGCAAACAGTGCCTAGGATCACCCGGCCAGGAAGTGTCTGAAGCTTTGAATCCGCGCCCGGCGGCACTTAGTAGGTGCTTGCGCCCCTCCGGCTGCCCCTGGAGGTGCGGAGCCTGCGGAATGCTCGCTCCGAACCACCTCCCTTCCATGTCTCCAGCCATCATTGGTCCACAGATGTGGAGGCTGCTCCTCTCTGCGCTCACCTTCCAACCGCTTCTCCCTTTCCCCTCGCCTTCCCTCATCCTCCAGGAAGCTGGCCCAGGTTTAAGTTGGGGAGAGACGCTTGCTACTTTTTTCTTTGACGCCACCTTTTCCTCAGTTGCCTGAGGAAACACCCCAGGAGAGGCTCGGGGGCTGCAGCTCCCGGTTTCCTATAACCCTCTTTGCTGAGGTGACTACGACTGACCAATTATAACTGCAACAATAGAGCAAAGGATGATAGAATTTGTGAAATCCGGAAAAGCTGTGACACAAGAAGTAATAGTCGGAATTTGAACTCAGACCCCAACTCCAAATTCAGTGTTGCTCGGGGAGCTCCTTCCGGGATCCCCCATCCCCCAATGGGAGCCTGATCCCATTCCATGCTGGTGAGCGTTCCTTCCAAGCCCCTCACCCGATGCCCTCCTCTTCTCAGGACACTGCACCAGAACCTTCCACTTTTCCCTTTATGGGTCTTCCCTGCCATGTTCTCTGCTGGGCTGGGCCCATGCCCAGGCTTCTGGATTTCCATATTCCAAAGGGCTCTCTCCCTGCGGCAATTAGGTTCTTCCAGAGCAACAGGTCAGACTTGGGTCTTATCACTTTAGGTCCCAAAGGGAGCTTCAGATTTCTTTTTTTGTTTATTTTATTTTGTATGATTTTTATTTAACTTTAGTACATATTTCTTAATGAATCATGTTGGGAGAAAAAAAATCACTACAAAAGAGAAAAATCACAGGAGAGGGGAAAAAAAAAAACCAGAAAAAAGAAGTGAACATAGCATGTGTTGATTCACATTCAGGCCCATGGTTCTTTTTCTGGAGGCAGATGGCATTTATGTCCAAAGTCTTTTGGGATTGCCTTGGATCACGGAACCACTGGGAAGAACCGAGTCTTTCACAATTGACCATCGCACAATCTGGAGCTTCGGATTTCTACTTCACTTTGCTTGGTACTTACATTTTGTGGGGAGGTTGTTTTATTATTGACTGTCTTCTTGGATGTTGACTCCCAGAAATCACTGGTTCTCTCTCTAATTCTTCTTCCTCCCATGTTCTTACTTGCCATTTTTATGATGACAAACTGGTCAATATATGACATCCTTTGCCTAGAACCCACCTAGGCTATACTTTAAGCTGTAGTCTAGAAATCCAAATGTTATCATGGAACATTGCAATCTCTCCTCAGCACCACAAATATCACGGCATCCCTGCTGCCGGATGACCAAACCCAGTTCCTTCACTGCATCCTCCCATGTCATGCTCTCAAGGCCCAAGCCCTTCCTGCTTGTCCTGCTCTGGACCCTCTCTCCTTTATCACTGGCCCTCCTTGGGGAGAGCGGTATCGATCGTTCCCCATGCAAAGCTGCCTCCACTCTGTCTGGAGCCATGGAGTCCTCATGCAGGTCCCCACTTTGCATCAGCTTTGTGTGGCTCTCATCTCTCCAGAAGTCTTTCCTGGATCGTCCTCTCATCTGCTCTCCCCCTGCCCCGGCAGGAGCCTCTCCATTCCACCAGTCCAGTCGGTCCACTCTCAGGATCTGAGCACAGATTGACCAGCCCCTTCTTCTGCTCCACAAGCTTCCCCCGGCCCCTGTTCTGGGTTAAATTGCAAACTCTTCTTTTCCCATCAAAGTCCTCCCCGCTCTGGCTCCAGCTACGCTCCCCACTTCACCCGAAGAGATTTTCCTCATTGTTCTTTGGGCAAGACGTCCCTTATCAAGCTGTCCTCCACACGTAGGATGTGCGTCTTCTTTCCCTCTAAAATCCCCAGAGTATTCAGAACTCAGACTCAGAGCTACCTCCTCCATTGTTGTCATGGTTTAAAAAAATTTTTTTTTTCATTGGATAAGGCCAAAATTAAAAGGAAGACAGGAAACTGGAGGAAAATTTTGTGGTAAGTTGTTCTGATCAAAGTTTTATTTCTCAAAAATAGAAAGTACTGAGCCACATTTATAAAAAGTGCAAGCCCTTCAACTGATAAATGGTCAAAGGCTATGAATAGACAGCTTTCAGAAACCAAAGTTACCTATAGTCACGTTAAAAAAAAAAATCCTCTAAATCATTTCTGATTAGAGAAATGCTAACTGAAAAAGTCTGAGCTACCACCTCAGAACTCTCAGATGGCCTAATATGACAAAAAAAGAAAATGACAAATGCTGAACAAAAGTGGGAAAATTGGAGCACTAATGCACTATTAGTGCACGGTGAACTGATCCAACCATTCTGGAGAGCAATTTGGAACTTGCCCCAAAGGATTATACAATTATACCTACCTTATTTTATACTGATTTATTTATATTTTGCATATTTATATTTATAGCAGCTCTTTTTGTGTGATAAAGAACTGGAAACTGAGAAGATATTTATCAATTGGGGAATGGCTGAATGGTAAATGATTGTGGTGCAATGCTATAGCACTATAAGAAATGAGGGGGGGAAAAAAAAGAAGTGAGGAGTAAGCGGATTTCAGAAAAGACTTCCATGAACTGATGATGCAAAGTGAAGGGAGCAGAACCAGGAGGACATTGGCAAAGTACCAACATGCTGAGGATCAACTGTGAAAGGATTACCCTGATTAACACATCAATCCAAGACAAGCACTCCTGGTGACACTTTCTCTCTGCCTCCAGAGAAAGAATTGGTGAACTGTGAGTGCAGATGGAAGCAGACTGTTTACTTCCTTTATTTTTCTTTTGTGCGTTTTCTTTTGCAACATGACTAATACAGAAAGATGTTTTGTGTGAATGCATGCATATGATTGCATATTGTTTGCCTTCACAAGGGATGGGGGAAGGAAGGGAAGGAGAGAATTTGGAACTCTTTTTTTTTTTTAATTAATGTTAAAAAATTTTTTTCACATGTAATTGGGAAATAATGAAATAAAATATATTTTAAAATATTTCTTTGTTTATGAACATATTGTATCATCCAAGAACAATATAAGATTCTTGAGGTCAAGGGCAGTTTTGCTTCTATTTTTGTATTTTCAGGGTCAGTCATAAAACTTAGCATAAGACAAGTGCTTAATAAATGTTTATTGATAGAATGATCCTTAGAATCATAAGCTGTGAGTCAAAAGGAACTCAAGCCCCTCATTTTAAAGAAAAGTAAACTGAGGCAGACAAAGCATAAGTGGATTGCCCCAGAAGAGGGCTTTCAACAAGGGTGATTCAGAAACCAGATGTGTTGCTAAGCCCACTATACCATGTGCCCGCTGCGGGGTCATGCCCATTGGATTGTGAGCATGAGGTTTTCCTGATTTCCCACCAGTGACCAGCACTAGGCAACCTGCCGGCTGTCGGACACTCTCCTGAGCCTGCATGAGGTCTCCATGGTTTGGGACAGGATGGAGGCGGCTTTGCATGGGGAGTGACCCCAAGGAGGGCCAGGATAAGGTAGTGAGGGTCCAGAGCAGGACAAGCAGGATGGGCTCGGGCCTTGAGGCCACGACACAGAACAATGGAATTGGGCCTGGTCATCCGGCAGCAGGGATGCAGTGATAGCCACAGTTTGGAGGACAGAGATTGCGAGGTTCCATTTGGTCCCAGGGGGCAGAGCCAGGACCAGTGGGAAGGAGAAGATGCAAAGATGGACCTTTCCAATCCTTCCGGATGCTCAGAGTTGTTCCAGTATGTTCCCCTGAGGGCAGTAGGCTTCCCTTCCCTGCAGGACCCAGAGTCCCTTGCTTCCCATGGGGGTGACCCTTCCCAGCAGCCTGCCCAAACTCTGGGAGCTCCCGATTCCATGAAGATGCTGCCTTTGGACTTGGTCTGCTTGGAGGACAGTGGTTCCTGTAAGAGGGCCTCGCCCAGGCTGGCCCCAGTACCCCACCGCCGCAGGAAGGGCCTGCTATGTGTGGTGGGGGAGCAGCCCGGGCACTCAGACGAGAAGCCCCCCCAGTCCTACGGGGTAGAACAAGCTGCCTCCAATCTCCCGTTTCCCCTCTGAGCCATTTATTTTTCCAGGGAAAGCAGGACATTTTCTTTTCAGTCCTCGGTCTGTCTTCCATTAAAGCAGGGAACTCTAGGAATCAATAATAGCCTTTTAGAGAGGAACTTCTTCATAATTGCGCCCCTCCAAATCCAGGTAATTGTTTGCATATTTTGATACAAAAATAAAACCGGGGAGGTGGGGCATGGGTGGGAATGTCTCCCCCTGAGAAAGTGACTCCCGAGCTGATCAGCCACGGTCGGGGGGGGCTCCTTTTCCGCCCCCTCCTCGGTCCTTGGGACCAGTTAATTTCTGCTCCCCCCCCTCGGCCCCGCAGATCGGGCAGTGACCCCCGTTTTCTCCTCCAGAAGGAAAAGAGTCCCGGCCACCAGGGGCTGATTTGGGGCGGGTCTCCTGACAATGTTCCCTCTGTTCGGCCGGGGCCCCGAGAGCCAGCAGTTAAAAGGAATGTTCGCTTTCCGTCAAATCAATCTCTGGCTATCTTTCGGATGCTCCGTGACGTGACCCACAGGAAGCGGCTCACGGCCGACGGGGAGCGAGCTCACATCAAGAGACAAGCCAGACGCGGCCCAGGAAGGCCTCCATGTGCACAAGAAAGGACAGCGAGCGGAGGCCCCGGGGCCATTTTCCAAGATGCCTCCTCTGGGCTCGCCATCTGTGTCCACTTATCTGTTCTCCCGGCGCGCGGGCGTGTGTAGGACGAGGGGGGGCCGGAGAAGGCGCGAGGGGGGGCCGGAGAAGGCCCGAGCGGGCTCAGGTTGCAGGCGGGTCTGAGGGCGGGTCCGGCTGGCCAAGGAAACCTTTGGCCTGGACCTTCTCAAAGCGGGCGGCTCTGGGCCGGTCCCTCCAGAGGAGTGATTGCCCCCAGAGGCCCAGCTGCGGGCCATGGTTCGTGTTTCCTTTATTCAAAGTGAAAGACGTTAACCAGACAGCTCCGGGAGCCTCTTGTTTGGGGAGAGGGAGAGGAGGATCGCGGAAACTGGCAAGCATCCATGAAATTAGCTCGCGATCGCGACCAATCGGGTTCCGCGCCTGACGGGCTGCCCGGCCGACTCGGAGGCTTGTTTACCGGGGGCTGCCCGGCCTTTCTGGGCTGCCCGACTAGCACCTGGGGCTGCTTCACTCGGCCTTTTTTTAAAGCTGGGATAATCGTCAACGAGATGGCGCTTTCCACCCCGGGGGGCTCAGCAGGCGGGGGAGGGGGGGGCTCCGACAAGCTGGGGGCTCAGCAGGCGGGGGCTCCGACAGGTGGGGGGATCAGCAGTCGGGGGTCTCCGACAGGTGGGGGACTCCGACAAGCTGGGGGCTCAGCAGGAGGGGGCTCCGACAGGTGGGGGACTCCGACAGGTGGGGGAATCAGCAGTCGGGGGTCTCCGACAGGTGGGGGACTCCGACAAGCTGGGGGCTCAGCAGGAGGGGGCTCCGACAGGTGGGGGACTCCGACAGGTGGGGGAATCAGCAGTCGGGGGCCTCCGACAGGCGGGGATGAGAAAAGAACGCCGCAAATCCCAGGTTCTTGAACCAGCCACCGACAATGAAGGGATTTCCCTTGCCGGGATTAATAAGAAGCCGAGCTGCTTTTAGGGAAAGATGGAAAATTGTCTCAAATCCCAGAATTATTTTCTCTCCAAATCCCAGAATTATTTTTCTTATTAGCCATATTTCCAAAAATAAATGAATAAAGAGAGAGAAAAATGAATGGATGGATGGATGGATGGATAGATAATAAATGAATGATTGAATAGATAGAAAGATGGTAGATAAATAGATAGATAGATAGATAGATAGATAGATAAAGCCATGGGAGGAGATTGCCCCTGGGGAGCGCTCAGAGTTCCTGCGTTCTCTCCCTGGAGGTGGAGAGCACCATCTCCTCGCTCGCTTTGACACTGCTCATTGCGTAAAGCCGAGCGGCCGTGCCTTTCCCAGTCGCTCATCATCGCGCCATTGCCCTTACGATGCCCGATGGGCTGGAGCGACTCTAACCCTAAGCCCGAGGGCGCGCCTGCCTCCCGGTTCTCATTCACTTGGCCTGGGTTCAGGGAGAGCTCGCCTTGCTGGGCTTTCTCCCAGACCACTGGCCCCGGCATTTCTTATGGCCCTGTTATTCTGTCCTGATGATCTCCCACAGCTCTTCAGCCATTCCCAAGGCTGGGCAGCTCCTCAGCTCCCGGTTGTCTGGCCACGAAGTCAGAGCTGCTCTGACTGTTCTTTGTTCAGGTCACTTCTTTCCCCTTTTCTTTGACCTCTTTGGGATGCAGCCCTAGTGGGGTACTGAGGGGCCACAGGGTCTGGCACTTAGAGCAGAGTTCCATATTGGGGCCCAGAAAGGTGAGATGGGGTCGCAGCTCCACCACCAGTGCAGGAGTGCACCTACTTTTCGCTCATCCACCTGCCGTTTCTGCTGGGTGTCAGAGGTTCCTCCAAGCTGTCTTCATTTGCATTTCTCTAGCCGGTGGATTTAGAGCATTTTTTTTTTTTAAATAGCCTTTTATTTACAGGTTATATGCATGGGTAACTTTACAGCGTTAACCTCTTGTTCCAATTTTTCACCTCTTACCCCCCACCCCCTCCCCTAGATGGCAGGATGACCAGTAGATGTTAAATACATTAAAATATAAATTAGATACACAATAAGTATACATGACCAAAACATTATTTTGCTGATAAAAAGAATCAGACTCTGAAATATTGTACAATTAGCCTGTGAAGGAAATCAAAAATGCAGGTGGGCATAAATATAGGGATTGGGAATTCAACGTAATGGTTTTTAGTCATCTCCCAGAGTTCTTTCTCTGGGCATAGCTAGTTCAGTTCATTACTGCTCCATTAGAAATGATTTGGTTGATCTTGTTGCTGAGGATGGCCAGGTCCATCAGAACTGGTCATCATCTAGTATTGTTGTTGAAGTATATAATGATCTCCTGGTCCTGCTAAGACCATAAATAGCTTTGATTTCTTCTTCTCTGAACTGCCTGTTGATATCCTTTGATCATTTGTCAAGTGGGGAAAGGCCCTTATTTTGATAAACTTTTTTTATTATAAATATAAAAGAATAAATAAATTTCTATTCCTATTTATTATTCATAAATAAATAAAATAAAACTTTATAAACAATTCTTTGCTCAGTATATTTTTGAGAAATTAAAGCTTCAACAAAGAAACTTGCTTTAAAGATTTTGATATTGCTTCATCTTTTCCTACCTGCCCACTCAGCCCCTTCTAGCTGATGCTCACTCATCCTTCCCCACCTTGTCCCCCCACCCCTCCCCATTAGTTCTAGCATCAGGAACCGTGACCTGAATCAAGTCTGCCATCGTTCGAGAAGAGGTGTTTCATTCTGCTTCCCTGGGCCCCATCCCTGCGCCTCCCAGGGAAAGGCCATTTCCTGGCCAATGCTCATTTTGTCCAGTTGAATGTCCTTGAGAATAGATGCCATCTTTGCTTTCATATTTCCATGCCCAGCATAAAATACGGCGCTGGGAACATAAGTGCTCAGTAAATGCTCTTTGCCTTCATTCATTCCCATACAAACAGCATAGCACTTGCCATGTAGTAGGCACTTGACAAATGCTTGTGGAATAGGATGGGACAGGATGGGACAGGATGGGATAGGATGGCTTGGGATGGGGTGGAATGCAATGACATAAGATAAGACAGGATGGGATGGGATGGGATGGAACAGGATGGCATGCAATGAAATAGGATAAGACAAGATGGGATGGGACAGGATGGGATGGGGTGGAATGGGATGGGACTATATGGGATAAGACTAATAAGAGAGCCTCACACAAGGAGGCTCTTCTGATCTGGTTTGCATCCCTGGGGGACTTGGCGGAATGGGATCAGCACTGGTACAGAGCCTTGGCTTGCTGGGCTGATCTGGGCTGGAAGAGCGCCCTCTCCCCTTGTGTCCTTGACGTACAGGAGACTGGGAAGGGCCATTACCGGCTCTGCTGGTGTCGGAGACCTACCAGCACTTCCAATTATCCCTTGTTTCAAGGATTCAGTCACTGTTCAGTGGTCGTGAGAGCGAGAGAGAGGGCAGTGGGGATGGGCCTGGAAATTGGAGCTAGAAATATCAGCCCACATAGAAACAGATCATTCTGAATGGCCTCCAAGCATAATGGATTTCCCCGCTGTGTGGAAGCAATGGGAAGGCAGCTAATGGGAATCACACAGTTAAAATCTTGGGAAGCCGCAGGGGCAGAGGCAAAAATCTGATGAGCTCCCAAGATGGAGATGCAGAGAGCGAAGGGGGTTTTTCCTTTTTGTCCCTCCTATTAATAGAATTGCCCCATTAGAGCTGCGGTGCCGGGGGTGTGTGGGTGGTTGCATGCGTGTGATTTCTACCGTGTGGTTGCGCCGGGTGAGGTGTGTGTGACTTGTATGTGTGACTGCGCGTGGCCGCGTGCATGCGGTCGCTCCTGTGGCCGAGCACTAGGACGGTCCCTGTCCTTCCTTCTGATGAGCACATCGAGAAAGACGGCCGAGAACTCGGGCTCTTTGGCTCACAGGCCGCAAGCTGGGACATCCACAAGGAGGAAATGGCCCTGCCCTTGCATGGTGTAAAGCCAGGGGGGACAGAACGATGCACTCACGTGAGAGAATCCAGAAACCGAGGGGCCAGCCTGGCAGGTGGCCACGCGGGGGCAAGGACCAGGGGAAACAGGAGGGTCCCAGGAACGTAGGACCGAGCACCTGGCCTGAAACAGGTGAGAAGCCTGGAAAATAGATCACGGGCATCACCCTCATCGTGAGAACCGGTTTGGGTTTAATTCTGATCTGCAGAACATTCTGAGAAGTAGGGGCTACTCTTATCCCCATTTTACAGGTAAAGAAACCGAGTCTGAAAGAGGGTAAGTGGGTTCCCAAGATCTCACATCTGGTAAGCCTCCAAGTCTTCCTGAGTCCACAGCTAAGTCTTCCTCATGCTCAAGAGCTGGGTACCAATGTCTCTCTTTTGCTGTGTGGAAACCGGTGGAGCCTCCGAGGTGGTGAGCTTTCCACCCTGGGAGTCACAGCAGAGGCTGGGCTTAGTCTGCCTACAAGCTAGACTTTGGAAAGGCAGATTTGGAAGGATTCAGAAAAGAGTAGCAGGAACCAAAAAAAAAAAAAAAAAAAAAGAGTAGCAGGGGACCCCCAGGCTCTCCTGGTCCGAGGAGGCCGGCTCCGAAGGGCCGCTTCAAGGTGTGACTGAACAATTCCCACTGGGGGGGCCAAGAGAGTGTGGCCAAAGGAGCCGAGTGGGTGCTCAGGGTTCACAGGGGGGGGAAAAGCTGGAAGATGATGCAAGGTCAAGGGTAAGAGGCTGAGCCTGCAGTCCTGAGGGCCACTGGGGAAGGAAGCTCCTGGCTTAAAGGCCCAGCCACAGGGGCTTCAGGGAAGGGCTGTGCCAGGGGCCACTCCCTTCCTTAGCCCTGATGGCCCCAGCTCCCTTACCGGTGAGGAGGTGGGGCAGCCATTGCAGACGGCCTCCGCAAGGAGTTTTACTGAGAGGAGGAGGAAATATTGGGGAAGGCTAAGAGCAGGGAGGCTCGGATCACATGAAGCTTCTGAAGAGGGAGATGGGGGCAGGTTGGGAAGCAGCAAGGCTCGGAAATAGGGAGAAACTGAAGATTAGAGGAAGAGGGGGATGACAGAGGGGCCTCTGCTAAAGGAGGTGGATGGTTGGGCCAGAATCCCGACTGGCCCCGGTCGGGAGGAAGCTCACCTCTCTGTGCCAGAGGTAAAGGAGGACTTGGTGGAGAAGTGTCTGAGCCGCGGGGGGGGGGGGGGGGGGGGGGGGCAGAGGCAGCGCTCAGGGGAGAGCCTCGGTTTTTCGGGCACTGTGAGGACGAATTACTGGGGGACGAGAGAGCCGTGGGAGGCTTCAGGAGGAAGAGCCCTTGTGGTGAGTGGGGAGGACGTCACTTAGGGGAGGAAAAGCATCTCCCTTGCTTTGGCACAGCACACTTGAGACTGCATAACATTCATTTAGGGTAGGTCGGGTCACCATGGTTCCAAGGCCTGCGCCAGCTCTTCACAACAGTGAGGAGTGTGGAGGAGGGAGATGGTGCAAATAATCCCAAGCTGAGATATGGCAAGGGATGGCTGGCAGGAGGGCAAGGACCAAGGGCAGAGGGCATGGGAGGGCGGAGGGAAATGGCCGGGTGCCTCTTGAGAGAAGGAGGCTCATGGTGAGGAAGAAGAGGGGGGCCTGGGCTTTTCAGGTAGAGGGAGAGAGAAGATTGTGATCACGTCAAGGCGCTTTCACAGCTGTGTAGTGGACCCCCGGCGGGCGTGGGCAAGATCCAGGGGACGGCATCTCTGAGAGCGACAGCGAGGCCCGAGGAGCCGCTCTGGTGGTGAGGGGCCGAGGATCCCGGACTCGATCGCCCGCATCCACTGAAATCCTTCCGGAGGCTTAGCCCCGAGAAGCCCCAGCAGACTCCGGCTGGATTTCCTTGGGAGCAGGCCGGCCTCCTCCGGCTCGGGGCTTTCTGGCATCCATCGGGAGAATGTTGCCGAAAGGAGAGCAACAGTTTTAATGCCGTGACTTCCTTCCTTTGCTCTTTTTTTTTTTTTTCCTCTGAATGAAACGATAATTATTCAATTAATCTTTGTCAGCCCATGGAGGCTGGCTTCATCGTGGAGGCTTCCTAATTATTATTCAGGTAGATCTTGAAATCCTTGCGAATGTTGTCCAATTGTGACAAATTCCTAATGAAGAAGGGCCTGCTTAATTAGGGAGTAAGAGCAATTAGCTTGTCAGCCTTTAATTCCGGCGGTCCCCGGAGAAACGCTTCATTGGGGGATTCTTATCACGGCCGCTATTGACCTTTCAACCCTCCTCGCTCCGGTCCCCGTTGTTTAATGGAAAGTCACTCATTCTGTCAGGCTAATCACAGGATGACGCTGTCCATGGCTGGGATTTGCCGTGTTGTTTTCCTAACACTAATTTTAGAAAGTCTAAAAATAGATGAATGAGCCTATTTTGGGTACGCTCCAAACAAGGCGGCCAGGTGGCCCTCCCCCAACAATGGCAGCCCTGTTGCCCACCTCCCCAGCCCCGGTCTGGACCTCGTTAGCCCTGCCGGAGCCGCTCTCCCAAGAGCTGGGGCAGAGGACGCTGCTTCCTCCCGTGGCGAGGGCAATCTGCGTCCCTGGAAGCTCATCCCAGGACTGGCCGTGGAACTCCGGTCATTCGGGGGGTGGGGGGGTGGGCGGGAGGGTAGGGGGGCTCAGTGGGCAGAGCTCTGTCAGGAAAGCCTGGTACTCACAGGCCCCCAGCCACTTCTGTGTGAGCTTGAATACATGACTCTGCCCCGTCTGCCTCAGTTTCCTTCTCCGTACCACGGGGACGATATCATCGCCCACTTTCCGCACCGACAGGGCTCAGCCTGGCTCAGGGGATCAGGGCTAGTTATCGCTATTACACGTGTTCTGGTATCTTTTTATGTCTCTTCTTGCATGTGAGTCACCACTGGTAACACTGCCCAGCCTCCTCTGCCCACCCTGACTCTCTGGGCCCTGCTCAGGTGCTCCCCGGCCCTCGAGGCTCCCAAAGGCCAACGCTGGGGAGAGCCCCGAGCTGGCTCCGGCTCCTCCTCACACCTACCTGCCCACAAAGGGAGAGTTTGAGAAGCCAAATCCCAACTGGGAGATTGTGGGAACAAGGAGCAACTGGGTCAGGAAAGTTCTGGCTTGTTCTTCTTTCCTGGGGACCCGAGGACCTGAGGGGGCCTCCCACCTGCTCACCCACATGAGCCTGCAGTTCTTGCTAAAGCAGGTCCTCTAAGAGCTTGGCTGGGTCAGCTGGCCCCTCTGAGGCGCCTCTGTCCCTGGCGAGCCAGGCTCCTGAGGGCTCTGCCCTGGCTCTGGCAGCCCTGGCACGGCGACTGGCTGGGGCATCTCCTGCGAGTCTTTCCTGGAAAGTCTGCTGTCCTATATCTGCATTCACTGGTCAAGGGGGTCCGGGTCGCTGCGTCAGAAGGCCCAGATTGTCTTCTGGGGCAGGGCAGGGGCTCCCAGGGCCTCACTTCTGAGCAACAGAGGCCTCGTGGAGAGAGAGCTGGAGAGAGAGCAAAGGGGAGGGGAGGCCCAAGGGACCCCCTGGGTCCCGGAAGTGAGACCCCTGGGGGAGAGATGGGGTGGGGGGTGGGGACTGAAGAGCTGCTTGGGGAGGGGGCTCGTTCCCTTTGGTCCCAGAGGGCAGAATGTTGGTGGGGGCAAGATTGAGGGAGGAAGCCTCATGAGGCAAAGCCTGCCCACTTTGAAAGCCACCCAAGAGGCATCTCAAGCCTTGGGCCTCCTGAGTCACTGACCAGTCATTTGGTCCTTCACCAACGTTTATTAATTGCCTGTTGTGTACAAGACTCAGTAACTCTCAGTGAACTGACAGCGGGGCTGGGGGGAGAAGGGCAGTGAAGAGGGGGCTGTGTGGGGTTGGTGACGAGGCAGAGAATCATGGGCCACTGCGGAGGCCATTCTGGGCGGACTGTCCTGGACAAGGGGGCCCCTGAGCTGGGTCTGGGGAACAGGGACACGTGTCCCTGCAGGAGAATGGGGGGAGGACGCCTGTGCGTACAGAAAGTAGTTTCAGCAAAGGTACAGAGACGGGAGAAAGGAACGGGACAGAGAGCACTCGAGAGCGTGAAGGGAGAAGGCTAGCCCGCGGGAGGACCGGGAGAGCCAGAGGCCGCTTTGTTTGATTGACAAGGGGAAGGCTGCGAGTCTCCTCTCGGGAGAGCCCTCAGCAGCCCCCAAGGTTTGGGGAAACACCATCCCCGCCCCCACCTTCCCTCCCGGGAACAAAAGCAACCAGAGATTGGAAGCCGGCTGGGGGGAGGGGGGCGCATGCTCCCCCCCATTCAGAGGGAAGTAAAGGGGGGACGGGCGGGGCTGTGCGACTGCCCTGCGCACGAGGAAGGCGCGCCAAGGGAGAGAGAAGGGGAGAAGATGAAGGGGGGACTGAGAGAAATGGCTGGGTCAGGGAGGCTCCGAGCGGAGGAAGCGGGGAGGCAGAACTGGGGGAGGGAGGGAGGGAGGGAGGGAACCCCAGGTACTCCTAGCCCCGGGCTGCGAGGGGGCGGGCGGGAGCCCTCCAGCCTCTGCCCTCCGCCTCCTTCCTCACCCCCAGAGGAGCAACACCCTCGGGCGGGTCGGCCATCCCCTCTTCGGGAGGCGGAGGCGCACCTTCACCATTCTGGAAGTGGAAATGCTGGGAACCCGGGCTCTGGCTGCGGGAGGGAAGTCTCCCTTCCCGGGGCTGGGGGCGATGCTGAGGGCGACCGGGGCCGTTTGACACGCGCGGGTCTAATTTATAAACTTCTCACAAATGTTTTCTTGGTTTATCCTCCAAACGCCCAAGAGGGAGAGCTTATTAATGATGGCCATTTTACAGAGGAGGAAATTAAGGCCCACAGTGGTGAAGGAGCTTGCCTCGCGTCGCACAACTAGTCAGGGCTGAAGCAGAATCTGAATTCGGGTCTTTCTGACTCCAGGCTCAGCGCTCTGTCCCCCACACCCCGAACTCGGCTCTAACGGAGAAATGCGGCGCAGCTCCGGGGGCATGGTTCAAAGGCTTCAGAGGAGGGTGGCTGGGACTATCGACTTAAATATGGAGAGAGACAGAGACAGAGAGGGACAGACACTGAGAGAAAGAGGCAGAAAGAGACAGACAGACAAAGAAATAAGAGATGGAGACTGAGAGAGACACACAAAAAGAAACAGACAGAGAGATGCAGAGAGACAAGAGACAGGAAAAGACACAGACAGAGAAAGAAACAGAAACAGATAGAGAGAAAGAGATGGAGACAGAGAGGGACAGAGACAGAGGGAGACAGACACAGAGAGAAAGAGACGAGGCAGACAGAGAAGGAGAAACAGGCACAGACACAAACATGAGACAGAAAAAGACACAGACACATAGAGACAAGAGACAGACAGACAGAGAAACAGAGGAGAGAGAGAAGTAAAACAGACAGACACAGACAAGAGGCAGAGACAGAGAGACACAGAGAGAGGCAGACAAACGAACAGAGAGGAAAGAGAGGACAGAAGGAAAAGACAGGAGAGAAAGGAGAAAAAAGAAAGAGAAAGAGAACAGAGACAAAGTTTTCAGCATAAGGGAGGGAGGGAATCTGCCCACAAAGGGCTGAGGAGATGCTTCCTGGACTGGAAGAGGGAAGAAAAGGAGCCAGAGGGGCAGAGCTGACCCAGCGCCTTCCAGACTGAGGGATTGGGGGGGGCGACCAATGCAAGGCCCCAGAGCCAAAACTCGGATTTGCCTCGGCAGAAATGGGAGGGGTCACTGGGCTTGGAGGCAAGAAGAGCCGAGTTCAGATCAGAAAGGACCAAAACTGGCTTGGGGGACCTGAGGCACAGGGCCAGGAGGGGCAAGGCGGAGGAGCTCTGGTCACAGGGGAGGGAGCACCGGAGGGAAAGTGCTGCTGAAGGAAGCCTCAGGGAGAGACCCAGGGGTCTGAAGCGGGGCTGCTTCAGTCGGAGCCAGAACAGGGGGGAGGAGGGAGGGGCGCGGACTCAGGTCGGGCGGGGGGGGGGGGGGAGGGAGGCAGAGGACAGTCAGGAGTCCAGGTCTGGGGGGCGAGCAGGGTGAGGAAGAGGAAGGAGGAAGACAAGGGGAGGTGCGAGACTCGGTTCTTCCTCCTTCCTTCAGAGAGATTGAGGTGCTGCCCCCCAACGTCAGAAGGCCAAGGGCAGGAGGACAGGAACAGTCCCAGGTGAATGGCAATGAATGAGCCCGCGCAGGCTCCGGAAGAAGCGCCAATGGTGGGACGTCCATGCTGGGGTGGGAACTGAAAGGAAGGAAGGAAATAAGCCTGTTCAGAGCCCCTGGTAGTGCCCCTTGGCACTCTGGGGCCCTGAGCAAATATTGTCTCATTTGAGACTCACAGTAACCCGGCAAAGCAGGAGATACCCTATTCCCATTTTACAGTTGAGAAAACTGAGTGAAACAGTGGCTGCGATTTGCCCAGGATCAAACAACTAGGAAGGGTCTGGAGGAGCTGAACTCGGCTCTTCCTGATTCTTGACAAGCTAGGTTGCTGGGTCTGCTTGAATAAGATGAGAATTAAAGTGATGAATGGACTCTCTTTTTGTTGTAGTTTAGTCGTTTTAAGGCGTCTGACTCTGTGACCCCATTTGGGTTTTCTTGACAGATACTGAAGGAGTTTGCCATTTCCTTCTGAAGCCCATTTTACAGGTGAGAAAACTGAGGCAGACAGGGTGAAATGACTAGTAGAGGGTCACACAGCTAGGAATGTGTGAGGCCAGATTTGAACTCAGCAAGATGACTCTTCCTGAACTTCCGGTCCACCCGACATGCTGTCCATTGTGCCATCTAGTGGCCCTAACATCTTTTACTTGGGTTCACCAACATGTGACAAAAAAGTGTCTGGAAAAAGATCCAGGGATCTTAGTAGACTGCCAGCCCAAGACGAGCCAGCAATGGGATGTGGCAGCCAAGAATGGAATATGGCCTCAGACTCATTTCAAAGGGGCATCATCATCAGGAAGAAGGAACGGCCAGTCCCTCTGCCCTCTGCCCTGGCCAGTTCACGCCTAGAATATTGGGTTCCATCCCGGGAGTGGGGCGCAGTGACTCCCAAGGAGAGCGCCCGGGCTAGGGAAGGACCCTGCGTCCAAGACCCGTGAGCGTCAGCTGAAGGAACAAGGGGCCTTGAGCCTGGAGAAGAAGAGGCCGGGACAGTGGCAAGGGCGGCCATCTTCGGGGATGCCCTCTTGTGCCGGACAGGCCTGTCTAATTTGTGGCCCGGGAACGGGCGGGGCTGGCGAGAAGCCAGTTGATGCTGGACAGCAGGGAGCATGCACGGGACGGGGGCCGCCTCGGTGGGGGTCTTTTCAGCGCAGCTTGGGCCGAGCCCCCTTCTCCAGACCTGACTAATGAAAGTCTCTCGACAATTCAAACTTCTGTTTTTCAGACATTTTCCCAAAGTTTGAAGCCCATTTAGTTTGATATTCACCCTATGCAGTCTGTTCAAAAAACAACAAAAACTGTTTAGCCTTTTAAAAACAGAAACCCTGTACCCCCTGACAACTTCTCATGCCCAAACACGAGAGTAATTTTGCAATTTTTGTTTTTAACATAAAATCGATGTTCTTGTCGAAATCTAGAAAATTACCCTAATGTACCACTTCAAACTTCAAATGTCAGTACAGAATCCTCTTCGTTTCCTAGTTCTAACATAAATTAAGGATGTTTTTTAAAAACTGATTTTTGAACTTTGCTTTTTCTCAAGGATACCACCTATCTTTGCATAATGCCGTGTTTGGAGAGCTTTGGGGGTCTGTATTTTGTTTGATGAGATGCATTAAATTGAGATCCAAGTTTCCCGTTTCCCAGAACTTCGAGAAGGGCACCTCTTTCCGTGGAAGTCATCCACTCCCAGAAGACTGGAGTGGAAGAATTGAGGTCCTCTGGCCTCCCCCCTGCTCCTTTGTGACCGATGGCCACTATCCATTTCCTTGGAAGAGCTGGCATTTCCCTTTCTATTCTTCTATCAAAACGAGCCATCTTTTTTGTGTTGTTTGTTTTTTTTGCCAAGGCATTTGGGGTTAAGGCACTTGCCCAGGGTCTCACAGCTCGGAGAGTGTCTGAGGTCAGATTTGAACTCAGGTCCTCCTGCCTTTACAGCTGGTGCTCTATCCACCGCACCACCAAGCTGCCCCGAGCCATCGCTTTTGTAACATGAAGGGGCCAACATAGAGATAGTTACAGAGAGAACGGCCTGGGCTCCCCCTCAGCTGCTCTGCCCAAACTGCAAGCGTCTCATTGCCCTCTCCATGAAGGAAACTCTCATCCGCCCTCGCGATTTGGGGCAAGGAACCCTTCTGACCATTCCCACCGAACTTACCACCAGGTACTCAGCTTTGTGGGGTTTTCTTTTCCCCCGGGCCTGGTTATGGGACTGAATGCGATCAGTTTCACAGGCAAGTCCCCTCCCAAACCGGTAGATAAGCTGGGGGTGCAATGGGTACGATCTACCTCGATGCAGCAAATCGTTTAACAGCCCCACCCCAATTTTATGGGCAAAGTGGACAGATGCTCGCTGGGAAGTAGCACAGTTAAGTGAGTTTGTATTAGCGGAATGGCTCAGCCCCAAGAATACCTGTTAATGGTGCAATGGCAGCTTAGAGAGAGGGCTCCAAAGAACTGCTCCGTGGCTCTTTGCTGAGCGCTGGGTTATTTAACATTTTTATCAGGGACTTGGATAAAGGGACATTTAAGGGACAGACCCTTTCATATGTAGACCTTCTGACTGTTGAAAGGGACAAAAGGGCAGCATTTGTGGAAGAAAAACTGATTCTGAAAATCAGCTTGAGAAGAAATGACTTGCCAGGTAACACAAGCTCTGAAGACCTGGGAGACAGTCGCTGTTTTGGTGACTGTACTGAGAGGACTGTGAGATAAAATGGCTTCAGGGCACTGACGTCCACCAGCAATTCCCTTTTTTTCTGAATATAGCTGGTAAAACAGGTATCAAATAGCTGTGTGGGACCATGGGAACGGCCTCTTAGAGCTGCTGACATCAGCCCTGGCAGACAAGAGGATCTTGTCAGTCCTGTTCATAAGGTGGAGATAGGTTACTGATTGTGAAGAAGCCACGGCAAAGCTAGAAGTGGGCCAAAAATCTAGCCAGGATCAGGCACAAAAACCTCAGGAAATCAGTGGGAAAAAAATGCTTGCATGCTGAAGAAAATGGGCTCTGACTGGAGCTGACCAAAATGGTTAGGCGGGATCGGCAGCCATTTTGCTAAGAACGATGATAATTGAAAGAGAACTATTCCTTTGCCGAGAGCTGATTGAACACAACGGGATCCTTGCCATTTGAAGAACTAGATGTAGAAAGATTGCATGGCCCGATTACTTGAAACTCTTTTTTAAATTTTAATAGTATTTTATTTTTCCAAATACACGCAAAGATAGCTCTCAACATTTATCTTTGTAAAACCTTGTGTTCCCAATTTTTCTCCCTCTCCTCCCCCTTCCCCTTCCCCAAGACAGCAAGCAAACCAATATAAGCTAAACATATGCAATTCTTCTAAACATTTCTCCATATCCATCCTGCTGCACACAAGTACACAAAATTATTTCAAAAAGGAAAAAAAAATCAAACAAAGAGCAGCAGCAAAAAGGGGGAAGTAGTACGCTGTGATCCACATTCAGGCTCCATAGTCCCTCTGTGGATGCAGACGCTCTTTCCACCACAAGTCTGTTGAAAGTGCCTTGAATCACCTCACTGTTGAAAAGAGCCACGTCCATCACAGTTATCACCACGTAACCTTGTTGCTCTGTACAATGTTCCCTTAGTTCTGCTCCCTTCCCTCAGCATCGGTTCATGTAAGTCTCTCCAGGCCTTTCTGAAATCAGCCTGCCCATCTCACAGACCAACAATATTTCATTCCCTACCATAACTGGGTGGCCATTCCACTCCATCCCAAGTACCTTGCCGCCACAAAAAGGGCTGCCACCAACACTTTGGCAAATGTAGAGGAGGGAGAAACTTCAAGATCATTGAAAACCCCCAAGGAAGGACATTTCTCTGGCTTCGGGAAAAGAACATACTCTGTCCCAGGATGCTGTCGACGGTAACTATGTGCTAAAGGGGTTGTTTTCATCGTTAGTGGTCTGAGAGCAGCCCTAAAGTTACTTCGCCCACCAAGAAGACCCGAAGGAAAGAGCAGAGAAGTTGATGTGGGCACAGGATATTTTCTAAGGCAGCTGAGAATATTTTTAAAAGCCTACAGTTCAGAGTTGTATCCCTTGGCACATGGGTTTCTTTACCCATTAATGTTTAACTCTTCCATGGACGCTGCATGTACCAATGGGAGAGTGGGGTTCAGGTTAAGGGGCAGACTATTATGTTTTTGTTATTTCGCCCTTGCCTTCTCTTAAGTAACTGCTGAGTAAATTTATGATTAGCCTTGCTTTGGCTTTAGTTAATGTTTTGTGTAGATGAGTCCACAGTGTCGTTGTTTCTGATTTTATGCAGGGGAGCACGTCGGTGGGGGCTCAGGAACTAAAATGGCGAGCAGCAGGAGTGTAGTCCTTTTGGGAGCTGGAGTGGGGGTTGTGGCCAAAACTGGTCCCCTTCCTAGGGAAGAACAAAAACAAAACCAGAAAACCTCAGACTTGTTGTGGCCGTAGTTAGTAATCCAAACAAAAGACAAAAACAGAAACGGGGGAGGTAGAAAGAGCGGGAGAGAGACAGAGAAACAAACAGAGAGAGAGAGACAGAGAAACAGAGAGAGAGACAGAGAAACAGAGTCAGAGAGACAGAGAGAGAGAGAAAGAGAGACAGAGAGAGAGACAGAGAGAGAGAAATAAACAGAGAGAGAGAGACAAAGACACAGAGAGAGAGAGACAGACAGAGACAGAGAAACAAACAGAGAGAGACAGAGACAGAGAGGGAGGGAGACAGAGAAAACAAAGAGAGAGAGAGAGAGAGAGAGAGACAGAGAGAGAAGAGCTCAGCAGTTACACAATCCATTGAACCAGTGCTGGGAGGGATCAAGATGTTCAATACGATAGATTTTGGGGGAATTAGTATTAAAAAAAAGTTCAAAATGAATCCACAGGATCTTAGGGCAGCTTGAAACATTAGAAATGGTGGGGGGGGAGCGGGGTCAGCAGGATCTGGCTCCCAAGAGTGACTGTTAAATTCTCACATGGAGCGTTTATTTACCCCTAGAAATCAGCAACAGCTGCACAAAAACGAGGAAAGTGATGAGAAAGTGGGAACAGTCCGGATCCCTCTTGAAGGAGGGTCTCCCCTGCTTTTTCAGGGGCTGTTTCTAGACACAGAAGACTCAGAGTTGACACAGCGGTGAGAGGATCACACAACTGGAGGTGACCCCAGTGACCGGCAGGTCCAACTCATTCCCTTCCCAGGAGGAGAAACTGCGGCTTCCCCCATAAAGACTGGGATCCAGGCCCATCGTGCGTTAGCGAAGGCTGCCAAGGATTTGCAGAGCCCACAAAGGAGCCCCCAAGCTCAAAACAAAACTTGGCTGGCCAGAAGAATGGCCACATGGGGGGGGGGGGGTGGGGTAGGGGGGTGGGATACTATTCAATGGAAGTAGCTATAAAATCCTCCGAGCAGCTGGGGCTGCCGCAGCACCCAGAGCACCACCTCTGGAGGCAGGGAGGCTCAGCGTCTTGAGTTCAAATCCAGCCTCAGACGCTTCCCAGCTGTCTGACTCCGGGCAAGCCACTTGAGCCTGCGCAGGGTGGCACATCCCAGGTGCTCATGGGAGAGCTTGCTGACTGCCCGGTTCCTAATCCAGAAGGCTTTATTGATGGCATTGTGGGGGGGGGGGGCTCCAAAGAAAGGCAGACAACGGCCTCTGCTCCGGGATTCTTCCAGGCTCGCGGGAGCTGACGCCCAATAACCATATGGGAAAGACCAATATGGAGTCGCTGGAAAGTAATTCCAGGAGAAAGCAGTAGCAGGGGGTTGTGGTTGGGAGCTGGGGGGAGGGGGTGGTTGGGAAAAGCATCTGGAGAAGGTTTAGGGTGAAGGAGCCCGGAGGCTGGCGGGAGCAAGAGCGCCCGGCCATGGCGGACAGCCAGTGGAAAGCCACGGAGGGCAAAGGAAGGTAGGCAAGAAAAAGGCCAGTCCTCAGGGCCCGCGGCAGAGGGACTGGTGGTATCAGAGGCTGGTGCGTTTGAGCCCGGGGGCAGAGTGGGCCCTTGAAGTTTACAAGGACATGGCTGGGCTTTCGGAAGATGGAGGTGGGTGGGCTGAAGGGGGAAAGACCTGGTGCAGGCAGACCCACCAGCCCCCACTGCGGTGCACTTCTCACTCCCACGTGGCGGCCAGCGGCAACGACATTTGAAAGCCCAGCCAAGCTCCCTGCTTCTTCAGCAGGGCCGGAGGCCGGAGGCCGGTCCCCAAGCTTTCGCGAAGCTGTTGACAACGGGCCTTGTGCCGCTCTTGGGGAGGAGAGGGAGGAGGCCCCGGGCGGGACGGCAGCGGGGCTGGGACAGACAGACTCAAGTGGAGCTTGCGGATTCTTCCCCGCCAAACCCTGGAGTCTCCCCACGGCCGCCGCCACTGGGGACAAGGGCAGGGCTTACGCTGGGAAGGAGGGAGGGCCCGAGCCCGGGGAGCCCCGCAGGCCGAGCTCTGGGCTGAGAGTAGGAGGGCCTGGGACAAATCCTCCACAGACATACAAGGGGGGACCGGGGAGGCAGCAGGTGTTCTATGGGGGCCTAGGGGTGAGCGGGGCCCTCAGAGGGGCCGGCCGGGAGCCCGAAGGCTGGGGCAGCCCCGGCTGCTTTGGGTGGGGGCTTCCAGCAGACGGCGCCAGAATCGTGGGCTCGGTTCCAAGGGGCGGGTGAGAGGGGGCCAGGATCCTGAGGGAGCTTCAGTCTGGATCTTACCAAAGAAGAATGAAGGAGCTGGACAGGGGCAGCCTAGAGAAGGCAGGGGGCCGTGTTCGAGTCTTCGCCCCGCCATGTCCCTGGGAGGGGGAGCAGACCTGCTCTCCTGGCAGCCCAGGAGTCGCTGGTAGGGCCTGCAGACAGGCCGAGTCAGACCTCCTAGCAGCGGGTCTCCCCTTCCTGGGGCTTCTAAGGGCGGGAGCTCCTTCGGGGCGCATCTTTCCGTCCTTGAGTACCCCGGTGCTCAGCACAGTGCTTGGTATGCAGCAGGCACTTAATAAATGTGTATCGGTCATTGTTTGCTTGTTGGGTGTGTTGGAGTGTGTAGATTAGATTAGCTGCGCACGGAGATTCCTGTTGAACCCCAAGTCCCCGGTTCAGGGCGAGTTAGTGATTCGCTGGCTCTGGCTGGATCCCAGAGGAACAGGAGGGAGAGGGGGGTGAGCTGCTGCTCCCAAATCCCCTTAAGAACCTGCTAAAGAACCAAGTCATGGAGAAGCCCTTTTAATTTACCCGAAAGTGCCAAAGTGCCCGGGACACCGGGGGCCTCCCCGGCCCTCCCGGCTCCCCCGGGGGACTTCTTTCTGGCCAGGACCGTCCGGGGCCTGATGTCGTGCGGGACCGCGGCCCGTCCGCGTTTGCCGAAGCCTCCGTGTCTCAGCTTCTACATTTGTACAGCGGCCGGCCGCAGGTTCCGGCGCGTCTGCTGAGCTCGTTATTGTCCCGGGACGCTCCGATCCACCCCTGCCCTCGCACTTTCCCTCCGCTGCCCTCGCACTTTCCCTCCGCTGCCCTCGCACTTTCCCTCCGCTGCCCTCGCACTTTCCCTCCGCTGCCCTCGTGCTTTCCCTCCGCTGCCCTCGAGCTTTCCCTCCCCTGCCCTCGCGCTTTCCCTTCCCTGCCCTCGGGCTTCCCCCTCCGCTGCCCTCGGGCTTCCCCTCCCCTGCCCTTGCACTTTCCCTCCTCTGCCCTCGAGCTTCCCCCTCCCCTTAGAACAGAGAACGTGGAACCTTTGCCTGGGCCCGGAAGCCGGGAGCCCCTCCTCTCCCACGTCTAGGCCGCGGTTTCTTACAGCCCAAGGGACCTCCCTGGGGGGTTTTCTGGGGCGGCCCCGCTCAGGAACCTTCCGCTGGGTCCCAACCTTTGCGCTGTCCGCGTTTGATGTGCACGGGGCCTTGCATGAGCGGCGCGCGAGCCGCGGCCGGGAGCCCGAGGTTAGGGGCACTTCGGGAAGGCCGGACTCGGGGCTCCTCCAGCGTTGGCTTCGGGGACGCGTGGGCTCTTTGCCTCTGTTTTGGTCGCATTTTGTCCGTGATGGGAGCCCTCCTTCCTGGGAGCTGGGCTCGTGGCCGCATTGATTTCTCAGGCCCAGGGCACACAGAACCCTCCCCCCCCCTTTCCCCGTTGCATTGTTGTTTATGCCGCGGGTCTCCGGGTCCGAGCCCCGGCACTGCCTATTTTCACATCTGTGATCACCCCCATTTCTCACCTGGTTCAGGACCCCCCTTCCCCTCCCTCTCCCTTCCCCTCCCCCCCAGCAGTTTAAGCCGTGGCCTTTTATTCGGCCCCCGCGGCCCGGGTTCGTTGGGCCACGGCCTGCCAGGTGTTCGGCCAGAACTTTGAGCTCCGCTTGCTTTGCCTCCGCCCCGCGGGGCCGGCCGGACCCCCAGGAAACGCCGAAGTCATTCTCACAGCTCTGTTGGGTCACCCGGGACCGGTGCGGGCCGCACCCCTGGGAGTCTCCGCTCCTCGCTTTTCTGTGGGCTCTTGGAGACCCCGAGTCACGGGAGCCGGCTTCGAAGTCTGCCCTGGCTAGTTACCTCCCCCGGGGCCTTGGGCCCATCATCCGAGACAGGGGCCAGCTGACCTGGCGGCTCTCGCGGGGGCTCAGCCCCGCCCGCACCGCCCGCGCCCCCGGAGCTACGGAGGCTCCTTCCCGGTCCGCGCCCTTTGCCCGGGGATGCTGCGCCGCCCGGGACGTTTTCCAGGCTTTTCCAAAGCCGAGCAGCTCCGTCACCGCTGATTGACGCCCGGGACCGCGGATGCGGGGGCTGCAAACCGGGCTCAGCGGGAAGAGGGGATTTAAAAGGCAGATTAAGCCTTTAGCTTTGAACACTCCGGCGTTATCAGAGCGGGAAAGAGGCTGGGGCAGCCCCGCCGTCCTCTTCGATCCCCACGTTGCCGAGGAGGTCCTGGATCCATTCCAGGCCCGGCTTTATCTTCCCAGCCCCCCCCCCCCCCACAATGCATCAACCTGCCTTGGACTCCCGAGCACCCAGAGGGGCTAACGAGCACCGGGGGAGATGGGCCCTGAGAGACAGGGGAGAGGGGGGGAGGGGGGGAATGGACCCTGAGAGACAGGGGAGAGGGGCTGGCTGAGAGACAGGGGAGAGGAGCTGGCTGAGAGACAGGGGAGAGGGGGGAGAGGGGCCAGCTGAGAGACAGGGCACACCAGAGACAGGGCCCGCCGCAAGGCACGGGTAGGCACCAGCTGGACACCATGGCAGCAGGGAGGGCTCCCGAGGGCAGCCAATGCTACTCATTTGGGGATCCAGCCATGCTCTAAGGGGGCTCCCTGCCATTTTTGCACTTGAGACTCCTTTTAGGCAGATGGGTCGGACGTTTGCTGATAATGAAGCGCTCTTTTGGGACCCCCACATTCAGTCACCTGACCCAAGAAGCTGGGGGAAGGTCCCGGGCTCAGGGGAAGGTCCCAGGCTTGAGGGTGGCCGGACCCAACAGCCCACACCGAATCCTGAGGGCCAAGGAGCGGGGAGCCCCTGTCGCTTTAGACCCAGACAAGCTCCCAGAGCCAGCTCCGGGCCCCAAATCCTGCTGGAAGGAGAAGAAAGGCAGCTGGGCCAGAGACAGCTGAGCCCCAGGGGTTGGAGAAAGCCCCAAGGAGCCTCCAAGTGCAGAGGAAGGGCTGGGGAGCAGGAGGGGAAGGGACTCGGGCAGGGAGGGCCCTGGAGGGTCTGTGCACTGTCCTCCTGGGGGGGGGGGGGCGGCTGGAGCATCGGGGCCAAGCCGGCCTCCCGACCTCAGCCCCCCAGAACGGCCTCGTGGCCAGCCTCCCTCCCACAGCCCTCGCCGGGCTCCTGCCAGTCTGTGACACACCATTTCCCTTTGGGCGGAACTCTGTTTTCCTTTCCTTCTTTGGGGACGTTGGTTTTTCTTAAAATAGGAGGTCACTTCAGGCCAGAGGGTGCTCCCCCAGGCATCTGCCCGTGGAAAGGAAGGAAATTTCCACTCACAGGCCGGGGCCCCGGGTGTGGGGGCCGTGGGGGCCTGGGTATGGGAGCTGGGGGGGCCGGGGGGGGCCCAGGCATGGGGGCCAGAGGGGGGCCCGGGCATAGAGGCCAGAGGGGGGCTTGTGTGTGGGGGCCAGTGTGGGGGCCAGCTGGAGGCCCGGGCCTGGCTGTGGGGCCTGCAGTTCCCAGGATCAGCTGCGGAGGTCAGAGCAGCCCAGTACAAGGAGCTCTGCTCACTCCTGCTTTTCTACCCCAGGCCAGCTCTGGGATTGGAGGCCGGGGAGCCTCCATCCCCTCTTCCCTTCGCAGCCTCTCCCAGGCTCTGGCGAGCTCCTGGGCTCTGTCCACACGGACTACAATGTTCTCGCCTTTCCTCGGAAGGGCCTGAAAAGTGACTGTGGCTGAGCAGAGGCGGCTCCGAGGCTCTCCCTGCCTCCATGGTACAAACAAGGGAGGACGGAGGCCTGGCCCAGGGCGAGCCCGGAGCTGTCCTGGCTTCAGGAAGACATCCCGGGGCCTCCACTCAAAAACCGAGCCCACGATGCTCCCTCCCAGCCGAACGTCTCAGGACCCCGAGCTCCTGCCCGGGTACATCCGGGGCCAAACTCCAGGTGGGCTCGAGGGCCCACAAGCTGCCCTAGAAGTCCCCAGCAGCCGCTCAGGCTCCCGCCTTTCTGTGGGCTGTTCCTCCCTATGTGGGCAACCATCACTCCCAGCTTTTGCCATTTGGAAAAGAGGGGGCTCGTTCTCATCTTCAGGGAGCTCCAACACAGGGCCTGCACTCACCAAGGAAAGAAACCCAATTCTTGGGCCTTTGTGTGGGGCCTGGGGCCTCGGAACCCTTCCGAGAACAGAACTGGGGGGAGCAGAACTGGGGGTTCAGAATTGGGGGGGCAGAACTGAGGGAACAAAATTGGGGGGAACAGAGCTTCCATTCACGTTTGTCCATTGACCTCTCATCGAGGACAGGACAGGCTCACTTTTACCATCCCTTTCCCCAACACTGGCGCCGTGGCCGAACATTAAGCGGGACACCCGGGTGCCAGGGCCGTCAGAGCACCAGACTTGGGGTCCCGCAGACCCCTGGCCCCCAACATTTGTAAGCTAAGTGGGACTGGGCAATCCCTCGCCTCGGCTGCCTCCCTGGTTCCCTGATCTGTAGAATAGTTCTCTGAGTTGTCAGGAGGCTCAAGCCAGTGATTGGCACTTAGTAGGGACTGACAAATGCCTGGGAAGCTCAGAGATTCAGGAAAGGCCGCCTGTGGCTGGTTTATTTAAAGCTAAGACTTCACAGAGACTTTATCACAGAGCCCCCTCCCCCAGAGCTCTGGTTTCTTTTCCCACAAACCCCGTCAGTGGCGCAGGAATCATGGACACAAGGAAAGTTCTGGGGGAAAAGGTCTTTCTCACTGCGTTCTAGATTAGGGGGTGGGGGGCTTCCCTGCCTTTTTCCTTCTACCTGACCCCGTTCTGAGGGAGAGGAGCAGTGGCCACAGGGCTGGAACCAAGGGGCCTGTCAGGCCCCGGTCCGGAGCACGGGCATTCCCTCCTCTGTGCCCAGCCCTGGCCCTCCCACCATGCCGGACCACGATCCCCTGGGCAAGACTGCGCTTCTCTGCTGGGCTGCCCGGGGTACACAGTCCCCAGCTGGGTCCTCGGTGACAGGAGGAACCTGGGCATGGAACCCACCAAGAAGCAGGTGCCCCCCCCGGCGGAGGCCACGAGGGCAACCTTACCCTCCCTTCTGCCGCCCACCAGCCTCTGTGGCCATGGATGCAGTCGCTGGGGCCAGAGCCGCAGGGGGGCCCTATGGGAAAACATACCTTGAAATAACAATGGGGTGAGCCTGCCCAGCACACCCTGTACCCCAGAACGCAGGTACAGCGGCGTGGCGCAGGGTTTCAGTGCCATGAGCACTTCCCGGGTGCCATGAGCATTTCCCAGGTGCCAGACTCTGTGCCAAGTGCCCACAGCACAAGAAAGGCACTCAGCGTCTTCTGTACAAATGACCAGGCCAGTACACGGTACACGCTACATTGGGGGAGCCCCAGAGGGAAGGCACTGGCAGGGAGGAACCAGGGAAGGATTAAAGAAGGTGAGGGGCAGGAGAGATGGGGGCAGAGACCGGGTCAGAGACTGGGGCAAGAAAGGCAGGAGTTCCAGGGCAGAGACACAGGCAGGAGAGTCACGGGCCCCTCTTGGTTCCCCCCCCCCCCCGGGACATTTAGGCAGATGCTGGCCAGGGCCCCTGGCATGGGTGGGCAGGAGGGGCCGGATGGAAAGGTGTCACTGTGGGACATGGGGGAATTCCCTCCTTGGCCCCCATCATGGCGCTGGCGGCTGCGAGACCCAGGGAAGGCCGCTCCCTCTCTGGGCCCAGCTTTCTGAAGGCTTGGTCTCCCGTAACCCAGCGGGGCCTCGTGTGCCCGGGACGTCACCGGGAGCAAGCCCAGCCTCCGGGAAGAGTCACAAGCTTCAGAGCCCAGTCCCAGAGCAGAAGGCGACTTCCCCGAGTCCCGCCAATGACGGTGAGAGCCACCCGGCTCTCAGGCTCCCAGCCCGGTCAGCGGCCAAGGGGCCGGAGATGGAGCCCTGACTGTGCCCCGGCCGCTTCTCCTGGCCTTGACCCCCGCTGTCCCAAGGGAGGGAACTTTTCCCTCCCCACGGACTCCCACCCTCCACTTTAACTGTCTGGAGATCAAAGCGGAGCCTCCCCAGAGCTGCCGCTGTGAACGACAGACCCCCAACACGCGCCTCGGTGGGGCGGCTCACGGTCAGAAACCGCGGCCCCGGCCTCCGCCCCCCTCGGCATCGGGGAAATCAAAGGGCCGGCCTCCAATGGGATAATTTCATCCTTCAGGGCCGAGCCTTTCCCAGAACTTCAGAGGAATGCTGGGCTGTAATTGCTCCCCATTAACCGCTTTGCTGCTGAAGGTCAGTCCTGCCCAATCGGGCCCCAGGAGAGACTTGAGAGTCAAGGAATCTTGAGCAAAAGTGGGGGGTGTGGGCCACCCCCATGCAACCGGGCCGAGGCTGGGGGCCCACTCTCCGCGCTGCCCTGATTGTGCGCCTGCCGGGGGTCCCGTGACTTCCTCTCAGATTGAGCCTTCCCAGGGTCAGGAGAGAGCCCAAGGGAGCCTGGGAGGTCACTCAGAGGAAGGCCCGAGCTGGCAGACTCAGCCCCAGGCAGAGATTCGGCCCAAGGAGAGAGGGGCCCCCCAGTCTTCCCGTGCCCCATTGGGAGTCCGTGCCCAGGCCGCTTCCTCCATGAGCCAAACGGGCCGGGAGCAGGACGGCCCGAAGGAGGAGCACGGGGCGAAGCCCCCAGGAAATAGTCTCCGAAGGCCATGGTGCACAAGAGGCAGCTGAGGTTCTGGGTCCTGCAGAAGTCGGGGGGCAACAGTGGTCAGACCAAGCCCCACCGAGCCCCCCACCAAGTCCCCACTGGCCCCCACTGAGTGGGGACCACAGCAGCTGCCTCCAAGGAGTTGTCAGGACCCAACAGGGGAATAGCCACTAAGAGGGGAACACAGTGCCGTGGGGAGCGCCGCTCCGGTGTTTGCAGGGTCCCAGATCTGGAGCCGGAAGCCATCCCACCAGCTCTCGTGCTGCTGAAGCTAGAACGCGAAGGGACCCGCTCCCACCCGGGGAGAGTCCCGTCCGGCTCACGGCCCCCCAGCAGCGGGTCAAGCAGGAAAGACGCTCCTGCTGCGTGCGAGGCACCGGCCAAACAGAAATAAAAAGCTCTGCCCGCAAGGAATTGCCCCCATCACCCCAAACCTGACTTGGCTTTTCTTGGATGCAAGTTAAGCCAAAGCCTTCTGAGACCCCGTGGACCTGAATCGGTGAGTCCCAAGCCTTCAGTAAGTATTGTAGGTGCCCACGCTCGGAGCTCCCCTCCGCGAGCCCCCCGCTAGTTTTGAAGATTAGACAAGCGTTGTTGGGAATTCAGTTTTTATAAAAGCTTTTTATTTTTCCAAATATTTACAGAAATAGTATGTACCCGGGCAAAGCCTTGGGGCCCATATTTTCTCCCTTCCTCTCCTCCCTCCCCTAACCAACCCAATGTAGGCTCAACGTGCAGCCCTTCTAAACGTATTTCCATATTCATCATGCAAGAAAAGTCAGGAAAAAGGGAAAAGAAGAAAACGACAAAGAAAAACCAAAAGTGAAAATACTATGCTTTGATCCACATTTGATCTCCAGAGTTCCCTCTGGCTGCACACGGCTCCCTCCATCCCACGTCTATGAAGCTCTCAGGAGGGCCCCGAGCCCAGAGCGGCCAAGGAGGACCGGCTGAGGAGGACTGACCCCGAGGAGAACCGGCCGAGGAGAACCGGCCGAGGAGGACCACAGAGGAGCACTGGCCAAGGAGGACTAGCCAGCAACTCCCGGGGCTGCAGCCACCCCCTTTTCCTACCTGGCTGCCCCTGGGCAGAGGTAGCTCCTGAGCTGTTTCTTTTATCTCCTTTGGGAAATCTCGGTGACTGAGCAACTGGAGGCAGAACTGGCCGGGTTACAGTCTTGTGACCTTTGAAATGTCGGAAGAGCCGTCTGGGTCCGGGAGAGGTCGCACCCTCGTTGTCCCCACAGCTGGAGCCTATTGAGAAGCCCGGCCCGGGAGACCCAGCTGGGCAGGGGAGAAAGGAGTTCATGCTTCGGCTCCGGCCCCCAGCAGCGGATCTGGGGGACAGAGAACTCCCACGAAGGAGCCCCGGGTTGGGGGAATGTTTTGCCACCAACGCTTCACATTTGGGCCGTTGGGGTTTGAGGAAATCTGAAGGAGAAGGGGCTATCTCAGGGAAGGTCCTTTTGTAGAAAGGCCGTTTGCCTGGAGCAGGGGGTGCACAGCAGGGGGCGGGGGGAGACACATGGGAGGAGCCAACGAAAGCCCAGCCTGGAACCCAAGAGGGCCAGTCAGCCGTGGGCATCCAGAGCCCCTTGGGGGAGCGCAGGCCGGAGGAGTGGGATGGGAGAGGCTGCCCCCTCCCCCTACAGGGCCTGGCCCCCTCCATCACAGACCTCCTGGCTCAGTGGGAGCCCTTTCCTGGGGGACACAGGAGTTGTGCCAGGCTTCCAGGAAATGCTTTTGGTCCATGCAAGCGAGAGAAGCGGCATCCCAGGACACGAAGTCCCTCCTTGCCTCCGGATTCGGGATAAAGCCGAGTCCTCGGGCTTTTCCAAGACCCCTGGGCTCTCCTTCCCCGACTCATCTTCCCCTCGACTTCAAATCCCCCAATTTTATTTCTGGCCGGAATGGCCCCACGGCCCCACCAGCCCCTCCCCCCCCGCGTCCATGCTGGGGACAAAGCCCTTTCCTGTGAAGCCCCAGAAGCTGGACGCTGCCCTGCCCCCCCCCAGGACCCCGGGGCACCTGGCACTCTGCCTTGCTCCCCGGTCTGTGACTCCCCCCAGGCTGCCCCGGCGAAGGCGGAGCTCCTCTGTTGCCACTCCCTGCCAGCCCCTTCAGCGCCCTCTGAGTGCTTGGGATGGCAGGGTCCCTGCTCCCCCCGGGGTTCGGGTCCGGCCGGGGGGGCTCTTTTCCCCACGACCTTGCCATCTCCGCACGGCCGGCCTCCGGAAGCCTAATAAGCTCTCCGCGTCTCCCTGAAAACGCCGAGAAACATCCCCCAGAGACACAGCGGCCGCTCAAGTGTGATGCCCCGGGGGGGCCGGGCAGGGACACCCTGATTTGTTTATTATTCATGGCAGGTTCCAGAGAAGCAGCTTCATTAACTGCGGAGCCAGCACAGAGGCTCCTTTATCTCCTCAGACAAGCGCATCTTTGAGGTTCCGTCGCGGCCGGCTTGAAGTCTGAGCGCTCCAGGAGGGGATGGAGAGCCCCCCCCAGTTTCACCCCCTCCGTCTGGGACCTCTCGCAGTGACCCCAGCGTACGAGCCAGCAGAGCGCCCCGACCGCTGCCAGGCTCCGGGGCTTCCACGCGGCCGACTGGCCAAAGGAGCCGGGGGCGGGAACGGGGGCTCCCATAATGACGAGTGACCCCGCGAGCGCCCAATGACCCTTCCTCCCTCGGGGCAGCGCGGGCACTGGCCGTTGGAAACTCCCTCCTGACGGGGCCTAAAGCCAACACTGGCCCTGCCCCGCCCCCGGCTCCCAGCTCTTCTGTCCGGGGCCAGGAGCCGGACCCCTCGGCCTGGGGCTGGAAGCCTGGGAGCTTGGCCTAGGGTCCTTAAGTCTCTTGCCGAGCTAAACTCCCCCCAGGCACTTCAGCCACCTCCCCGGCAGGAAGTGCCATCAGTCACCCTTCGTGCAAGGGCCGCCCAGGGCCGAGAAGCCCTGGGACTCTCCCCGAGCCTGGCCAAGGGAGCCCAAGCTGCTTGGGAGGGCCGGGATCTGGCTAGGCCACTCTGGCATCGAACGGAGATAGAACCGAGGCAGCTGAGCCGTCATGAAGACACGGACTGTGGGGCATAGGAAACCACATCTCCCTCCCTCCATCCCTCCCTCCCTCCCTCCCTCCTTCCCTCCCTCCCTCCCTCCCTTCCTTCTTCGTTCTTTCCCTTCTTTCTTTTTCCCTTTCTTTCTTTCGTTTCCTCACACTAAAATGAGACAGAAGCTCCACTACAACCTGGCCGAGGTGCCCTCAGGAGGCTTGTGCCATGTATAGACGGGTGTGGGCCATGTGTAGACCTCTCTGACCTGCAGCACCCCTGACTACCAGAAGATTAAAGGGAGGGGGCCTCGTCTTGCCGCCGTGGCTCTCTGAAAAATGCTCCTGGGGGACGGGCCGCGTGGCTCTCCATCCGGCGCAGCAGACGTTCCTCTGCTGCACCTTGAGGGTCTCTTCCTTCCCACCGCTGGGAATCTGCACCCTCTCTTCCCTGTCCCCTTTCCAAAAAAGGCTGCTATCAAAACAGAGAGTGTGGGGATGTCTTCCAGGATGGCACACACAGAGCCCGCGACATTGCCTGCCGGGGAGGGGAGGGAAGAGGGAAGGATAGAATTTGGAACTCCAAACCTCTTTTAAAATGGTTAAAATTGTTTTTCCATGTGATGGGGGAGGGATAAAATATTAAAATAAGAGAAAGCTGGTTTCCAAGTGAATGAAGATTTTGAAAGAATAATTCAGACCCTAACACACTACGTGAAAATGTGCTTCAGATCACTTACTAAGACATGTAAAGGTGAAATTTAATTAAACTTAAAAGAGAAAAGAAAAAGCCTGCTAGAGGGTACAGTGGATGGAGGGCCAGGAAGGTCCAAGTCCCTTTGACTCTTATCAGCTGTGTGACCCTTAGATAAGAGTCACTTAATAGTTGCCTACCTCAGTTTCTTATCTGTAAAATGGGGATAATAACAGCCTTCCCTCCTGGATTGATGCGAGGATAAGATTAGAGCTGTTTCAAAAGTCCTTGGCAGATCTTGAGGCTCTTTGTGAGGGCCAGCTGTTAGTATGGCCACTAAAAGGCCCTTCCACGCCCCTGCCAAGGTGCCGCGAGGGCCCGAGACCACATTTGTCTCCCCGCCTGGGTCCCTGTCCCGCCTGGGTCCGTGTCCCCGCCTGGGTCCCTCTGGCTTCTCTGGGCTTTCACCCATACTCGGGATTGTCCCCAGGCCCCGGGCAATCGTGGGCGCTCGATAAGTGCCTGAGCTCAGGCCTCTGGGCCCCTCCTCCCGCGCCCTGCAGCTGCCCGCCTGCTCAGTCCGAATGGCCCCTTCCTCCCCCCAGCTCCTTCTCAGCCGAAAGCCTGTGATCAGTCTGGCAAAGGCCGGGAGGCTCCCTGGCCAGGAACAGGCCGCCCTCGGGGCTCCTTCGTGACCCTTGCCTTTCTCTCACAACCCCTCACCTCCAATGAGCCCAGAGATGAAAGCAGCTGCCGGGGCCCCAGGACTCTGGGTTCTCTGGGAGGCTTCCCAGGCTTCCTCAGGCAGGAGGACAAAGTTGGGGAATCATCCTCCGCAGGGATGTCCCGGGACAGCCTCAGCCCAGGAGGCCCCAAGGCCCTGGGCTACCACTGCCAGGCCCCAGCTCTTTCTGGGGTCACCCTGGCTCCAAGGAAACTGAGGCATGGACTTTCTCACTGGAGAATGGAGCTGGAGAGGAAGGAGAAAGCTCAGAGAAAAGTTCGAGGTCCCTGGGGGAATCCAGGTCCAACCCTGACTGTGGTCATGGCTGCAAAGTGGAGCCCCCCCCGGTGAGTCCCTTGGTCCAGCCATGCTCCTCGGGCAGGGCCTCTGCCCGGGCCCCCCTGGCCCCCACCTGCCAAGGCCCCAGCTGGGCACGGTCCAAGTCCGCTTTTACTGAAACAGCCGCAATCGGCGTAAGGGAGGAGCCTCAAAGGGTGTGCATCTGGCTCTCAGAAAAGCTGCATCTCAATGGAAAAAAGTGCTTTCTGGGGCTCCAGCTCACCCCCAACGGAGACCTGCAGCCTCGTTTGAGAGTCACTGCTCACTTCCACGGCAGGAGAGCAGACGCACCCCCACACATGCACACACATACACTCACACATGCTCACGCTCACATTCACACGTACACTCATACTCACCCACATTCACACACATGCACTCACACTCACCCACACTCACACTCACACACACACTCATACTCACCCACACTCACACACACACATGCTCACGCTCACACTCACACACACAGCTGCCCAGGATCCTCTGGGGCCCAGAGCATTTGTTAAGTGCCCGATAAAACATTGTTTGTGGCTTCCTCTGCAGGGTTGGAAAGAAAGCCGGAGTAGGAAGGACTGGACATAAAGCCTGTAGTTGATAGCTAAGCTTTGGGAACACAGCCGAACTCGGGAGTCGCACTCCACAAAAAGGGAGACGAACACTTGCATTCGGCTCCATCTCCTAGGCTCAGAGCACCTGGAAAACTTCCCCTCTCCAGGGGGTTTTCGGCTGGACCTCCACTCTCTCGTCTTAAAAATAAGAGAATCTATGACCCGCTCAGAGCCCCCTCTGGAGGACCATCAAAACCCGCAGGCGTCTCTGCCATGTCGCCTCTCGGCCATCCCCAGGATCCACAGGTTCTCCAGGCCAGGAGTGCTCCCGACCCCTCTCAGGGCCCGCTCCCATTTTGGCATCATGGATTCCTTGGGCGATGACTTCCAGAAGCCGTGAGGTGGCTTAGAGCTCCACAGCGGGGAGAGGGAGCATCTGGGGGGCGGCAACCTGAGGCTGATCTCAATTAAGCAAACTTGTCAGAGCCGTTCAGGTAATAAATGTCTGAAACAAGATTTGAACTCAGCTCTCCCTGATCCCAGTTTCCTTGCTGTACAGCTGTCCCCTAGGCTATACAGCTGTCCCCTGTGCCATATAGCTGTCCCCTGTGCCATATAGCTGTCCCCTGTGCCGCATAGCTGTCCCCTGTGCCATATAGCTGTCCCCTGTGCCGCATAGCTGTCCCCTGTGCCATATACCTTTCTCCTGTGCCGCATAGTTGTCCCCTGTGCCATATAGCTGTCCCCGTGCCATACAGCCATTACCAATACAGGGGCTATAACTTGATGGGAAGAGCCCGACAGTCGCAGACATTTGCAGAAGTGACACAGCGGCCGAACAAAAGCGTGGCTGTCTCCCCCATCTCCCCTGTGCACAAGGACCCTTGAGGACGCCTGAAGTTCAGAGCGTCATAGAGACTCGGGAGCTTCTTGCTCAGAGTCGGCCCCCTTTTAGAGCTGGCAGAGACCCCCAACCCAAAGCCTCTCTCTGTGCCCTGGTACCCGGGGAACCCAGTCCCAAGACTCACCCACACTGGTCTCTCTCCTGGGGACCACCAGCATGAGTCAAACCAGGATCAGTCATGTGGACAAAGGGAGATGTTCCCCGGAGCACAGCATGGGAATGGGTGAGCTCACCCCTGGGGACAGCGTCTGTCATATCCCGCTTGGATGAGGGACAAGAGCAGTCAGGCAGCACTCAGGAAGGCGGGCGGCCCTCAGGCAGGCGGGAGGCAATTCCAAGCGCGCTAAGCTGCTGTTTCCCCTGGGCTCTTCTTATTGGCCCAAGGAGCTCCCTGGGAGCTCCAGGACAGAGTTACCGAGTGCCAGGCTCAGGAGGAGGGCTCCCCATGGCTGATGATCGAGGCTTCATCAATGGAGAGAGGCGCTGGAGGGACTGAGGGCCACTCCCTAGCGGACAAGGCCAGGAGGCCCTTGGGTCTGTGCTTAATGGCAGCATTCCCCTTGAGGAGACCCACACAGAATAAAGCCAGGGAAGCCAGAGACGTCGGCACGTCACCGAGAACGCCCACTGGTGGAACGTACACATCAAGAGTGTGGTCAAGGTTGCACAGAAAAGGTGAGTCATGGAGCAGGAGGAAAAGGAGAATTTCTAGTATGAAAATATGCTCCAAATCATTGTTAATCAGAGAAATGCAAATTAAGACAACTCTGAGATACCACTACACACCTGTCAGATTGGCTACAATGACAGGGAAAGATAATGACGAATGTTGGAGGGGATGCGGGAAAACTGGGACACTGATGCATTGTTGGTGAGTTGTGAACGAATCCAACCATTCTGGAGAGTAGTTTGGAATTATGCCCAAAAAGTTATCAAACTGTGCATACCCTTTGACCCAGAAGTGCTACTACTGGGATTATATCCCAAAGAGATTATAAAGAAGGGAAAGGACCTGTATGTGCACGAATGTTTGTGGCAGCCCTTTTTGTAGTGGCTAGCAACTGGAAACTGAGTAGATGCCCTTCAGTTGGAGAATGGCTAAATAAGTTATAATATATGAATGTTATGGAATATTATTGTTCTGTAAGAAATGACCAGCAGGATGGTTTCAGAAAAGCCTGGAGAGACTTACACGAACTGATGCTGAGTGAAATGAGCAGGACCAGGAGATCATTATATACTTCAACAACGGTACTGTATGAGGATGTATTCTGATGGAAGTGGCTCTCTTCAACAATGAGATGATTCAGGCCAGTTCCAATGGTGTTGTGATGGAGAGGGCCATCTGGGTCCAGAGAGAGGACTGTGGAACAGAGTGTGGAGCCCAGCAGCATTTTCACTCTTTTTTTTTTTTTTTTTTTTTTTTACTGTTGTCTGCTTGCATTTTGTTTTCTTTCTCATTCTTTTTTCCTCTTTGATCTGATTTTTCTTCTGTAGCACAGTCATTGTATAAATGTGTATACACATATTTGATTTAATGCTTATTTAACATGTAGGACACATATTGCATTACTTGCCATCTAGGGGAGGGTGTGAGGGAAGGAGAGGAAAAGGGCTTTGCAAGGGTCATTGTTAAAAAAAAATTCCCCATGCCCGTGTTGAAAATAAAAAGCTATAATAATAGAAAAGGGAAAGGTGGCCCCGAGGGCACCTGCAAATGGTAAAAGCAGCAGAGGAAGGCCTCTTACACTCCATGGACAACCTGGGGGGGGGGGGGGGGGAGGAGCTCCCAGCCCTGCAAAGCTCCAGGCATTGTAGAAATGCGGGTTATGATCACTATTAATCAGCCTCGGGCTGGGCCTTCTCCCTCCCGGAGCCTCCCTCTGTCCCCCCAGCCTTCCTCTGCCCCCCCTCCACCCCTTCCTCTGCCCACCCCCCCCAGCCTTCCTCTGCCCCCCTTGCCGAGCCTGGAGGAGGAATGTTGACTGAGCTCTGGGTGGGGTTTGCTAGTAAATGTTTAACAACCAGGCCCACATACTTTTGCCCACATTAATCTTTTCTTAAGTCTAGACAATCGTGAAACAATGAATGGGGGCAGTTTGTGGCCGGGGCCTGTCCTGAGACGTAGCCGCTCATGGTGACCATTTAACGGGGCCTCGCCCAGATCCGGAGCCAGGAGGGCAGGGTCCCGGACCCTCCCAGGGGGGCCCGTTGGACGCTCGGCCTGAGGACGCTGCTGACCCAGGCCCCCCTGCTCCTGCTCGCTGCCGCCCATGATGGGGGGTCCCCCCAGGACGCCCCACAGGCCACGCCAGGCGGCTCCCCGTTCTCAACAGTTCTGGGAGGGGGAGAGGGTAGAGATCCGCGTGGCCCCCCTGCCCATGCCGAGTGATTCTGGGTTGGATCTGCAGGAGTGGAGCGGGGAGGAGGAGGGAGGAATCTCTATTTACCTACCATCTCTGCCGTAGGCAAAGAGCCTTTTACCAGGCCCAGGCCCAGGTCTGCCCCCAGAGAACAGCCGGGAAGACCTCCCTCGGTTTCCTCTCAGAGCAGGGGGCCGGGGAGTGCAACGTTAGCCCGGCTCTCGGCCCAGGGGCCGCCACCGGCCTGAGATCTGGCTCCTGCCAGATCCTGCTGATTTATCCTAATAGATCCTGGGCACCCGGGCTCCCAGGGCTTGGACGCCCCTCCTCGGACACCCCTCCAGGCTCGGCCCCGCCTCGGACGCCCAGACAAGAGGCTGTTTGTGCGGCCCGAGCATGGCCGACGGCCGCCTGTCAGTCCCGCTGTCGCGGGGTCACTCAGCACAGCTCGGCCCGTCCTCCGTCCGGGTCGGGGTCTTTGATCACTCCCGGCCCAGGTCAGTCGTCCCAGGACAGCGGAGAGGAGGAGCATTGTTGGAAGCGGACAAGCCCTCCTCTATTCTCCCACTTGTCTGGCTCCCGGAGCCCCTGTGCGGTTGTGCCGAGCATTCCTGGGTCTCCTCAGTGATCACAAAGACCAGTTCTCATCTTTCTTCTTCCCCCCCCACTTTAACCTTGACCCCGGGGGGAGCCGCCAGGGCTTCGGGTTCACACGGAGACTTCCGTCCGGCATTTCTTTCTTCCAAATAAACATTTCCATTTAACCCCCAAAGTAAATCTGATTTGGTGCCGAGTGGTGAGACGCACAAATGGCAACAACCATTAGAGACCCCCGGGACGCCCCTCCGGGGGGCCCCTCTTCTCTCCCCCCGAAGGGGCCGCTGGGCCCCCGGCTTTCAGAGTCTGTGGCGCCGCCCCGCAACGAGCCCCCGCTGGGCCGCTTCCCAGCGGGCCGATAACTTCTAGCAAGACTCCTAAGAGAGTGGAGGAGCCGTCGGTCCCCAACACTCTTCTTCAACCGGGGCTCATTGTCCCACAAGCGCACACGCGCCCGCGGGAAGGACGAGCTCCGGACTCCATCAGGAGGCCCAAGTGGCAGCAGCTCCCCGAGGGGCAGGACCCCTGGCCCTCCCCTCGATCGAGGAGCCGAGAGCTTTAAGGCGGGCATCTTCCGCCTCCCCCCATTTGTCCGGCCCCTCTGCTTTCTCAACTAAGCAGACGCCTTGTGGACAAACCCCAGCAGGAGAGGCGGAAGGTTCTCCCCCTCGTAGGCGTTCAGACGCCCCGGCACCGCCGCGGGGGAAGGGGGGAAGGAGGGGAATCCCTCCCCGAGGGCTTAGAGAAGCTGAGACTATGGGCAGGGTCTCCCTGGGAAAGCCACGGCCCGGTCAGGTTAAATGTGGCCACCAATGCCAAAGTCTGAGCTCAGGAGCCGCGAAGGAGCCAAAAGTCTCTCCGGCCTTTAAGGGATGCACGACGGGGCGACAGCGGAGGGGGAGGTGGGACCGCCCACCGAAACCCGGGTCGGAAGCAGAAACCGCGCTCCGGCCCGCGAGTTGCAGACTGAGCAAAACGGAGGCACTTTCTGCAGCCTGAGGTGCCACTGCCAGGGCCTGTGGCAAACCTGCCCCACGGGACGGACGCCGCCAGTTCTCGCGGCCCCTCTGGGCGCTGGCTTGGAGGCTCCGGGGCAGGGAAGTGTCCGCTCCGTCTCCTCCCACCTACTCTGGGTAGCAGTGGCCTGGGGCCATTTTCATTCTGTTCTTTCCACTCCAGAGGCTGTTCTCCTTGCAGAGAACAGGCTGAGGACTAGGGCCGGGATCTGCTTGGAAAAGGCTCTCCTGGAGAGGGAAAGTCCATCTCCCAGGGCGGGTCAGCGACTCCCTGTGCCCAGCGGCCCTAGAAAGCCGCCCACTGAGTGAGAAGTTTCCAGCGTTGCCAGGATTATGCCACTAGTGCGCGTTCTAGCGTTTTCCCAGGCCGGCCAGGCGCCGGCTTCCTATGATGGGAATTCACCCACCAACCAAGAAAGCCAGAGATACAAGGAGCCCCGCGGGGTGACAGACCCGCCCAGTCATTGTGTCCGTGGTGATCGGGAACTTGGGCAAGCAGCCTGGGGGCATTTAAAGCAGTATGCGAGTCCCCGAGGATCGTGCACCCCGTCCCCTCCCCTCCTCACCCCCAAGTCCGACCTAGTGTCCTTGTGTCCAAGATAATCCTACTGAGGGGCCGCCGGGGGGCCGCCGAGGGGCAGAGGGCCGCTGGGGAGCTGCCGAGGGGCTACTAAGGGGCAGAGGGCCACGGGGGGGGGGGTGGCCGCCGGGGGGCAGAGGGCCGCCCGCAGCACCTCCCATAGTGGAGGTCGCCTCCTCGATACAGATGAGGAGCCAGAGCCCTCGGAGTGTCCACGGATCACAATGACAAACTCTCCAGGGCTCCGTGATCCAACAGGTTTGACGCAATATCGGCTGCAACAGGAGCATGTGGGGACTCTTGCTCTTCGTTTTGCATCACACAAAGGCTGAGGAATACCCGGGGCAGAAGCGTACTCCCCCCACCCCCCGCGGGACCCCGACCACACACGCCACAATAACGCAGCCTCCCTGGAGGACACTTTGGGTTGGGGTTTGGGGCGTTTTTGAAGGAGATCAGGAGAGGAACTAACCTCATGCGAAGTTCAGCACATTCCCCGAAGCTGCGCTCATCCGTCTGAGTCACTCTGCCCGAGGACTCGGTTCTCCCCGGCTGCCAGCCCTGGTACCACACGCGGCCCGTCCCGCTCTCCTTCCAGGCAGGGGCGAGCCGCCCATTACTGGGAAGGCTACATAGCTGACTTATGCACGTTCTCCCCCCACTTCTTTAATCCTAAAAACCAGAGAGCTTCTCAAGTAGGCCAATGTCCCTCCGTGACCGCTGCCGCCGCCACCACCCAAATCCTTTAATGGATTAGTTTGCAGGGGAGAGTGATTTTAGTTGATTTATTTCCTAATATTTCTAGACTTTCCTCACTATTACCCTTTTGGCAGGAGAATTTGTCAGGCAAAGTGTGGATAAGGAGGGAAAGGGCATCTAACTAGTGTTCGGGAAAAGGAGAAGTTCCCAGACTCCTGTAAATCCTCTCTCGCCCTCGAGTACCTTGAGCTTGCCCCATATTTGATGACTCCATGTCAAGCTTTAGTCTCAGCTCCCTTCACAAAAGACAAGCAGGCCAGTGTTTGTGGTCGGCTGGTGGAACCTTTCCTAAAACTGAGGAATGGCTTCTTAAGCTCTTTGTGCTTTTAAGGACTTTGGAACAAAATGGTCATAGTTCGCAGAGATTTAACAAAATGTCTATTCTTAACCATTTTGAAACCCAGCAAAGAGAAATAATTTGAGAAAAAATCAGTATTCAGGTGAATGCCAAAATGTGGGAAGGTTATGGTGAGGAGAAAAGTGAAGACTCTGTGGAGAGGGATAGTCAGAGATGGGGCTGAGGGGGGAGGAAGGACTCCATTTCCTAGGACACCTGCTCCCAGGAAGGCAGGGCGCCTTCCTTTAAAAAGAGGCCCAGGAGAGGGGAGCAGCCAGAGGAGACTGCGAGGTCCATCAAGAGAAGTCGGAAGCGCGGAGTGCGGCGCCCGGCGGAAATGAGGGAACGAAGCTGACAGCATCTGCCCTGGGGACCAAGAGGAGCCCAAAGATTCACAGCCTTACCAAGAGGCCGTACTTAGAGATGGCAGCACAAAGACTTATGGGAACTCAGCCCACCCTTTGCCTTGTGTGCCCACTTTCCCAGGGACTGCATACATTTCTGTTCTTACTGCATAATAGTAAATATCCCTTCCTAAAAGCTCCTGAATACTAGCTGGCCAAATGATAACCAGCCCATGTTCAGAGCAGCACATGGGAGGAGAGGTCGGGGGAGGGGGGGGTGCTGAAAAGCTTCCTTTCAGTTCCTCGGGTCTGCCCTAAGAAAATGCAGCTGGTGCGCTCTGGGGATCAGGTCCACTAGGAAGTGAGAAGCGAGAGGAGTCCAAGAAGAGAGAATTCAAGAGAGAAGAAATCATGATTCCCCTGGGAAGAGAACCGGGTCGCCCTGAGTCCGCTCTTCGCTGCCTGTGCTGGACCAGGCCCTGAGAACCGGGACTGGCTCCGGGGCTGACTTACCCCTCAGGCTCCCCCTTCCCTCTCCCTGAAGTCTGCCCCTAACTCAGTCCTGTTTCTCCGCTCATGCAAGGCATCTCACAGTTGTCCTTCAGCAAGCCCAGCGGAGCATGGAGGCTAAGACTACTTTGCAAGGTTTGGAAGAGGCTGGCGATCCTGTGAGAAGCAGAAAGGAGCCAGAAAGGAGAAACACTGGGGTAGAGAATGGACGGGACAGGTTTACGGACGTGACCAAGATCCACAAGGCCCCAAAAGCCGTGGCAAGGAGCTCAAATCTGACGGAAGAATGAGGGCTGGAGCCAAATACTCCTGGGAAGTGGCCAGAGATCCTCCATCCCACTGCCCTATGAGAGTACCCTGGAACAGAGCTTGCAAGCCTCCCTGATTCCTGATGCTCTCAGAAAAAACCGGGGAGATGACGCAAACTGAGGCAAAGTGAGCCGGACCCAAAGATGTCCACGACCATGGCTGCACCAGGACGGCTCTTCTAGGCGCTCCAGTGGTCCGAGGCGGCCCCAAAGGACCCAGGAGGAGAAAGCTAGCCGCTGCTGGAGGAGAATGGGCTGACACTGAATGCTGATCACAAATGTGCTTTCCTTATTGTTTTCATTTTTTGCCCGTTTTCTTTTACAACATGACTAAACTAGGGTTTTCTGTGATTGCATGTGCACAACATATCAAGTTACTGCAGGGAGGGAGGAAGAGAATTTGGAGCGCAAAACTGAAAAACAAGGTTAAAAATGGTTTTTACAATTGGGGAAGTGTTTAACGCTGGGGGAAGTTGACCAAGGCTGCCATTCCTTCTCCTTCTTCTTCTATGCCCTTGATAGGCTATTCCTGCCTGGACACAGCCTTGATAACGCCCTGGGAAGGAGGGAAGTTTGGACTTCAGGACATTCCAGTCGAGGTCCCTCCTCAATGGCTGACTAAGTGATGCTGGAGCCCGGAGCGGTGGGTGGGAGGTGACCGATGTCCGGGGTCAGCAGACGGAGAGCTGGTCATCGTGTGCGGAGCGTGAGCCCTCCCCGGCCTGGCCTGGGCCCCTGCCGTGGAGGAGCTTCTGGCAGCCGTTTCCTCGGGGCAGGCGGGCTTGGCCGGCTCCGGCCTGGCTCAGCACTTCTGTTTCTGGGCCGGGAGAGGCTTGGGCAGTCTGGGAGCCCGGGGCCGGCGGCTCACATTCCAAGGCCTTGTGTCTGAGTCTGAAGCGCTGGGCTTGGCTCTGCTCACAGCCCGAGGCTCCGCGCCGCCTCCCGAAGGGGGCTGAGGGTTTATCGACAACAGCCAAACCAAAGTGGGTGAGGGGCCCGTCAGAACCAGCCCACAGCTCCTCTGGGCCAGACCAGGTGGGTTTGCCAGGGTCGCTTCGGCCCCTTTCCTTGAAGGCCCACGTCTCCAGCATCAGCGACGTTTGGGTTCTCTGGCCCAGCGGGAGGGTTACAGGCCCCCCGGTCCTGGGGCCGGCTCCCCCTGTGCCTTCTATTCCTGGCTGTTCTGGCCACTGCAGCAGAGGATCTGAAGCTGGAAGGAAGCGCAGACTTTCTTGTTCAGCCCTCACCTTCCCGGTCCAACATCTGACCCACAGAGTCCACAGTCGCCCCGGTGACAGATCCTGGAATCGGGGCCAGCCTTCTGGCTTCTCAACCAGAGCCCCCCCCCTCCCCTGCCCCGGGGGGTTTCCTCCCACTTCTCAGGACCAGAACAGCTGCAAGGTCACACAGGGAGGAGGGACTTCAGTCGACGGCTCTCTGGGTGGCCAGACCTGCTGGCCGCTGGAGGACTCGAGTTCCAGTCCAGCCTCACATTTCCCGGCTTTGGGGCCCTGGGTAAGTCATTCACACTCTGCCTGTTTCCTCGTAATAAAATGAGCAGAGGAAGAAAGTGGCAAAGCCTCCGTTCTTGTTGGCAAGAAAGTCCAAAAGGGTCCATAAAGGCCCCTGGGCCCCTCAGGAATTGATTGTGGGGTGCTTGGGGACTGCCCTGCTAGACTGGCCCTCCAGTGGGGAAGTCGCGGCATGTCCTGGGCCCGTCTCCAAACTGTGGGCGAGCCCCAAGCCAGTGTCCTCCTTTTGAAGAGTCGGCCAGTAGACACAGTGAGCTGAGATTACCACCAAGTGCCTTCTCTCTATAGCTCAGGCCCACTTCCCCATAAGCTCACGGCCTCCTTGGGATGAGTGCGCCCCGAGGGGATGCTCTGGAAGGTTCCACACGTGGGACCCCAACCACACTCAGCTCTCCTGCTCCCAGCTCCGCCCCTCCGGATTTTACTCCTTCCCCTGAAACCTGCTGGTCTGGAGCCACCCCCTGTGAGGACCACCCTGCTGATGGCTAAGACTTAACCGACCACCTGGATGGCAGGCTCACTTTATTCTCCCTGGAGTCGGTCTGGAGGCCGAGCGACAAGCTGGGGGTCAGCGCCTTCCCCAGGCCCTTCTCCGCGGGAGTTGCTTTCTTCAGCGCCAGCTGGGGCTGAGACGGGTGGAAGGAAGTTCGAAGCAGGGCTGTGCGTGGCTCAGAAACTTGGGTTGTGTCCCCCGGAGGCCAGTGGGATTTGCAGGACGGCGTCCGGGAGTCCCTCCCTCTGAGCACCTCACTGGCTCAGAAACCGTCTGTGTGGATTCCAGTAGAGGCTGGAAAGCAGCTCAGGGGGTGGCTGGATGCGGCATTTGCCTAGTGGCCTCAGTGGGTGCTGATGTTAGGGTGTTCTGTTCCTCCAGGGTCCTCCTGCTCTTGAGAACGGCTCCCTCGGCCATCTCTGAGCCGGGACCTTGTGTGGATTTAAATGACCCACCTTCAACGAGAGCTCGTGGCAGCGCTCGGGCCGAGGGCGCTTCATTAGGGTCCGTGGTTCCCTCTGCCGAGGGGACCTCGGATCCTCCTCGTGGTCTGAAGCGCCCCCTCCTCCCAGAGCCCACTTTTACAGGGCGGATCCTGTGGCAGATCCAGAACTCCAGCATCCAGCCCCACGCAGAAGCCAAAAGAAGCAGCGCCTTCTCCAGCAGGGTCACGGGCTAGGTGAAGAATCTCCCCCACCCCCGGGGATGGACAGATCTCTCCTCATCTCGGACAGAAGGAAAGGCCCTCGTCCTCAGGCCCCGAGCGGTCGTAAAACGGCCAGCCGTCCCTCCCAGACGAGGGACTGGTCCGAAGGTCCTGACTACGTGGGGGGACTTTCCATGTCGCCGAGTCACCCCCACTACACTGAGTGTGGTCCCAGCCAGGACTGAGAGCCTCCAGCGAGCTTCCTGTCAGGAGCAAGTGAGCCTAGAACCTGCGGCTCCGCATCCTGAGGCGCTGACAAACACTTGTGAAGCACCTACTGTGCGCCAGCCGCAGGGCTGGGTTCTGGGGCCCAGAGAAAAGCAAGGACAGTTCCTGCCCTCTGCGCTCAGTCTGACCGGCAACAGCAAGATGCAGACAAGAGACGCGGGAGACAGACTTGAGTTTTACAGAGTTTGTTTTCACGGGACCTCCCGGATCTGCAGGACGGCTCTGGGAGCGAGGCATGAGGGAGGGGGGCAGAGGCGGGCGCCTTTCCAGGCTCCACAGGGGCAGCCACCAGAGACCCCTTCTCTCTGGGAACCTGGCAGGTGGGGGGATCCTCCCCACTCCTCAGGGCTGGCCCCAGAATCCAGGGTGGGGGTGCAAGTGCGCCCTCCAACAGACTCACAGTGAGAGCAGTCAGAGTAAAGATACCTGGAGCTTTTGCAGGGATCGCCTGAGTGTGTGGGTGCCTCCAGTTCTGTGGGAAATCGGAGGCTGCAGGCCAGGGGCCCTGGGAGCAGTGGGGCTTCCGAGGGTCCCCTGGAGCAGTGGAGGCTCCCAAGGTTCCCTGGAACAGTGGAGGTTCCCAAGGATCCCTGGAGTAGTGGAGGCTCCCAGAGTCCCCAGGAGCAGTGAAGACTCCCAAAGGTCCCCTGGAGCAGTGAAGGCCACAAGTCTACCTGTGGAAACCAGAGAGTGTCCTGTCTGTTTGGGGCAGGTAAAAGAGACAATGGGATGAAGGACTGGCTTCTTTCTGGCTGGAAAGGGAGGCTGGGAAACAAGGTCAGCCTGGCAAGAAGGAGGAGCCCTGCCCCGCTCCTCGGTCCTGACACAGAGAACCGGCCCACCACGAGCTAGGAGGCAGCTCTGAGGACGGGCTGAGACCCACAAGCCTGGAGCCTGGCAGGGCATGCAGCCGGGAGCTTGGCACAGTGCCTGGCAAGCCCTGATGGGCCCTGGCTGGTGCGGGACCGAGTGGACAGGATCCAGGCCCTGGGCCTCAGCTGCTCCTCTGCCTTTCTCTCTAAGCCCAGAGCCCAGGAGCCAGCGCCAGGCAAGCCCAGGGCCCAGGAGCCAGCGTCAGGCGAGCCCGGGGCCCGGGAGTCAAGGTCAGGCCCGCCCGGGTCCTAGGAGCCAGTGTCAGGCGAGCCCGGGGACCGGGAGCCAGCGTCAGGCCCACCCAGCAGTAGGGTCCAGCTCCAAGCGTCCAGCTCTCCTGGCTCTCTGTGCCAAGCACAGGTGGCTCAAGAGCTAGAACAATGGGCCTGGAGTCAACCAATCTGGTGCCTGGGCAAGTCACTGAACCTGTTGCCTCAGTTTCCTCAGCTGTTAAATGGGGCCAATAACAGTCATCCATCCCTCCCTCCCAGGGTTGTTGGAAAACACTTTGCACAAAACCTAGCCCATAGTCGGTGCTTAATAATGTTTGTTCCTTTGCAGCCCAAGCCCTTGACATTCATCCCAAGCAGATCCCTGCCAAGGGTCACTCTTGCTCCCTTAGTGCTTCCAGGGCCCCCCAAACCTCCTCCGTGCTCCCTCCCCCCCTCAGCCCAAGGCTTCTCCTGGACTGGAGACTTTGCCACAGAAGGCAGGAGTCCTGTTTACCTGACTAACGGCCTTCCTCTGGGCCGGTTTCAGGGGCTCCTGTTGAGGATTGACTCTGGCCAAAGTACGCGGCGTGTTGTCAGCTTGACCACGATCGATCAGGGGCCCTGCTCTCCTCCCACTCACCAGGACTTTCCTCTGTGTCCAGGGATGATGCAACAGAACCGGGTGTTTGCCCAGCTCTGTGGAGCCAGGGGTGGTGCGATGGTGGCCAAGGCCGATTGCGCCAGGAGAGAGAGGCCGGGGGAAGGGGAGGCCGGGGGAGGTGCGACCGGGGGGCTTCCGACTTGGGCTCAGTGTCCGGGGTCAGCGTTCTCCTCAAGCGTGCTGAGATTCAGGGCTCCAGTCGTCTTAAACTCTGCTGACCACCAGGCTCTCTGCCGCAGAAACACTCTAGTCCCCGCCTCCTTCCATCCCTCCCACAAGCTGGGGTCTCCCTGGGTCCTGTCCCTGTGCTCTCCATCTAGAGCCTTCATGGGCTCCCCCTAGTCCCTCACAGACCCCATGTCGTTGAGCATTCGCGGGGGGCTGACACTAAGCTTACATTCTGATGGGGGAGACAACATGCGAGTGAATCCATAACACGTGAGAGAAGGGGGAAAGCGGGCAGTCTGCTCTGCTTGGGGTGGGGAGCAAGAAGGATTCCTGCAGAATCCAGAAGGGATGGGGGACAGCCAGGGAAGCTCCCTGCCCACCCTCTGGAAAGGGGCTCAGACTGTAAAGACCCAGAAAAGAAAGATCTGGGACACCCCGACCAGCCCTCTGTGCAGATGGGGACCCCGGGGATGGGGGACAGCCAGGGAAAAGCCCCCTGCCCACCCTCCGGAAAGGGACTCAGACTGTAAAGACCCGGAGAAGAGAGATCTGGGACACCCCGACCAGCCCTCCGTGCAGGTGGGACCCCGGGCTTCCACACTGCGGGCTTTCTCAGTATCAGACCATTTGCCCTGATTGCTGATTCTTTTCTTTGGCTCTCTGGAAAAGAAGGACGCTGGGAGAAACTAGTGATATAAAAGACATTTCAAACAAAAGCCTTTTGAAGGGGGGATGGCAAAGAAGGACTTGCCACAGAAAGGAAGGCTCTGAGACTGAAGGAGTCCAAGGAAGTCGGACGTAGCACTAAGGAGCGAGAGGATTCCAGCCCTGGGAGCCAACCAGGAAAATGGCCACAAGTGGGAAACAGGAAGGAAGCCAGAGTCACCGGACTCTAGAGTACGGGAAGAAGAATGAGGTAGAGGGGACCAGACTGGGAGCTCTTGTCCGTCTGATCCTGGAGGCAACAGGAAACCCAGGGCTTATTGCCCAGAGGCTGTTGGGGCCAGATTTCATGGACTGGACTGAGGCAAGAAGACCAGGCGGCAGCTGCTGACATCCTCCACCATCCTCCAGGCAGGGCTGGGGGGGCAGACAGAGGGGCTGGGGGGAGGGGCGGAGGGGCTATGTCAGAGGAGAGAAGGGGCCCCACACACAGCTAATTGAACGGGGAAGAAGCACTGAAGCTTCCAGGATTCCACCTGGATTATGAGTCTGGGTGACTGGAAGGAGGATGGCGTCCTTGACAGCAAGAAGGAAATTCAGAAGAGGGGAAGGTTTGGGGGAAAGAGAGCGAGCTCTGTTCTGGCCGGGCTGAGTTTAAGATGTGAATGGGCCATCCAGATGTCCAGCAGGCAGATGGAGAAGCAAGACTGTGATCAGATGAGGGGCGGGGCCCATGAATATTTCCCAGAAGCATCTGCAGGCAGGGCCATTGCTCCACCAACCAATGAGATTGCCGAGTAAAACAGCATAGACACTGTGGACCACAGTGTCTTTCTGTCATGCCTGTGCATTTTAAGCCTATGCTGTCTCTAAGGGGACTAGCAGTTTATTGACTGGGGGAAGGTTAGGAGAAGTCGCTTTCCTTGCAGTTCTACCAATCACGGGTAGGTTCACCCCCAGAGGCCCTTTAACACTAGACATTTTCCTCTTTTGTCACTTTTCTCTTTGACAAACTGATGGAAGTGAAGTAAAATCTCGGAACTTCTTTAATATGCATTTCTCTAGTCATGATTTGGGGAGCATTTTTCATATGGTTGTTGAAGGCTTGAGTTTCTTCTCTGAAAACTGCCTTTTAATAATCTTGACTATTGAGAAGTGGCTCTTATTCTTATACATTTGATCAATTCCTTACAAATCCTAAATGTAAGCCCTTTGTCGGATGAAATTGCTGCACAGATTCCTCCCCTTCTCCATTACTGGTTTTTCTAATATTTTTAACTACATAGTTTTGTGTAAAAACTTTAAAATTTTATTTATCAATAGCGTCGCTCTTCTATCATCCTTGCCAGCCTTTTTCTGGTCGTGAATTCTTGTTTATCCATTGATTCAAAAGGCAATTTCTTCCTTGCTTCTTTAACTTGCTCTACCTTTTCTTCTCAAACCATTTATCTCTCTGCAATTCATCTTGCTACATGATGTGAAGTATCAGTCTATACCTCATTTCTGCCAAGGTTCAAGCTTTTCGAGACACTATTGCCAAGTAGCGAGTCCTCTCTCCAGTAAATTGGGATCTTTGTATAAAGCACATTTGCTTCTACATGTTGTGCATATGACCCGCAGGTTGAACTCCCTATTTCTTAACCATTATCACATAGTTTTTAATAGCTATTGCCGCAGTAGGACTTTGAATCTGTTAGTCTAGGCTCCCACATTTACCACTTTTTTCTCCCATTATGTCCCTGAAGATTCTTTGTTCCTCTACATGAATTTCAATATTATTTTTCCCCAGCTTTATAAAATAATACTTTGGTAGTTTTGTACAGTAATTTAATTTAAGAGTATTCCCAATTTTTTTATTATATTCACTTTACCTATCTAAGAACCTAAATATTTCTCCAATTATTTATGTTTGCTTTATTTCTGCAGTGTTTTTAATGTATTTATTCATTTAAAAATTTAATACAATATAGACAAAGGAAAAAGCATTGTTATGTATACAGCAGAACATGAGACAATCCAAAATGTGAAAATAAATTTCCATTTCAAGAAAGCATGTATAACAAATGCTACACATTGTACTTAGTTAGAACTGCCCATCTTTTCTTTGCTTCCTTGTAGGTTTTCTTTTGTTCTCTGCTGTGCATTTTTACTTTATTTTTCCCCCTTTCCTCTCCCCACCTACCCCAAGCAGGCTGTCTGTGTCTGTACATGCATGTATAGATGTGTGCATTTGTATGTATATGTGCATATGCATGCATACACATGTGCATGAAAATGCATCAGCATATCATGTAATTTTGCTGAAACTATTGTTTTAATTTTTTGTTAACTCTTTAGTATTTTCTAAGTCCTAATATCATTTTCAAAAAGAGTTCATTTTGTTTTCCATTCTCAGAGATCCCGAGTGGTCCTAGGGCAGTAAATGACATGCACTCCCCAGTCCCTAAAAAGGGCAGACACTACGGTGGGGAGGTTGGAAGGGAGCAGAGCTGTGCAGTCCCTGCGTGGTGGCCAGGTTGGGGGAGCCGGAAGTCAGGGGCCTCTTCAGGGAGGATTTCCCCATCAGCTCTGCCCCAGGACACCCCACCCCCCCGCCCCGTGCGACTAGGTGGATTTCCTCTTTCCCCTTGCCACAATAAGCCTCCCTCCAACTTTCACCCATCGCTTCCAGGGTCTGTTTGGGGCCAAACCAGACAGCTCAGCTTCTCCTTTCCTGCCACGAGCTTCAAACACTTGAAGACACTGACCCTGTTTCCCTGAAGCTCTCTCCGGTCTAGACCAAATATGCCCATTTCCTTTGACCAATGCTCACCCGGCACGGTCCCCAGCTCCAGCTCCTCCCCCAGCCTGCTCACTCTCCGCTGGACATTCTGGCTCATCAACGTCCTTCCCCAAATGGCCAGGACCTGGAACTGACCCGGGCCCCGTGCAGCTGTGGGGGCCTTCCCTCCTTCCACGTGGCGACTCTCTCCAAGGTGCTGAATAGGGCCACTCCCAGGATTGCAACCAGACTCAGTGGAGAGACATTGCCAACAGCCCGCAGGGGAGCTCAGGAGGAGGAGAGGACCCTTTGGAATGAGAATCTGAATTCTCATAAATGGAAACGATTCCAATAAGGAGGGAAGATTTGTCTGAGGAGATTGGAAGCCGTCCAACCAATTTCAATGACAAATCCCGGGCCAAATCCTAGCCTTTCCAACCTCACATGAGCTCCCCTCTGCTCACACAGCTGTCCCCTGGGGTGGGGGTGGGGGTGCTCATTACATCAAGCCTAGAAGAGAGCAACAGTCTTCTCATTGGTCTTCCTTTCTTAAGTCTTTCCCCATTTGGTACATGACCTGCTCAACTGCCAAGGTGATTTTTCTAATATATAGATCTGTCTCTCTGTCTCTGTCTCTGTCTCTCTCTCTCTCTGTCTGTCTCTGTCTGTCTCTGTCTCTCTCTCTGTCTCTCTCTCTCTGTCTCTGTCTCTCTGTTTCTCTGTCTCTGTCTTTGTCTTTCTGTGTCTCTCTCTGTCTCTCTCTCTCTCTCTGTCTCTGTCTCTGTCTCTCTCTCTCTCTCTGTCTCTCTCTGTCTCTCTGTCTCTCTCTGTCTCTCCCCCTTTCTCTCAGCCCCCCTCTTACTGAGCCCAGTTTGGAGGAGAAGCGTGTGAATCAGTGACAGGCAAGGTTCGGCTCTTTGAACGGGAAGCCCCTGGGGGTGGTGTTTGGGACAGGTTAAATCAGTGACTGTCACTCAGTCTGGGGTGGGGGAGAGCCCTCTTCGATTTCTGCACAGCCTTCAGCCGGTTGCAGGAGAAGGTGGTGATTCTGAAGAGCCACAGTGGAAAGGCACGTGGTGGCCTCTGGGACCTTCAGGATTCCCACTCGGATGCTTGGGACAAACTCCTGCCCCTCCGCTCTGGGTTTCCAAAGCGAGGACACAATCATCTTCCTAGGTCTCCTTGTTCATTGGGAGGAGCTGGGTCTGGGTCGGCCCCACAGGGAGCTGCGGGCAGGGGGCGACCGCCGCCTCCCCAGGCCCAGGGAGCCTCTGACCCCTCTGTTCCTCCTTCCCTAGACCTGCCCCGCCCTTGCTGGTGCCCGAGAGGGCTTCCCACCCACCTCCAACAGCCCACCACCCACCGGCCCAGATCTGACCTATTCTCCACCTCACTCTGACCTCAGCCCTGTACCCTCCATCCTTTATTAGCTCCTCCTCCTGCTCTGGCTGGGCTCCTCTCCCAGAGGTGTCCAGGTGGCAAGGGGCAGAAACAGCTTTAGAAGCCTCTTCCTCCAATCATCTGCTCTCCCGGGTAAACTTCCCAAATAAAAGCTGTCTGCTCTGGCTCCTAACAACATTCAGCATGTTTTGAAGTGGAGGGAGGTTCCACACAGCAGGGGAATGCCGACCCCCTAAAGTGGGGGGATGCTGATCCCCAAAGCAGGAGAAACACAGACCCCCAAAACGGGGGAAATGCCGACTCCCTTTGAGACAAGCTTTTGTAGGAATCCAGGAGGGAATCACAAGGCTCACTGTGCGACACGATGGACCCAGCCCTCGGTGCCCAAGGTTAAAGTGGCCCCTGGGCACCGAGCTAAGCCCTGGGGATGAAGGCAGAGCAAAGCAGCCTTCCACAGGGCCACCCTCCGGGCTCTCAGTCTGACGGGGCAATGGCTTCCAAACCAAATATGTCCGGGATAAAATGGAGATCATCTCCGAGGGAAGGGGAGGGGAGAAGTGAGTCTGGAGGGTGGGTGGGCACTGAAATCACTGAACTGGGAGCTTGGGGTGGAGAGCAAGGCCTTGAGAAGCCAGGGAAGGAAGGAAGGGAGAGCTTAGAAAGCGGGTCAGAAGAGTGGGAGACCTGAGACAAATGGGGCAAAGAGGGAGCATCCCTGGGCCAGGCTCCGGGCACCTTGCAGCCCAGGTCTGAGGTGGGCACAGGAGGAGACAGGTGGGAAGCTAGCGGAGGACTCCTCTGCTGCTTGAGGCTTAAAACCCAGGTGCTGGCAGCTTCAGATCCCCCAGAAAAGGGTCCAGGGCCCCTGAGCAAAAGGGCGACCAGAACAGCTGGAAAACAAGGGCGCTTCCAAGAGCCGGGCAATGGCTTAATGTTTCCTGCACTGTGTTAACTAATGTTTATCCAGCTCTTTTGCTGATCTCTCATTTTCTGAGACCCGGATGAACCCCGGCCCTGTTAGACAATAGCGGGACTTTCTTCAAAGCTCCGGGCTTTAGGAAGGCTTTGCACACAATCTCTCCCGGGATTAGACCACTCTGTCACTAATTATCTTGTTCAGCTGAACTGCCTCTGCCTAAACCTAGCCGGAGCCAGGCTGCGGCCCCCAGCTCCCTAACTGCAGGCCCTATGCCGGCTGCCTGGGGGCTGGCCGGGGGCTGGCTGGGTGCGGGAACTCTTCCTGGGGCACCTGAGCTCCCTCCCGCCCAAAAGAAGCAGCTCACTAGGGAGCCACATCTGGCTTCCTCCCAGCTTCGAAGCCCAGGATGGCGCCAAATTGCCACCTGAAGTACTATGTGATGCGCAAGTAGATGATTTTGCCCCGTTTTGCATTTAGGACGATTTCAGAGGCCCCAGCAACCAGATTATAGCTTTTTGCACCTTCTCTCAATCACTTAACATTTATCAGGCATTAATAGTGTTAGAAACACACTTGCCACTGAAACCCAGCTAAGAAGGAAAGTTTATTAGAGTCCGGACGACTTGGAGGCTGCCGGACAGAAGCAGCCTCCTTTCCTGGGCCCAGAGGCAGGACAAACTTCATGCTGTTAGTTCGGCCCCTGCCTCCAGAGGCCGGGTGGGCCAGCTCCCTTCCAGGTCTTCCTCGTCCGCCCCTTACACGTTGCTCCTGGACATGTTCCCCGTCCGGGGCACACACCTCACGTTCTGTCAGTGAGAATGACTTTATGCGAGGCTTCCACGCAGGAAGTAGAATAAAGGAAAGCCTTGGTCAGTCACGGGCCCCGGCCGATGAAGCCAGTTTCTAGCCCAGACCCTTGAGCAGAATTTGTGGCTCAGTTTCTCCTTCTGAAAGCTCACGGGTCAGGGTTCTTACTGAAGCTTGCGGCTCTGGGGAAAGCACCCCGGGCTTAGTGCTGGGGACACAGGAAGAGGAAAGACAGTACCTGCCCTTGGGGAGCTTCCTATTAAACAGGACACAGCAAGTAAACCACGAGTGCAAATGCAGAAACCTGAGCCAAGAGGGAAGGCACTGAGAGGCCTGAAAAAGGCTCCCTAGAAAGGCTGGGGAAGGAGGGCCAGGGAGGACAGTAGCTGGAGCAGGGGAGGGAGAGCGTGGCCAGGGGAAGCGCCAAGAGCCGAGAGATGGGCTCATTCAGGCAAGAGGCCTGGGCAAGAGCAGAAAATGCTGGGGAGGGAGGTACCTGAGGGGCAGGAGGGGACCGGGCTCTGAAGGACTCTGAATACCAACCAGAGCATTCTGAACCATTTCTGGAGGGGGGGGGGAGCTGGAGAAGATGACAGCACACTTTGGGGGGGAGGGGCTGGAGGAGGTGACAAAGTTAGATCAGCACTTTTTGTGAGACAATGGGGGGCTGGAGGAAGGGACAAGGTTAGGCCAGTACACTGTGAGGTGTGGGAGGTGGAGAACAGACCAGGGGTGGGGGGGGGGGAGCCTGGAGGCAATCAGACCTCTGGCCCCCAGCAGTAGCTATGCTCTAGCAGAAGAGCAGCAGTATATTTCATCTGATCCTCAAGGCCTGTGAGAGGGGCAGCGATGACCCCCAACTTGGAGTGGGGAAAAACTGAAGCAGGCAGCTTAAATGACAGCTAGCGAATGTCTGAGGCTGTATTTGGACCGGGTCATGCTCTGGGGGGCTTTTTCCCACGGAGCCCCATCAGGACATTCGCTTTCAGTTGAGGGGAAATCGCCCAGAGGAGAACAGCCTCCTTTGTTCCTCCAGTAGCTAATTCCCTCCCTCTCTGTGTGGCTGGACCCGACTGGGTCCTGCTACGTCATGCCCTCCACTGATGGTGAGCAGTCTTTCCGGTCCTACCGGTCAGGTGTTGTGCCCGGGGCCCCAGTGCCAGGCTGTTAGCTGTACCCCACAAACCCAGGCCTCCTGACTAAGCTTCTGGACGCCTCTCCAGCCCGTCAGTGCTCTGGACCAGAGGGCAACGATCCGCTTTCCACCCCTCCGCCCCCCTCCCCCCACCCCTGCAGGCGCTGAAGCCCGGGCTCAAGGTGCCAGGCTAGCCCAGAGCTCAAGGCATTTCCTCCTTTGGAGGAGAAGCCTTAGGTCTGCCTGAGGCATGGTGTCTTAGGGGAGCCTGCTTGTGCCCAGTCGGGCTTCCTCCTCGCCCAGAGCGGCAGAAAGGGGGATTCCGGGTGCCTAGGGCGCCCTTGGCTCCTCCAAGGACCCCGGGCCGGGAGGAGGCGACCCGGGCAGAGCGCCCAGCCTGGGGCGGGTGATGAATATTCCAGGCATGTTCGCCCGTAATCCCCTCATCAGCGCTGCCTTGTTACCCCACCATCAGCAGATCCTAATAATTAATCAGCTCAAATGAATCTTTACCGAATAAACAAATCTGTTATACATGAAGGATGATTATGTGTCTTTCGCTTGGGAAGGCTTTTCATAACTAATTCATGGCGAGAGCGAGCCGGGGCCGGGGGAACGGGAAACAAGCGCCCTTTTGTTGGCGAGATTTCTTTCTGCGCCCGCTGCCCGTGGTTCCCTTCGCCCCCTGCGCGGGGGTGCACGCGGACACCTTGAGGGGCCCGGCCCACCCCACGGGCAGGGGGAGAGGCGAGAAGGAGCCCGCTCCCTCCTAGACAAAGGGGCATTGGGGCAGGGGGCTCCGGCTCTGGCTCCGGGGTCCCCGGCCCCACCTGCCCATCCACTGCAGTCCCCGCTGCCCCGTCCGGCCGAGGGGGATCCCGAGGAAGGAAACGGCTGGCAGCGCGCGCCCAACATTTCCCGGCCCGTGTCGGGGGCGGTCAGGGAGCTGGTGCTGGCGGCCGCCCGGAGCGGATCCCTGATGGATGTGGCCAGTGCCGGAAAGGTCGCCTTCCCCGCAGGGACCGCTGTGCTGGCGCTAATGAACTCCAAGTTCAGACCTAGTCCAGACCAATTAGAGCTGGGCGCTGGAAGCGAAAGGCCGGCCGGGCCTGGCTCTCCCCTCGGCTCTCGCCTCTCCGGAGGACCGCAACGTCCAGACCGCCCCTTCCAGCTCGGCGCCGACGCAGATTCCTTTCCCGCGTTTCCTCGCACGCGGGTCTCTCCCAGGGTATGGCGGAAGATGGCTTCAGAGGGCTTCGAGACGCGAATCTTCTTTTGAAAGCTTTTTATTTTCAAAATACACACATGGGGAATTTTCCACATTCACCCCAGCAAAATCCTGTGTCCCAATCCCCCCCCCCCCCCCCCCCCCCCTCCTCCCACCCCCCCGCCCCGCTAGTGATCCAATAGATCTTAAACACATGCAATTGCTCTACACAAATTCCCCCGATGATCACGCCCCGCAAGAAAAATCAGATCCCAAAGGGGACAAACTGAGAAAAACAAAATGCCAGCAGACAAAGGGGAGTGAAAATGCTCTGCGAGTCGGCACTCAGCGCCCACGGCCCCGTCTCCGGGAGGCTCTCCTCATCTCGGGACCCCTGAATCGTTGCTGACCAGAGCCAAAGGCAGTGACTCTTAATTGGGGTCTGGGAAAGGGACACGGGACACCCTTTAATTTTGTAAACATGGGAGAAATACAGATTCATAGAATTTTAGAGCTAGAGCGCCCTTTAAACAAAGGTCCAAGCCTCTACTGTGGAGATGAGGAAGTGGATCGGGACCCTACTGGCAACCTCCCCAAGGGGGGGCACACCTAACTGTTGGCAAAGGTGTGAGGGAAACCGGAGGACGCCTGATTCTTGGGAGGATGCCGACAACTCAGCCCTCTAAGGGCAAGCTAGCAGGAGCTTAATGGGAATGGCAGGAGTGTTATGCCTAAATTCCCTTTTAAGGTCGTGACCCAGTTTTTCCAATTGTCCTAGTTATTCTGCCTTAGATTATAACCTTTCCCTCTTAATGTTTGAGTAAAGGTTTTATAGACATTCCTTCTTAATGTTTGACAAGGTAAAGGTTTATCCATTTTAGATGTCATTAGAATATCAGTAACCTCCCTCCATTAGGTTATCCCCACTTAGGTACCTCCATTATGCCATTGTTCTTGTTATTCTATAAAAAGTTTTCTGTCCCGGTACTCGGTGCTAGACTCTTTGAGATGATAGTCTCGGCTAGCCCTGGGGTCAACATGGATCCATTGGTCCCAGTATTTCTCTCCGTTTAATAAACTATTGAATTGGTCTCTAATCTCTCCTCTTGTTCAGTTTCTTCGACATTACAGTAGCTCTAGGGGATGATGGGGCAGTAGCTGAGTCAGGGCTGAAGAAGCTCCATTATAAGCCACCAATATTTTTTTTTCTTATTTCTCTTTTTTAATCAGACTAGCTAATGATTCGTCTCTATTTAAAAAACTGCAGGCTCAATTCTCCGATTTATTTTTTCTCTCTGGAAATATAGAGACAGACATTTTATACCCTAATGACTGTTTTGATTACATTCTAAAAGTTTTAACATATCTCATTGTTGCCATTTTCTCAGATGAAATTACTTATTTTTTCTTGATTTGTATTTTGATTCTTTAGGATTAAGTTTAGTGCCCAATTCATTTTAATCCTTTCTTCAATTAATTCTTAATCCTTTGAGGAATACATTTTTTATTGTATTCTTGTCAGCAAGGGGTATTTAATGTTTTTGCCTTTCTGCATTTGTTTCCAAAGTTATTATACCACAATAACGTGGCCAGTTTTTGTAAAGGTGTCATAGAGAATTGAGAAATATAAATGTTCCTTTTGATTTCCATTCAATAATCACCAGAGAGCCATAGTATCTAACTTTTCTAAAATTCCCTTCAAATCCTTAACTTTTTTTCTGATTTGTTTGTTGCTAGATTTATCTAGGACTGCCTGAGTTCCTAAGGGGTTCCCAGTTATTGTAATTTGACAATCTACTTGTCTCTTAACTCATTTACCCTCTTCCTTTATGAATTTAGTCTTTGGCAGTTAGTAGCTAATTTACCCTGCTAAGCATTTATATTAATTTATTGTCTATAATTCCTTTTTACTGCTGCCTTATCTAAGAGCATGATCGCTACTCTGCTTTTTAACATTTCAACAGAAACATAATAGATTTAGCTCCAGCTCTTCATATTAACTAAGTGAATTTTTATATTTCAAGTGTTTCTTGTAAGTGACATTATTAGATTTTTCTTTCCAATGCATTCTGCCCTCTTTTGTTTAATCCTCGACTTCATACAATTTGCTTTCACACTTATCAGCCCTTGTATCTTCATTCACCTGACTCAGACATTTTATTCGTTGCTCCCCACCCTCCTCTTTACAAAGAAGAGAAATTCTGTAGCTCAGCATCATTTATCGATGCTCCATCTGTTTCCCCTCCCTTGTACTATTTTGGGTGTCCCTCCCCAAGATCCCAAAAGCAAGGGTTTTTTTTTCCTTTCTTTTAAAAAATGCTCTTTATGAAGAAGGGAAAGGGACCTGTATGTGCAGGAATGTTTGTGGCAGCCCTCTTTGTAGTGGCTAGAAACAGGAAACTGAGAGGATGCCCATCAGTTGGAGAATGGCAGAATAAATTGTGGTATATGAATATTACGGAATATTATTGTTCTGTAAGAAATGACCAACAGGATGATTTCAGAAAGGCCTGGAGAGACTGACACGAACTGATGCTGAGTGAAACCAGCAGGGCCAAGAGATCATTATATACTTCAACAACAATACTAGATGATGACCAGTTCTGATGGACCTGGCCACCCTCAGCAACGAGATCAACCAAATCATTTCCAATGGAGCAGTAATGAACTGAACCTAGCTATACCCAGAAAAAGAACTCTGGGAGATGACTAAAAACCATTACATTGAATTCCCAATCCCTATATTTATGCACACCTGCATTTTTGATTTCCTTCACAAGCTAATTGTACAATATTTCAGAGTCTGATTCTTTTTGTACAGCAAAATAACGTTTTGGTCATGTATACTTATTGTGTATCTAATTTATATTTTAATATATTTAACATCTACTGGTCATCCTGCCATCTGGGGGAGGGGGTGGGGGGTAAGAGGGGAAAAATTGGAACAAGAGGTTTGGCAATTGTCAATGCTGTAAAATTACCCATACTTATAACCTGTAAATAAAAGGCTATTAAATTTAAAAAAATGAAAAATAAAAAATAAAAATGCTCTTTATGGATCCACTATGAGAGGTTAGAGTCTGTTAAGCTTTTAACTAATCCCTCCATGAATCTATATTCTCCCTAATTCCTCCTTCCCTTTTAACTATTTTCCTGTTGAGTTCAATGTGTGTGTGTGTTGTGTATTATGTGTTTTACCATTCTTTGAATGGCTCAAATTAACATAAGGTTCCAGTGATGACCCCACCTGTCACATCTTCCTCCACATTGAAATAATTTTCTATTTGAAAGTCCCAATTTAGATGAAAGAGTAAGTGCCCCCACACTAAATTCCCAACTCCCTTCTTTTTCTCCTCCTTTCCATTCTTTAAGATCATTAAACATAAGAAAACTGCTCTAAAGCTCTCTTTCCATCCTGGATGACATTAGGGGCTGAGAAGCTGCTTATTTTATTCCCTAACCCATAAAATACAGAGATTTCAATAACTCTACCTAGTACATTCTGATTGCTCCGTTGTATTTACTTTTTTATATTTCTTGAAATATATTCATATTCCAAAGGTTCTATTTCCTTCTTGTCTTTTCATCAGGAGTGGTCCATTTTTCTCCCTATAGGATCATTCTCAGATTTGCTATGTCAAGGCTTAGCTTTAAGCTGATACCTTTTTATTTTTTGAGATACCAGCTTCCACTCTTTCCACTCTTGTAAGCTGGTTGTTGTTTCAAGGCCTGGTGGCAAAAGACCATAATTCCTGCCACTGTGAGGCCTTGCGTGTAATGCTGGATAGGGAAAAAAAAAGGACATTTGAAGAACTGAAACACTTTTAGGTGAATTTGCAACAAAAATACCAGAACAAGAATGGAAAATTAAATATAAAATATCCAGAAGAAACATAAGGAAAAATTTAAAGGTAAATTCTAAGAGACTCGTTAAAGTAAAATGTTTGCTTCTTGTATATGGAAATATTATCAATATTATTAAAACAGTCATCATTACTAGGAGGTTTGAAAGAAAAGTTGGAGCTAAGTTGTTTATGATAGGGTGATTCTAGGAGGGAAGAAGCAATTATCTCATAAAATAGGGCACGAGAGGAAGAACTGATACAGAGGAAGAAGTGGGGGGTGAGGAGAGCTGGTAATGTTGGGACTTTACTCTTTTTGGATAAGTGTTGAAGAGGAAACATGTATATCTCGAGGGATATAAAAGCCCTATGGATTTTAGAGAGATTTGAGAACTAGGAGACAGGATGTGGAGGAAGAATTTTCAGAAGGGTATGTAGAATATGATTTAGGAGGATGGTCAAGAAGATGAGGGAGGGACCCTCAGAGAGATGGTTAGAATAAGGAATAGGAGGTTAATAAAAGAAGATAAAGCTGTTGTACCAAAGTTCCCCTTTAGTGTCGTGACCCAGATTCTCCAATTGTCCTATTTAGTTATTCTGCCTCAGGTTATAATCTTTCCCTCTTAATGTTTGATGAGTCTACCTCATTGGTCTACCTCAGTTGCTCTGCCCTAAAACCCCAGGCTATAATCATTTTTTCTTAAATGGTTGATGAGATGAAGGTTTTATATCTTTAGGTTATAGACATTTCTTCGTAATGTTTAACAAGATAAAGGTTTATCTATTTTATATGTCATTAGAATATCAGTAACCTCCCTCCATTGTGTCATCCTAGGGGGTCTCCCCCACCATTAGATTATCCCCACCTAGGTGTCTCCCGCATTATGTCCTGTACAAAAGCTTGCTGTCCCAGTACTCAGGGCTGGATTCTTTGAGATGATAGTCTCCTCCTGCCCTGGGACCAAGATCCATCTGGTCCCACTATCTCTCTCCATTAAATAAACTATTAAATTGGTCTCTAACCTCTGTCTTGCTCAGTTTCTTTGGCATTACAAAGTAACAGGGATGTGATATACAGAGAGACCAAAAGAGACAACAGTGAGTAAAAATAAGATGGAAGAAAATTCAAATAGTAATTATAACTTTGAATGTGAATGAACAACATTAAAATCATTGAACCATTAAAAATCAGAATCCAACAATACGTTGTTTACAAAAAAATACATTTAAGAAGAGATATACATAGAGCTGAAATGAAGGATTGAAGTAGAATTTAGTTTGTTTCAGCTGATGCAAAAAAAAAAAAAAACCAAGAGCAATAATTATGATCTTAAAGTTATGACTAAAATAGATTTAATTAAAAGAGAAAACAGGATAACTACATTTTGATAAAAATGTACCATAAACAATGAAGCAATATCAACACTGAACCTATCTGCACCAAATTCTATAGGATTTACATTTTAAACATAAAAGTTAAATGAGGTGGAGATATATAGAAGTATTGTAATAGTGGGAGGTCTTTAATTGTCTCCTCTCAGAACTAGATACATCTAACCAAAAAATAAACGAGAAAGAAGTCAAGAAAGTGAATAGATTTTTAGATAAGCTAGATACAATAGATGTCTGGAAAGAACTGAATGGAAATAGAAAGAAATACACCTTTTCCTCAGAGATTCATGGTCCTTTACAAAGACCAACCATATATTAGGATATTAAAATTGTATAGTTAAAAGCAGAAATATTAAAAGTATTCTTTCAGATTACAATGCAATAAAAATTATATATAGTAAGGGACCATGGAAACAGATTAAAAACTAATTGGAGAGTAAACAATCTAATCTTAAAGAACAAGTGGGTTAAAGATCAAATCATCAAAAAAATCAATAATTTTCTTTGAAGACAAGGATAAAAATGAAACTATATCAAAACCTATTGGATACAAAAGCAGTGATCAGAGGAAAATATATAACTCTAAATGCTTGTATCAATAAAATAGAGGAAAAAAAACCAATGAATTGCATATGCAATTTTTTTTAAAAACCTAGAAAAGGAACAAACTAAAAGCCCTCATACAAAGTTGGGCATCCTAAAAATGAGATTAATTTTAAAAGAGTGTTAAAAACCATTGAATTAATAAATGAAATCAGGAGTTGGTTTTATGGGGAAAATAAATAAAATATATAAACCCTTGATTAATTTAAATTAAAAAGGAAAAAGAAAAACAAATCAGTAGTACTAAAAATGAAAAAGGTAAAGATGAAATTAAAGTAATTCTAAAGAATTATTTTGCCCAATTACATATCAATAAATTTAACAATTTTAGTGAAATTTAGTGAATATTATAAAAATACAAATTATCTAGATTAGCAGAAAAGGAAATTGAATATCTATATGGGTCTATTTTAGAAAAAAGAAATTGAACAGGGAATAAATGATACTGATGCCTTAACCAACAAGAGTAAAAATAGAGAAAGGAAATTATAGACCAGTTTCTTTAATCCATATAGTTGCAAAAATCCTCAGTAAAATACAAGCTAAAAAATTACAACAATATATTACAAAGATTGTTATGACCAAGTAGGTTTTGTACAAGAAATGCAGGGATGATTTAATATGAATTGTTAACATAATTGATAATATCAATAATATAATTTTAAAAAACATATCAACGGAAATAAAAAAGCTCTTGATAAAGTGCAACATGGATTTCTATTAAAAACACTTGAAAGTATCGGTATAAATGACTAAGAAACAGAAAGGTAGAGGAAGGGAACAATTTAAACATAGACTTTACAGCAGCAAATAAATATAGTAAGTGTTTATTTGACAGTAAAGAGTTAAAATTTGGAGATTCGAATTCATTATTTGTTAAAAATTGTTCAGAAAAATGGAAAACAGTCTGGCAGAAATTAGACACAGACCAGTGTCTTACACCATTTGCTAAGATAAGGTCATAATGGATACATGACCTAGATAAAAATAGAGATTATAAGAATTTGAAGAACATGAAACATATTTACAGACTAATGGACAGGTGAATAATTTATGAATGAACAAGAGATAGAGAGCAGAATACAGTGTAAAATGGCAATTTGATTTTGATTACATTATATTTTGTATAAATAAAACAAATGCAGTCAAGATCAAAAGGAAAGCGGAAAATTTTTGTAGACAATTTCTCAAAAAATGACTCATTTCAAATACATAAAGAACTTCATCAAATCCATATGAATATGAGTCATTCCCTATTTGATAAATGGTCAAAGGACACGAATAGGCAGTTTTATGATGAAGAAATGTGTACATTTTATATCATAGAAAAAATGCTAGAAGTCATTATTGATTAGAGAAATGCAAATTAAAACATTATGATATCATCTCACACCAATCAGATTGAAAATAAAAAAGGGTATTTGGAAAAACTGGTACGCATTCATTGTTGGCAGAATTGTGAGCTGATCCAACCACTTTGGAGAGCAATCTGGAATTATGTCCAAATAGTTATTAAAAATTGCCATATCCTCTAACTCAGCAACACTACTACTAGGTTTATTTCCCCAGGTGATTAGGGGAAAAGGAAAGGAACAATATATTCTAAAATATTTATAGCAGCTCTCTTTGTGATGACAAACAATTGGAAATTGTGGGGCTGCCACAAGTACCGCTGGGTAATGGCTGAACAAGTTGTGATATATGATTGCGATGGATACCACTATGCTACATGAAACAGTAAGCTCTAAGATCTTGGACAAACATGGATAAACTTACATGAAATAATGAATTAAATGAGAAAATGATGTATAGTGTAATAGCAACATTTTTTAAAGAAAAATTTTGAGTGATTAAGTCATTTTGATCATTATAAATAACCAAATTAACTGTAAAGGACATATGAAAAAATATACTATCTTCATCCAGAGAAAGAACTGATAGAAATATGTATAGAATGAGTATACACACACACACACACACACACACACACACTATATATATATATATATATATATATATATATATATATATATGTTATATATATAGTATGTATAGGTATGTCTCTGTGTGTGTCTATGTGTGAGCAAAAAAAAAAAAGAAAAAAATTTACATAACTTTATTAAATATTTAAAAGGTGTAGCCAGTTGTACATAATAGCTTTGCAGTTTCCTATGCAGTCATTTGTTTTTTATTATTATACTATGTTATGGAAATGCTTGTTTTATTCCATAAATTAAAAATAAAATAAATAAAACATAATATACTGGCGGCAGAGGCTGGTGAGTTTCTTGAGTGTGGGAATTCTGGGCAGAGAAGGCCAAAGACAATCTCGTGTCCTCGTTAGTTGTGGCACCTTTGTGAGTAGGGGATCATTAGGCTGCCCAGGTCAGAGAAAAAGAGCAAATAAAGCTTCCATGCTGATCAATAGCAGAACAGGCTGGTGCACTCCCAGCTCTGAATTAGGGGTAGAGTCAGAAGAACCTCATGTATTTAAATGCACATAAATATACCCCACACCCAAGGGATTGCTGCTAACATTTGCATGACCCTGACTCTGCCTCCTTGGTCCTTATATCCTTATGTTTTGGCTGTTGCAGTACCTTTTTCTTTGACCTGGAAAGCCAGACTTTTGGCAATGATGTTCTCATTTTGGTGTTTCACTGGGCAGCTTTCTGATGGATTTTTCTACTTTATTTTTTCTTCTAGTTCTAAGAGATCCGGGCCATTTTCTTTCATGATCCACGAGATACAATGTCTAGGTCCTTTTTCTGATCATAGTTTACAGGTAGCCCAGTGATATAATTGTTTCTTTAGGATATTTTGTAACTAGCTGGCTTAGTTACTGCCACACAGTGTAAAGTAGAATAGTTGGTTATCATTGTATTCTCATAGGAGTTCAGTTTTTTAAAATTGGTTTTAATACTTCTTGTTGCCTCATGGAGCCATTCATTTCTGTTCGGGCTTCTTGGGCAACATTATAACTTCTTGTACTAAGCCATTAAGTTTCCAAGTCTTTCCTTAAAAGCTCCCGTTTCTTTTCCTGAAGAGTTCAAATTTCATTTATATCATTTTTAACTTTTAAAAAACTCTTCCTTCTAACTGAGCTGAGGTTTTGTCTTTTGAGAGTTTGTGCGGTTACTCTCTGTTCTTGGCTTTGTCTTGTTATCCCTGGCTCCCCATCTATTTTTCCCATCTTCCAGCCTTACTGATTGAATTGGGACTGTGCTAGGCCAGATTTGGGGAGAGAGCGGTGGGACTCTGCTCGGTCCTGGTCTGTGTTCTCTGCATCCTGCCTTCCTCTTGCCCGGTACTTCTGTTCTCCGGTGCGGCTGCTGAAGCTAGAGTTCCTAACTCCCTAGTCTTACCTACAGGAGCCTGGCTCTGCTCCCCTTCCTGCTTTGAGCTTTGCATCTGGCTAAGGGCTCCATGGGATGCTCAGCTGCAGGCTCCAGTCCGGAGCTACAGGCTGAATCTGGGACCCGCTCGAGTCGCAGCCTTGCCTCCGGGCCCCTCCACGCTCCTTGGCTGGCACCTAGACAGCCACAAGGATCTGGCCAGACTTCCCTCCATGACCTCTCTCCTCCGCTCCCAGCTTTGGGTCCTCATTAACTCTCGCCTCTTTCTTGTTCCTCCTGTTCCTCCCAAGTCTCTTCCTTTTGTGATTCCTCTTCTACAGACCCTAAGCCCAGCTGACCCCCAGCCTAACCCTGCTCAGGTCCAATACAGACCAGTCTGCCCTGCCTCCTAAGCCCTTCACACCTCCCCTCAGGCTTACCTTTCCAGGCCATCACATCAGTGGACAGTCCAGGCAGGCTGCCTCCCTGCCCGCCCCACGCGACTTTCCCCAGCTGTCCCTCGTGCACGGAAGTGATCCCTCTTCACCTTTTGCCAGAGAGAATCCCTAGCTCGGTCTAAGCTTGCAGGCCACCTCCTCCAGGAAGTCTTCTCGGATGTCCCTCTGCTTCCTACCAAAATGGCTTTCCTTTTGTGTTGTGTGCATTCTTCCCCAGTCCATTCTCCTTGAGGGCAGAGCCATGTTGCCTTTTTCTTTGTATCTTTGTATCTCCAGGGCAATGTCACACATCCGAGAAGCCTTCCAAGCTCTAGTCGGACTCGGGGGCCACTGCCACCCACCCGGCTCCTTTGGGGATGATTTTCCTTGGTCACAAACATTGCCTGGAGGGCCCTCATCTATGGTGACGTTCACATTCGCGCCTCAAGCCACACAAGAAAACTCTCCTTGGCTTTCAAACAAGTTGTAAAAAGAATGAACCTTGGCAAAATACTCCAAGTTAAAGGAAGAAGGAAATCCCACTTTAATGGGATCCTTAGGGATGCATCTGAACGATGGGCAGCTCCTTCCTGGGTCACAGACTTTGGGTATTGGCTAGTGGGAGGGGGCTCTGCCCGGTGGGAAGCCCCTTCTCAGGAGGGGGGGCAGCCAGCTCTTGTTCCTCCTCCTCCTTTTCCCGCTGAAGCATCCCTTGCCTAAATGCACTTCCCCTGCCTGCCTCCTTTCCTTCCCACACCCAAAAAGGGGCCGAAGACTGTTTTCCTCCTGGACACCCTGAAGAAGGCCGGAGCCTGGGGCTCTTCCTCGTTCCCTCTCCCCAAGGTTTGCTGCTGTGCTTGGTCCTGCTTCCGGCAGGACTGGAACCTCAGAGAAGGTCCAGCTCACCCGCCTGGGCTCCCTTTATCCCCGTTACTTCCCAGCTTTTGTTCCCCGGGATTTTCATTGTCAGAGGAAAATGGGAATAAAAGTGATTGATGATCCAACTAACAATGAAGCAAGTGGGCAGTGCCGGCAAACAACTGTGCCCGGCTTTGGGGCTGATCCAGGGGGAGCCTGCTTGGGCAGAGTTGGCAGTAGCTGCCTGACCCCCCACCCACCCATGGTCTCCCTGGAACCCCCAGCGCCCTGGAAGGAGAACGCAGAGCGGCATCCCCGTTTCCCCGAGGCTCAGAGAGGCCACGTCAGTGCCGGGCGGGCGATGGGTCGGCTGCCCGGCTCCACTCTGGGTGACTGAGGGGAGGAGACCCATAAGCGGGGTGAGGGAGGGGGCACCAGGGAAAATTTAAAGTGGGGCAAGTGGGCTCCGAGAGAGGCGGATTCAGAGAGGTCGGCACAGGGGCTCGCACAGAATACGGGCAAAATGCAGCATGATTATTCAGGTACCGAGGACTCTCTGCGCCCCCATTTTCTTGGCAGACACACTGGAGTGGTTCGCGATATCCTTGTCCGGCTCATTTTACAGATGAGGAAACTGAGGTACACAGGGAGAAGTGGATGTGACCTATGGTATGGGGCTTGTCACCAGATGATGGTGGGCACCAAAACTCAGTCTTCGGCCATGTGAAGAATCCACAATGGCCGTTCTCTCTGGCAAAAGGTGCATTTATTTAGGGGATACAAGACACTCTGGGAAGGGTAACTGTGAATAGGAGAACATATGAGAGACAAGTTCCTCAGTGGAACCCACAATTGCCAGTAGAAAGGGAGCCCCCATGAGGTTGGGGCGCGCCTTTCGATAGCAGGGCTGAAAGGGATCCTAAAGGAGTTAGTTAGCTGTAGGGAGGAGAAGTGGGGTCAGGAAGCCTAGTGGGATTAGAGGAGATACCTCGTGGCATGGGGGAGGGGAAAGATACCACACTTGTAACCAAAGGAAGCAGGCTAAGTTCCGAAAAGGATTTAGTCAAGAACTGGGGGCAAGAAGACAAATTCATAGGAAAAGTTAGAGAGCAGAGCTTCCTGTTACTTAATTTTGTGGCTCTCAGCGGGTCTGAGGGTGGTCTGGTCACTATTGTCTCAGGGCCTTGGCTATCACTGACCAAGAGATTGTAACTATATCACGCCCTGGAGGCCAGGAGCCTTTGGAATCATTGACAGACGGTTGTTAGAAGGATGGCACTCTGAGGTCAGGGCTCCTTAGGGTCACTGAGCCATTTCCCCTTGGAGCTGGACCCAGCAAAGGGATGTGCTTGGGAAGTGTGTGTGTGGGGGTGGGCCTGAACCCAGGGCCAGGAATCTTCCTGGCTCCGCATCCCACATTCTGTCCACTACGGCACCCAGCTGTGGAGAGAGTGTGGCTGAAAACGGGGGGGGGGGGGGGGGGGGGGGGGGGGGGGGGGGGGGGGGGGGGGGGGGGGGGGGGGGGGGGGGGAAGCCAAGAAGGAAATCAAAGATTCTGGGTGGGAAAGAGCAGAATTCCACAAGATGGGAACAGTGATTAAAATGAATCGGGGGCCAATGGGATTAAAGAACGATGGGGCCCTGGGGGAGACATGCCCCACATCATCCTGGCCAGGTCACTCACCTGGCAGTTGTCACGCTCTGGGATGCTCAGAGTGCTGCCCCCAAGCTGCCTCTCATATTCTTGCCCAGACCACCCTGGAGGCAGGTCAGCATGGAAGCTGCCCCAAGGCCCCACGGGAAAGCCAAGGGATAGCCCCCCTGGGCCGGTGGCTCTCCCCAGGTCCAACGGCTCCCTGGGCCGGCGGCTCTCCCCAAGTTCAATCTTTCAGTCTCCGAGAGTGTCCCGCTGCCGCCTCCATCCCGAATCGGATCTGATCCGGATTCTCCAAGCCTGGCCAGGAAGACCTTGGGGGGGGGGGGTCTCTGTAAATCATTCCTGGCCTTTTTGTGATCCCGCCTGGCATGCCTGGCTCTTCCTTTGGGAGAGATGGAGCCAGTTTGACCTCCTTTCATGCAGCTCGAGAGGCCCTGACCAGATTTTCCTGTGCCTTGACTCAAGGCCCTTCAATCTCCTGGTTGCGCTCCTTCCCCCCCCCCCCCAGCTTGTCCCTGTCCATCCTAGTAAAGCTGTGGTGTCCCCACCTGAATACAATATTCTTGATGGGGTCTAATAAAGGCAAGAGCAAGAGGCAGCTTGGGAAAAAGAGGGAGGGGCATCAGTCCCCAAGACAAATGGGCGCGGGGAGGTCGGCTGGTCTCAGAATGGCTCTCTGTCTTTCCCAAGAAGTCATGCTGTTCACATCAGGGTAGACATGGCTGACATCAGCCTGTGTGGGACCCTCATCTCTGGCCTCCCCAACCCCATCTACAGCAGGACCTTGCCTGCCTCCGGCTCTCCGGTGATGGTGATGGTGACCTCATGTTAATGGGCAGAAGCTGAACGACTTGTCTGTATTAAATCTAGCTGAGGCTGCTGCGGGACAGGAGCACGAGGGAGAGATGGCAGGGGAGGCAATGGCCATGGGGAGGCACCGGCCGGGAGGCAGGGACAGGAAAGGCCTCCTGCAGAAGGGGGGAGGGAGGTGGGGAAGTGGGGGGCCGGCCTCTGGCCAGGGGACAGAGAGACAGGAGGCTCGGGGGAAGTCTCCTGTGCTGACTGGGCTGAGTCTGAGAGGCCTGCGGGGAGGCCGGTGCTCAGGAGAGAGGCTAGGGCTGGGTATGGGCACCTGGAGATATCCGGCAGGGAGCCTGGCAGGGGCTGGAGGGGCAGGAGCCCCTGTCCGGAGACCCCAGAGGCCTTCTCTCGGTAAAAGGGCCGGCTGCCCGCAGTGGCTGCTGGACTCCTGAGATGACATAGACCAGGGCAGTGCTCTCTCAACCAAGCTCCCCTCCCCCCTCCCCCCCCAGTCTCACTCCTGGCATCTCAGAGACCACGGGCAGAGGGGGACGATCTCAGACTTGGGGACCTGGCCCCCCATTTCTCAGAAGGGAAACTGATGATAAGGGAGGAGACTCAGAGCTCATCGACCCCCCATTTCTCAGAAGAGAAACTGAGGACAAGGGGAGGGACCTCCGAGCTTTCAATTTCCCGCCCCGCCCCCAGCTCACCTAGGCTCCTCCCAGGTTGTCCTCTAGAGGCACTTTCGCCACGCCCCCAGGTGTCACGTGCCTGGAGACGCTCCGCCCCTCTTACGTCACGTGCCCAGCACCTCCCCGATCCGGAGAGCGGTGGGTCACGCGCCTGCGGGTGCAGCCAATGAGCGCTAATACCCCGTCCAGTCGTCACGTGACCCGTACGCCGCTGGGACAGGCAGTGCGCGCGCACCTGTCCGCTACCAAGAACGCGCCTGGCGCCTGCCCACAGAGCATCCCTGCGGAGCATGGCGACCGCCAAGGTAAGCGTGGGAGACCGGGGGCACGCGGGAGCGCATCCCCGTGGGAGTGGGGAGCACGGAGGGGTTGGCCCCGAGAAGAAATTGAGACTCCCCCCTACCTAGGAGGGGCAGAAGGGTCTATTCTTTCCTTCCCTGGGACTCTTCGCCGGTCCCGCTGTCTCACGGGAGACGGACGGAAGGAAGGAGGAAAGAAGCTCCCCCGCGGACTTGGGGGGGCAAAGTGGGCGGGGCCAGACGCGAGGTTGGGGTGCGGGGCCCTTGGGCTGCTGAATTGCGTGCCAGGTGCGGATAGGTGTCAACAATGACTAGCAGTCAACAGGCATTGATTAGGCGCTTGCTGTGTGCCAGGCACTGGGCTAAGAGCTGAGGAGAGAAAAGGAGGCAAAAAATGATCCTTGTCGGGGGGTGGGGGTGGGGAACAGCCCCGCTGTACGAGATAGGAAATGATTAAGACTCAAGCAGAGGGGTGGGGGTGGGGGGGCTTCCCGTAGAAGGGGCGATTTTAGCGGGAATCCGCGGAAGCCTGGGGAAGTCAGGAGTTATAGGGAGGGCGCCAGCAAGGGCTGTTCTCGGGATGGCCTCGGAAGAGCTTTGATTGCCAAAATTGTACCTGGGGGCAATAGGGAGCCCATGGAGTTCACTGAATGGGGGCGGTTAGATGGAGTAGGACAGTAGAGATCAGCAGTCTCAGCACTGCGCCTGACTTGTCAGAAGAAGGGCTGTTTCAGAGATGTAGGTAAGGGAGAAATAGACATGTCCCTCTGTAGGGAGGGGTAGCCAGGGGAGGAGGGGGTGTCAGTTTTCAGAGATGTAGCCTTGGTTTGGGTGAAATAGACATGTCCCCCTGGAGGGAGGGGAGCCAGGGGAGGAGGGGGTGTCAGTTTCAGAGATGTAGCCTTGGTTTGGGTGAAATAGACATGTTCCCCCTGTAGGGAGGGGGGCCAGGGGAGGAGGGGGTGTCAGTTTCAGAGACCTAGCTTTGGGAGAAAGACTCCTGCCCTTTCAGGGGGTAGAGGAAAGGGGAACGTGTGGTGCCCTTGGCAGAGATGGCAAAGGTAGAAGAGGCAGGGATTGGAGGGGTCTGGGAGACCTCCATTGGGGGGAGTCTGCCAGAGGCTGTCAGCAGCAAGAACTTGCCCGGGCAGTGTCTCTACTCCCTACATTGCCTCGGTGGGTGCAGCTGGGTCACGTTCCCTTGGTGCTCGGGATGTCTGCCCAGTGTAAGGCACTGACTGTCACACCGTCATTCGTGGGTGCTTCAAGGGCAGTTTTTTCTCCCTGAACAAGAGTGGACATTTTCAGTCCCCACTTTGGGGTCCCTTGGCATTAACGAGCCGTTCCTCCTCCTATCCGCACCTGGATGAGGGGACTTCAGTCCTGGACGGACAAAAGTTTTGTCTCGCCGTCCTGAGAGACCTGAGTAAGGCTGTGATTCAGAACCGTCAGGACCGTTTCCTTGCTTAGAAACAGCAGCAGCAGAAATCGGTTTGGGGAAGGAGACTGAGCACTGAAAAAGAAGGTCGGGGGGCAGATGGGCAGCAGGGAGGGGCAGAGCTGGGGGAAGTTAGCTTTCAGTCGGGAGAGGCGGCCGGGGGCAGCCGAACCGGGATTCATGTGAATTGGGGATCCGGAGCGATCATGGGATTTTGTAGGTCATGGCAGGGCCCTTGGCAGCCATCTGGCTGGGGGAGATTAGCAGCTGACTCCGTGCCGGGTGGAGGACAAAGAGGGATGGACTTTTGTTCCTATTTACACACACTGTGCCTGGTGGAGATAAGAAACCTGTCACCGGTTTTCAGTCCTTGGCAGTGAATTTTTATCTTGTTTGACAACATTTGGGGAAAGAAAAAAGCCAGTCCAGGTTACGAGCCCAAGCTTGGGATCTGATGGGATCAGGACACACCGAGGTTGTTCTTGTGGTTTTTCTTCCGGTGGGGGCGAGTGCCCTCCGAGGGGACTCGGCGCGGCCTTTAACTTAGCCCCTTGGGAATTGCCCCTCAACCTCGCCTCTGCCCCGTGGGGCCCTCCCCGGCCAGTTCGCAGCAAGCATGTATTAAGCGCTTACTGTCTGCCGGTGCTTAGGAGACAGCTTGGGGCAGAACTGGTCGCTGCTGGGGATGGAGCCTTCCGAGCCTCCACACTTTCCCCTAAGCCTCAATGCCTCCCGGCTCCCGGTTTGTTACTTGTCACACGGCAGTTACTTGTAGCCCATGAATGTGCCAATGGGGGCTCTTGCCTGGATGCCCCTGAAGGATCTGTCCAAGTGCTGAGCGCCTGCTGCTCTCGAGCCCACCCTTCTCCTTGGCTCTTGCCGTTATTTCCTTGTTCCCCCCACAGACCGGGAGCTCCTTAAGAGCAAGGACAGGGGTCTGGCTGGCTTCCGACCCACTCCAGGGACGGGTGACACAGGTCTCTGGGAGGGGCTTTCTCTTGGGAGAGGAGCTCCAGGCAGTCTTCGGAGGTGATAGCCGCCCCCTCGCCGCGCTCTCCAGGGAGAGCCCCTGTCCCCTGCCCGGGAGCCTCTGCCACTTCCCCCGGCTCTTGGGATCTGTTTCCTTCCCTGATAACCCATTGCTGCCCCATTGACTCTAAGCTCACTCTTGGGGGGGGGGGGGGGGGGGGGGGGGGGGGGGGGGGGGGGGGGGGGGGGGGGGGGGGGGGAGACAGAGACAGAGGCAGAGACAGAGACACACAGACTGAGACTTGTTTCAGAAAAGTCAGCCCTGGCCTTAGGAGGCACCCCATTTGTGTTTGTTTCGGGGACCTTTCCCTCGGGTCTGACCCTTTGCCTTTTGGGCCTGGCCGGAGGGCGGGATGGAACGGTTTGAAAGGAGGGGTTGCCGCGGTTTTCGAAGCCTGGGTTTCTGGCCTGTTTACCGGCCCTTTGGCCCGGGTTTTAGGGGCAAGGTGAGCGGAAGGCCTTTCCCTTTGAGGGGGCCGGGGGGGCAGAGGGAGGGAGAAGTTTTCCCAGGGTGTTTTGGGGCCCAATGAAATTGCGGTTGGTGGGTGTTGGGTTGTTTGGGGTTTGGGGGGGGGGGTTTCCGTTTTGAGAACCCGTGGGAGGGGGGGGGCCCCAACCTTGGCCCTTTTTGTTTCAAAACATTTTAGCCCCGCAGTTGGGAGCCTTGGGAAAGGGGTTTGGAGCCCAGGAAGGGGTTAAGAGGTTTTTGCCTTTTAAGGGGAAAATGTTTGCCCCTTTGGGAAATTTCCCTGTTTTAAGGTGAGATTTTCTTTGCCTGTTAGTGTTTGGGAGGGGAAAGCCCGGAAGTTTTATTTTTATTCCTTGTGCCTTGGAGTTTGGGAGTTTCCCAGATTGGTTAAGATTTATTTTGTTTTGGAAATCATTTTTATGGTGTTTGGGGGTTTGCAGTTTGCCTCCCCTGCTTGGGCCTTTCCCTCCCCAAGTTTACTTGGGAGGATTTTTCCGGTTTTAGTGGGACTTTGGGGTTTTGGAAGGGTTTGGTCCAGGGAAAGGTTTTTGTGGGTTTGGGGGTTTTCCCCTGTAGGGTTTGGTTTTTTTCCAGAGGAAAGGCAAGAGAGGGTGGGGTTACCCGTTTTTTTGGGGGATTTGGAAAAGGTTTGGTTGTGGGGTGAGGAAGGGTTAGGGAGGGGTGTGGAGCCCAAATTTTATGTTTTGGGGATTTCCAGAGGAACCCGAAGGGTTGCCCTAGGTTGGGGGGGGGGTTTTAGGATTTGACCCGGTTTCCGGCCCGGCCCGGTTTATTCCTGTTCCTGCCCACTGGGTGTTTTGACAAAAGGACTTCTTCCTTGTGGTTTCGGGTTTCCCTCGTGGGGGGGTGGGAGGGGAGAGGTTTGGGTTTCCATTTGGAGGAATGGTTTGGAGATAGGGGTTAGATGGGTTGGGGTTTGAGACCCTTATGGGTTTCCCTTTTGAGGTTTTGGTTTTCCCAATTTTTTGGTTTTGGGTTTTAGTGTTTGGGATCCTTTCTGGGCTTTTAGGGGTTTAAGGAAGCCCCAGTCCCTTTGGTTTTGGAGGTTGGGTTTTCCTTTGCTTGCATTTGGCTGGGGGGTTTTTCCCTTGCCCCAAGATTTTTGAAGGACCTTTTCCCTTTTTTTCCCGATCCTTTAGCCCTCCCAGAGCCGAGCAAGTGGGGAGGAGGGGAGAGAAAAGTTGTTCCAGGAGGGTGATTTTGCCCTTTCCTGATTGGTTGGGTTTTGGAGGTTGGGTTTGGGGTGGGGGGTTTCGGCCTTGCCCTTTCCCTTGGCCCTTCCTAGTGGCCCAGGAGTGTGGAGCCCCTTTGGTTTCTTAATCGAGGAATTGTTCCGTTTGGTTTCAGAATTAAGCCTTTTCTGGATTGTGGGGACCTTGGGAAGTCACCGGACTCCACTTGCCCTGGCAGAGAAAAATTCTGGTTTTCCCGCCCAGGTGTTTCTGGAGGTTTAGACTGCACATTTGGGATTGTCTTTGGGAGGAGGGATTTTCTCACTGGGACCCCCCCCCAAAAAAAAAGGTTAGATTTATGTGACTTTCCTCCCCCCCCCACCCCCCTTGGTTTGTCAAAGATTTAAAATTTCAAAAGGTTTTATATGAGGTTTAAGTTTTTGGATTAAGCAGGTTTGCTGGGGAGGAGGGGTTTTAGGGGTAAGGCCTTGGCGTCCTGTGTGTGAGGTGGGGGAGCTTTGGATTTACCCGGTTGTTTTTTACCTTGTAAAATGGAGGGCCCTTACCTGCCCGGGAAAGGCCTGAGATGGGGAAAAGGGTTTGGGAGAGGCGCCTTAGGGTGGTGAGCAGGGAGGGATGGGGCCTTTTTCCCAGGGGTTTTGGGATTGGGTTTAGGGAAGTTTTGTTTTCTGGCCCATTGAGGGTTCTGGGAGATTTTGGATGGTTTTTGGACCTTGGGAGGGAGGGGGTTTTCCCATAGAGAGAAGGGAGTTATTTTGCCAACTGTGGGGAGGCCTTTTCATGATTGGGTTTGCTGAGGAGGGGCCTTGGGTTTGTGGAGGGGGGGTTTCCCAGCCCAGAGGGGTTGGAAGGTGGGCTTTTGGTTTGGTTGGGGGTGGGGTTTTGGGGTTCCTGGGGTTTGGGTTTTTGTGATTTTAGGGAAAGGCTTTTTGGTTGGGAAAGATTTCCTCCAGGAAATTTGGATAGTTTGGTTTAAATTTCCCTTGTGAGAAAAAAATTTTCCCTAACAAGGGGTGTTATATGGGTTTGGCCTGCCTCCCCCTCAAGAAAGTTTTGGAGTTCTTTTAGATTAGGGGAAAAGGGGGGTCCTTGAGACCACGGTGCCTGAGAGGTTTGCCCCTCAATTGGGATTGTCCAGTTTAGACCTTGGTGTTTTGCAGGGAACCCAGCTGTTTGCAGGTGAATTCCCTTATTTCCATCCGTTTTTCTCCTGTTCGCCCTTCTGTGTATTGATTTATTTTAAGCTAAAATATTTGTTTTAAGGTGACTTTTAAAAGAGGGGCGGATTCCGTTGAGTTGAGAATTGTTTTTTTTGGTAAGTAAGAGGGAATTTGTCCATTCCCTTTGGGGGTTTAAGATTTTTGCCGGCCCTTGTTTGGGGGCCTGGCGCCTTTTGTGATGGTAATTGCTCCCTTGTCTGCCCGGCTTTTTCCTACGGGGCTAGTTTAAGTCTGACCAGGAGGGAGGAGAGCTCAGCGGTCCATGTTTTATGTGCTAGGAAGGAGGATGGACAGACCTCGTTTTATCCTGGCGGGCTGGGGCTCATGCTGTCGGGCGGGGCTTTCCCCCTCTCCTCCCGAGAGGTCAAAAGGACTTCCCTCCATGGCCGAACTCCCACGGTCCTTGTCGGGATGGGGGCTGTGGAATTCTGGGCCTTTCCCTTTAATTGCTGGGAAGTGGGCTGCGGGAGGCCTCTGGTTCAGAAAGCACCCAAGAGGTTCTGAGGGAGCTGGGACGCTCGTGCCCCGTCCCGCGCTCCCTCAGGCCCGCGGGGTCACAGGACCCCTGCTGGGAGCACTACGGCCCCCAAGCTCTGGGGAAGTCATCCCCCTGAATCCCTGAGCCGGTCATTGTTCTTAGAGCTAAATTGGCCCTCGCAGTGTCTCCTGGAGCTTGGAATGTGGCAGATGATGGGGTCCTCCCTAGTCCACAGAGACAGAGGGCAAGTGGCTTCCGGACTGGGGGAGGGGAGGGGAGGGGGGTGGGCTGAGGGACCATGCTGGGAGGAGGGAACGGAGGCGTCGGGCCCAGGGCGCTTCTTGCTCGGCTTGCCGGGTCAGGGCCGGCCTTGACTGAGGATGGACGCAGGATGTTCCTAGAGCAGGATTAAGATTCCAGTTTTGCAGGGTCTCAGGGCAGCCGGAGGGGGGCGCTAGCAGGCAGTGGGGTCTGGCGGGCGGCCTTGGATTCCGGCTCTGCCCTTTTGGTCTGGGTGACCTTGGACTAGACGCTACACTCTGATCCTCAGGTTCTTCCTCTTCAAATGAGGGAGGGCTGGGAGCGTGAGACCTCCGAGGACCCTCCAGTTCCAGGAACAGCTCTTGGTTTTGTTTGGTGGGGTGGCGCCGTTTCCTTTGTCAGCAGCACTTTAGGGGACAGCTGGGTGGGGCCGTGGGGAGAGCAGCAGCCCTGCAGGAGGGAGGGCCCGAGTTCAGGCCTGGCTCGGACACCTGCCCCTCCCTGGCTGTGGGAATCACTTAGCCCCAACTGCCTCAGCAGAAAAAACCCACAGTATTTTTCCCCCCATTACACATCAAGACAATTTTAAACATTCATTCAAACAAAATTTTGGATCCCAAATCGTTTCCCTTCCTGCCCCCTCCCTGAAATGCAAACACTTGGATAGAGCATGTGCACGTGCAGCCACGTCAGAACATCAGCTGTGGAAGCAGCGGCAGGTCCAGGGGACAGCGGCACAGAAACGGCAGCTGGGGAGGCTGCCCAGGCCCAGTCTCACTCCTGCTGCCTGGAAGGCGTGTGCCGAGCATCGGGAGCCCCCGGCCCTGGAGGAAGCACCTTGTGCATCGGGAGCCCCCGGCCCTGGAGGAAGCACCTTGTGCATCGGGAGCCCCCGGCCCTGGAGGAAGCACCTTGTGCATCGGGAGCCCCCGGCCCTGGAGGAAGCACCTTGTGCATCGGGAGCCCCCGGCCCTGGAGGAAGCACCTTGTGCATCGGGAGCCCCCGGCCCTGGAGGAAGCACCTTGTGCATCGGGAGCCCCCCCGCCCTGGAGGAAGACCCAGGATCGGGAGTCCCCGGCCCTGGAGGGAAGCAATTTTGTGCATCGGGAGCCCCGGCCCTGGAGGGCAATTTTGCATCGGGAGCCCCGCCCCGGGAGAGGGTGGTTTGGCATGAGCCCCCGAGTCTCACATTGCCCCTGCCGAGCAGAGCCAGGTCCCTTTCTCTGACCATGGTCCGGCGGGTCACCGTACGCGGTGTGCCCCGGGCCGATGCTTCACTTTGCATTAGGTCCTGTCAGTCTCCCAGGATTTCCCAGAGTTCCTGCTCATCATGTCTCACAACATAGTCGTATTCCAGAGCGGACCTGGTTGGTCCAGCCGTTCCCCGATGATGGGCAGCCCCTCACTTTCCTGTCCTCGGCTGCCACCAGAAAGGCTGCTGTCACGGCGTCCCTTCATCTCCTGGCGGCTGAAAGGATGAGCACAGGTTGAAGGCCTTTGGCCCTTGTTCCCAGCTGCTCTCCAGGAAGGCCACCGACCATGCATCGGTGTCAGCCGCGTATGGGCAGAGCAGAAGCGGGAGACGGTGCAATTGCAGAGGCTGTGGAGGTGAAGCCTGGCCCAGAATCTGGTGCCGGAGTGGGGTGCTGGCACCATCTCGCTGCTCTCTTTCCGCCTCCTTTCCTACCTTCACACTTGGAGAAGCAGCTCCCGAGCAGGGACCCCCGCCCCAGGGACGTCAGGAAGCCCTGCCAGCTGGCAGCCTTGGGGGCAGCACGCCCTCTCTGCCGCGTCCGGAGGAGGTTTGGTTCATCCTGGCCCAGGGGCCCTCCACCTCTGCAGCAGCGGGCGGGCTTCACCCCACCCCGTCACGGAAGCCTCGTGGGCGGCTCCTCTATGGGCTGGCGGCCGTCGGGTGGCTCCCCACCTCCCGACAACGCTGTCGTTTTCGTTAGTTCTCGCTGCACAACTGTACCCCGTCGCCTGCGTGAGCCGTGGTTCTTCCAGCCGTTTTCCAGGTCGATGCAAGAATACAAGCTCTGTCCCCATCATGGTGCGGCAGGTTTCTTCATTTCCTTGGGCAGACGTCACGGTCCCAGGCCTGTCCGAGGATCAGGGGGCCTTTGCGATCCCATACACGGAAGCGCGAGGAGCGTTGGCCCGGCAGCCGAGGGGACTCCGAGCGTCTCTACACCAAGTGTGCGGGTCTCCTCGGCCCCGGGATCACTCCTGCTGTGCCAGTTGCTCCGCTGGCGGTTCCGGCCGGCTGGGAGACAGGAGGCGAGGGCTTTCCCACGTGCTTCCCGCTGCCCAGGGAAGGTTCTGCACGTTGCAAGGTCGCCCCCTAGGTGGGGAGGCTGCAGGATGATCTGGGGGCACCTCACGGATGTCTCAACAGTCCCAGGAGCCCCGCTAATGCGGAGCCCCAGTGGGGAGGAGCCCCTTGATGGCACACACGTGCACTTGGACCTGACTGGCCCAGTCCCGTGGGTGACATCCCCAGAATCGGCAGCACTCAGGGGTTCCGGCCACGAAAAGCAAACAAAAACCCACCAAAGGTCCTCCTCCACGCCAGGGGAAATGGCCCGGGCCCAAAGGGCACGCCCCCCGGCTCGGGGGCCATGGGAAATCCCCCCAAATGGCCCCACGGGGAAAAGGGCCGGGGGTCCCGCCCCGGGCCAACCTGGCAGCAAAGCCCTAAACCACAAAGGCCTGGGAAAGGGGAAAACCTCAAACGGGGCCCCTTGGCCAAAACCCTGGGGAAAGGAAGGGTGGTGCCTTCAGCCCCGGTGCCAGAACCTGGGCCTGCGAAGGGTGTAAAGGCGGAAGCTCCCCGGGCCAAGATCCCCCGGGCTTCTTCCAGGGGAAAGGAAAAGGGCCCAAGGGGGCCCCTTCTGGCCAAAGAAAGGCTTTTGGAGACCCAAGAAACGGTTGGGGCCCAGCCCTTTGGGAAAGGGGTTTCCAAACCCCAACCTTTCAAACGAGGGAAAATTGGGATTAAAGTTCCCGCCGGGCCCAAGGAGAATTTACGAAGGGGCCTTTCCCCTCGGGGAGGAACAGGCCGCCCCGTTAATTCCTTGGATGGGAAAAGGCCTCAAGTTTGAAAGGAAAACCAACTTCGATTTCTGGTTAAATTAAATTGGCTGCTTTAGAGACTCGGCAGAGAAACGGTTGGGGACAGTCCCTTTGGGAAAGGGGCGGCAGATGCGCCGATCCCCGGGACACCAGCAGAATCGAGGGAAAATGGCATTGCGAGTCGCTAGAAAGTGCCCAAGAGTTACTTTACAGAATTGGAGAGTTAGTGGCCGTGGCCGATGACGAGAGGAACAGCGTCGCCCACGTTAATTTGTGGATGGAGCGCCAGAGCAGCTCAGCTGAGGAGACCATACTTGCCAGAGCTAGACACGACATTGGCTCCTGGAGAGGTTCTGCCACGATTCCACAGCAGGCCTCTGGTAACCCCGGGAACAGCCGGGGCCTTCCTCCAGCTATTGGCTAAAGAGTTCCCTGGCGCGTGTCTTGTTACAGCGAGCCCTGCAGGGCTCCGAGACTCGGAGAGGAAGACTCTCACGGGCGATTTTTCCAAAGCCTGAAAGGGGGGAGCAGAGAGGCAGGAAGTTCCAAACTTCTCTGGAGCAGAAGCCCAGATTTTCGACGACGGTGCCTTCCCTGCGCTGTGTGTCTGCGAGTTGCCCAAGCCCAGTGAGGCCCCGGAGCCCCAGCGGGAGGAGCCCTTTATGGGATGGGTTGCTCTGATCTGCCCGGAGAGCCTTGGAGCCATGGGCTGATGAGGGCCCCTGAGGAGGAAGAAGGGGCAGGGTCCCCAGCAGAGGGAGAAGAGGGAGAAAAGGCAGAAGCCAGGGTGCAGCGAAGGCAGGAAGTGGGACCATCAAATGTAGAGAGAAGGAAAGATACTGGTGCTAGTGGAAGCCATCGGGTGGTGAGAGCGCTTTAAGACTGGGGGAGAGGAGGGAATGTCTCAGGTAGAAGCGGGGAGATTGTGGACTAGTGAGGGCGTCCAGAGAGGAGGGATGCAGTGGGGCCCCTTGGGCATGTGCAGGGCGAAGGAGGCCGGGCTCCGGCCCACGGCTTGCTTTTTGGTGCCGTGTCAGACGAGGTCTTGCCCGGGCCGACACCGTGGGGGGCTCCTGGAGGGCTGTGGGGGCGGTGAGCCAAGGGGGGCGGGAGAGCCCAGGCCACCTCGCTGTGGCGGGCTCCCTCCGACCGTGCTCATCTCCGGCCGGTCAGAAGCAAGGGGGGCGATAGAGCCGGGGGCGAAGGGGCCTGTGGCGGTTGCTGGGTCATGGTGGTACCCAGGAGAGCAATCCTAAGCTGCGGGTGAGCAGCTGAGAGAGAAGGGACAGAGGAGTGGTGAGAGGGAAGCCTAAGGGCACTGGGTCTGGCCGGAGGAAGGCGTTTTGGGGGCACAGCCAGACTGCCCGGCCCTCTCCCTATGCAACTGGGACCCTGGGGGGGTTATGGTGTGTGAGGGACCCCAGGATGTGGTCAGGAGCCGAGGGGGAGGAGTCAGTCCAGGTGACCTGGAGCCTCCGGGAGGCAGGTGTCTAGTCCAAGAGCCCGGTCTGTCGACTCCAGCGCCTCGTTGGAGACAATGGTGCTGCTCAGAAGAGTAGGGAAAGCAGCCCAGGAGCTGCTCTCGGGGGCCTTTCCTGCCCAGGTCTGCCCACTTCTGGAGCATCGCACCCCACTCTGGGGACTCCTTGTTGGGGGCCGCTGACGAATGAGAGGCTTCTGAGGGACCGCGGGGAGCCCCTCCTTCCTGCCGTTGGAGGAGAGGCGCAAAGACCTGGGGGTTTGAGGGGGGGGGGGGTGAGTCAGAAAAGAGGCAGGGACGTCCTGGGCCTGAGTGTCCTGAGCCTGTGCCAGTATCCCTGGGCCTGTATGTCCCGGGCCTGCATGTTCCTGGGCCTGTATCAGCGTCACCAGGCCTGTGTGTCCTGGGCCTGCGTGTCCTGTGTCCCAGCCGATGCCCGCCATGCCAGAGCCAGCTCCGCGCTGGGAGGCCCCGAGGCCACGCGCCTGACGATCCCAGAGCCGTGTGCGGGACACCCGGAGGCCGGCCCCACGCCAGGAGACGGAGCCGCTCCCATTGGGCCGTCTTGGGAAGGTTGCGCAGATCGCCAAGGGAGAAGGGGCCAGAGGCTGGGGGCCGAGCGTTCCGGCTCCACCGCGGTGGGCACAGCCGCCGGGTCTGCCATGTGCCAAGTGGGCGCTTGCCCAGAAGAGGTTTCCTGTAGAACTCGCCCTGGGCAAGTCACCAGAAGTCAGGAAAAGTGAGGCGGGGACACGCGAGGTCTCTCTGGAGAACTCTAGAACTAAGGTGTGCCCCGGAGACCCTGGCCCAGGACCACCCGGCAGGGCGCGCCCTCATCGGAGAAGGGGCCGAGCAGGCCCACGGGTGCTCAGAGGCAGCCCCCAGGTGCTCACGGGTCCTGTCTGGGGCCGAGCCCCCTGAGCCGGCGCTGGTCGGCCCAGACACGCTGGGACCCCCATGTAATGGTTACTCTGGTCTTCCTGGGGCCCAAGAGGCCACTGTCCCCCCCAGGGGAGGGGGAAGGGCTGACAGCTTAACCAAGAGCCAGCCAGGAGATCCAGGAGGCCGCGGGGCAGCCCTCGGGCCCAGGCTGAGGGGCCATAGCTGGGCGCAGGAGCGGCTTGTCTGGGTCTGCCAGGAGCACCTCGGAATCAGGAGGTGGGGCCTGAGGGAGCCAGTGCTGGGGAAACTGGTGCCAACCAGGAGCTCAGATGGGGGCAGCTTCAGGTGTGAGGGGCCTCAGACTCAGTGTGAGGGGCCTCAGACTCAGTGGGACGGTCCCACTGAAGAAAACTGGGGAAATAGCTTTGGGTCCTTAGAGAAGGGAGCAAGCCTGGGCACGAGGCCGGTATCCAGGAGACCCTGACCCTGAGCGCCCACTGCCCTTCCCGGAGGCTCCTGGGGGGCCCGGACAGCTGTCGGGGGGGGCCAAGTTGGGGGGGCAGTGGGTGTGGGGGGAGCAGCGGAGGGACGCGGGCTCAGGAGGAGGGGGGCGTTGGGCAGGAGCACTCCCTGAGCGCCCTCTGTGGGACAGGCGCCGGGCCTCAGCCCATGGGCCCCCCAGGGGCTCAGCAGGAGGGGCCCGGGTGCAGGCGGATGCCCCGAGGCCAGGCGTGGGGCCGGGCTGACCGGGACGGCCTTAAGCCGGTAGGGACGCTCGGTCACCCGCACCCGTGCTCTGTCCCAGCCTTTTTCCTTCCTTGTAAAGGTGAGGACTCGGCTCTCTGGGACTTGGGGAAATGGAAGCTCCTCGGGCACTTTGGTCTGCTCAGGGGTCTCAGAGGCCTTGGGGCGGCCCTTGAACTTTGAGAGGCACCGGAGACCAGAGTTGTCTCTGGATGTGATTGATGGGGAGGGGTTGGAGGGGGTTGGGAGGGACCCCCCGGGACTGAGCCCCCGGTGCCCCCCGTGTGGGTTCGTGGGGCCCAGGTATCGGGTCTGGGGCGCAGTGTCGCACGGGCCGAGTTTTGCTTTAGGTTGGGGCCCGGGTGGTCCTGAGGGAAGAGCAGAATGTGACAGCACTGGGGGGGGAGGGGAGGATGCCGGGCCTCCTTCCGGGCCAGGCGGGAGCTCTGCAAGTGCAGGGTCACTGGGCACCGGAAAAACAGCCGGGAAGTGCGGTGACTTGGGGCGTGTCCTGGGGGCTCTCACTCCAAGTCCTGCACACAGAGACCCGGGGACTGGGCCCTGCCAGAGAGCGGCACCACCAGGACGGGGCCCCCACCGTCCCCTGGAGGGCCGGCATCTGCTGCCAGCTCGGGACTATTTTTGGAACCCAAGCACCCTCCTCCCTACCAGGGCCCACAGCAGCGGATCTTTTACCTCAGGGGTCAGGGGAACCATAGCTGAGTCTTTCCATGGCGTCCCTGGTGCACAGTGGGTGCTTGTGTGGCAGAGCTTTCCCATGAGGTCTCTGCGGTGCACAGTGGGGCTCTTGTAGCACACAGTGGGGCTCTCGAAGCACACAGTGAGGCTCTTGTAGCACATGGTGGGCGCTCATGCCCTTCCCTTCCTCCTTTGCTGCCCATCTTTGTCAGGTGTGGGGGCCACACCATTCTTCTCCTTCATCTGAATTTCCTAATTTTTTTTCCTATTTGCTTTAGACCCTGACCCGCCTTGGGCTTGCCGGGCATGGGAAGGGCCTGCCGACTGTGGGCTCAGGGGCGCTTCCTCTGGGGCCGGGACCCTTAGGGCTGTCTCTCGTCCATCCCGCTACAGGTGCCCTCGTTCATTTTGAGGTCAAATCAAATATATAAAGTAACTTTTTTTGGTGTTAACAGTATGCAAGTGTCGAGAAAGATGGTGAGTTTTTCATGTCTCCGAATGACTTTATCAACCGGTACCTGAACATTTTTGGCGATTGTCAGCCCAACCCCGAGACCGTGGAGCTCCTGGGAAGCGTGGTGGACCAGACCAAGGATGGGTATGTCAACTCTTGTTTCCCTGGGAAACGCACCCTTGCATGGAGTTCTCCCTCTGACTAGTAAGTTGTTCTGCAGGAGATTGACCGTTAGCCTTTCCTCAGCCGTTGGGTCAGTTAGGAACAGCCCTCGGGGCGCTGGCAGTTCTCCCCAAGCTCCCCTGCTGCGGGTGCAGATCACGGCCTCTCCTTTGTGGGGTTGCGGCGGGCTCAGGGGTCTCCCCCCAAGGCCCCCCCCCCCAGCCTTTTGGGCACGTGTCAGCGGGGCGGCTCCATCGCCTTCACGAGACCCTGCCCGGAGCCTGCCCTGGTTTGGCCGGACTCGGTCTTCCCCGACCCGTGACCCAGGCAGGCTCCTTGGTCGTGGGCGGGGCTCCGGCGTCGGCTCCAAGAGCCGCCTGGGGGCCGTGGCTGGGCTCGGCCGGGGCAGTGTTGGGGGAAGCCGTCTCGGGCGGGGGCCTCTAGGCAGCCACGCTCTGGGGAAGCCCTTTCTCTTCTCACCGGAGCCTTTGTGGCATCTGGGCCCCGGCCCGGCCGAGAGGCGCGAGCAGAGGAGGATTGGGATAACGGGGCGGGCAGATAACTAGGGCCGGAGGTGGCTCTGTAGTCACTGCCCAAAATCTGGAACGTAGGATGCCGTGGAGTCTTGGGCGGGGGGTAGCACCTTGCTGGGCTCGGCCACTGATGTCCCCACGGGAAGTCCTGCCGGGGTTTAGGCCGAACCCGGGGAAAGCTGGGGCGGGTTCTTTGCTTCTTTAGGGCCCCCGGGAAAATTGCAAGTTTAATAAAAAACGGGTTAATTGACTGAAAAGCCCTGGGGCCTGAGTGGGGTTTGGGGAAATTGGCGGCCCGCAGGGGACGTGACTCCGGTTTGAGGAGCCGGCCCCGGGAAGAAAAAGCTTTAATTAAAAAAGGGGGATTTGAATTACTGCCCCAGGCGGGCCAGCCTGGGGGATCGGGAGGGGAGGGCCCAAGCCCTTCCGCCGGGGGCCCAAAGCTCCCCCTGGCCGGGAGCGTCGCCTGGAAAGCCCCCTCCCTTTGGGTTGTAAAAGCTTTTGGGGTAATCGGCCCGGCCTGGGCCCTTGGGCCCCGTCCTGTAGCCCTTCCCCCCCTTTGGGGTTTCCCCTCATAGGGTGGGCTGCCGGACCCCCTTCCCCCGGGCGACGGTTCCGGGGCCTGGGGACCCCCTTTCCGTGGCCCGCCTCCCCGGGTGGGAGGGCCCCCTTCTGGGGGCCCCCCCCTTGTTCCCTCCTGGCTTCTCGGTTCCTGGCACCGCGCTCACCTTCGGGTGTCGGTTCCTTTGAAAAAGTCATTGTTTTCAGTTTTGAGAAGTGACCCACGGTTGGGGTTTTCCAACTGGAACCGAGCCGAGGAAAGCCCCTGAGGTGATGGGGGGGAGGCAGGCGGGGAACCCACGGAGCCCTTCACAGGCTCATGGGTTTTCATCTCCGGGATACAATGCGGAGTCACCAAGGAACCCAGCGCACTGCCCCGGGCTTGCCAACAGTTCTGTAGGACGGCCCTGGATCGGGACCCAGGTTGGCGCTGTCGGCAGCTAGAGCTATGGGCGGAGCTTCATCCAGGGCCCTCCCGGCCGCCTCTTCCTGGGGGCAGGAGAGGAACCCCTCGTGTGGGCCCGAGCTCCAGGCCGGCAGTCTGCCAGCGGCCCGGGCCACGGGGCACGCCGGGGATCCCCAAACACGAAGGGCTTTTCCTTTCCCATCTCGCCTCTCCGCTCAGGCCGCGTCCCCTCGATGGTCCGGCCAACCCCGCGCTGAAGCCCCCGCGCTGTTCTTGCCTCCCTTCTGCCCTTTCCCTCTCGTTTGCTTGTGGACTGTGTGTTCTTGCCATCTCGGATGGCTCCCTTCCTCCTCCCTCCTTGTTCCTCCAGCTAATTCTCTCTCCCCCCCCCATCTTCTTCCCTTCTCCTTCCTTTTAAAACCATCGGAACCCCCGAACTTCTGGGGGTGTGAGTCTCCTCCGGGTCGGCGGGAGAGCAGTTTCTCCCCCGGGGGCCCCGGTACTGTTGACTCACGTGTCCCGTTTTCTGTCTCTCCTGGTCCTTAAAGGCCCGTTTTCAGCACTGTGGCACACGGCTCCCGGGGTCTGGGGGCTCGCTCCCAGTGATGGGCGCTCTCCTCCTGGGTTATAAGCCGTCATAGGTCAGGTCCTTGTCACCCTTTTGGCCGTCGGGTTCCGCGCTTTTGGTTCCTGTTTCAGGCACTGGGGGTGAGCTTGGCTGCGGGAGGCCCTTTTCCTTTTTCAGAATCCTTGGGCTCTGGACTAGACTCTTCTGGGGGCTTTTGTTTAGGGCTTTCTTTCTGGGGAGCAGCCGTCTGGCCCACTTTGCTTTGGGACGTGGGGAGAGCCGGGCACTTGAGTCTGGCCTCCGCTGATCCTCCGCGGGGGCCGTGCTTCCATGTTCTCCGTCCTTGCCTTTAACTCGGTTTGTTGGAGGCGCTCTCGCACCCCTGGGCCCCCCCATTCCCCCTCCCCTTCCTTCTTCCGCGGCTCCAATTTCTTTTCCAGTTTTTCCCTTGGACGCCCTTCTTATTTATGAAAACTTTCCTAAAATCTCTTTTTAACTCCTGCTTCCTTTAAGGGACCCTCGTTCCCAAGCTGGGGTTTTCTCGGAGGTTTGGGGTGCATGGTTCGGACTCTTCCTCTCGCGGCCCCCGGGTTGGGCGGCCTCCTTTGGCCTGCTCTTGGTCCCAGACTCTCCTAGAATCTGGGTTTTGGTCTGGTCCCGCGGCCTCCGTCTTGGGGAGCCCCCGGCACAGGCTCCAGGGAACGCCCCTGGTCCTTGCTTGGAACGTTCCCACCTCCTCCTGCCACCCCAGGCCGGACCAGCGGCTCTCCCGGCTCTGGCTTGGGTTTTCCCACCGGGATTGGGTTTAGGAGGCTCGTGGGCCTGGAGGGGGCTCTCACTTCCTTTGATTCCCCAACCTGTAAAATGGGGGCAGGATCCCTTCCTTTGTCCGTCCGCCTCCGATTCACTTCGTTGCCGAATGAGGAATCAGTGACTTATTTGCGAAATCCTAATTTCTGCCGATCAGGACAACGGAAGGGAACGTCCCGTGTCCCGGGCCCCCATTGGGTTTCTCAGACTTGCCTCACGTTGGGCGGGTGCTGAGAAGGGCGCGCTCGGGGCCCCCAGGACATCCCTCTCCTGGGGAGCCCCAAAGTCCCGCGGGCGGCGCTCGGGCTCCCGGCTCGCGGGCACTGACTCCCTCGTCTGCTCTCCCCTGCAGGCTCATCTCCTTCCAAGAGTTCACGGCCTTCGAGTCTGTCCTGTGCGCCCCGGACGCCACCTTCGTGGTGGCCTTCCAGCTCTTTGACAAGGCTGGGGAAGGAGAGGTGGCCTTCGGTAAGTGGGTCCCGAGGCACGGCCTCTCGGCGGGACCCCCGGGTGTCTCCCCTCGCGGTCTGTGCCCCCGGCAGCCTCGGACGCCGCGAATCACGCCCTGGCCAGGAGCCCGGCTCCCGGGTCTCTGCGGCGGCCCTCAGGTCTCCGCGTCCTCGGCCGTCGGCGGGGGGCGTCCCGGCCCAGCCTCGAGCCCCGGCCGGCAGCTGCTCGGCTCCGTTGCAAGCCCAAGGCCCCGTCCGTCTGGCTTTTGCCCATGCTCAGGTTCTCGAGGGTCTTTCCCACACCTGCCGGCTGGGCTTCGCCCCTGGAGGCCGAGCCCTTCGGAAAGCCCCCCTCCCCAGGAGGGCCGCGTCTCGGACGGGGTCAGCGCCGGGGCCCAGGACTGGGCTGGCCACGCTCTGCCCTTGGTCCCTCCTGGAAGACTTACTGCAGCAGCTCCTCATGAGGCGCCCCCAGCCCCGTCACCAAGATCTAGGTCTTCCTTGTTGCCTCTTTCTGGCCGCCCACCTGCAGGCCTGAGTCCAGGGGGCTTTCCTGTCTCTTGCTGACGCTCGTGGGGTCTTGCCCACTCCTGGGGGGGTGTTTGTCTGCCTGGTCTCCCCCATGGGCAGGGAGGCTCCTGGTGATGTCACCCACGAGCCCGGCCCGTCGCGGGTCATCTGGGAGCGCCCCCCCCCCCCCGAGCCGCCCTCCCTGGGCCTCCCACAGGCCAAGCCCTGCTCCTCAGGGTGTCCCAGGCCTCCCACTGTGACCCTCGCAACCAGCAGGAAAAGGCAGGTCTTGGGGAACCTCCGGGGGAGGCGAGATTTTCGATGGGACTGGAAGGAAACTTGGGGAGGGGAGGGGACGAATCTGGGGGGGCTGGGGCTGACAGGGTCGTTCCTGAACGTTAGGAGGACCGTCGTCATGGCTGGAAGGAGCACGGACTGGGGCTGGGCGAGCCAGAGAGAGCAGAGAGAGGGGTCCGAGGATCTGGGGGAGGACCTGGCAAAGGTGGCGGGGCCGGAGCGGCTGGGAGGGGGCCGGGAGGGGGCCAGGAGGGGGAGAGCAGCGGCCGGTAGGGAGGGGGCGGGAGCGGGCCTGCCACTGCGTGGCACAGCCAGGAGGCTCCAGGGGTCTCGGGAGGTGGGGGAGCAGAGTGCACGGGGCGGTGGGAGGCAAGGTGCCAGCCTCTCCTGCAGGCCGACCCAGCACCCTGCGGGCCAGCCCTTCCCTGCCTCCCTTGGGGGTGGATAGCCAAAGCCCTTCACCCCTTGCCTCCTCCTGTCTCCCCCGCTTCTCTTCCCTTCTTCCTCCTCCTGGCCCCTCCTCCTCCGCTTCTCCCCCCCCCCCAGAAGCCCTCCCAGCTCACTCGGCGCACATTGGCTCAGACTAAGCTCCTCGAGGGCAGGGCCCACCTTTGGGCTTGACTCTGGCCCTTGGACAGCTCCCGGCCATTTTGAGGGACCCTCCCCCTTCTGGCGGCTGCCAGGGCACGGGCAGGGACCGGACATCCTGGAGCTGAGGGGAGTGGGGGGCGCTGGCTCCCCGGGGGGGTCTGGGAGCGACCCGGACATTAGTTTGGATAAGTACCGTAAGGGAAATGTGCACCAGCACCAAGAGCAGGGGGAGGACGGGGCTCCCCTGGGGAAGCCGCTCTTTCTTGGGCGATGGGGGTCGCTTCCTGGGGAGGTTGCCCGGGTAACTGCGCGGTTTCTGTTTCCAGAATCTCTCGGTTTTGAACGTTCTCCCCTTTTCTGTGGGGGGTTGGGAGCTTATTGTCCAAGTGGGAATTTCTCAGCTCGTCTGCCGGCAAAAAAGCCGCGCTTCTTCGGCAGCCGCTCTGGGGCCCGGCCGGGGCTCACTGACCTCCCGTCCCCCTCTTCCAGAGGACGTGAAGCGGGTTTTTGAGCGGACCACCATCCACCAACACATCCCCTTCAACTGGAACTCGGAGTTTGTGCAGCTGCATTTTGGGAAAGACCGGAAGAGGCGGCTGCCCTACACGGAGTTCACCCAGTTCTTACTGGTGAGTCAGGCTCCCCGGTCGGTGCCCGCCCTCCTCCGCCCACCCTCTGGCAGAACCGCAGGGGAGAGAAGGGGGTGAGCAGAGGCCCCCTGCCAAGGTCCGAGGCTCTCATGCCCATCGTGAGAACAGCCCCTCCTCCCAGGCGCCGAGGAGACCCAGGGCTCTGAATCCCCGGGCTCTTGCCCCACGGTCGCTCGTGCCGGCTCTCGCCGGCCTCCCTCCTTTCCTTCCCCAGCAGCTTCAGGCGGCCCCCGGGGGCTGGACTGTGGGGCCTTGTTGTTCGGAACCTTTGCCCCATTCGACACAGCCCACTTGGGTCTATTCTAGGCAGCGTTTATTAAATGCCTTTTTACAGACGGGTCCCCAGAACCGGATCAGTCAGGACGTATTTCTCGAGTGCCTGCTGTAGGCTGGGCCACGTCAGACACTCGGTGCCTACTGTGTGCCAGGCTGAGTCCCCTGGGCCTTCATGGGCGTCCGCCAGGGGCCAGGAGAGCCCGGAACATGGGGAGTGGGCTCGGCTGGGGGGGTGAGCATGATGACTGAGGGGAGTCTCCCTCCTGGGCACCTTCTGGGAGGGTCGGGCCAGGAGATGGAGGCGGGAGGGGGCTGCCCCCCAAGACCTGCCCTCGGCATTTTCCAGGAAATACAGTTGGAGCACGCCAAGCAGGCCTTCATGCAGCGGGACGCCGCACGTTCCGGGCGCGTCACCGCCATGGACTTCCGGGACATCATGGTCACCATCCGCCCCCACATCTTGACGCCTTTTGTGGAGGAGAGCCTGGTTGCGGTGAGCCGGGGCTTTCTGGGGCGCCCGATCGCCGGCCCGGGCTCTGGCCCTCTCTGTGCCGGCCTGGAGAGCGACCCCGGGTGCCAGCCCTGGATGCCTCCTGCTGCTCGCTTCACGGGCCGGGGCCGCCCTTGCCACTCCCTTAGCCCCTCCGCCTCTCACTTAACAAGCAAGACCATCCCGGGGCGAACTTCCCTAAGGAAGGAGACGGAGCGGGCAGGTTCCAGAATGGAAATCCCCTCTCCGGGGGTGTTTTGTACCCCCTCGCCCTTTGTCAGAAAGCTCTGTGGCCCTTAAACTCCTGCCCCGGCCCGCGCCCGACCCTCCCCACCCCGAGCCTTATCCCTGGGCTTGCAGAACCCGTGAGGCGGGCAGCCTGTGCCCTCTGCCGGGGCGGCCGGCCACAAGGGCCTGCGGGGAGCGCCGGCGCCGGCTGCGCTCTCGGAGGCCGGTCTGGCGCGGGAGGAGGCAGCAGTGCTCCCTGGGCCCTGAACCTGGCCCCGGGCCAGCAGGGCGGGCGCCCGCGGGAGCCCCCACCCACCCCGCGCCCTTTCTCTTTCCTGAATCAAGGCAGCAGGAGGCGCCACGGCCCATCAGGTCAGCTTCTCCTACTTCAACGGCTTTAATTCTCTCCTCAACAACATGGAGATCATCAGGAAGATCTACAAGACTCTGGCCGGCAGCAGGAAGGATGTCGAGGTCACCAGGGGTGAGCAGAGGAGGTTGGGGGGGGCGGGGCTAGCAGAGACAAGAGGCCTTCCCGGGGTCTCCTTGGTGCCCCCCAAAGCCGGTCCTCACATCACCCAGGTAGGAGCCCTTGAGGCGGGAGAGGGGACCGTCCCCTGGGGGCTTCAGAGGCTGCCTGGCCTGGCCTTTCCCACCTCGTACCCTGCTTCGTTAGAGATCTGTGCCACCTCGGCCACCTGCACAAGTTCCAGCCCCCCCCCGCCCCAACCACAGCGGGCACTGCCATCGCCACCTTTGCCAGGGCCCCTCCCCTTCCCACCCCCCAAAGATGTCACTTAGGAGAGGGCATTTTCGAAAGGAATTTTTAAAGGGGGGCACACAACCAAGACCAATGCATACAGCGGGAAAGTTGGACGGCCCCGCGCCCCCCCCACGCGCCCCTCCCTTAACTCTGTGCCCACAACTCACCTTCTTACAGAGGAGTTTGCTTTGGCGGCCCAGAAGTTCGGGCAGATCACCCCCATGGAAGTGGACATCCTGTTCCAGCTGGCCGACCTCTATGAGCCAAGGGGGTACGCCGGGATCTGGGGGGTACCCTGGGATCTGGGGGGGTACCCCGCGGGTGCCCTTCAGTCTCGGTCAGGGGCGATGGAAGGGGAGCTTGGGAAAAGCCTCCGACCCCCTCGAAGCCCCCGTTCCTCCCCACAGACGCATGACCTTGGCCGACATTGAGAGGATCACCCCCCTCATGGGGGACCAGCTGCAGTGCCGAATGACGGAAATTCAGAAGCAGGTGGGTACCCCGAGGCCCGGAGGGAGAGGCTCTGCCCGCCGCGGGCCCCGTGCTCGGCCTGGCGCTGCCGCCACGAGGGTACCGCGCTCCTTAGGCAGCGCGGGCGGGGATGCGGCCACCTGGCCGCCCTGCAGAGGCCTGGGGAGCAGGGGAGGGGGGAGGGCCAGCGCGGCTTCAGGCCCCTCGGAGGGCGCAGGGCAGGGAGCCCTCTCCCGCTCTCCCAGCCCCAGGCCGGGCTTCGGGCCACACGGCCCCCGTCTCCCACCATGGGGAGCTCCCTCCCGGCCCCGGGCCTTTGTTTTGTACCCGCCTGAGCACAGGAAAGAAGGGACCTCGAGGCGCTGGGCTGAGGCAGATGGAGGGGGAGCCACGGGACCGGTCCCAGCTTCCCACACGGGGGCCCTCCCAGCTCCGGGCCAGAGCTCTGGGGGCACGCGCCCCTCACTGCCCACCGGGGGCTTCATCCCGGGGCTCAGTTTCCTCGGCCCTTTGACCTCCACTTTTTATCATCAGAGTATTTCAAAATTCTGAACACGTGGTTGTCATTCTGTCTAAAATCCAGTTTTTTCTGAAAAATGCACACGTGTTGAATTGATTATGAGCAAGGCCACAGAGCAGGTGGAGGGTGCGGCACAGCCAGGGCATCAGGGCATGGAGGGCGTGACATAGATGTGGCCACGGCAGTAGGGCAGGGCTTAGAGGGCATGGAGGGTTTGACACAGGCGCAGCCATGGCACCGGGGCATGGCATGGGCATGGAGGGTGTGACAGGGTGCAGCCATGGCACGGGGCAGGGCATGGGCACAGCCTTGGCATGGGGCAGGGCATGGGCATGGAGGGTGTGACAGGTGCAGCCATGGCACCGGGGCAGGGCATGGGCACAGCTGTGGCACGGGGCAGGGCATGGGCACAGCCTTGGCACCGGGCAGGGCATGGGCATGGAGGGCAGTCATGGCACCAGGGCAGGGCATGGGCACAGCCTTGGCACCGGGGCAGGGCATGGGCATGGAGGGTGTGACAGGTGCAGTCATGGCACCGGGGCATGGCATGGGCATGGAGGGTGTGACAGGTGCAGTCATGGCACCAGGGCAGGGCATGGGCACTGCCTTGGCACTGGGGCATGGCGTGGGCACGGCCTTGGCACTGAGTGGCACCCCCCTGGGTTCATCGGTGCTCTCCTCTTCTCCCCCGCGCCTGGCTCCCGCTCTCCGGCCTCCGGGTCTCTGGCTCGCCTCGGTCTCTGCAGAGGATTTCCCGAGACCCGCGCCCGCTCGTCCTCCACGTGGCAGAGTCCGCTTACAGGTTTGCCCTGGGCTCCGTTGCCGGAGGTCAGTCCTCAGTGAATGTTTCCGCCCTGCTCCCCGCTCGCCCCCTCCCTTGGCCCCCAGCCCCTTTTCCTTGGCGGTCTCTGGGCAGGGAAGCCCCGCGGGGGGGGGGGGCCGGGCCCCGCCCCCCCCCCCGGCGCGCCTTCACCTCTGGCCCGTTGCAGCGGTGGGGGCCACGGCCGTCTACCCGATCGACCTGGTGAAGACGCGGATGCAGAACCAGCGCTCCACGGGCTCCCTGGTGGGGGAGCTGATGTACAAGAACAGCTTCGACTGCTTCAAGAAGGTGCTGCGCTACGAGGGCTTCTTCGGGCTCTACCGAGGTCAGTGACCGTGCCCCTCCCTCGCGGGAGCCCCCCTCCCCCACCGGAGCCCCCCCTCCCCCGCCGGAGCGCCCCTCCCCCACCGGAGCCCCCCTCCCCCGCCGGAGCGCCCCTCCCCCACCGCAGCCCCCTCCCCCACCGCAGCGCCTCCCTTCCCCGTCGGGGGCTGTGTCCCTCATAGCAGGGGGGCCTCGGCTCCCGGGAGCCCCCCCCCCCCCCCCCCCCCCCCCCCAGTACTGGGCGTTCAGCCCGGGCAGGAGGGGAGGCGGAGGCCCTGGAGCGGAAGTCCCGCCCCCGGCCGCCCCCGCGCCCGTCGGGGGCGTTGCTCTCACTCCCGGAGGTTTGGGGAGCGCTTCCCGCGCCCCGGAGGGAGGGAGGGAGGGAGGCGCTGTCGGGCCGTGGTGGGCGGGGCTGGGTCGGCCAGAGCCTCCGGGGGCCGCCCGGGCAGACTCCCCGGCCCCTCGGCAAGCACTTATTAAGCGCCTCCTGTGCGCCGGGCACCGGGCCAAGGCTGCCCTCGGGAGCTCCCCGGGCGCTGGGGGAGGCGGCGGCCCCGAGCTGGACCAGCGCCGCCGCGCCGAGGGAAGGGGCTGGCGGGGAGGCCTCCGGGAGGGGGGCTTTGGCCGGGACTTGAGGGACCCCGGGGCGGGAGGAGGGATGGAAAGGGGGAGGGACTTGGGGTGTGATGGACACGGAGGAGACGGGAGATTACGGGCGGGGGGTTGGGACCGGGGCGCCCGGACCGCAGGAGGGGGGAGGTCTGGGAAGAGAAGGGGCCCATGGGGCACGTCTTGGGGGAGCAGCAGCCATGAGGGAGACGTTACCCAAGTGTGGGACCTGGCGCCAGACTGGCCGGGGCCGCTGGTCAGCGAGGGGTCCGGGCCGGCCGGGAGGGGTCCGGGCCGGCCGGGAGGGGTCCGGGCCGGCCGGGAGGGGTCCGGGGGCGACCTTCGGGCGCTCAGGAGCCGGGGCCCTGCTGCTGCCTGCGGGCTCTCCGGGGCTCTCGGGCCTCACAAGCGGCTCTTCTCGCGGGCTCCACGTCCAGGACCGTGTCCGGCGGCCCCAGCCGCTTGCCAGGTGCCCGGGAGGCCCCTGCTCAGGCCGAGCGCTGCTGCCCCCGGCTCTCCCTGCCCCGCCCGGGAGCTCGCTCCCCCGCAAACAAGGGGGCCGTTCATGGGCGAGGCCCCTCCCCTTCTTCAAAGGGCTTTTGATCTCCCCTCCTCTTATCTCCTGGAAGGCCTCTGACCCCGGCTGGTTGTCGCCAGGTCCACTGCGGTTCCCCCCCTCCCCCCTCCCCCCGCTCCCTGACGTCAGCATCAGCCACAAAGGCTTTGGGGGGGGGGGGCGCCTGGAGCAGCCAGGGCGGTGGCGGGGGGCGGGGGCCGAGCCCCTTCTTGTAAAAGAACAGCATCTTCCCTCTCCCTGTAGTCGTGGGGCCCCTGCCCCCTCTGTGTGTGTGGCTGTGCGTGTGCACACTCTCTCTCACACTCACACACTCACTCACACTCACGCGTCGCCCTTTCGTAAAGTCCCGGGCCTGGACTTCGGAGCGGCCAGTGCCAGGTTCCGGCCGTCCCCGACTTCCTGCCAGTTGCGGGTTCTCCCCGTCCAGTCCAGGCTCATTGGCCCCGTCCCCCAGAGCCCCCATACCCCGGAGACTCTGGTCTCTGCTTCTTGTGGGCGCTCCCTGGCCTTTGGGCTTTCTGGGGTCCTTGGGCCTGGGGCTGAGGGGCTCTCGCCAGTGCCCCCCCCAGCGGGACTCGGGCTCGCTTCCTTGCTGACCGCGCCCTTGCTCTTTGGCCCCCAGGTCTCTTGCCGCAGTTGTTGGGGGTCGCCCCGGAGAAGGCCATCAAGCTGACGGTGAGTGTGTCGGCGTCGCCCCGCGGGCGCCCGGGACGTGGCCAGGACGCGCTGCTCATGGGCCGCCCTTTTGTCTTTCAGGTCAATGACTTTATCCGAGACAAGTTTGAGCATAAAGACGGCTCCATCCCCCTGTTGGGGGAGATCATTGCCGGCGGCTGCGTGAGTACCCTCCGGGGCTCCTTTCCCCCGGGTTTGGGCGGCCTGAGGCGCTGGGTTTGGGCGCGGGCCTGGGACGCTTGCCCTTGTGTCCGCTCTCAGCCGCTCCGAGCCGGGCTCCTGCATGTGCTCCTGCTCTGGGCCCAGGCGGGGGGCTCACCGCGTGCCGTGTCCCAGGCGCCCGCCCCCAGGAGAGCCCACCCGGGGGTCGCCATGAGACGAGGTCGCCCCCCCCCCAGGGGCAGGGGGCTGTCCACACGGCTCCCGGCTGTGTGGTTAGTGCGCCCCCGTGAGGGAAGGATGTGGCCGGAGGGTCACTGCCGTGGCCGGGCTGCCCCGAGGCCTTTCTCTCGTCGGAGCCCGCGGCCGGATGGCCTCCCTTGGCGCCGAGGCCCAGATACGGGCGGATGCGCCGGCCCTGCCCTGCAGTACCGATGGCGGCTCTCAGTGCGGGGGGCCTCGGGGAGCGCTCGGCGCTGGTGGGAAAAGGGGAATTGTGCCTTCTCCGGCTCTTCTGGCTGGTCGTCCTCGCTGGGACAGGAGCCCCGAGCCCAGGACCGTCTGGTGACTCGCAGGGAGCACAGATCGTTGTGGCGGAGGGCCGAAGGGGCCAGGATTACCCGGAAGCGCTTGCGCTCACTGATGTCACGGTGACCTCTGGGAGGAGGAACTGAGGGAGGCCCCTCAGCCTGGCCCCGGCGGCCCCCGGGCCCTTTGTTCTGGCGCTTTTCCTCTCCATTGTCTCCCATTTATCCTGCGTGCGACCCCGGGGGGGCTTCTTGCCTCTGTGTGCCCGGCTGTAAGCGCGGGCCCGGCACGTACGTGGTAGTTGACCAAAAAGCGGTTCCTCGGAAAGGCCGTCGGGCAGCCCTGGCCCCAGCCGTACCCCGGGGGTCCCGACAGACAGCCCCGCTCCCACCCTGTGGCCGCCCCCGCTGCCAGGAGCACTGGCCCCTTCTGCTGAAGGCCGAGGACCGCCGTGGGCCCGCCGGGCCTCCATCCGTGCCCCAGGGGGAGGGCCGGGGTGGTCGCGGCTCTCGTGGCCTGTGCCATCTTCACTGGCTTTGACCTCGGGGGGCTCATCCCAGCGGGAGCCCCTGTGCCCGGATCGCTCCCCCTCCCTCCCGGCCGTGCCTTGGGCTCTCCCACTCGCTGTCCGAGCCCTGGCGGGGCCCGGACACCGCAGCGGGTGGCTGGGCATCCTCCGGCCCTCGGGCCCCTCCCTGGCTCTGGGCGGCGGCTTCCTCTCCCCTCAGCCCCTGGGAGTCCTCGGGCCCTGCCGGCCGGTGCTGGGCTCCCCTGGCTCACGGTTTCCCTCTGACTTCCAGGCCGGAGGCTCGCAGGTGATCTTCACCAACCCCCTGGAGATCGTGAAGATCCGCCTGCAGGTGGCGGGAGAGATCACCACGGGCCCCCGCGTCAGCGCGCTCTCCGTGCTCCGCGACCTGGGCTTCTTCGGGATCTATAAGGTAACCCTCGGGCTGGGCCAGCGGGGGTGCAGCAGACATCCTGCAGGGAGGGGGTGAGGGCCAGCGGTTCCTGGGGAGCCTGAGGGAGTCCTCCGGGTCCAAAGCTGGGGCCCCGGCCCCGTGCCCTTGTCCCCGTGCCCCCGGCTCCTGTGCCCTCGGCCCCTGTGCCCCCGGCCCCGTGCCAGCCCTGGGAGCACCCCCTCCCTTGGCAGGGAGCACTCAGGAAGTGCCTGCTGTGTGCCGGGAGCTCCCGTGGGAAGGGGAGAGGGGGCAAATCTGGGGCAGGAGCGGGGATGGGGAGGGAGGGGCTTGATTGGGAGGAGGACGAGCGCCATCTGGGTAAAGGCTGGAGGCCGGGTGGCTCCGGGGTGTCCTGTTGGGGAGCACGGGCTGGGGCGGGAACGTCCCACGGAGATGTCGTTGGAGCCAGGGCAGCCGAGGGCGCCGGGTTGTCCCCAGAGACGTTACAGCGGGAGGGTGGGAATCGGGGGCGGTGTTGGAAGAGGGGGTGAGGAGCGGGCCACCCAGTGGGGCAGGGGCTGGGAGAAAGGCCCCCTAAGGTACAGGCGGAGGGCGTGGGGGGGGGGTCAGTGCAGTGTTGAGGCTTCCGGAGCCGAGGGGAGGAGGCCCGGGCCGCAGCAAGCCCCCCAGCCTCTCCTCCCTCCGAACACCATTATTTCTGCCCCCAACGAGCGCGCGTGTGTGCACGGTCCCCTCTCCCCTTTGGCCACTTTGTGTAAAGGGGAGTTTTGGGGCTCCCCTTCCCCCCTTCCTGCCAGGGAGCCACTCCCCGGGGCTTCCAGGCTCTCGGGGTGACCGCAATGGCAGAGAGAGGGCGGCCCGAGGTGGGCGAGCATCGTTCTGGCTCCCAGAGGGGCTTCAGTGCCTGGCGGTCAGTGCCTCTGGGCCTCCCACGGCCACGCCTGGGGGGGGGAGACTGGGTTTAACCGAGGGTTAAAAGCCAAAAATCTTTCAACCTAAAACCTCCAAACCTTTATCCAAGGCTCCCAATTAAATCCCCTCCCTTCCGGGAAACCCCTCCAATCCCCCGGGGAACAAGGTGCGCCCAACCTCCTTCCCCCCGGCCAGCAAACATTCACCGGGAAACCCCGGCAACCCAAACCTCGGCTCCCCCTCAACCAAAACCTTTGTAAAAATACCCTCCCAAACGGGTTAAACCCCTTACTTTCCAAAACAAAAGGGAAAACGGGAAAATCAACAAAAACCCCAACCAAGAAAAACCCAACAACCCAAAGGAAAACCCAAACAACCCAAAAAACCCAAAAGAAAACCCAACAACCCCAAGGGAAAGGGCCAAAAACTAAAAAACCCAACAACCACAAAACACTTCCCAAAGGGAAAACAATCCCAAGGGAAAACCACAAAAAACAATCCCAACAACCACAAAAACAATCCCAAAAGGCCCAATCTAAATCAAACACTAATCCCCTCTCCCAAACCAAAATTCAATTTCTCCCAAGGCCCAGGAAAATGGGGGAAACTGGTAACCAAAATGGGGCCTTTCCACCAAAATTTGGGCAATCCCAAAACCAGGGCAAGGGCGGGAAAACAACTCTTCCTCCCGGAAACCCAAAATACTCCCCAAAACCCCTTGGGAACCAACCCTCAGAAACTCCCCTCCCACCCCTCCTTTCCCTCTACAACCCCCCCCCCCTGGGCCTAAACCAGAAACAATCCAAACCACACTCCCAAAATGGGAACATCCCCTCTAGGCGCCCTCGAAACCCCAAGGGGAAATAAAACGGCCAAAACGCCCTCGGAACTCTCCCCTCCCCAGGGGCCCAAAAACCTACTTTTAACATCCCCTTCCCCATTTCTTCCCCTACCCCGCCCTAAACCTCCCCCACCCCAGAGGCCAAACCCCCAAACCCCTCCCCTGGCCAAAACCCTCATGGGTAATCCCAGGCCTCTGGCCCAAGGAGGGAAAACTGAGGGAAAACCCCAAGGGAAACCCCTCAAGGGCTCCCCTCTTAAGGGTTTTCGGGGCCCCCCCCCCAGGCCTCCTCCCCGCCTCAGCCCGCTCCCCAAACATCCCCGCGTCCTTAGGAACCCCCAAGACGTAATCAAAACCAGGCCAGGGCCCGGCCCCCAAGCAAACCACGCCCAAATCATAAACTCTTCCAAAAATCCCTGAGAAGAAACCACGGCAGAAAAACACGGGAAATGCGGGGAAAACTGCCGGGCCCGGGGGAGGGGAGGGAAACCGGGGCCAACACCTCCCCCTCTCCGGCCAAGCGCGTTTCCCTCCCTCGCCGCCAGTTACGGGCCTGCTGACCTACGAGCTGCTGCAGCGCTGGCTCTACGTGGATTTCGGGGGCCCGTGAGTACGGGGAAGGGCGGGGCGGGCTCCGCGCGCGGGCCCTCGGGGTCTCACCGGCCTCTGTCCTTGCAGAAAACCGGCCGCGCCCGAGTCGGCCGTCCCGCCCCAGCTGGCGCGCCTGGGCGTGCCCAACGCCGACCACGTCGGGGGCTACAAGCTGGCCGTGGCCACCTTCGCGGGCATCGAGAACAAGTTCGGACTGTACCTGCCGCGCTTCAAGCCGTCCGCGCCCATCCCCTAGCTCCCCGGCCCGCGCCGCTGACCGGCCGGCTGGGGCGGCCCCGCCCCGCTCCGACCAAGCGCGGGCTTTTATCATGATGCTCCTGCCGTCACTCGGGTTTGTGCTTCCTTAGCCGGTCACGGTGAAAGTGCCGCGGGAGGCGCTCTGGGCCGCCAGCCAGCGGGGCCTTAGGCCCCCGGACTTCGAGGCCGGGCGGGCCCGGGGTTCGGCTCCCCCGGCCCCGGGCTCCGGCTCTGGATCCCGACTGGGGAAGGCCTTGAGCCCGCCACAGGCGGGCGGGCCCGCCCGTGGCCCCGGCCCCGCCCTTCCCCGTGCCCTCAATCATGGCGGAGACGTCTCCGATCCCTGTGCCTTGAGCCGCGTCTGTCGGGCCGCGTATTTATTTCCGGGGAGAAATAAAGCCTCTGAACAGCCGCCGGGCTCCGACTCTGCTTTGGCCGCGGCCCCGGGGCACCCCCTCGCGAGGGTCCTGGGTCCCCAGCCCTGGAGAAGCTCCTCGACAACATGGTGCGGGACGGACCCTGCCGGCCCTGGCAGCCGGTAACCCCTGGGGAGCGGCGGGCAAAGGCTCCCGTCCCGGGCTCCAGGCCCGGGCTCCCGGCTCCCTTTCCCGCAGGCTCCGCCCGGAGGCTCCGCGGGCCTCCCCACCCGCGGGCTCCAGGCCCGAGGGCCCCGGGGCCTCCCGCCCCGAGGCTCCCGGCCCGGGCTCCCGCTCCCGGAGGCTCCCGTGCCAGGTCCCGCGCCCCAGGCTCCCACCCCGCCCAGGCTCCCGGCCCGGGCCCGGGCTCCCGCCCCGGGCTCCCGCTCCCGGAGGCTCCCGTACCCGGAGGCTCCCGCGCCCCGAGGCTCCGGGACCTCGGCCACCCAGGTGGGACCCGCCCTACGGGGGCCAGCCTGGGGGAGGGGCCGGAGCGACGCCAGCCGCGAGAATGACACGCGAGCCACAGAACCGGGGTTGGATATTTTATTGGCAATTCCGGGCCCGTTGGGAGCCGCCCCTTCTGCCGGGCTCTGCTCGGGTGCCCGGTACCCGGCAACACCGGGAGCGAGCTTGGGCGCGGGGGCGGGGAAGGGGGAGGGGGCTCTTTAGGCCCCTTAGAACAGTCCCGTCCCACGCAGCTCAGGACCCAGCATTACCCCATAAATAAAAGAGCAGCCCAGGCATAAAGCGTTTCGGCCCCAGGACCGGCCCCAAGGGTTGCGCCCGATGCGAAAAAAGCGGGGGGTCCCCGAAGGGCGGGGCTCGGACCGGGGGACACAAGCAGCAAGCGCGGAAAGGCTCTGGCGGGGCGGGGGCAGGAGGGACACCGGGGGCCGGGGGGGGCGAGGGCCCCTAGGCCTAACTCGGCCGCCCCTCCCCCCCTCGCTTCCCGGTTTGGCCCGGATCTCCACCAGCGTCCGAGCAAATCGAGTCCACTCGTCGTTGTGAGGAACGGCCAGCTGGGGGGAGAGAGGGGGAGAAGTGTTAAAGGGGGGGCGCCTCCCCCCGCGGGCTCGTGCCCGGGGCTTCCGAGAGCCGCGACTCCGCCAGCAGCGTCTCCTTCAGACTGGGGGGGGGTCCACATCCCCCCAGGGAGGGGGGGGGGGGGTTCTCTCTGGTCAGCACTGCCCTGGCCTAGGGCGCCAGGCCTCATTGCTCAAGCCCTGGTCAACCTTGGGCTGCCTTCCCTCCTCCTGCATCAGCCTGACCCTGACCTTGTCAGGGGAACCTGGGGCCCTGGTGGCCCTTCTCTCTGCCGACTCCAGCCTGTTGAGCAACAGACTTGGTTTTGACAAGGTCGGAAGCCCCCTCCTCCTCCCCCCCCTTCTCTCCCCCCTCCCCTCCTCCTCTCCCTTCCTTCTCTCCCCCTCCCCTCCTCCCCTTCTCTCCCCCCTCCCTCCCTTCTCTCCCCTTCCTTCTCTCCCCCTCCCCTCCTCCTCTCCCCCTCCCCCCCCTCCTCTCCCCCTACCCCCTCCTTTCCCCCCCTCCTCCTCTCCCCCACCTTCTCAGTTTGATCCATTGTGTCTGTGCACAATTCTGAGAGAGACCCAGAGAGACAGAGAAGAAACAAAGGAAGGGAGAGACAGGGACGGGAAATGAGAGGCTGGGATATAGCCACACAGACACGAGAGAAGGGGACCACAGATCGCCCCTGGAAACCCTTGCCAGCTGTTTTAAGGACTCGCTCTGTCGCTTGAAGGAGCCCCACAAGGAACGGCTACAGATCTTGTGCCAGTACTTGGGAAAGACCAGCACGGGCGCCCTCTACGCCGCTTCCACGGAAGTCTGCCCCGGGCTAACCCCGGGCGCTGTGGCTCCCCACCCCGGGCCCTGTGGCTCCCCACCCAAGTCTGAGCTCGGTCTCCGTGATTTCTAAGGAAAACCCGGACGGTTTGTTCCCTCGGCCACGACTGGCTCTCCGGAAGCTCCGGGGGTGACCGCCGTTCATCTTCCCCACTGGCAGCTCCCGAAGGCCGGCTGTGGGCAAAACCCAGCAAAGGCCACGTCCACAAAGACCACGCAGCTTTGCATCTCCAGGATATCCTGGGGACAAGGGAGGGGGGGCGGCTTTTACAACGTGACCATGGAGCCCCAGACACAACAAGCAGTGTCTCGGGAAGTGCCTCGGGCTTCTCTTTGGCCAAACACTTACCTGGGTCCCACTGGGGGAGTGAATGACCGGCCCCTCTCCTGGGCCCAGCTCTCTGCATCGAGCTCTAGCCCCACTTCCCACAATTCCCCATTTTTCTTTTCCATTTGAGAGAATGCCGTGCTCAGGAAATGAGGCCCAGAAGTAAACGCTGACAAAAGGGCTGATGGAGGCTGGAACTGGGGTTCTGGGAAGAGGCAGCTAAGATCTAATCCAGGCCCAAGGGGGGACCAGACAGCCCAGCTCTGAAGCTCAGCACTCGGCGTCCTCAGAACGGCAGGTTCAGGGTCCAGGGTCCCCCAGTGTCCACCCCCCAACCTCACCCACAGCCCACACATCGGGGAGCTGGGAACAGGCAAGCCAGCCGGCAGGGAATGCCGAGCATCCCTTGGAGAACTCGGGGCCTCTCCTCGGAGGACTCAGGGTTTCCCTTCTCAGCGAACTTGGGGCTTCTCTTCTTGGAGAACTCGGGGCTTCTCTTCTCGGAGAACTCGGGGCCTCTCTTCTCAGAGAACTCAGCTTCTCGGAGAATTCGGGGCCTCCCTTCTCGGAGAACTCGGGGCTTCTTGGAGAACTCGGGGCCTCCCTTCTCAGGGCACTCGGGACTTCCCTTCTGAGCACGGTCGTGTTCTGATTCTCCATGTAAGACCCAGAGTAAGAGACCATCAGTGGGCAGGGCTCCCCTGAGGTTCCCGGTGTGGCACTACTCATTTGAAATTAGGTCCAGAAATGACTCTCCGGGAGGAGGAAGGATCCAGAGAGGTCACTGGGCAGCCATCAGTTCTTTATTAAGCACTTACTGTATTCCTGACACTGCACCCAAAGACAGAGAATAAATGAGGAGGTGGCGTGATTTGGGTGGGAGGGCCCTGGGTGAGGTGGGAGGGGGCAGATTCACTGAGCCCAAGGTAAGGGAGAGCCGATCCAGACCTGGAGGACAGGTAGGAAGTCGGAGACAAAGTGAACGTCTACACCCGGTGAGAAGGGGGGCCCTCAAACCGAAAGTCGCCCACGCTGGGGAAAAGGGGCGCATTTACTCTAACCAGTGAATTTGATTTAAAAAGTTGGGTCTGAAACAGCCTGTCTGGGTGACGAGGCTCTGCCGTGAATCCAAGCCCCTGGTCCGGGGCTGGGTGATGAGGATGGCTTCCCAGAGGAGATCCAGGGCCCTCCGGAGCCGCCGCCGCTGCTGCCCGCCTCCAGAAGCCGGGGCTCCCAGCATGGCCCCCGCAGCACAGCCGGGGGCAGCACAGCCGTGCTGGGACAATGACACAGCCTGCCATTTGCTCACCTGCTCTTCCCAACAAACTCTCCCTGCTCCCCCCCTGTCCACAACAGAGTCAGTGGGAGCCCGAGTCTCCCGCTGCTTCATCGGGGGGTCTCTAGAAACTCCGACCGGCCTTCCCATCTGGGAAACAGCCCTCAGCAGGCTCCTTGGACGAGACGAACGATCGCAGAACCCGACGGCCGGGGAGTTGGGGCTCAAATTCCTCCCGGCGAGGTCGGAGGCCAGAATCTGTCTGCCCGAGAGGCCACCTCGCCGAGGAGACGAGCTGCACCCAGTCCTTCCTGTGGCCATCGAGGCTCCCCTGGTCACAGATGAGGAAACTGAGGCAGCCAGAAGTCGCTTGACCTTGTACTCAAGGAACAAGACCATGAATGCCAAGGAGTTGTCTCTTCTCGTTTGCTTTTCTGAGGTTTATACAATGGAGGTCACAGGATGTCGGGGCTGGCAGGGACCTGGGGAACAAGGAACGCTTCCTCCAGGAGGGGAAGCCCACGCCACGCTGGGCCAGCTCATCCGACAGAGCCCGTTCCGGACCGTAGGTGAGCCCCTTGTCCCAGGAGCTCTCCTCCCCCGCCCTGCCCTCCATCGGAGCACCGGGCCGTGGGGCCAAGCGCTCGGATGAGCTGAAGTGGTCAGAGTGGCGCCCCAAGGGCCAAAGCTGGGCAGCAGAACAAAGAGATGGGGACGGGTTCGTTAAGAGGTGCTGAAGGCTGGGAGAGGGCGTTGGCCCTGACCAGGTCAAGGCCCACAAGGCTCTTGTGCCATCTTAAGAGCCAGCCCAACCTGGGCTCCTGGTGCACTTTTCAGCAACTGGGAACAAAGCTCTCCTCCAGCATGGGAAGGTCTCCGCTGCCCACTGAGCGTCAGCAAAGGAGGGTCTCGCTGCCCAAGCGGGAGCGCCAGGGCCGGAGGGTCTCCGCTGTCCAAGGAGCCCGAGCCCCAGAGGGTCTCACTGCCCAAGGCCGCCCTCCTTTCCCCACATCTGCCATCCGGCCAGGAGGACCCGGCAATCACGAGGCGAAAGTCCCCGCTGACCGCGGCGGGAACCTCTTCCTGCGCCCCCCCCCCCCGGGCGCTGCCCCTGCCCTTGGCTCCGCTCTGGGAGGAGTCCGGGGTGAGAGGGCGCCCTGGGGGTCAGCGAGCACGTGCAGGCGGGCGCCGGGCTGGGTACACACACGTGTGGCTGCGTGTCCACAAGCGCGCTCGGTCCTGTGCCCGCGGGGGCGCGTTGAGAGGTGGGGGGGGGGGCACGGGGGCGTCTCCGCCCACACACGCCTTAGGCCCCGAAGGTTCGTCCCTCCCAAAGGGCCGGGGGCCTCCAGGGGCGCCGCCCGGGGCTTTCTCGGGCACTTCTGCTCGCCCCCCACGGCGCCCCTAAAGGGGATCCACGTGAGAGAAGTGCGCGCCGAGCCCGCCCCCGTTTGTGCTTTGCCGGCTGGTGCGCTGAGGGTTAACGTCTGAACCCCCCCCAAGCCGAGCAGGGCCAGGGCCCGGGCCTGGGAGACAAGCCCCGAGCCTGCGGCTGCGGGACCGGCGGCTCTGCCCCCTTCCCGCAGCGGGGGGGCCGCTCACGGCCTGGCGGCCTGACAGCCTCGGCCCCCCCGGCCCAGGGGCCCCCGGAGCGCCCGCGGCCTGGCTCGGCGTCGCTCTGTCGGCCAGAGCCGCTCGCAGAAGTTGCTCACCAGCAGGGGCCGCCCTGGCGCTCGGCTCCCCCCACGTGCCCAGGAGAGTCTAGAGCCTGCCTCCCTGCCCCCCCCACATCCCCCCCCCCGGGGCCGCGGCCCGCTCTCCTGCCCCCTTCCCTCGCTGCCTCATCGCACCCTCGGGGGCTCCGACCCCGTTCACAGCGCACACGCCCCTGACCAGAACTCTGGGGCCCCAGGGGCCCCCAGCAGCCTGGGGGGGGGGGGACGGGGGTTCCCGGGGAGCTCTCCCCGAGCGGCCCTGACGGCGCCTCTCCCGGCCCGGGCCGTGGAAGCGCTGGGGGGGGGGCACTGGGCAGAACGGGGACTCAAGCACCCGTGAATAAGACACCCTGGGGCGAGCAGCCCGCTCCCCTGTTAAAGTCGCTTCCCAGCGCCTCCAAACCTCTGGGAGGGGACCGCGAGGAGCCGGCCGGGGGGCCGGGGCCAGGACGGGCTTCCCGGCCCGGGGTGACTCGGAGCGAGCCCGCATAGAGGCGGGGCAGAGACCCCGGAAAGCGTGTGGGGGTTGGGGAGGGGGAGTTCACAGAGAAAAGCGCAGCTGCCGCTGCCTCGCTCCGGCTTCTCGGCAGGGAGAGGGCCGGGAAAAGCGGGGAGGGGGCCCGCGAGAGCCAGAGCCGTCCCCCCCCCAGCCGCCTTCGCTTTTCTGCCAACCGGGTTCTGGAGGCCGCGGCCCGGCCGCCGAGCCCACAAACACGGAAATGTGCCTGCTGAACCCTGGGAACCATTGCCCAGGTAGGAAAAGAAACGTTGCTCTCCCCCCCGCCCCCCGCCCGCGCTTCCTCCCCCTTTCCCCCCAGCGCTTCCCCCTCCCCCGCGGGTTTGGGCGGAAGGGAGCTGCTCTCCCCACAGGCTCCACAAGTCTCCCCCCCCCCTCCGTGCCCCCGCCGCAAGTGGCCCGAGAAGCCCCAGCGTGGCGGGGGGGGGGGGGATATGGGTGAGCCCTGGTGCGGACGGGGCACCCCCCGCCCCCTCACGGGAGCACCGGCCCCTGCCCCCCCTTCTTCTCGGTCACTGAGGCCGCTCAGCGCGGGGGGCGGGGCTTCGGACCCGGGGAGACCCTAGCCGCGGCCTGGCTGCGTGACCGGACGTCACTGAGACACGCGCTGACGCTGGGACTCCGGACAAATCCTTTCTGCTCGGCCAGCTGCCAGCCTCGGGAGCCTTCCCGGCGGCCTGCCGCAGTTTCCCCATCAGGGGGACCTGCCGGTCCCTCCCCCACAACGAGCCTCCCTGTCCTTGGGCAGGGAAAGCAGCGCCGTAGAACGCCTGCGCCCCTCCGCCGGGGCTGGCCAACGGAGTCCGGGCCGGGGAGGCGGCTCCCCCAGCCCCCCCGCCTCGGGACCCCCTCCCCCAGGCACAGGAAGTGTCTGTGGGCCTTCCCTGGGGGGGCCTGGGCGTGAGCTCCAAGTCATGCCGGACTCGGGCCTTGCTTCGTGAAAAATCCGTTCTGAATTAAGATTTCCCTTGAATTCCCCATTATCCAAAGACCTTCAGATGCCGTGAAAAAACCCCGAGAGCTGGCGCTCCTCCCAGCGCGGCCTGGGCTGTGCCCCGGGGCCCGGCCTGCGCTGTCCCGGGGCCCGGCCTGCGCTGTCCCGGGGCCCGGCCTGGGCAAGGGGGCCAGCGCCGCGCTTGACTTTCAAGGCCCAGGCTCCGAGCCGGGGCAGCCGCTCTGGGGACTGTGGCGCCGCGGCAACATCCAAGAACCAGCTACAATTACCCTGGGCTCAGCCCCCGGCTGAGGATGGGCCCTCCTCCGCCTCCTTTGGGGTCCGCCTTAAACTCCCATTTTCGAAGACAAAACTGCTAGACTTGGGCATTTCCCAAAGGAACCAGTTTTGTCATCCCGAGTTCTAGAGATTCTAAAATCTAAAACAATCGCAGAATAGATCCCATTCTAACCAAGGACTCTCTCCAAGGAGAAATGGGGAGGGGGGGCAAAGCTGAGCAGAGCCACAGACGAGGTTCAGGTCCCCCAGGAGGCCGCGGGGAGGCCGGCCAATTGTGCAACTTACCGTCACCTTGGCTTGAAGAGAATTACAGGGAAGGTCCCCCCCCTTAATCAGCTACCCCGCATTATGCACAAATCAGGACTATTTTTCAAACAATATGGAAAGAGGAAAGACTGGCTCAAAACCCCCATTGTTCCTATAGGTCCCTTTTCATTCGCTCTCACAAGCAAACGGCCAAATCGGATCCAAAGAAACATATGGTTTATGCAATAATTAGTCCAATCAATTCTCCTAAGGGGGTAATCACCAAAATAAGTGTTTTTCCTAGAAGAGACAAACAACACCCAAATGGGGATTTACTGCGTAAAAACACTTTTTCGTGGGAAAGTTCGGATCCCTTCGCTTTGCTGAAGTGAGTGAGTGACTTTAACCTTCCCAACTTCTCCTGACTCGACATGTGAATATACTGAGCAGAGTCTCTCAGGGCGCCTCGCTTGGCGCTCCCGAACAGGAGACGCAGCATGTGCGAGGAGCCGCCTCCGGGCGCTTCTGGGAGCACTCGCCCGGGCCCATCTGCGGTTCCCAGTCCCCCGAGCTGGAGGAAAACGGAGCATTTCTGCCAGAAGCCTGACGTTTTACATGCGCGGTGTCAAACACCTACACGCTCGGCAACGCGCCGCCGGCCCGGCTTCCCGTTGGCAGCCAGATGTTCGCCATCCTTCCGCACAGAAGGCAGAAAATCCTCTTCTCTCAGTCAAATCGGAGGAAATGCCTGGCCCCGGCTAACGAGATAACGTTGTTTATCCCCTGAAAAATAAACCGATCCCCGTCCAGCGCCTGAACGAATCCCCAGAAACGTGAGGCCGGCCGCCCGGGCTAATGAGAAACACCCGGATGCCGAGGGAGAATGGCGGCCGGCTGGGCCGAGGGCCGGGCACCCCCCACCGAGGCTCCTGGAGCTTCGAGATTTTATCGCCCGAGTAATAAGGCTCGGGTAATGCCCTTCATAAAACACAGGAATTAAATTGACTGATTTCAAACCGGGGCATTTTTTTCATTAAGGAGCTCTACTTAACTAGTTTACCTTAAAAGCCCGTTTCTGGCGGAGAGAAACAAAAAAAGCTCACTTAATGATTTGGGTCCCAGAGCGGGAGCTGCTGACTGACTGTGGGAGGAGGGAGCCGGGCATTCAGGCCCGCCGGCTACCAGGATTCCCTGCTCCCGAGTCCCTGCCGGCCACTTCAGCCGGGACCCGCCCGCCCGCCTGCCTCAAGGAGCACTTCTGAAAGTGAACGCCTTCCGAAATCTTTCTGAGCAAAGGGGTTTTTAACCGGCGTTCTTCCAGGGAGAATCCTCTGCCACCCAAAAGCAGGAGCGCGTTCTCCTTTCCCAGACACGTCCCCCCAGAATCCTCGTGCCGCACAAAACGAGCCCGGGAACAAAACTCCAGCTGGGGGCGGGACCACCGGGCTGGGAAACCCGGGAAAAGGCGACTAAGGGGAACCCCACGAGACCCATTTTCCCTAAGTAGTCCCTGATGGATTTCAGCAAATGGCCAGGTAATCTGCTACCTCCCACCCAATATATAGGGGTCCCCTTATGCCCTTCCATTCGAGCTCAGTAAGGGGCAATTTGATCATTTGACTGCAGTAAAAAAACCTTTCTGTAGCCAGGGGAAAGCACCGGAAATTAACGAGAAAAGGAATGGCCAGTTCATTTCCAGGGGTTGGGGGAGGGAGAGATCCAGGGGGAGAAATTTACCCCGTCTCATGGCTCCCGCCCGCCCCGCTGGCCAGCCGAGGGAGGGAGGAAGGGCTGACTGGGCACCGGGGCCAGACCCAGCCCTGTGGGCCCTCCTGGTCTTTAAGGAAGCGGGGGCTAGCAAGGCTTTCTCGCAAATTCAGAAAGTCCTTGTGCTTGCACCGGGTTGAAAATCTATCTGTAGGAAACAACCCTCGCCGCCAGCCCACTGGCCCTGCCTCGGTCTGCCCAGCAAGGCTGGTTTTATTTATAGTAAATTATGGCTTGTTATCTTTCTCATGAACCAGTTCGCTGCATGAGATCATAGGACTCTGAAAAAAACATTTTCTATATTTCAGAGGAAAAAAAATCCGACAGACCTGACCTAAAAACCAGACTCCCACAAGCCCTGGGCAGCCCCCGAGACTGGTGAAGGGAGCGAACGCACAGGAAGAATCGCACCAAGTGGGGCCACAAGTGCCCACCACCGGGGCCCCCGCTACTCATGGGAATTGAACTCGCATCCCCCCGGGGCCAAGAACTAGCCCCAAACACCTGCCCCAGGAGGGCAGGGGCTGCCAGCTGCCTCGTGAAGACGCAGGACTAAGGGGCTGCCAGAAGCAAGGCTGAGCTCAGCCCTCCAGAGAAACCTGTGCCGAAAACTCGTCGGTTCTGTGGCCTACCTGAAAACACTGGCCGCAGCCCGAGCGGAGGACCTGGAGCATCTGGGCTCGGGGAGGGCGCTCAGGGGTTAGTCCTTGCAGCTCCAGATTGGGTGCAGCAGGGAGGCTGCGTCAGAGCCCCTGGCCCGGTTGTCTGGAAGTCCCTTTGGATCCACTGCCCTGAGCAGAATTTCCTGGCCAGACCCCTCCTCACCTGGGAGGTGCCAGAAGTCCCCCACGGAGTGACCCACTGAGTCTTAGAAATAAGCAGAAAGCAGGAGAAAACCTGTCTCTGCCCTTGTTCCACAGGGGGAGACTCCACAAATTATATTGTTCTCTGGCAAGTAAAATTACAAGGTACCGACAACCAAGCTCAGCGATTCTATATCACAGCTCGCTCTAACTGTCCTTAGGCAGCCCCAGGAGCACCTGAATTTGAGAGCCCCGAGGAGAACCTCAAAGGGCCTGGGGGGTCCCCCCGATGAGCAGCGCGTGCTCCCCTTGCACACTCCCCCCTCAGGAAGCCAGACTCACCCAGCCTCCTCCCTCTGGGAGACTCCAGGACGTCGGCTCCCAAAGCCAGGCCAACCCAGGCCACAGAGACTTTCTCGTCCGCTCCAACCTCTTTAATCCTGACCTTTTCCCTCAATCGGTCGGACTAATTCTGGGTCTACCCCATGCTCCTTGAGACGGCCTGAGTCAAGGGGACTCAAGCATAGGTGGGGATGGGCCCGAGGCTGATGATCCTCTCAGCCCTCGTGGGACTATCCTAGCCAGGATGCACCCTTCCCTCCCCCCCAGGCTGCTCCACACATGCCCAGGGTCCTGAAAGCTCTCCCAGAACCTATGATTTTTGCAGATTTGGGCCAGAGGCCCCGGATGAACCTCTGTTCATCCGTTTCACAGAACTGAGGAAATAAGCAGGGCCCGGAATATAAGGAATAAGAAGAAATAAGCAGGCCTGGAAGTTTCCTGAGACAGGAGCCCCTTCCCCAGCACTCTGCTTCTGGAGTTCTGGCTTTCTCTGGCCCAGGGCTCTGTTCAGTGGTGGGTCTGTCCTGACTGGGGGCGCTTCCAGAACAGGGCGGCAAGCTTGGAAAATCACAGTAAACTTGGGGTGTGTGTCTGTGTACGGGGGAGGTGAGAGTTAATCGTGTGGCCTATTGTGTGGTGAGATGGTTTTCTATGCCTGTCTAGACAGCAGACAATAGCTGTAACCAGCCCCCGACTGCCGATGTTATAGAGACTAATGTCACTTAGCAAAGTAAGTGGAATAAAAGGCAAAGAAAAGCCAGCCCAGCCGCCAACGTCTGCACCGGCGGCCGCTTGGTCCCGGGTTTCGGAAGGGCAGTGACCAGTGTCTGGCTCGCCTTCCCGCCACGGGCCTGGCCACTGAACCGGAGCAGAGTCACGGGGAGCCCGCGCATCTAGCTGGCGTTCACTGGCCCTTCCTTCCTGCGCCACAGACTGGGTACCAACCCCCCGCTCGCCCCGGGCCAGAGAGCCCGGCAGGGCGAGCTGCCGTTTCAGCCGGCACAAAGGCCCACCAAAGGCACAGAGGGGCTCCCGCGGATCATTTCTCCGCCCTGTCCCTGCACCCTCCAGAAGGAGGTGAGTTGGGCGGTCGGCGGGAAGGGCAAGAATTGTTTTTAAATACCGTTGACTTCTTATGGGGGAGGGGGGTGGAGGGAGGGAGGATGCCATTTTCGGTGAGCCCAGATTTTTATAAAAATGAACCATTCACCAAACTTAAAAACCTTCCCCCATCTCCTGGACGCCGAGTGCGGTCGCCTAAAGGGCAGCCAGCTTGCTAGCAGGAGCATTTCCTGTTCCTAGGGCGCCATCTTTCTCCAAGCCGGCGAAGAGTTCATAGGGAAGCTCCCTTGCCCCTCTTCCTCACGAATCCAAACAGAGGCCCCCCCCCGCCCCCCAGGCTCAGGCCCTTCCTTGGGCCAGCCGCCCACTCCATCCTGCTCCACCCGAGGCCCAGGAGCCTAAGGGCGAGGCCGGACTGAGCTGGGCTCGGGGCCCACCCAACAATGGCCAGAGCCTTTTACAGGCACCGGCAGACCCCCTCTGCCCTCTCCATAAGCCTTCCCTATGGGAAACGGGCCCCTGTCCCTCACTCCCATTATGCTCAGGGAATGACCTTATTCACACCTCCTTGTGGCGGCCCCAGGGCCTTTAGACCCTCCCTGCCCGGGCCTCATTCCCAAGGCCCAGAGGCCCAGGGGAGCCTGGGAGGCCAGGACTGCAGGAGTCCGCTTGCCCCAGCACATCCCCATTAAAAGTTTGTCCTCCCAGAAGCCGGCACCAAACTCCTCAATTAGACCTTGTCATTCAAAGCCTGCCCGGGGGAGGTCGGGAGCCTTCCGTGGGGACGCCAGGCACGGTGACAGGCTGCTCTTCGCAAGGCAATAACAGGGACACGGGGAGCTCGGCGCCTCCCGCCGGCGCTGGATCTGCGAGGGGGCCCCGGGCCGCCCAGGAGGGGCCAGACCCCCAGAAGCCAGTGCCGACGGCTCCCCAGTGCCCGCCCCTGGCACCAGCCCTTGGCAGACCAGAAACCCGCCCGTGCCCTGGGGTAGGGAAGCAAAGACACTCACCTCCCCCACGTCGTAGATCCAGATCCGGCCTTCCGAGTCCCCCACGGCCACCTCCTTGCCAGTGTGGGCCCAGCGGACACGGTTCAGGGCGGAGGCCCCCTCCACGGCCACACTGGCGGTGGGCACCTGCCGAGGAAGGAAGAAGTTCAGAGCCCTGAATTTGCCTCCTGGGTCTGGCTGGCAGTGCCCCCCTCCCAGCACTTACACCCCCCGGGAGAAGGGAGAGGGGGAAGGGGAAGGCGGGAAGGGAGAGGGGGAAGGAGGAAGGGAGAAGGGAGAGGGAGGGCCTGCAAATTGTTCTTTAGCACCACGCTTTGAGGCTGCTAAGCTCCCCAGAGACCCGGGTGGGAAAGGAAGCCTGTTCTGTCTGTGTGTCTCTCCATACAAGTATAAGTACACAACACACACAATTCACACAGTCACATATACAAATGAGCACATTCATACACACGCACACTCACACTCACACAATCACCCCCCCCCCACCTCCGGGACACTGACACCCCCCATTTTCCACTTGACACCAAAGAGCTGCCCCTCCCCCCCACCTCCCCCCACCCCTGCCAGAGGGCCCTGCAGCAGGAATTGTGGGCCGGGAAAGGCCAGAAATCAGGAAGGTTGAAGTTGCTGAGAAAGGAGAAGGGTTGGAAGCCAAAGGAGACTTCACCTGAGAGACCCAATGGTATGGACAGGGGAGAACTGGGGGGCCCAGGAAGCCCAGGGAGGGCCCCGCAGCTCGTGGCCCGGGGTTCCCGGCCCAGGGCCTTCCTTGCGGAAAAGGGTCCTGCTTGGATCACCAGCAGATCCAAGGGCTGCGGCCTGCACTGCCCCCCCCCCTCCTGCGGGGCACCCGGCACCCTGGCTTCCCCTCCGGGTTCCTTCTGGGGGCCCACAGGCCGCCCCATCACCTCCTGGGCAGGGGGGTTTTCTAGAGAAGCATCCGAAAGAGCCGGGCTGAGAGCGGCCCTCCCCGGGCCAGCCTGGGATTTCGGACCCGGCCAGGAAGCCAGCAGCTTGGCTAAGGCCAAAGAGCACTGGCCTGGTCTGGGAGCTCAAAGCCTGGGGCTGCATTTTAAAGGAGCAGTGTGTCACCCCCAAGGCAGCCTGGGGGCTGAAGGGCAGCCCGGGGGCTGAGGAGCGAGCCCGGGGCTGAGGGGGATCCAGACTGAAGTCGGGATCTGCGTTATTGGAGGGGGGATCCGTCCACCTCGGGGATGAGGCAGCCTTTGAGGGAGTCTTCCTCCGGATTTCTCGGGTTTCATTAGCTGGGGGGGGCCCTCAGAGGGGGAATGGCGGAGACACCCGGAGAAAGGAGGCAAGAACAAAGGGTGTCGGGAACAAAGACTGTCCTTTCAAAAAAGGCTAAAGCAGCTGCTGGGGCGGACCTGCCCTCTGCACTCTACAAAGGCCCGGGCCGGTGGGGAGGGGGGTGCGGAGGCCTTGGAGCACCGGGGCTCACCGGGGCTCACCGGGGCGTCTCTGCGCGGGGCCGGACCCAGCGTTCTCAGCCGGTCGCACCCAGAGGGAGCTTTGAGCGCTGATGTGGCCACGAGAGCCAGAGGCAGGTTTGGGGGCGCCCTTAGGTGCCCTGCGGGGCCGGACTCTTCCGGGAAGGACCCGCCGGCCGCGGCCAAGCCTGCCCAGTAGGTGCCGGGGTTTAAGCCCAGCCGCCCCTCCTCACTGTCCCAGATCCTGCCCGGGTCGGGAAGAAGGCAGGGACGGGGCCCGGGGGCGGCTTTTCCCCGGCTTTCTTCCATCACTTCCCCCAGAATTTCCCTGCACCGTCTTTGCAAAGGCGGGAGCATTCACTCAGCGACACGCGGGGAAAGCGACCGAAGAACGGCCGGGAAGCCTCGGAGCGTTCTGGCTCCCAGGGCACAGGATGGGGGCGCGGGGGGGGGGGGGGGGGGCACCAAAGCCGGGGCCGGGACGTTTAATCGGGCTCTGGGACTCTTCACACCGGCCAGGGGTCGGAAGGTGACGGGCTGGACACGGCTGGACTGGGTGGCACGTGGCCGGGCCCAGCCCAGAGTTAGGTTTTTGGGTGAGGGGGGTTGGATGGTTTGGGTTTTTGTTTCCCGACCGGTGGGGACCCGGGCAGTTTTGCCTGGAAGGGGGAGTTGTTCCGGGTTTTGGAAAGTGAGGGGGAGAGGGGTGGTTGTGAGAAGTGGTATTGTTTTGGAGAAAGTTTAACAATTTGGTTTGGTTTGTTGGAGGTTTGGGGAGTGTTTGGGTTTTGGGACCGGGAGTGGTTGTGGGATTAGGTTTTACCCCCGGGCTTTTAAAAGGGTTGGCAAGTTGGCCCAGTATTGGGGTTTTTTGGCGATGGAGTTGCTTAAGTTTTTTTTTCCTTTTTCCTTTCTTTCCTTTTTTTTCCTTTCCTTTCCCTTTTTTCCCTTTGTTTTTTTGGCATGGGTGACGGGGGGGTTGGTTGGATGGGAGGAAGCCCGGGGGGGGTTACATTGAGAGAGGGGGGGTTGAGGGAGGGGAAGGGGAGTTGTTGGGGTTTTTAAAGGTTAGAGAAAAGGGAGAGGGAGAGTTGGGGGAGTTTTACCGGGTTTTGTTTTGCCCGCTTGGTGGGGGGGGTTTGCCTGGTTTTTTTGGGTGGTTGGGGCCCTTTGCCGTAGGGGAAGAGGGGGGTAAATTGGCGAGTTGTAGAGAAGCGGGTTGTTTAAGGAGAGAGAGTGGTTGTGCGGGGGGGGGAGAAGGGGGAGTGGGGGGGAGGGGGAGTGGGGGCCCCGGGTTTAGGGAGGGGGGGGTTGGGATATGGGAAACGGGTAGGCTTTTAGAAGTTGGGTGGTTTTGGGTTTTGGGGATGGTTTGGATGTGTTTAAAATGGTAATGGGGTTTGCCAAAATTTTGGAGTGAAAGTTTTGCCGGTTTGTGGGGTGGGGGGGTGGGGGTGGGTGAGGGGTGGGAGGTTTGGGCGGGAGGGGGGTGGGAGGGATTGGGGAGGGAGGGGAGGGGAAAGGAGGGAGGGGAAGTTGGGGGGCTGGGAGATGGGGGGGTCGGGCGGGGAGTGGGTGGGTATTGGAGGACGGTGGGGGGTTTCCGGGTTTGTTTGGGGTGGTTTTTGGTGGGATTTTTGTGGGTAGGGTTGGTTAGGGGGTTTTTGCGATGGACAGGGGAGGGTGTTTTGGGCGGTGGAAAGGGTGCTTTGGGTTGATTAAGGGGATGAGGGAGGGGGAAGGGGAAAGGGGTTTTTGGAGTGGGAATGGCATTGGGTTTTGGTTTGGGTTTTATTTTTGTTTTTCTTGTTTTGTTTTGTGTTTTTATTTCGGACGGTATTTATTTTTGTGTTGGGAGTTTTGAGGTGTTTTCTTGATGTTTTTTTTTTTGGTGTTTTATGGTTTGGGGGCTTTGCTGGGTTTGGATGGGTAATTGTTTTTCTTGGCGTTTGCTTGGAGGGGTAAAGGGGCGTTTACTTTTGTTTGGCTTTTTGGCCTTTTGGATTCTAATGGAAATGAAATTTTAAATGATAAGGAAATTTGAGAGAAAGGAAATGTTTTTCGGGTGGTGAAAGTTAAATAATGGGGTTTTTCTTTGAGAGTGTTGGTTTTTTTGGTTGGGTGATTGTTTAAGTTTGTTTTGGGATTGTTTAGATGATGTGGTTTTAGTTTTTTTTTCGGGGAGAGTTTTGGGGCGGGTGGGTGGGAGGTAGTGGTTGTTTGGGTGGGTAGGGGTTTTGGATTGGGTTTGGGAGGTTTGGAAATGGGTTTTTAGATTGCTTGGAATGGGGTTTTGTGTTTTAGGATGGTTTGGGGTGGGAGGGCGTTGGGATGAAAGTTTTGGGATGGGGAAAGTTGAGTAGGGTTTTTTAAGGGTTTTGGTTTTTTTGGGGTTTTTCAGTTTTCTTGAAAGGTTTTTCTTTGTTTTCTTTCTTTCTTGTAGTAGGTTTTCTGTTTTGTGGTTGGGATTTTACTAGGGAAGCCATTTTGGGCCTTTTGTGGGTTTTGGCATAGTTTTTTTTGTTTTGGTTTATTATTGTGTTTTGGATGTTTTATTGTTTTACTTGTGAATTTTTTTTGTATTCATTGGTATTTTTGGGTGTTATTTTGGCAATTAGGGATTTGGTTTCTTTGCCTTTGTTTTTTGAATTATTTTGGTTTTATGTTTTGGCTTGGGATTTGGGGTGGTTTTTTTTTTGTTTGTGTTTTTGTGTTTTTGGGTTTTAAAGTTGGAAATTTGTGTGTTTTGTCAGTATTAAATATAAAATTTTGGGGGATTGGGGGTTTTGTTTTTTGTTTCCTTTTGAGTTTTTGGTTTCTTTTGTTTTTTTGGAGGGATTTTGGATTGCATTTTGGGTTTTTGAGAAATTGTGTTGGGATTTTGTTCGTTGTGTTTGGGTATTTAAAGGCATTTTTGTTTTTGTTAGGGAGGGGTTTTGTTGGGCCTTTATTTTTGCTTTGGGGGGGGGTAAAGGTTTTTATGGTTTTGGGGAGGGGGGTGTTGGGGTTTGGGGGAAGGGGAGGGGGGGAGGGGAAAGGGGGGGGGAGTGTAGGGGAGGGAGGGGGGGAGTTGGGGAGGGGGGAGAATTTGGAGCGAAGTTGGGGAAGTTGAGGGAGGGAAGGGAGGGGAGGGGAGGGGGTTTAGGGGAGTTTTGGGGAAGGTTTAGGGGTTTGGAGGATTCTAAGGAGAGGCTAAAGGTTGGGTGGAAAGGGTGGGGAAAGTTTTTAAATGCCCAAGAGGGGGGAAAGACAGAGAACAGAAAGAGAAAAGAGAAAGAGAACAAGAGAGAGAAAAGAGAGACAAGAGAGGGAACAGAAAAAGAGACAGAGAGACACAGACACAAAGAGAGAGACAGAGAGATATGGAGAGAGACAAAGATGGAGAAAAGAGACAGAGAGGAAAGAGAAAGGGCCTCACCCAGAGCCTGGCACACAGGAGATGCTTAATCGATGCTTAGGGCCGACCCCCGCCCCGCCTCCCCCAGGATCCCCACATCCCCCAGAGCTGAGTCACTTTGCCCCTGCACTCAGTGGGGGGGCGAACCACTCGGAAACCCCAGGATGATTCGTTCCTCGGGGTGCGCCCCAGCGGTCAGTGCTCCCAGGCCTGGCCACAGTGAGGGCCGCAGCCTGGGCCGGGGGCTACTGGCCGGGTTCTGGCACTGCTCAGAGGGGGCGCTCCATTATTTGCAGTTCCCTGACCCCAGCCCAGAACTCGCGCTCAAGCTGCGGGCGCCCACAGTGACCCTGTGCTGCCAGGAAGGACAAGACTCCCTCAGGGCCCAGGGAAGCCCCGGGCAGCCCCTACTCGGCTCCCATGACAGACAAAGCCTCTCGAGGGGGTGCCCGAGACCTGTGGTGGTCAGCGCCCTCTCACTGGGGCCTCACTGGGACCCCTTGGCTGGCGGGCCCGAGTGGCGGGAGAGCGAAGAGCCCCGTGCCCCAGTCTCCATTTCTCCGCACTAAGCAAGGCCTTCTGCCACCGGCAACTCCCGGCTTTCTCCATCCCGCTCTGTCCCGGGTGCTCCCCGGCCGGCCTCCCTGGCCAGCTCCTGCCGCCCCAGGACCCTCCGCGGGAGCCAGACCCGGCCCTGGAGCCCCAGAGGCTCCACTTCTCCCACGGGTCCCTTAGGCTTTCCCACAGCTCCTAAATCTCCTTTGATCTCGGATCCCTGAGCTGCCGATGGGAGATAAGCGAGGGGTCCTAAGCCCTCTCACAGGGGGTCCTCCTGGGCCCCGTGATCCCTGGGGCAGCCCCCGGAGGGAGGCCCAAGAACCGGGAAGGCTGCGGAGCCTGAGGGGCGGCTGGCCCGGGGGAGGGAGGGGCAGGGCTGGCGGGCTCCTAGCAGGCGGGCAGTCCGAGGCCGGATTCCCCAGGCCGGACTCCCCAGGCTGCTGCAGGTTTGCTTCCCTGGGCCCTGCCTCTCGGGGCAGAAGGGAGGCTCACTGGGGGCAGGGAACTCCCCTGGCAGAGTCCAGCCTGGCACCCGAGGGTTCTTTCCAAAATGCTTCTGCGTCCCAAGGGCTCAGGAGCACATTTCTCGACAAGATGGCTTCCCTGTTTGGTCTTGTCGCCCACCCGCTGGAGCCCCCCGAGGGGCTCAGACCAGCCGGGCCTCCACTGGCCCCATGGGAGGGGTGCAGATGGGCCTGGCCGGGGGAGGTGGCAGGGGACCGGGCCTCCCAGAGGGGGCTTTCCGGACTCTCCCGAGGGGTGCAGCCGGGGCCGGGGCCTAGGGTGGCCCGACATGGGGGTGCAGACGCCCAGCCGGCACAGACGGGGGGGGCACAGGGAGTGGGGACTCTGCCAGCGGCCGCTTCTCTAAGCACACGCTGGAAGCCACATAAAAGCTTGTCTCCCCTCCAGATTTCTGCTTCCCCTCCGCTTCCCTGATTTGCATGGGAGAAGCTGCCTTAATCCAGGAGGCGCCGAGCAGAAAGAAGTTAATTATCTCTATCAAAGACTCGCTCCTATTAAACAGGCTTTGACTGGTGTTGGCCCGTGAGGGGGAACGGGCTGGGGGCCGCTCTGCCCGGGGTCTGCCATCCACAGCTGAGCCCCAGCCCCGCCAGGCCCCAGCCAGTCGCCGAGCTGAGGGAACGGGCACTGGGGGCATCCTGGGCTCCGGGGGCATTGCAGGCTCTGGGGGCATCCTGGGCTCCAAGGGTACCATGGTCTCTAAGCAGAAGGAGCGAGTTCCAGGGGCATCATAGGATCCGGGGGCATCGTGGGCTCTGGGGGCATCGTGGGCTCTGGGAGCATCGTGGGCTCCGGGGGCATTGCAGGCTCTGGGGGCATCATGGGCTCTAAGCAGAGGGAGCGAAGTACGGGGGCATCACAGGCTCCAGGTACATCACGGGATCCGGGGGCATCACGGGCTCTGGGGCATCACGGGCTCTGGGGGCATCACGGGCTCTGGGGGCATCATGGGCTCTGGGGGCATCATGGGCTCCGGGGCATCTCCGGCCCTGAGCTGAGGTAGGCACCGGGTGCCCAAGGGCCCCCTCCTCCAGGGCTGGACCCCGTAGCTCCCTGAATGCTGCCCCAGACCCAGAGCTGGGCTGGTTCCAGGTGTTTCCCTGTGAGTTCCCGCCTGCCGGCCTCCACGTTCCCATTGGGTGAGCACAGGGATGGGAGGCAGGGAGGAGGAAGTCCTCCCCCCACCTCTTCAGGCACCAGGGGGCTCTGAGGCTTTGTTTGTCCTCATGTCCTGAAGGGCCCTGCTGTGATGTCGCCCGGAGCCTTCTGGAGGGGGGAGGAGCCATTTCCCGCCCTCTGGCCCTTAGCCCTCCCCCCCCTCCCCCCAGCCACCATCACATCCTGATGCGCACTGGGCTCGTGGGCCCCAGAGAGCCCGCTCTCCCCACTCCCGCCGAGGGAACGCCCTGTTGTAAGGGCCCCTGTTCCAAGCAGGCTTCTCCAGGGGTCCCCCAAGTCCCCCCCTCGCTGTCTCTCAGTCCCAGTCTGGGCCGGGCGGGTCTGAGGCTCAAGGGGAGACCTCTGTCTGTCCCCCAGGGCCTTAGGGCTTGAAGGGGCCGCCGGCCGGACATCAGGAGCCAGAGGGGGAAGGGAAGTGAGCCCCAGAGTCCGGGGGTGTCTGGAGGGGACCCCGGGACCACATTCAGAGTCAGGCCCAGTTCTCTCCCCGGGCAGGCTCAGGCGCTCCTGGCCGAGAGAGGACCGAACGTGGCCATGGGGGGGCTGGCCAGGAGAGGGCTTGGGCGGAAGGAGCAGGACGGTTCCAGCCGGCCGGGGGGGGGACTTGGCAGGTGCTTGGGCTCTGGGCCAGGAAGCTCCCACTTCTGGTGTTGGGCCAGCGTTGGGGGGCAGCAGGGAGGGAGTGCCCGGGCAGGGGTCACTTGTCCCGTAATGGGATCTGCCCCGTCCCTGGGCCTTGCGCAGCCCCCTCGGATGATTCTTTCCTTGGGGATTCCCCGGGGGTCACTGAGGAACAGACGTGCAGGCCCCGCCTGGGAGAGACCCTCCCAAAGGCCCCGGGGCTGAGGCGGGCAGGAGGGCTCCCGGAGAAGTGGGGGGCAGAGGGCAGCTCTTCCAGCAGGAAGGGTCAGACGGAAGTGGGAGCTCCAGGCCCCTCGTCACGGTCCCATCTCGGGGACAGCAGAACGCTCCAACAGAAACAAGATCTCGCGGGAAAATGAAGGCTCTCCTCTCTAAAAGCCCCAAACCAGGGTGGGGGGGCAGCGCCCAGGCAAGCCGGAACCTCCCAGAAGCCACACAGGCGGAGGAGCGCCTGGAAGCCCAGAGCCCTCGAGGAATTAGAGGGAGAGGGGAGGCAGCCCAGGAATTCCTGGGTGGAATTAAGGGATAAAAGTCGGGGGGGGGGGCGGGGAGTTAGAGGGAGCTCGGAGGCTCCAGGTTCCCTCATCAGATGCTCTTGGTGCCCAGGGAGGGGGTCGGGGAGAGAATCGTGGGGAGGGGAAGGAAGGGGAGAGGCCGGCAAAGCTCCAGCGGACGCCAGGAGGGCGCCCGAGCCAGGCCGAGAGCGGGGACCAAGGGTCGGGAAGCGATGCGGGGCGGGGGAGCGCAGGGCTTGGGGGGCCGGGAGGAGGAGGAAGGGAGGGATCTGCAGGCGGCGGAGGGAGGAGAACCCTCATGGCAAGGAGCGGCCGCCGGCTCCCAGGATCCTCCAACCCGCCCAAGGGCGCGCATTTAGGTTTATATGAACTAAACTGCAGGCTCGGTGGCGGAGCCGCTCGGCCCCCCACACCCCCCGGCCGGTCTCAGTCACTGAAGAGGGGCTGCCCCGCCGTCCCCCCTTCCCCCAATTCTGAGCCCGGCCACCCGCCCCATCTCCGTTCGTTCGTTACAATAACTCAACGCCCACAAGATCCTGGCGCCGAGAAGCAGGAAAGCGGCCCCGCGTCGCCCCTCCCGCCTATTTGCCCCCTTCTGTGTGCGCGGAAAAGTAAACTCCGCGTCAGTGTGGGTCTGAGCGGTGTCTGCCACACCGAGAAACTGCCCGGGGGCGTCGCCGGCAGCTAAGGGAACGGCGCGGGCTTCCTGCAGAGCATGGGGTGGGAGCTGACCCCGGAAGGGAGGACAGGGGAGGGGGGCAGGGGAGGAGGGGAGCACCGGGGAGGGGGGAGCAGAGGGGAGGAGGGAGAGCATCTGCCATGGGGCACTGACAGGGCAAAGGCATGGGGATGATGAGAAGGACGTTTTGTCCAGATTGTAGGGAGCAGGAAAGGGAGGAATGGTATAGGGCTGGATCGGATGATCCCAGCAGGAGCAAAATGGGGACTGGGATGGAGATGAGGGGGACCCTGGGAGCTCAGTGCCCTCGATCTCCTGGGATCTGGGATGGAGAAAGGTGGCTCTGGGCACTGGGGGGGGGGTAGGAGGGGCCCCTGCGGCTCAATGCTCTGGTAGGCGAAGATGGTGAAGATGATGAGGACGATGACAAAGCAGACAAGATGAGGATGAGGAAGACTGGTTCTCCCTGGGCTGGATGAACAGGGCGATTCACAAAACTGGAGGCTTGTTCTGGGAGCACTAGCAAGTCTGTCCCTCCTCCAGACAAGGAGTGTCTCTGCTCCTGGGGACGCAGCAAGTGAGTGCAAAGACTTGAGTGGTGATTGGCCGGCTGCAGTTCAGCCAAGATGGCGGAGAGAAGGCGGGAACTTGCCCGACCTCTCCCCCAAACTGCTCCAAATTCCTTTCAATAATGACTAAACAGGTTTTCGAGCATCAGAACAAGATGGAGTAGAACATTTACCGCTGAAGGCGACTGAGAGGCTCAGCAGCGAAGCTGGGAGCCCAGCCCCGACCTCGGGATCAGCGCAGTCCTGGGGGCTTCCAGAGCCCTCAGCTCACCAAAGGGCACCGGAAGGTCAGCAGCAAAGGTCTGCGGAGCCAGGGCGCAAGGCCCGGCCCAGGCCCAGCTCCGGGGAGGTGGGACTCAGAACCAGCGGCAGCGCTGGGGCCCAGGGCAGGGTCAGCCAGCGGGTCTGTGGCCGCGGGGTGGGCGCCTGGGGAGCAGTCCCAGCATCTAACCCTAATGCCCGGGGAGCCCCGGCCCGGGAGCGCGCTAGATCTTGCTGCCAGGGACAGCGACGGGACCGCCCGGGCCGGACCCAGTGCTTGTGATCAAATCCAGAAGGATTTCTGAAAACAGCCGCACAAAACCCTCGCAGCTTGGGGCAGGGCAGCCCTACTCCAACAGAGGGACAAAAGCAGAGCGATGGGCTGGGAAATGAGCAGAAAACAAGCTTCTGACCGTGAAGATGGGAACCGAGTCAAAGCTCCGAGGTCCAAAGTCCCCAAAATAAATAAGAATGGGCCTCAGACCATGGAAGAGCTCAAAAGGGACTTTGAAAATCAAAGAAGAGAAAGCTTAGGGAAAGGATGGAGAGACCTACAAAGGGAAATACAGAAAGCTACTGCTTTTTTTTATACCTTAAAAGAGATACAAAAGCTCACCAAGGACAATAATTCCTTAAAAAATGGGATTGAGCAAATGGAAGCTAATGACTTTAGGGATACTCAAGATACAATAAAGCAAAACCAAACAAAATTAGAAAAAGGTGAAATATCTCATTGGATAAACAACTGACCTGGAAAATAGATCCAGGAGAGCCAATTTAAAAATCACTGGTCTACCTGAAAGTCATGATCAAAAAAAGGACCTGGACATCATCATTCAAGAAATTATCAAGGAAAACTGTCCTGATATTCTAGAATCAGAGGGTAAAACAGAAATGGAAAGAATCCACCAACCACCTCCTGAAAGAGATCCCCAAATGAAAACTCCCAGGAATATTATACCCAAATTCCAGAACTCCCAGGTCAAGGAGAAAACAGTGCAAGTATCCAGAAAGAAACATTTCAAGTATGGTGGCGTTGCAGTCGGGATGCTGTGTTAGCAAGATCTAGCCCCTTCTACATTTAAGGACGGGAGGGCTTGGAGTATGATATTCTGGAGGGCGATGGAGTTAGGATTGCACCAAGAATCACCTACCCAGCAAACCTGAGCATTCAGGTATTCAGTATTCCTTCAGAGGAAAAGGTGGTCATCCAATGAAATAGGATTTTCAAGTATTCACGAAATAAAGGCTCAAACTGAATGGAAAGTTTGATTTTCTAATACAGGACTCAGGAGAAGTATAAGGAGGTAATCTCGAAAGTGATCTCATAAGGGACTTAATAAAGCTTATCTGTTTGCTTTCCTACATGGAAGGGTGACATTCGTAACTCATTAGAATGGCAATTAAGAGTACATATAGACCGAGGACATGAGTATGAGTTGAATATGAAAGAATAATATATATTTTTTAAATGATGAAATTAAGGAGTGAGAGAGGAATGTACTGAGAGAAAGGGAAAGGGAGGAGTGGAATGATGCAAATTATCTGTCATAAAAAAAGGCAAGAAAAAATTTTTACAGTGAAGAGGAAGAGGGGGAGGAGTGAACCATATTCTCATCAGAATTAGCTCAAATAGGAATGTTCAATAGGGGGACAGAAATCTGTTTTACCCTGCAGGAAAATAGGAGGGGAATGGCATATAGGAAGGAGGGGAGGGTGATAAAAGAGAGGGCATAGTGGGAGAGGGAATGGTCAATAGCAAGGTAAAAGGGAAAAGAGAATAAATAGGGGGAAATACAATTATCAATAGTAAGTGTAAAAGATTTTTCAAAATTTCTCTGATGGAATATGATTGTTCTCAGGGAAATGATAAGCAGGATACTTTCAGGAAAAAAAAAAAACCTTAAAGTTCCCCATGAAAAAGTGAAATATACTGTATACAAAGTAATAACAATGTTCAGCTGTAAACGACTTTCTTATTCTCAGTAGAGCAGTCATCCACAACTACACAACTATTTATGATGAAAAATCCAGACCCAGAGAGGGAACTGATTGAATCTGAATACAAATCAAAGCATTTTCTATTTCTCCCTTTATCTCTATTTTTAACTTAATTTTTCTTGAGGGTTTTTTGTTTTACTAGGGTGGGAGATCTATGTTTTCTTTCACAACTTGACATCTATGGAAATGTTTTACATAACTTACATGTGGTTTCTTAATTGTGGGTGGGGATAAGAGAGAAAACTTAGAACTCAAAAATCTTAAAAACAAATGAAAAAATTTTTGAATGTAACTGGGGCAAAATATTAAATAAATAAAATTGGAATTAAAAATGAGTAAATAAGTAAATCAAAGAACTCGTGAGCATCAAAAGAGATCCACCAGCTTCAATCTCCCCAGTATTTAGGATAATAGACACCCAGCAACGGACTAAGATTTTACAGGTGAAGTCATTTCAAGAAGGGTTGGAGATTCCCAAAAATGAAGTTCCGAAACAAAAGGACACAATTTCCGTGAATAAGGAACATGAACTCTGTGAAGGGACCGATGTGCATGCGCAGGGGGCTCTCTACCACGCCCACCTAGCAGATGAAAGCAAGAGAGGAAACAGAGGGTGAGTCTGAGAGGTCCAATGCGAGGAGACGGGAGATGCTGGTGTTGGGCAGGGGACAACGGAACTTGGGGCCAGTTTGGGGTGATTTGGGGGGAAGAAAGCTGGAAGCCTCGCTGAGAGGAATGGGGCGACGAGTCTCCACAACAGAGAACATACAGCTGCTACATCCCGACTGCTTCTGCCTCCTCTACCAAAAAGCGGGCGCTGGGGCAGCCCTCGCCATGGGGCCCCTGCCCTCCGGAGGGTCCTGGGCCCACTGAGAGGCCCCTTGTCTGCCCGGCTCCGGCCTTGTCCTTCCCCCCTCACGCGAGCCGCCGCCTCCTCCTGTCTTAATGACAACTACCGTCATCCCGCTCCCGTCAGCCAGTGGCTCCTTCTCCACCTAGGAGGAGCGCTTCCTCTGCGGTCACGGTCACGGTCACGGTCACGGTCACGAGCTCGCTCCTCCCGTGGGACTTGTTGCTGCCCGTTTCTCATCTGCTCTCTGCCTGACAGAGCTGGAGGACCCCCCCACGTGGCCCCGCGCGGAGCCGGCCATCCTGCTCACCCACAGCAGCCAAACGCAAGCGCGCGGACCCTTAAAAGCCTCACGCCCCATTGAGCCGACCGCGAGTTTAAATTCAAGATGGTCTCGCAGTTTCTAAAAACCATGTTTTAAGTCAGGTGACGGGCCTCCCGCGGCCTCGCTTCGTCCCCCCCCCCCCCCATGGCCCCTTCTCCAACTTTTCTGGCCCCTCCCACTGCACCATGAGGAGTCTTAGAGACTGAGCGGAAACCAGAAATCCCGGAGAAGATGGCGGAGCCATGGAGGGGAGGTGCAGGAGCAGCAGCCGAGCTTCCCAGAAGGGCCTGGGGGGCCAAAACCACGAAGGGAGCCGGCAGTAAAATGTCCGTCCTACGGGCGTCTCCTGAGGCGACCCCCGGCCTGGGATGTGACCACCAGGGAGAAGAATGGTGAAAAGGGGCTGGGAGACTCATGTCAGGAGACCCAGGAGCCGGAGCGGGTGCAGACTGACGAAGACACAAGGGGCTTGGGCTTTGGAGGCTGTTATGGAGGACCCAGAAAGGAGGACTCTGGGAACTGGGTCCCACGTCTGGCTCAGAGGCTCGTGGAGCAAGGATGGTGACTTAGGTGTCCAGGTGGCTGCTGGGATACAGACTCCGTCTCTCTCCCTCCGCGACCCGTTTCTGTCTGTCACTTTCTCTATCTCTCCATCACTTTCTCCGTCTCTCCATCTCTCCATCACTTTCTCCATCTCTCCGTCTCTCCCTTCCTCCTCCGTCTGTCTCTCCATCATTTTCTGTCTCTCCCTCTCTCCATCTCTCGGTCTCTCTATCACTTTCTCCATCTCTCCATCACTTTCTCCATCTCTCTATCACTTTCTCCATCTCTCTGTCTCTCCCTCCCTCCTCCCCCCTCCGTCTCTCGGTCTCTCCATCACTTTCTCCGTCTCTCCCTCTCTCCGTCTGTGTCTGTTTCCCTCTCCCAAAAGTAGATTAGCTAATTAATCCTCAGGGACACTGAAAATGTGCAGAAGACAAAAGGGGACGGTCCAATGATCGCTGATCAGCGCTCACTTTGTGCTCATTTCTGGGGCTATAAAGAAGGACGAACTTCTCCCCTGAAGGCGTTTACAGAGTAATAGGAATGGCTGGGCATGCAGGGCAGCCCCAATGAAGCCCAGAGGGGTCTGGGGCCTGAGAGGGGCCAGAGAGCCCCCGACCAGTCCATCCACAGCTGCCTAAGGCTGCCCACCGGCATCCCGAACAAATGGCCACTGACCAGGGCCACGAGTCTCCAGGGGAGACCAGAGAAATCATATTTGCAAAGCTTACCCAGTGCCCGGCATACAGTAGGCACTTAACCAATGCCTGTTCCCGTCCCCTCCCACTTGGGACCCCTTTCATTCCTTAGTTCTTTCTCTAGATTTTGGGAGTCCCTCTCTCCTGGCTCTCCTGCCAAGGCAATGTTTGCTGGATCTTGATTCGCGGCGTTACCCCCTCAAGGTGGGGTGGTCCCCAGGGTTTGGGGGGAACCCCAGGGCTTGGGGGGAGCCCAGGGCTCAGGGTAGACCCCAGGCTCAGGGCTGGGCCCTCTCCCCCTCTTCCTTTGGGGTGGTTGCCTAGCCTTTTCAGCTGTCATGGATCCAGTTGAGATCTGTTTCCTGCTGCTCCTGAGGCCCCTTCTCCAGCCCTCACCTCTCTCTTGGACTTGAGAAACCAGCCCATGGGCTTTTCTCCCACAATCCCCCTCTTCTGAAGTCCCCTGTTACTGCTGAGAATGCCCCATCCCCATCCTCCTGGGAGACGTCCTGGCCCTGGCTCCCTCACCCCCGCCTCTGGGTGCCCCGTCTTGTGGCCTGAGCCCTCTCAGCATCTCCCGAACTGCCCCTCTCTCTCCTCTGACGCTGGTGGGGAGGGGTCTGCCCGCCTGCCTCTGTCTCTGCCCACCTCAGGCCACCCTCCATTCGCCACCACAGTGATTTTCCTGAAACACAGGACTGGTACGTCCCTCTCTGCTCAAAAAGCTTCTATGGCTCCCTCTCACCACCAGGACCAAGTTCACAAAGCCCTTTATGACCCGACCCCTCCCCTCCCCTCCCATCTTGCTCCCCACCACGTGCTCTTGCTCCAGGGCCCCCGGCCGCCTAGACGTCCCCTCCCCATCTCCTCCTGCTGGCTTCCTGCATGCGCCCCCTTCTCCAGGAAGCCCCTCCTTAATGTCGGGAGGCCACTTGCTGTACTCGGGGTGTACACTCGTTTCCCCATTACTGAGCCCCTCCCCGGCCCCTTCTGCCTCTCTCTAGCTCCAGGGCGTAGCTTGGTGCTGGGCACTCAGCAGGGACTTAATAATTACAGCCGGACTGAGGCCCGAGAAGGGGATGCTCGGCCACGAGGGTCAGGGGCCAGCCTCGCCTTGGGAAAAGCCGGCAGCCTCGGCGGCTCTCGGGGACTGGGCACCAGGAGGCTGGCAGTGCCCTGGAGAGGCGGGCACCCGGGCAGGGCAGCCCTGGGAGCTCCTACCTTGGTGCTCCACAGCTTGACTGTCCAGTCAAATGATGAGGTGACAAAGAGGTGCGAAAAGTCGATGGGCCCCACGGCCATGTGGCAATTAATCCCGGTCACGGGTCCTTGGTGCCCCTCGAAGACCTCCCCGATGCCAGCCTTGCTGTGGGAAGACCGTGGGACGCAAACTCAGTGGGTGTCTCAGAAGCCCCGGCTCCTGGGCGACCAGACTGGCATTCCCCCCTCCCCCCCTGCCAAGCTGCCCCCTGTCCCGGATGTCAAACCATCTGCTTCCTCCTCTCCACCAGTGCCACCATGTAGGGAGGGGGGCTGCGCAGGAAATGGCAGAGAGAGGGAGGGGGCCTGGAGCATGGAGGGAGGAAGGCAGGGGAAAAAGGAAGGGAGGAAGGAAAAGAGGGAGGAAGAGAAGGAAGGAAAGAGACAGGAAAAAAGACAGGAAGGAAGAAAGAAAAGAGGAAGGAAGAAGGAAAAGAGGGAGGGAGGGAGGAAAAAGGGAGGGAGAGAAGAAAAGGAAGAGACAGGAAGGAGGGCAGCAGAGGGAAGGCCGAGGCGGCTTCCTGCCTGCTCCCTGGGGCCCCCTGCCCTTCCCTTGTCCTTTCCTAGCTGCTGCTGTCACCCAGGCCCCCGGCGGCCTCCATGCTGGGGAGCAGCTTTTTCCACTCTCTTTTCCCTCTAACTTAATGAGTGGCCAAGGTGGGGCCGCCCCCCGAGCTCAGGTGGGAACTCAGACAGCCCCCCTCGTGGTGACCGGGCCCCTGGCTGCCCCCACCCTCCCAGCCCCACAGAGCAGGGGTCTGCTCTTCTCCCCCTTCCCCCAGACTCCGTGGGCTCCCCGGGCCTAGAACTCAGTTGGAGCCAGCGCTGGGCTCACGATGCCCACTGGCCCCTCTCCTGAGCCTTGGGGAGGGTGTTACCTTCCGTGCCGGCAGGCCGTGTAGACCGTGCCCTCCTCGCTGCCCACCACGAAGTTGTTGACGTCTCCCGTTGGGAAGGCCATCCCAGTGACCGCCACAGGCTTGGACTTGTTGTATACCAGCTCCATGCTCTCCTGCCGAGAGACGGGGGTGACCGGGGCTCGCCTGCCCACAGCCCCCGGCGCCCCCCTGTCCTGGCCCCACAGCACCCTTGAGGCCCCCTGCAGCCCCCCCACACTCCCCTGGTCTGGCCCTGCAGCACCCCCAAGGCCCCCCTGCAGTCCCCTGGGTCCCCCCGGCCTGGATCCGCAGCCCCCCACCCCCCCTTGGTCTGGCCCCGTAGCCTCCCCCCACCCCCCACCCACCCCCCGGCCCAGCCCTCACCTGCGGCGTGGAGAGCATGTCCAGGCTCCAGGAGCACAGCTTGCCATCGGTGGAAACGGTGATGAGGTTGTGCGCGTTCTGGGTTCCCACCACGTTGACGCAGTAGACTGGGTGCTGTGGGCAGAGGGGCGTGTGACCACCAGGGCCTGGACAGAAGCCCGAGGAGAGGCGCCTGCCGGCTCGGGTCCCAGGCGGTCAGTGCTCCTGCCTGGCAGAACCTCCCTGGCGGGGCCGTGGCACTCACCTGAGCCGGGCTGCCAGTGGGGTGGGTGAGCCGGGCTCTGCCGGGGCTGCCGGGCCAAGTGCCTGGTCAGAGTGAGGCTAGAAGGGGCCTCACTCCAGGGTCCCAGAGGGAGGGGGGTACTTCAGAGCCAGCCAGGGCGAGGGGTCCGCCTCCCCCACAGGGGCTGTCCAGCCTCTGCCCGGAGACCTCCTGGTTTGGGGGCCCTTCCATGGGTCAGATTCGGGAATCCCCGAGCCTCCAACCCTCTGCCTAGTGCTAAGTGGGGGACATTTGTGCCTCAGAAACAGCAGGGACCGCTGTGGGCTGGCTCCTAGACAAGGAGACTCGCGCCCCAGGAGGTGCCCCCCCCCCGGGATGCTCGCATCCTGGGAGATGCCCCCGAGATGCTCGCGCCCGGGGAGATGCCCCCGAGATGCTCGCGCCCGGGGAGATGCCCCCGAGATGCTCGCGCCCGGGGAGATGCCCCTCACCTGCGCCATAGGGAAAGGCTTCTGCTCCCATTAATGCCCTGGGAGAGTGGGCCGGCCTGAGGGAGCCCGGACTGAGCAAAGGGCCGGCCTGGCATCAGAGCCGGGCATTTTCTGCCTCTGCGAGCCGGCTCCCTGCCTCAGTTTCCTGTCCGGAAAATGTGAGTTCCCTCCTTCCGAGGGGCTGCGGGAGACCCTCCCACCGCTACCTCCAGGACGGGCCCTCGACGGGGAGCCCTGCGCCTGCCCAGATGGTCCAAAGGCGCTCATGGTTGGGGAGTGGTCCTGAGCCCGAGCGTGAGCCGCCCCTGGGGGGCCAGTCCCCCTCCCTTGGGTGCCCCGAAGGCTCGCCTGTTCCTGGCCCGGCCCCGGGCACCCAGATGTGGCCCGAGTCTCTAACTTCCCGGCCCCAGCCGAGTGTGGCCAGCAAGGCCCGGCACAGCCGAGTGCTGGGAACAGACAGCCCTTTTCCCCAGATCGCCGGAGCCCCCGCCCCCATCGAGGCCCGTCAGCCATCATCGTTCCTGACTTGGGGCGGGAGCAAACTCCCCTGCCCCGAGGCAGCTGCCGGGAGGGAGGAGGCGGCCCTCAGATGAAAGCCCCCCATCGGGAACAATGGCCCGCTTGTATTCCCGGCGTAATTTGGGCGTTCCGGAGAAGGAGCGCCGTTTATCCTGAACGTCAGAGCCGGGATGGGGAAAGGGCCCCCCTTAATTGCGACACACACCTGTCCTTCCCCCAAACGCTCCAGCACTCGTCCCATTAGCGGCGGCCTGAGCCTCTCCAGCTAAATTACGGGAAATGGTTTGGAGATGGTGACTTCTAACCCCGGGGATTGCGCTGTCGCCGCAGACGGGCCTCCCCCCTCGCATTCCGGCCTAAGCCCCTGGGCCCCTAACGGGGTGGGGGGCGGGGTCTCCTTCCCGAGGTGTCCGGCAGGGCCCAGATCTCCATGAAACTCGTCCGCCCCCGGCCCACTCTCCCAAGACCCCTCCTGGAAGTCCCGGGGCCCCCGCCTGCGGTCCCCAGGGCCATATCGTCTGCCCTGCCTCCCCCCTCCCCCCCAGTCATATTGCCTGCCCCGCCTGCGGTCCCCGGAGCCATATTGTCCGCCCCTGCCTGCGGTCCCCGGGGCCATATTGCCTGCCCCGCCTGTGGAGACGGGAAGGCTTTCTCGCTTCCTGCTCATTCCTGCCCCCGCCCTCCGGGCCCCCCAGGGCCTCACTCACCGTGTGCGCAGCTGCAGACAAGGGCGTCCGCTGCACCGGCGTCCCCCGGTGACTGCGGTTATCCCAGAGCACGATCTGGCCCGAGTAGGTGCCGCCCACCACCAGGTTGGGATGGAAGCGCGCCAGACAGACGGACATCACGGAGGACTGCCGGACAGAGCACAGAGAGAGAGTCCTGCTCAATGACACTCCTGGGGGCGGCCGCCGGGGCTCATGGGGGAATGGCCACCAGGGAGGGGGCTCACGGGGCCGCCGCCAGAGCCCAAGGATCCGTTATCAAAGGCGGTCTTTGGGCTTGCAAAGCGCTTTGTGGAGCTGCGCTCCTTGGGCCGGGCCGGCTCCACGCCGGCTCTCCTTGGTTTTTGAAATAGACTCATACTTGGGGGATCCCAGAGCCTTGTGTGATTATCACCCCCACTTCTGAAGGGGAGACGTCGGGGTCCCGCGGCTGTAATCCCAACTCAGGTCTTCCTGGCTCCAGTCCCGGGGCACCGGGAGCCCGCCCGCGTTCTTTCTGAAGAGATGGATGCTTGTGGGCAATCGCAAGGGCCTGCCACAGCCTCAGCCTTTATTGAGCACCTACTGCACACACGGGAGCTGGGGCTCTGGGGACAAGGCCGGGGTTGCCCCCGCCCGCAGGGAGCCCCCACTGGCCTGGGAAAGGAGCCGTGAGCCGGGGAGCTCGGGGCCCCGTCACTGCAGGTGGCAGGCGGGCAGCAGGAGAGCCCCTGCCCCAGCAGCCCCGCGCCTTCCTGCTACAGGAGCTGCTCTGCCTTCCAGGCCCGTGGCTCCTCCCCCCGAGCCCGGCTGCTCCGGGCTCTGTCCTTGGGGCCCCAGGGGACTAACCCACCCCCCTCCGCCTCGCGGTCCTTCCATGTGCTCCGTCGGCCGCTGCCCGCCTTCTGCCCCCGGCTCCTCCACTCCTCCAGCTGGGGGGAGCCGAGTTTGCCTGCCCGGTCCCTGAGCTCCGGCCACGGACATCCCCCTCCTGCCGGCCCGGGGCTGACCCCCATCTATTTCAGCAGGTCGGCCGGGCTCTTTTACCCCCACCAAGAGGAGCCCCATGGGGAGGGGGGGGGCTCAGCTGCTTCCCCCCTCTCCTTGCAGGCCCCAAGCCTCCAAGTGGCCGGGAAAGCTGCTTCTAATTTTTGAGTCAGTCGGGCCAGCCCAGAGAAGGCACGTCCTGGAACCGCAGCCGCCGCGGGGCTTGGAAACCGGCCCTGGTGCCCACATGCAGCCAGGCGCCTGGGCCGGGGCTGGCGGGTGGAGGGGCTCTCGGGGCGGGGGGGGGTGTCTCCCCAGCAAAGCCGGCCCTTGTGGGGGCCCCATCCCCCCCGCCAGCCCCACTAACAGAACCCAGGCCCTCAGTCTCCTCAGCTGTAAAATGGGGGCGAAAGTAGCACTTCACAGGGTTGTGAGGGAGAAACCAGAAAGTGCCGAGTGAAAGGTCATCATTGTTATTACTATTATTCCTCATTTTGCAAATAAGACCCTGAGCCCAGAAGGCATCAATGAGCTCAGCCTGGGCCAAGTGGGCGGTAATTACCGAGGAAAGACGGGGCTCGATCCCGACGAATCCACCAGCGCGCTGCACGGAGGAGAACGCGAGCTCCATTTAGCGGCTGGTCCTTGGAAATGACATTATTAACGGCCCGCTTGGGCGGGGAAGACCTTCCCTCTGGGCCCCCCCGGGGGCGCTTCCCCCCTCGGGGGCCAGCACCCCCCCCCCGAGGGGGGCACCACCCACCCCCTGTGCCCCAACCCGGGCCTCGGGCCCAAACCCCCCGCCCTGCCCGGGGGGGGGCCGGGGCCCCTTTGGGAAAACCCGGGGCCGCGGGCCCGGTGCCCAGGGGTTGGGCTTGGCCCGGCTTCCCGCCGCCACAAAAGGGTTTCCCGCCCTTGGGGGCCCGGGGGGGGGGGGGGTGCGGGGCTGGTTTAGAGGGAGGAACCTGGGGCCCGGGAAGGGACAAGGGTCAGTAGGGAGCAAAGGGCAGGACCCCCCCTGGAAGGAGACCTGGGCCCGCGAAGGGGTGGGGGACAGGAGGCACCCAGGGGAGAGGAAGGAGGAGGAGGAACTCCTGCAGGGATCGGGGTTTTCCGTAAATGGGAGGCGGGGCGGAAGGAGGAGGGAAGAAGGGGGTCAGGGGGTTTAAGGGGGAGGAGTTTGGAGGGAGAAAGAGGGGCAACGGAAATAGGTTCCCCTTCAGGGCCTCAGTCAGTTAAAGTACTTTCAAAAAGGAAGGTTGGGGAATAGGGGAGGGCCGGGCTGGGGTGGCGGGCAAGTCACCGGGGCATAAAAGGGCAGGATCAAAACAGAGTCTCCCCACATCCCAAGGGGTCGAATGGGGAAAGAAAGGAAGGGGGAAGGGAATGGCCTGGGAAGGAATGGAGGGGTGAGGGTGGGGGTTGACGGGGAAAGGGTGAGGGAGAGCCTGGGTGGGAGGAAAGCCAGCGGGCTATGATCAGATGGGGGGGGGGGTCCTTGGGGCGGGCCATCATTTCATTCCTTCCAAGGACACCAGCCCGCCCTCCCCCAGAACAATCCCAGCCGACCCAAGCCTTTCTCTCAGAGCAGACCAGAACAACTGAGGCAGCGCCCCCCTCGGCGGTCACTATGACAGAAAAGATAAATCCTGGAGGGATGTGGGAAACTCGGGCCCTGAGGCGTGGACCCAGCCATTCCGGGAGAGCGAGCTCTGCCCCAAGGGCCGGCGGGGGCTTCCGCCCAGCAGCACCATTACTGGGTCCGAGGCCCAAGGAAATCCTGGAGGGGGGGAAGGCCCCGTGGACAAAAGTGTTTGCAGCGGCCAAGAATTGGGAAAGGGGTGGGTGCCAGCACCTGGGGAGGGGCTCAACAAGCTGTGGCGCATGAAGGTAGTGGGAGATCAGTGTTCCCTAAGAAATGAGGCGCAAGCCTTTCCTAGAAAGGCCCGGAGAGATCCGTGTGGTGCGCAGTGAGACCAGCAGAACCGGGACGCTTTGGACACCGAACGGCCAGAAGGACGGCTCTGAAAGGCCTGGGGGCCCGGGACCCAAAGCAATCCCAATAGGCAGAAAAAGAGCCTCGGAGACCCGATGGAAATCACCAAGTGCTTCTTTTTTCTGTTTTTTTAGACCTTTCCCCTGGATTTCCCTTTAGCGGATCTTTCTCTCCCAACCCAGTTCCTAAAGCAACGTGTATTAAAAGTAAATGCATTTTTAAATGTTGGGAAGCGCTTCCTCCCCCGTGATCCTCACAGCACTTGGGGGGCCGCCTGCCCTTCTTTTGCCCATTTAGGATGAGGAAGTTGCTCGGCCGGGGCCACAGCGCCAGCCAGCGCCGACTTCGTGACCTCAGGTCGGGCGCCCTTCGAGCCCCAGCCCGGCAAAGGGCCGGTCACCGACGGCCCGGCGGCTCCCAGCATCCCCCGCGACGGCCTCCGGGCCGGCCCTCCCGCTTCATGCAGGGAAGCCTGGGGTGGGAGGGGCTTGGGCAAAGCTGCTCCCCAAGGCCCGATCCCGCTTTCTTTTGGACGGGGATGAGAAGGGAGCGAGACGCCTCTGGATCCCCTTCCCACTTTCAAAGGGCCCGGCCCCTCCCTGGCAGCCAGTGGCCAAATCCTCCTTAATTAGAAAAAGGGAAGTTCGGGCTCGCTGGCGTGTGGTGACATCTCTGCCTTTGATTTGGGGGGGGGGGCGGGGCGCAGGGCTGTTTTCCAGGGAAAAGACGGGTTTGCGACTTACAGGAAAGAGCGGAGGCTGCATTAGCGCGGGGCCTGTTAAAACACGAGGCTGGGGGCCAAAGGGGAGGGGGTCGCGCGGCTCCGGTGCAGCCTGCAGGAATGTTTGTCTGGCCGGGAGAATGTCTCGGGGAGCCACATGAAAGGGGCTGCCGGGCTCGGCCACACGCCGCCTGCGCCGCTCTAACCGGCGGCCCGCCCGGCCCGCCCGACACGTCGCCGCAAATGCAATCTGCCTTTATTGAAAAAGTACCAAGTCGTCCTGGCGAGGGGCGACCGGGGGTTGCAGAGGGCCGGACCCCCCCCCCACTCTCTTCGGAGACCCCAGAACCTCGGCTCGGGAAACGGAGCAGGGCCGGGGGAGGGACCTTCCGGGGACCTGGGGAGGTCAGCCTAAGCCCCATCCCAGGAACAGCGCCCCCCCCCCCCCAGGCCTTTCGGGTCAGAAGCTCTTTCTGCACATCCAGGGGAAGGGCCCCCCAAAGCGCCCCCATTACCTCCTGCACCGCCGCGGAAGGAGGCAGTCCGGGCTTCCTCCGCCTGGGTTTCCCATGGGACCCGGGGGCCCATTGGGGCGGCCCCCCGCTCCCCATTCCCTTCCAATCCCCCACCCCCTTTTCCCCAGTTTCTACCCCCCATCCCCGGGCCCCTCTTTTCCCGGCCCCTCCCTCGTTTGTTTCCTTTGGCCCGTCCCGGTAAACCGATCCCCGGGGCCCCGCACCTTCCCGGCCCCAGGTTGGCCCGGGCCCCCGGGTTTCGCGCCCATCTTCCCTGTCCTTCCCGCCTCCTCACCCCTCATCTAATCACTTGGCAAGTTCCCATGGATTCTCCTCTCCCCTCCCTGCTACCACCCTGGCTCCCACATGCCCCCCCCCTCCTGCCAGACGCCAGAAAACGACCCAGCTAATACCTGCCGTGGCAGCCCCTGCCGGGAGGCTTCCCCCAGGCCTTTGGCACGGCCAGCCTGGGTATCTCCGCACACTCCATTGCGTGGAGACCGCCACTGTGTGGAAACCAGCCCGCGCTCCATTGCCTGGAGACCAGCCCAAGTGCTTCTGGACACCATCTTCCCCATCTCCCGCCTCTGGTCCTGGCCCTTTGCCCTTCAGTCTGCCCTTTCATCCCCGCTTCCCTTCTAGGGCATCAGCCCAAGCTCCACCTTCTCCTGGAGCCTTTCTTAAGCCCCCTTCTTCCAGAAGGGTGATCTTGCTCCAACCCAGAAGAATTCCAAGATCCCAGGGGTTCCTCACCCAGACTCCCTGAGCCGATGAAACCCTCCTCTTCCTCCAAGAGGGGATGACAGTACGGATAAAGTGCTCTCTGGGGCCAGTTTGGCGTCTGTCTAGGCAGCCATCCATCCCCTGCTTCTGTGCAGGCGGTCCCTAGTCCAGCTGGCAGGCCCATGGGTCAGTGGGCTTGTGCCTCAGGCTTTGTAGACTGGCGTGTGGGCACTAGAGGCCCAAGTTTTGCTCCTAGCCCCCTTGGGCTGTTCCTCCAGGGAGGTTCTGGGTGGCTTCCCCACTGTTCCCGCCCCATGGGGCTCACTGGACACTCGGAAAGAGCTTCCTCTTCCCTGACCCCAATGTCCCGAAGACCCTTCTCCTGATCAGTCTCTCCCCTTTCCTGTCCAGGCGCCAGCCTGACCATGACATTACCTTCTTCCAGGACCTGCGCCGGCTCCCGACGAGAATAAAAGCAGGCCCTGAAGGCCCCTCCTCACCTCTCCCTCCCCAGGCTTCTCCTGTGTCCTGACCCCGTGATCCAGCAGAACAGACTGGCTGGAGTCCCCTCCTCGTGACCTGCCTCCACTGGCTATTCCTAGGGGCTCCCCCCTCCCAGCCCAGGGCAGGGCCCTTCCCCAGCCCCAGCTGCTGTTCTGCAGGCTCTCTTCCTTCAGAATGGGCCAGGGTTGCTTCATTTTGCCTATGTGCCCCACACGGTGCCTGGCAAACAGTGGGCACCTGATAAATGCTTCATTTTGCATTTGTGCCCCACACGGGCATAAACAGTGGGTACCTGATAAGTGCTTCTCCATGGCCTGAGGTGGATGTAATGGGAAGGGAGCCACGTGAAGGACGACCACCGGACAGCAAGTCCCCAGAGAAGGGGGCGGAGGGCCAGGGCCAGATCTCCGCCCCCAGCGTCTGGAGAGAAACCTTGAGGAGGGGCTCCTCAGGGCTGAGGAGGAGGGAGGTCTTTCTTAGGGCCGACTAGGAGTGTCCGATTGCCAGGGCACGACACCAGGAAAAGCCTCCAGCACTTAAACGGGCCAATGGAGGCACCCAGAGAGCAGGAGGACCCTCCCTCTTCTCCCTCTTTTCCACAGAGAGATTATCGGAGAGCAAACCGGGCCGACCCCGCCGTTGACCTTGGTGGCGGTCGGTCAGTCAGTCAGTCAGTCAGCAAACCCTGACAAACCCCTGGGCCCCGCGCTGAGAGCCATACCAAGGGCGACCTCCCTGGAGGCTGGAGCAGGCCCTCTTTGGGCTGATGCTAAAGGGTTAAGGCCAGTGCAGGGAGGCTCTGAGTCTGCTAATGAACTCCATCCTGCCCTGGTGGGACCCCCTCCCTGACAAAAGGCGTAACCTGATCTGCCTGCCCCCCGCTCCCACCTCTGCTGTCCTTGGCCAGGGGCCGAGACCACAGAATCTGGGTGATAAATGGGAGGCCGTGAGCGAGGCTGGCAGCGGCTCTGTCCTGGCTCTGAGCAGAACCGCCGCTCTCCTCCCCCAGGCCCACGGCCACCCCCTCCCCTGGTGTAACAAGCCTGTGGCAGGCGCCCGCCCCAACAGCCCGAGCTCCCCAGTCGGTGCTCCGGAAGGCAGGGGTCACCCTGAAGGAGAAAGCCCATAGAGGCTTCTACAGAGCCAGGGGAGGAGGCTACTGTCCTCCTATGTGCTGTTCCCTCCTTTGGGATCCCTGGGGGAAATGGAGTCAGGCAAGGGGAGCCGGGCCCTCAGCCAGGCAGCCTCCCGGGTCCTGCATGAGCCATGGGACTTCTGGGAGATCTGGCAGAGAAGCCCTGGGCATAGGGCAAGAAGGGCCATGAAGGGGGGCAGGGCTGACAGAGAAGGTGCCCCCCCGCCTGTCCCTGGCACTGGGAGGCCTGGCAGGCCACACTGGGGAGACTGCTCCGCTGAGCAGGGGTCCTCAAGGCACCCCAGGACCATTGACTTGGCTGCTTTGTGCCCGGCAGAGAAGGGCTGGGGGGGGGCAGCCCTTTCCTGCCCTCAGGCTTCTCCTACCTGGCCCCAGGTAAGCCCAGCCCTCCAGCCCGCCTCCCTCCTCCCCAGCCCTGTGCAGACCCCTCAGCCCTCACCTTGCCCGTCACTGCTGCATCCCTGGCACCCTGGCAATGAGAATGGGCACGGCACTGAGTCCCCAGGTCCTGCCGGGCCGCAGACCACCTCCCCGCCCCCTCCCCCAACGAGGATGGGACGAGGAGGAAAATCGGTGTCCGGGCAAGCCCCCAAACGGAGCGAGGCCGGTGAGCTGGGCCCCGGGGGACCCTTGGCCCAAGAGCTGGGCCCTAGCGCCCTGCAGGGGGCAGCAGCCCCAAGGACAGCCCAGCAGGAGGCGCCTATTTTCACCAGCTCCTTGGGAAGGAGGGCTCTGCGAGGGGTGCCACAGTGCCCAGAGCCCGGGCCTGAGGTCTACAAAGCCAGCCTCAGACATTTCCTGCTGGGTGAGCCCTGGGTGCTCCACCCTGTGTGCCTCAGTGTCCTGATCTGTACGTGAGCTGGAGAAGGAAATGGCGGATCCCTGCAGAATCTTTGCTGGGAGAGCCCCCGAGGGGCACAGAGAGTCAGACTGAACAGTACATCTCACAAAAGGGAATCCGTCCTCCTCGGCCCCCCACCACCGGGGCCCCCACCTGATTCTCTCACTCCCCAGGCTCATTGAGCCCTCCTGCCCAAGTCTTTCTGCTCCATCCTCCAGATGGGGAAACTGAGGCCAGGGCGGTGGCCGGGGGCCCGGCAGACAGGAGTCCGCTCCTGGGAAGGGCCCTGGCCTTGTTGGGTCGTCTCCCACTTCTCCCTGGGCGGCTGATGCGCGTCCCCGGAGGCTGCGGCACTCGGGCAAACTCCCATCCCTCTCCTGGCCAAATCACTGCAGGCGCCCGGCTTAGCCGGGCCGTGATTGGAGCGTCAGCCTGAGTCTGACGGCTCGTCCTGACAGAGCCTCCGAGGCCGAGTCCGACAGGAATTAAAAACAATTGGAAACCAGCTAAACGTGGCTCAGGACTGTGGCTACGGAGAGGCGGCGACAGTGGCGGGCCTGGGCGGGCTCAGGGGCCCTGAGGCCCACCCCCTGGGGCTCCAGCCACTGTCCCCGCCTCCCCGGGCCTCCGGGCGGCGTCCTGGGGACCCCACCTGACAGGCGCCTCAGGCGGCCGCTCCTCCCGAGCTGGGGGTCTTCTGGGCTGCTCCAAGCCGGCGCCTGACCACGTGGCCACCTCCCGACCACGTGGTGACTCTCGGGACCAAGCCAGCCGCCCAATCCCATCTGACCACGTGGCCACCGCCCAACCACGTGCCTCGGGACCAAGCCAGCCGCCCAATCCCATCCGACCACGTGGCCACCACCCGACCACGTGGTGACTCTCGGGACCAAGCCAGCCGCCCAATCCCAGCCGACCACGTGGCGACCCGCCGGACCTAGTGCCGCCTGACCCAGGGCGACCGTCCCTCCCAATCTCGGGGCTCTGAGGAAAGGGCCGCCTTTCTCTGCTTACATTGGTCTGCCCAGGGCTTAGCGCAGAGCAGACGGGGCAGCCCGGGCCGGGCTCCTCGCACAAGCTGAGCACTGGCCGCCTGCAGACCCTCCCTCGGCCCAGCGCCTGGCGGGTCCCTGAAGCTTCTGGCCGTGGGCGGCTGTGACTCTCACAGGCACCAGTACTGATGAGCGGGGCGGAGGGCGGCCGGGGTTTCCTGGCGGAACCCGGGAGGGCCCCTTCTGGCCGGGCCCCGCCGACCGATTTCTGCCGCGTCCCCAGCCGCTGTCCCAGGGAGGCCGCCCGCTCGGGCTCCTCGGTCCCTGGGACCGGTATCTCCCAAACAAACACCGGACAACCGCTTGTGTAAACAGTCGCTGAAGGAGGTTTCAGGAGGCAGGGAGGGCGGTGGCGTCCAGCTCCCGCCGCTGCCTGATGGGAACCAGCCCCTGTGCTCCCCGAGGTTCTCCCCCCCCCCCCGCCCACGGGCAGAGCCGGGGTTCCGTGTGAGTCGTCTCAGCCTCGCCACTAAATGCCCCCAACTCAGGCTCCTCCCCCGCCGGTGGGGGCGCGGGCCCTCAGCACCGCTCGGAGGCTCTGACTTCGACTACCCACAGCCGCTCCCACTTTGGGGTAAAAGGGAATCGAGAGACGCAGCGTGAGAGGAAACCCGCCCAGTGGCCACATCTCCAGCGGAGCCCGTGCCCTCAACAGCGTCCTCCCCAGCCCGCGACGGAGCGTCCTCCCCAGCCCACGACGCCTCCACAGCAGGACCACTGCTCGCCAGGAAGCCCCCCCCCCTCCTCCCTCACAGCCCCAGGCGCCGCCCCTCCCTGGGATTACTGCGATCCCCTCGGGGGCTCGCAAGCTCCCCACTGCCTGGGCCCTGCCCCTGACGACACGGCCACGTTGGAACCTTGGTGACGCTAGGGGATTAATCAGTTTGCGATGCTCTCTACCTCTCCCAGGGGGGTCTCAGACCTCTCTCTCTGGGCCCTGGAAACCCTTCTGGGCGGCCTCCGGCTGGCCTGCCTTTATCTCCAGATGGGGCCGATCTCCCTAGAACCACCCGGCTTCCTCCTGAGCTCTAAGGCTTCTTTGTATTCCCAGCGTGGAGCTGGGTGCCGGGTACACAGCAGGTGCATAATGTGTGCTTGTTAATGGTTGATTAAAGGGGAGGTTTCCTCTGGGCAAGGGGCCCTAAAAATCAAGGCCGAAATGAGAGGAAGGAAGGTCTGCAGAGGGTCAGCAGGCAGATGCTCCAGCTCCCAGCCCATCAGTGTCTTGAATGGGGGGTTCGGGACTCCGCAGCTGGGACGGGGAGGGCTCGGGACTCCTCAGCTGGACTGGGGGGCTTGGGATGCCGCAGCTGGGACGGGGAGCTCAGGATACTGCAGTGGGAAGGTCTGTCTCCTCCTTCATCTCCACACTGCAGATTCCACGTCCTCAGGCCCACTGACAGGCTTGCCATGGTCAGGGAGCTGCCGGAGGCACAGGGGATGCCCAGGTGATCATCCCCCCCACAGCAGCAAGGACCAGGCGCCCCCGGGCTGGGTGGAAAGGCTCCTTGTCCTGCTCTGCCCTGGGGAGAGCCAGGTCAAACCTGGTCCAGCCTCTCAGACGCTGAGCACTGAGCACTGAGCACTGGGCTGCAGATCTTGCCTCTTTCGTCCTCACACCAAACCTGAAAAGCGCTGCCGCCATCACTCCCCTGGGACGGGGAGGCCCAGTTTGAAGTCGGTCCTTATTAACTCCAGGCCCCCGGCTGCGCCTTGTGTAGCTCCCCAGATGGCCCATTGGGAGAAGCTGGCGGAGCTTCCCTGGGCCCACGTGACAGGGAAGCCGCCCTCTCCCCCCTCCTTTGAAGAGGGCCCCAGAGCCACCAAACAGGCGAGGGGCCCGGGGGTCAGTGGGTGGTGATTGGTCGTTGACTGGGGAGCAATGCAAGGAGGAACCGCCTCGGAAGCAAGCGGCGCGGCGTCCCTTTGGGCCCAGAGGCCCCCAGCAGCCCCTGCAGGCCTTCCCCACGTCTGCAGCCCCGAGCAGCCCCCCTGTGGTGGCTCAGGGCCCAATGGAGGGGAAGGGGAGGAGAGGGGGCCGGGAGCCTTCCAGGGAGCAGAGCCAACGGCGGGCTGGGGTCACTGAGCGAGGCCGTGGTGAGCTGGGACAGAGCCCAGCCTGAGGCCCGACTCTCTGTCCCCTTTGCTAACCACAAGACCACAGCCCTCCCCCCCAGGACTGCCGCTGCCCCCCCTCCCCATCCCCCCCCTCCGGAGCCTTAGCTGAGGCCAATGAAGGCATGAGCAGCGCCCCCTGAGGTGGGGGGTGAGGGGGAGACAAAGGATGATGGGAAAATGGGGGCCCCTAGGGCAGCCAGGCTGGAGGAGACACACTCACTCCTTGCCTTAGACTGAACCCCAGCAAGAAGGACCTGGAAGGGGGAAGGAAAAGCCTGGAGCTGGGCCCAGCCCCCAGAGGCAGCTCCCCCCACTCGCCCCAGCCCCGACAACTTGGAGGTCTGTGTGCCGGCCTCCCTCCTCCGACAAAGGGGAGACCACAGCAGGACAGGCTGAGCTGGGCGCCCCCCCCCCCCAGGAGGGAGCCGCCCCATGGCCTCAGCCGGCCATGGTCACTGGGACGGCCGGGCCAGCCTGCAGTGACATAAAAATAGAAAGCACCAGACCACAGACCAGCCAGGGGGCCCCAGGATACAGAAAGCTTTTTGTGATGACCCAGGGTCCGACCATGTCTGCAGGGGGAGCCTCCGGGGACCCCCCAGGACAGGAAGCTTTTTGTGATGAGCCAGGGTCTGGCTGTGTCTGCAGGGGGAGCCTCCGGGGACCCCTCAGGACAGGAAGCATTTTTTGTGTGTGATGACCCAGGGTCTGGCCATCTCTGCCCCCCACCCAGGGCACCAAATGCCCCCGCCTCCTCCCTCCTTGGGAGTCAGGGGTGTCGGTGCTAGGAATGGAAGCAGAGCCAGGCGCTAAGGGCCCTTTTTCAGCTAGAACGGCCGGGCAGTGGCGACCTGGCTTGGGCACAGGGAGCCTTTGGGACCCGTGGAAGGAGGTTTCCCATGTGGCCCCTGGAGGAAGGTGAGCCATGTCCCACCTCTCGCGGAGACAGCCAAAGTACTGTTGTTCCCCTTTGACCAGTGTTGGGGGGGGGGGGAGTGTGTTCCGGCAAAGGTCTGTATCCCAAAGAGATCAAAGCAAAAGCACTGGTTCGCAGAAGAGTATTTATCACATTCTTTTTGTGGTGGCCACAAACTGAAAATGGAGGGGACGCCCACCCACTAGGGAACGGCCCAAGAATTGAGGGGGAACAGCATCGTGCCCAAGGAATGGGGGGACAGCGCCATGCTCCAAAGAATAGGGGGGAACATCACTGTGCCCTGAGGAATGGGGGGACAGCGTCGTGCTCCAAAGAATAGGGGAGAACATCACTGTGCTCCGAGGAATGGGGGGGAACAGCACTGTGCTCCGAGGAATGAGGGGGAGGCAGATTGCAGGGAAAGGCTCACACGAACTGTTGCAAAGTGCAGTGAGCAGAAGCAAACAGGGAGCCAGCAACTGCCATTTTACGAGAGTTCCAGTGTGGAAGCTCTGGCACTTCTCAGCAGGACAGCGAGCAATCTGTGACTCGATGGAAATGCTCCCCGGCTCCACAGTGAGCACAAGCTGCTGGACTGAGCCCAGACAGAAGCAGACTTCTCCCCCTCTGTTTCTTCCCTTTTTTTGAAACATGGCTACCAGAGAAATGTTTTGTGGGACATATAACGTTGCTTCTCAGTGGGCAGGAGGAGCTGGAGGAAGGGGATCCAAGGATTTGGAACTCAAATGAAAAAGAAATCAGTGTTTTAAAAAGTGAGTCCCACCTGTATGTGCACGAATGTTGGTGGCAGCCCTCTTTGTAGTGGCCAGAAACTGGAAACTGAGTGGATGCCCATCAGTTGGAGAATGGCTGAATAAATTGTGGTATATGAATATTATGGAATATTATTGTTCTGTAAGAAATGACCAGCAGGAGGATTTCAGAAAGGCCTGGAGAGACTGACACGAACTCATGCTGAGGGAAGTGAGCAGGGCCAGGAAATCATTATTTACTTCAACAACAATACTATATGATGACCAATTCTTTTTTTTTTTTTTAATAGTAACTTTTTATTGCCAGAACCCATGCCAGGGTAATTTTTTACAACATTGTCCCTTGCACTCACTTCTGTTCTGATTTTTCCCTCCCACCCTCCACCCCCTTCCCTAGATGGCAAGCAGTCCTATATATGTTGAATATGTCGTAGTATATCCTAGATACAATGTATGTGTGCAGATCCAAACAGTTTTCTTGTGACACAGGGAGAATTGGATTCAGAAGGTAAAAATAACCCAGGAAGAAAAACAAAAATGCAAACAGTTTACATTCATTTCCCAGTGTTTTTTCTTTGGGTGCAGCTGCTTTGGTCCATATGATGACCAATTCTGACGCACCTGGTCATCCTCAGCAATGAGATGAACCAAATCAGTTCCAATGGAGCAGTAATGAACTGAACCAGCTACGCCCAGAGAAAGAACTCTGGGAGATGACTAAAAACCATGACATTGAATTCCCAATCCCTCTAATTTTGCCCACCTGCATTTTGGATTTCCTTCACAGGCTAATTGTACACTATTTCAGAGTCCAACTCTTTTTATACAGCAAAATAACTACGGACATATATACATATTGTATTTAATTTATACTGTAGCATATTTAACATGTATTGGTCAACCTGCCATCTGGGGGAGGGGGTGGGGGGAAGGAGGAAAAAATTGGAACAAAAGCATGTGCAATTGTCAATGCTGAAAAATTACCCATGCATATAACTTGTAAATAAAAAGCTATTAATAAAAAAAAAGTGAGTCCCATGAGGAGAATGTCCTGCTTGGGGTCACACAGCTAACGGCTAAGGGGACAGGGCAGGGCTTGGCTCCGGGTTTCTGCCCTCTGAGGCGGCATCCCAATCCGCTTCTCCACCCCAGCCCCAGGGAGCGATGGGCTTCCTGGTGGGTCCTTGGCTCTGAGCCCTCCCAAGTTCCCAGGCTGGTTTTGCCCGGGCCCTGCCCTTCCTCCTGTCCCACTCCCCCAGGCTTTTCAGAGGGACCCAGGGGTTCTTAGGCTTGGGACCATGGGAAAAACCCTGGGAGCTGAATCCAGGAAAGTCCCCGTCCCAGGAGGGTCTACTGGTGGGGAGGGCTCGAGGGGGGGGAGCGGAGGTCCTGATGCCTGTTGGGAGAGCCTGCCCCACCCCTGGGCCACGTGCCCTCCCCTCCTTTCCTCTCCCGGCCCCCTTCCAAGAACCCAGGGGTTCACCCTGGGACCAGGGGAAAAACTGGAGGTTGAAATCAAGGCCCTTTGAACTTCCTTGGCCGGGCAGCCTGGAGGGATGGGAAGGCTAGACCCCTGGAGGCCCGAGGGTCCCCGGGCCAGACCCCCCCCTGCCCGGCCCCCAAAGGTTGACGGAGCCCCCAATCCCCTGGAGGGGGCCCCCACCCAGGCCGGTGGACCCCGGCTGGGCCCAGCCCCAGAAGTAAAGCTCAGGACCTGGGAGGGGAATCGGGCCCCCAGAAAACTCCCGGCCCCTGGCCCCAAAGGCCTCTCCCCGTAGGGCCCCGGCAGGGGTTTTTTGGGCCGGGGTGCCTGGGCCTGGGGGAACTGGGCCCAGGGGCCACTCCCCTTGTCCCTTCCCTGAGCCCCTGGGCGCCCCCTTGGGGTTGGGCCGACCCGCCAAGGGGGGAAATTTTTGAGCCCCCCAAATTGGTCATTTTCGGGGCCCCCGAGCCGCACCCGGGTCTGGGAAGCCGAGGAAATTAAAATTTGGTTAAAATGGTCCTATTTCAAAGGCCCCCAAAAAACCCCCCGGCTGGAAGGCTAGGGAAAAACAGATGGGGTGGGGCCGGGCCCACCCACGAAATGGCCCCAAAACCAAACCGACCCCCCCCTTCAACCAAACCCCCCTTTTCCCAAACCTACCCCTGGGGATCCGGAAGGACTAGCTGGGCCGGCTGCCTGGTGCTGGCCATTTAAGCCCGCCCTGGGGCAAGTGGAGGAAGGACAGACTTCCACACCGAGCTCAGGGAAGGAGAGAGGCCCTGAGGGAAAGGGGGAGCTCCCGAGGGAAAGAGGGAGAGCCCCCAAGTGAGAGGGGAACTCCTTGAGGGAGAAGCGGAGCCCCCGAGGGAGAAGGGGAGCCCCCGAGGGAAAGAAGCCCCCAAGGGAGAGGAGCCCCCAGAGCTCCTTTTGACCTCCAGACAATACAAGAGTTCAGGACGCGTAAGCACCCCAGGCCCACGTGAAGCAGCGCCCTTGCGCACAGACATTTTCCCGCCCCGACCGTGTCTTAGCCCAGGAAAGCTGACCCAGAGAGAGGAGCGTTGGTCTGTAACCTGGCTTTGGGAGCCCAGCCTGCGCTGCTCCGGGGCCGGCTCTCTCCTGGGTGAGGGGAGGCTGGGACCGCAGCGAAGGGCAGGAGCCCCCCCTCCGCCCCTCCTTCACCGCCCCTTCCGACCCCTCCCCGTGGCGGCGCTGAGCCCTACCTGGCAGTGGAACACGTACTCGGGCGTGGTCTTCTTGAACTTCATGTTCCAGACCAGGGCCACGCCGTCGGGCTCGTGGGGGGCGTCCTCATTGCTGTTGTAAGACGCGACCATCAGCTCTGGGTACTGTGAGGAGAACCACAGGGCGCCGTGAGCCGGGGGCTCAGAGCCCGCCACTGCCCCTCCCAATGGCCACCCCCCCTCTCTCCCCCCTGCCTAGGAGGGGGCCCTGGGCCCCGCTCACACCTGAAGACCGGGCTCTGAAGAGAGAGGCTTCTTCCCCAGCCCCCAGCCCACCCCAAGCCCCTCAAAGTCAGCTGGGGTCTGGGGCAGACTCTGGCCGTCCCCCTCCCCTGGGGGGGAAGATGCAGGACACCGGGCCCCATATTGGGGTGGCCCGAGAGGGTGGGGCAACCTGTCCGGGAGCCCGGCCCCTTCTAGCCTGCAGTCCCACGCCCTTCCCCGCCCCTGAGGTCCGGAACCCTGATTTCCCAAGTCTTCACCCGGCCGCCCTAGATGAGGGGGAAAACACTGTTAAGACCTACGTTGGGCCCCGGGCATAAAACAGCCCCTGCCCTCAAAGTCTAAAGGTGAGGAAGCAGCCAAGAGCCGGGAGCTGAAAAGCCCTCGAAATTTGGGAATAATCGGCAGCAGGAAAGCCCCCGGATTGAGGCGGTTGGGACCGGCTCCCTGGGGAAGTGGGACTCTAGCCGGGACTTGGGAGAGCCTGGGGGGGCAGAGCACGGGAGCACGGGCCCTGCCAGGGCCAAGGGAGGGCCTAGTTCCTATCAGGAGCCCCCGTCCCCTGACTGAAGAGCACGTGGCGGGAGAAGCCACGCCCTCCCGCGGGGGCCGCCTCAGAGGGGAGGGGAGACCCCGCCCTCTGCAGGGCCCCCTCAGAGCCCCCCCAGCATCCTTACCTGCAGAGACCAGTCCATGCAGGTGACCACCCGGTGCTTGGACCAATGCTCGTCGTAGAACTGGCGATTGAAGGACAGGTTGGCCCCGGCTTGGACGTCCCTGTGGAGCAGAGGCGGCTCAGCCGCTGCTCGGCCAGCACTGCCGCGGAGCCCAGAGCGCGCCCCGAGACGGCCCGGGGGCGCCTCCTCGGAAGGTCCTCGAGTTCTGGAGCCCAGGGCCGCTCCCTTACCGGGGACCACGTGGTCCCTCCCCCTGCTCTGGGCCCGCCCCTCCCCACCCCCACGTGGGCGCCGGCTCGGAGCCGCCTAGGCGCCACTGACCCGTCCTTGTCCTCCAGCTCCCGGCCGCTGTAGTCGAAGAAGATGTCCGAGTCTTCGGCCAGGGCGCGCTCGATGACCCGGATAGTCCGGTCGAAGAAGATGAGGAACTCCTCCGAGTGCAGGATCTGCTGCTTTTCTTCCTCTGTCAGCTCCCTGGGAGGGGCTGGGGACACGGGGGGGGGGGGTTAGAACTCCTCCAGACGCCAGGGCCGCGGGGGTCAAAGCCCGGCGCGTGGCCCAGGCGGCCTCTGACCCCCCCAGACCAGAGCTCTCAGTGAGGGGACCCTGAAAAGAAAAGGTCTCTGGGGCTTAGTGGGGCTTAAGGCAGGCTCAGGGAGGGGCAGGGGAGGGGGCAGGGGGCGTGGCCTGGGGGGCAGGGGAGCGGCGGTGGGCGCGGCCCGGGGCCAGGAAGGCTCATCTCCCCAAACCCCTGCCCGTGGCCCTTTGCCGCAGTTTGCTCTTCGAGGCTCCGGCCCCTGCGGAGAGAACCACAAACGGGCTGGGAAAGAGTCGGACGGGACTGGCCAGCAGGTGACCCCAGTGGGGGCCTCCGAGCCTTCCCCGACAGCCACGGGGCAGCCTGCCCGCAGCATGGCCACAAAGGGCCTGGGATGGCAGAAGCCGCTGGAGGGAGAGAGGGGTTTCTAGACCATCGAGGAGCTGAGGGGGCTGTGACTGCGCCCGCCACTCTGGGCCCGTCCGTCCCCAAAGCTCTGCTCAGAAAAGGTTCTTCAGGAAAAGCCCAGTCAGGGGAGCGCCGAGCAGGAGCGGGCCCGTTCCCCCCCCACAGTGAGGCTGGCCCGGGGTTTGCCTTCCCGGCCTGGCCAGAGGAATAGGGAAACAGAGACACAGAGACAGAGGGGGAGAGAGACAGAGACAGAGAGAGGGGAAAGACAGAGACAGAGACAGAGAGAAGTAGAGACAGAGAGACAGACAGAGAGGGGAGAGATAGAGAGACAGAGAGAGAGAGAAGAGACAAAGACACACCCACAGAGAAAGACAGAGAGAGAGAGAGAGAGAGAGAGAGAGAGAGAGAGAGACAGAGAGAGAGAGAGAGAGACAGAGAGAGAGAGAGAGACAGAGGCAGAGACAGAGACAGAGACAGAGAGAGAGGAGCTCCAAGCCCAGGGTTCCTTCTGTAACATGCCGGTCTGGTTTACAGTGGCTCTCCTGGGCCGCAGGGGCACTGAGAGCTCCCGGAGCCTTGTTTTAGGGAGCACAGGAAGCAGGGAGCCGGCTCCTGGAAGGCCCTGACTCAGAAGCTGCTGCATAAAGTCAGGTCCCAAGTGGGAAAAGAATCCTTCACCCGTCAACAATGAAAAATAAACGCTTGGGTGAAAAGCGCCGAGTGCATTTAAAAATGGCTCTGCAGGACCAGGAGATCATTATACTTCAACAACAATACTATATGATGACCAGTTCTGATGGACCAGGCCATCCTCAGCAACGAGATCAACCAAATCATTTAATGGAGCAGTAATGAACTGAACTAGCTATGCCCAGAGAAAGAACCTGGGAGATGACAAAACCATTACATTGAATTTAACCCTAATTTATGCACACCTGATTTTGGATTTCCTTCAAGTAATTGTACAATATTTCAGAGTCTGATTCTTTTGACAGCAAAATAACAGTTTTAAAGTATACTTATTTGTATCTAATTTATATTTTAATATATTTAACATCACTGGTCATCCTGCCATCTAGGGGGGGTGGGGAGAAGAGGTGAAAAATTGAACAAGAGGTTTGACAATTTAATCAAAAAGTATGTCCTGTAAATAAAAGGCTATTAAATAAAAATAAAAAAATAAAAATGGCTCTGGCTCTCAGCATTTCCCAGTCCCGGCCCCCACTTGGGCTCTCTGGGAGGACGGAGGGGCTCCCCCGTTTCCCAGCCCCGGCTCAGTCTCTCTGGGAGGACAGAGGGGTTCCTCTGTTTACAAAACAGATTTTCCTTCTGAGGTTGGGGCCAGCCTCGGGAAGCCCCGACAATGCCGTCCATTTTTACCCCATTTCTAATGTACCTTCTCTTTGTCTTTTCCAAGAAAACCCTCACTAGGCTCCAACTCCCATGATCCCCCCCGAAGAGCGGCCCCTTAGTATGGGGCCATTATCAGGAGCCCCAGGCCCAAGGAAGCAAACAGGCAGCCCCCCTCTTTTTCCGTTTATTAATCCAACGGCCGAGGATGGCCCGGCCCCCTGTGTCAGGTTTCCCCCCCCGCGCCGGTGCCTGGGAGAGGGCGGGCGGGCCTGGGAGGGACCCCGACCCAGGGGCCCTGTGGCGCCGACGCTCCTCCGCCGCGGCCCCGGTGCTGGAAGCCCGCTCACAGGCCTGCATAAACAGCCTTTAACCCCTTCCGTGCCGTCTGCCCTTCCCAGACTGCAGCCAGACCAGGCTGGGAACCAGGGGCCCCTCCGGGGGTTGGCTGGGCGCCTTGGAAGGATCGCCTCTCCCTGCTCCGCCAGCAGCGCCCAGATGTTCCCGCCCGGGCTCGGCTCCTCTTCCCCAAGCCCGGCCCGGCTCCCGGAGCTCAGGGCTCCTGCCCCTGCCTCCCTGGCCTGGCAGGAGGCCCTCGGGCAGTGCCTGCCCTGGCAGATGCCATCCTTAGGGGGCACCTGGGCAGCTGACCCAGTGTACGCCTCCATGGGCTGAGAGCCGGGTCCGGAGGCACATCCCGCTGAGGGGACAGGACTCATACTCCCCTTTCACAGATAAGGAAACTGAGTCACAGAGAGAGGGTGAAGAGCTGCAGTCCCATCCGCAGCAGGCGCGGCCCTGAGCATGGAATGCTGCCACTGTCAGAGCGGGCGGAGAACTACCCAGGGAGGGAGAAGGTCCTGACCAAGTCTAAGGGAGGACTCCCGCTTAGCCCTCTGGGGAACTGGGTGCAGAGAACCTGGCCCTGTGGGGACAGGGTCCTCTGAGAGTGCCGGTGAGGTGGGGGCTCTGCAATGGGGCCCCCTCCTCCTCTTCCTCCTTCACTTCCTTTGGCTTTCTCCTCTTCTTCCTCCCTGTTTTCCTAATTCTCTTTCTCTTCCTCTTCTTCCTCCTCCTCTTCCTTTTCTTCTTCCTCCTCCTCCTCTTCTGCCTCCTTCTTCTCCTCTTCCTCCTCCTTCTCCTCTTCCTTCTATTTCTGCTCTTCCTCCTCCTCTTCCTTTTCTTCTTTCTCCTCCTCCTCTTCCTCTTCTCCTTCCTCCTCCTGCTTTCTCCTCTTTTTCTTCCTCTTCCTCCTTTTTTCCTCTTCCTCTTCATCCTCCTCCTCCTCCTCCTCTTCCTTCTCTTCCTTCTCCTCCTCTTTCTACTACCCCTCCTCCTGCCTTCAGAATCACCCTGTTGACTCTCTAGCCACAGCACTGAGACTCTCTGGCCATACCTCCAAGCGCCGTGGATCCCCGCTGTCCTGAGCCCAGCCCCCACTGCTCCTGACCCCACCTGTGCCTCTGGGAACAGCACCAAGCCACAGAACCCACAGTCCCAAGTCAGTGCGAAGGGCTCGGTTTCACAAGCCACACATGGATGACAAAGTGGACGAGAGGTACAGTCGTCCCTGCCCCCAGCCCGGACAGTGCAGGTGGGCGTCTGGCTCGCCCACAACTGAGGAAGAAGGAGGGAGAGGGGGGCTTGTCACCCCCCCCTGGAGCTACTTCTAGGGCTCCGAGGCCCGCAGTCCGTGCAGGAGCCCATCCCCTTACCTCCACGGCCCTTTGGCCGGGAGATGCAGCTGTGAGTCCCTCACCCGCTGGAGAAGGGGCCCGGGGAGCTGCCCGCGGGGTTGGCAGGCCCCAGCCTGATGGGGGAGCGGACGGGAAGGGGCAGAAGGGCTGCCAGAGGTGGGCAGTCAGCTCCTGCCGAGGACAGCTCCCGGCCCCGGCTGCCCTGAGCTGCTCTGGGAGTGTCACAAGCCTCGGGTCAGAGAAGGCTGCGGGGGCCGCCAGTGGCCGAGGCCGGCGATTTCCAGACACTCAGCCTCCATGAGGCACCTCTCTTCCCGGGCAGCGACCCCTGGGAGCTGGCCCTTAGGATAGCCGCAGACCCGCCGTCCCCCACCCATCCGGGCCTCCCCCTCCCGTCCAGACCTCCCCCACCCGTCCCATCAGGTGACTGGCAAGGGGGCAGGGCCTGTGCCATCTCCTCCGTACCTTCCTTCACCTCCTGCTTCTCATCTGGACTCTCCAAGTCTGAGTCATGCCGAACTTTGGCCTCCACCATTTCCTCATCTTCCTCATCCTCTACAAAAAGAAAGAAGGGAGGGTGTGAATGACCGACTGCTCCCCTATGAATGGCCAATTGCCCCCCTTGAATGACTGACTGCTCCCCTTTGACTGACCGACTGCCCCCCCTTTGAATGGGTGATCACACCCCTTTAATGACTGACTACACACCTTTGAATGACCAATCGCTCCCCTTTGACTGATCGACTGCCCCCCTTTAATGACCGACTGCCCCCCTTTGAATGGCCCAGCCTCTGGTCTTAGGGGCGTGGCGACTTTTAGACTTCCCTAGAAATTGGCCTGGGACAGTGCAGCCTGGAGGGCCCCAGGGAGTCTCCCCGAAGACCCGGAGCCGGGCAGCTGCTCCCCTGCAGCTCCAGCAGCCCCTTTTGAAGTTGGGGTCCCCCCGGAGCATCTCACGGGCCGCCGGGACCGAGCTGGGTCTGTTTCTCTCCGGGAGGCCCCTGGGAGCCGGCGCCTCATTTCCAGTTTGTCTCTCACCGATGCTTTGCTTGACCAACAGCGAGGGTCCCACAGGGGTCTGACCCCCGGTCACTCACCACCAGCAAGCCACCAGTTCGGGCAGATCTCCAACCCTGCTCTGGCCCTGAAAGTCGCCCCTGGCCTCTGCCCAGGTGGTGAACGCGCCCGGGATGGCCTCCTCGGCCTGTGAGACGTGGCTCCCCCTTCTCTGTTGGCATTCTCTCACCACTGCCTGCCTCAGTTTCCTCAACTGTAAAATGGGGAAATACTAGCCCCTCCTCCCCGGTTGTGAGACTCGAATGGTCATATTACAAAGCGCTTAGCACAGTGCCCGGCACGTGGCAGGCACTTCCTCCCTCGGGCAGGAAAAGGGGTGCCCCAGTGCCCACAGTGCGGGACCCGAGCCCTCCCCCACCAGACAGGGGCTTCCCTGGTAGTTAGAGGAGACCCCCGGGAACCCAAGCATGGCCCTTCCTCCCCCGGCCTCAGTTTCCCTCGCCTGTCTACAAGGTCCCTTCCAGCCCTCCGGCCCCGGCTGCTCCAGCCCAGGCTCGCGGGCTCGTGTCCAGTCATGCCAGCAAGGACGAGGAAAGCCCGGCTTTTGTCTGCTCCTCTCTGCGGTTGGGGGCCTGGGTCTGGGGCACTGCCGAGGGGGGGGGCTGCCTTGGCCAGGGGGGGGCGGTGGAGGCCAGGAGTGGGAGGCGGGCTTGGGGGAGGGAGGCAGGCTCGGGCGCCCCAAACTCGCCGACAAGCGCTTCCAGCCGCGGCTCAGATTTTCAGTTAAACATACTGGGTGTATTAATGTTTTTGAAAGCTAAAAGAAACACCCTCTTCCTAGGCCCTGGAAGCCAGGCCAGGGAGAGGAAGCAGCCGTTTGGTAGCTCGGGGCCCCTTTTCTACACCCTGGGATGGGGGGGCTTCCCGGGGGACCCCCTTCCAGGCGTGTAGTGAGAAAACGGGGAGCAACGGCGTCATCCACAGGGGCCGAGGGGCCCCCACCTCCCCTTCTCCCTGGGCTTGCCAAGGTTCTCAGGAGGACCCCACACCGAGCCCGGGAGGCGGAACAACAGCCATTCCCCGGGCTGGGCCTGGGGAGCCCAGCTGCTTCAGGGGTGCATCCACTGGGGGGGGGCTTCTTGTGGCCAGGGCAGAAGCGTCTGCTGACTCCTGGGGATGCTTCGTGCCGGGGGCCTGAGGAGCACTCAGCAAGTGGGGGGGACCACCCACAAGGCCCACAGCACGTGCCAGCTGGGCAGAGCCCAGCCACCCGGCTCTCTCCCTAGGAAATAACCACCGGGAACGTGGGGGGGTCTGAGGCCCTTGGCAAAAGTCACCATCCAGGGCAGAGATGGGTGTTCCAGGCAGGGCAGAGCTTCCCCCCCCCCCCCCCCCCCCGCCCCCCCCCCCCCCCCCCCCCCCCCCCCCCCCCCCCCCCCCCCCCCCCCCCCCCCCCAGAAGGGCTCCCCCCCTCCCCCCCCAGGGGCTCCCAGTCTCCCCCCAAAGGGCTCCCCAGCCCTCCTCCCCCAGAGGGGCTCCCCCCCCCCGCCTTCCCGGCCGCATCTCCAGCACTGGGTGGCCCCACAGACTGACTCGAGGGGGCCACTTTGCGCCCCCGGACCGTGGGCTAGAGACCCCGAGCGGGCGCCCCGCAGGGGCTGCCTCGGCCGCCAAGGACCATTCCAACCCGGGCCGGAGCGGTGATTGGCAGCTGGGGGAGGCCCCCAGATGTCTGTGGGGCTCCGCGCCCGGCAGATACCCGACACCGCCGGGAAAATGGGCTCTAACGGGGCGATGTCTCAGGGGCTGTTTGGAAACGAGGAACTAACCATAAACAGGTGGGGGATTGGGGCCGGGGGGCGGGGAGGAAGTAACCGGGGCCGGCCGGGTCCGGGCCGCGGGGCGCGGGCCCAAGGGCCTCCCCCTTTCAGGTTGGGGTGGGCCCCTCCCGGTCCCTGGCCTTCCGGAACGGGCGGGGGCTCGTGTTCCTCCTTTAGCCCCCCCTTGGGGGGAGTTGGCCCCGCCCCTCCCCAGCCCCAAGGGCCCCCCCGCCCTCCGGGCAGGGAGGGAACGGGGTTCCCCGAAAGGCCCCGGCCCTCAAAACCGGACCCTGAGTTGGGGGCCAGCCCTTGGGGAAACCCATCCTTGGGGCCCAGAAACCCCCCCGGACCCTTACCCACACCCTTCACACTTTTCCTTCGCACCTATACACTTTCTCCCTCACTTTTACACTTTTAATTTTCACCACTTTTAACACATTCCCACCCAAAGAACTAACCCCACGTTCTCTCCCCCACTTTTCACACACCTTTCCACTCCTTTTTAACAACTGACCCTCCCACCTTTCCACCCACTTTTTACCACACCCACACTCCACACACAGACACTTTCCACCTTTCCTCACAACCACACCTTTCCTCCCTCACTTTTTAACACACACTACCCACCTCACACACACCCCCCACACCACCGGCCCCCTTTCCCTCCCTTGGAGCCCCTAAAGCCTTCCCGGGGAGCGCCCCATGGGGAACGACTTTCATCTCGGATTCCTCCGGAAATCCCAGGGAGGTCCGCGGAATGCCGAGCTTGCCAGGGATCCCACCTGTCGGGCTTGTTCCTACCCCTCCCAACCCCTTCCCTGCTGAGGGCTGCCCCTTGTGCCCGGGCCCGAGGGCGCTCCAGGGGCCGGGCTCCCGGAGCCCTCGATTTCTGGGTGGTGACTGGCATCTCCTGGGCAGCCCGTGGCTGCCGGGGCCGGGCCCCTTGGGGTCCTGGCTTGGCTAGACCCGATTCCAGAGGGGGAGGGAACGACTCTGGTGAGCTCCAGTCGGGCTGAACCCTCATCCCGGAGGCATTCATTGCCATCAGGTAATAGACAACGTGTAAAGGGCAGTGCCCAGCCCCAGGAGGGGGCCACTGTCGTTATCGTGGCTGCCCTGAGGGTCTCACATGCGCCGCCATCTTCCCCAGCTCTCTCTTCCCCACTCATTTTCCTTTCATGTACGAGGCGCTTACCAGAGGCCGGGGAGGGAAACCTGAGGGGCCAGCCTCACTCTAGGGGAGACCCCGGTCACTGTCCTTGACCCTCCTGAGCCCCTCTGCCCTAGGGCCCCCGGCCGGGCTGCTGCCTTCTCTGCCCGGCTGTGGCCCCCCATCCCCGAGGACCCGCCTTCACGCGCTTGGCGCCCGCCTGGAATCCCCAGTCTCTCCTGGCACGACAGCCCCAGTGCCTGGGCCCTGGGCTGCTCCTGCCTCCTTGATGCTCCCCACCGCCCCGGGCAGGGTGCCCCCAGCCCACTGGGGAGAGTTCTCGGGTCACAGATGAGGCCCTTCCAGGCAATGCCCATTCACCCAGAGCACACTGAGGGCCGGGGGGGGGGGGGGGGGGAGCCCGGGGGGGGGGGGGAGCAACGCCGGGGGATAGGAACGGGGCCCTGCCAGCTGTGGGCTCTCAGCGGTCAGAACGGACACCAGTGGCTGGGCAGTTGGCATTGTCACATTCAGAGACTCACGAGATGCCCGGCATTTTGTCGGCCCAGAACGGGCACCTGGCCCCCAGCCTGACCATGGGGCACCTGAGATTCAGCCCATAACATCCAAGACCAGTGTCCTCCCAGGGGAAGAAGGCCCTCCCTCCGGGCCAGGCCGGGCCACCTTGGGAGCCCCATGTGGTAAGCACTTAGCAAATTTGCATTAGGTAGAATTGGGGGCGCTAACAGCGGGAGGCTGGGCAAAGCCCCCACCTCCTGAGCCTCGGTTTTCTGCTGCCGAGAGGGGAGGCCCCTGAGGGGACCCAAAGGAGCCCTCAAAGGTGGGCAGGTGGGGGAGATGGGGAGCTCGAGGAGGGGGAGAACATCGGGCGGGCAGGGTGCCCTGGCCCCCAGGATTCTGTCAGCCATCCGGAGACCCGCAAACAAGCCAAAAAGTGTCTGGAAGTGGGAAAGCAGGAGGCGCGGGGCCATAAGTTTAGCCCGGGATGGGTGGGATGGAAGGAAATGAGATGGTCGGACAAGGGAAGCCTGGGGGAGTGGGCTGCCCCCCTTCAGCGGCCAACATTGCTCACATCTCTCAGGCCTGGATTCCAAAGTCAGCGGGCCGTCCCGCCGGCCCAAGAGTGGCTGCCTCCGGCGGGATTTTGTCTTCTCTGAAGGCTGTGCTGGTTAAGGGACTTGCCCGATCACACGGGCAGTGGCTGGAGTCACATTCGAACTCAGATCTTGCTGACTGCACTGTTTCCGGGGAGCCCGAATCTGACACCTGCTGAACGTTGTACCTCTCGTTGCTGAGATGCCGTGGCTTGCTTCACAGGAGATTCTTGGGGAGAGCTGGGGAGTCATTCCAGAAAGGAGCTGGAAGTGCCTCAAACCTTTTCACCTTTCCTGGACCCCCACGGCCGCCTCGGCTGGCACGCTCCGGATGGCGGGGATCTTAATGGATCGTGAGGTGGGACGAGAAAGGGAATTAATCACAAAAGCCCAGGAACAATTCTGCGTACTTAGAATCGAGGGGAAAGACTTTAGCCGCCGCTAATGATGGAGAAACAGGCAGACGGTTCCGCCGTTGCTGCAAGGGCAGATCACGAGCATCTCTTCTCACGTTTTCCTGTCTTTTGAGCTGATGATCTCACTGCTAGAAGGGCATCTTAAGGATATTTCTTGAATAAGAGCCTTAAAATATCCAGAGTTTGTTATTTTTGTAACAATGAAAAAAGGAAAAGCAGATTTCTCTGACACCTGGAAGATGATGATGGGGCCGGATGATGGAGCGTCGCGTTAATGTGCCAAGTGCCAACAAGAGATGAAAGCGACCTGGAAAGAGGCAGGAAGCCAGGGATGCTTGGAAAGTGTGTGTGTGAGAGATAGACAGAGAGAGAGAGAGAGAGAGACAGACAGACAGAGACAGAGACAGAGAGAGAGTGAGAGAGATGGGGGGAGAGAGAGTAGTGAGGAAGGAGGGAGGGAGGGAGGGAGGGAGAGGAAAGAAGGGAGGGAGGGAGAAAGAGAAACAAAGATTTCTGTTTAAGCCCCAAGCAGAAAAGAGAACAGGGAAAGCTGGTGCACATGAGAGCTATTCCTGTGGCCGCTCTATTCATGCTAACAGCTTTTAGCCAAAAGGCAGAGTTTTGCTGCTTTGGAGGGGACTGTGTTTCTTACTCTGTTCTCGCTGAGACTCAGTTTATACACTATTTGTATCTCAAATGATGATCAGAACTCATGTTTCTATTCCAGTGTCATCCCGGCCAACCTCCTTGGTGCACAGATGAGGAAACAGGCCGAGACCCTGGTTCCCCTAATCCTCCAACCACATGCCCCTTTATCCCCATTTTATAGATGGGAAAGTGATGGAAGCCCACATGAGAGAGAAGGAGCTGTGACGGGGACTTGGTTCTCCAGCTCCTTTCCTGAGTTTGGCCACACAGGCTGGAGTCAATCAGGGGGACCCGGCACGGCTCACTCAGCTGGACGACCTCAAGCTCTAGGGTATCATACTGCCATGTCCTGCACCTGGGCCTTTAATGACTTGTGGTCTCCACGTCTCAGCCCAGATTGCCCTAAGTCTCCCAGTTTGGTTCAAGGGTTCAGAGCCCATCCTCCCTTCCCCTTTCTCTCTGTCTTTCTGTCTCTCTGTCTCTCTGTCTCTCTGTCTCTCTGTCTGTCTCTCTCTTTCTGTCTCTCTCTGTCTCTCTGTCTCTCTCTCTCTCTCTCTCTCTCTCTGTCTCTCTCTCTCTGTCTGTCTGTCTCTGTCCGTCTCTCTCTTTCTCTCTGTCTGTCTCTGTCTCTTTCTCCTCTCTCTTTCTGTCTCTTGCCTCTCCTCTGTCTCTCTGTCTCTGTCTCTCTTTCTCTGTCTGTCTCTGTCTCTCTGTCTCTCTCTGTCTCTGTCTCTGTCTCTCTCTCTCTGTGTCTCTCTCTCTCTCTCTGTCTCTCTCTGTCTGTCTCTGTCTCTGTCTCTGTCTCTGTCTCTGTCTCTGTCTCTGTCTCTCTCTCTCTCACACACACACACACACACACCACCACCCCCAACCTCCCTCTTCCTCCTCTCATTTTCCCTCCCTTCCCAGACAAAACTTCCACCCGTCCTCTTGTCTCTAACGGCTACTTTTCACTTCCGGGTCCCATTCCTCTAAATACTTACCTCCTCCCACAGCCTCCCCAATAAATAAATTCTGAAACATTCCCACAGAAAAAGACAAGAAGGGGAAGGAAGGGAACTGCCAAAGGGCTCTCTCTCTCATCATCCAGGCTCTTTCTTGTCTTTGGGTTTACCATCCCCTTGGCCCAAACCAATAACTCAGGCCCCTTCCCCAAAAACCTCCTACCGTGGAGAACTGGGAAATCGGCCCCCCACTCTTGGGGCCTCCCTTCCTCCCTGCCCCTGCTCCCACAGGATGGACACCGGGGTGGGATGGGGGCTTCCTGTGCTGGGGGAGGGGGGCAACTGGAGAAGACAGGAGCTGAGTGGGGCCCCGTCCCTTTCCCTTGGTGGCCGGGGGCCGCAGCCCCCTTCTTTCCCGTTCTCAAGGACAGCTGTCCGGCACCTCCTCCTTCTGGCCCCAGCCCAGCAAGCCCAAGAAAGAGGAAGAGGCAGAAATAAAAAGCACAAAGAAAGGGAAAACTGGGAGCCCCAAACTTAGAATGCTTGAGGGGGCACGAGACAAGGGAGGGAAGCCTCGGAAAGGAGAGTTCCCTCCGGTGACCTTAAGGGACGCATCAGCTCCCGCAGCGAGGAGCCCAGGACTGTGGGCCGGGACACTGAGGGCACGCCCCTCCCTGCAGCCACCTGAGCCCACAAGGGAAGCTGGGGAAACCCGGGCATCTCAGAAATAGAACAGCTGCCCCCGGTGGGAAGCGGCGAAGAGGGAGGCCGCGGCCGCGCCAGGCCTCCGTGTGTGGCCCTGGCTCTGACCCTGCCACACAGGGAAATGCCACCCAAGAAGCCAGGGAAGGCGGCAGGAACAGAAAGCGCAGCCGGGGCCGGCCTGCTCTCCAAGGTCCAGGGCAGAGTCAGAGGGGCCGGGGACGCCCCAGACATTATGGGATCTTTCAGTGGAATTTGGGGTTACAGATGCCGCCCCAAAGGGAAGGCGAGCCTCCCCCACGACCAAGATCAGCTCTTCTCCATTCAAGTGGAAATTAAAAATAGATGCAGCTGCGTCTGTGCCCGCTCCGAGCCCACCGGCTCTTGCCGCTCCATAATTGCTCCAAACATGAAAAGTCCTTTGATTGCTCTTGATAAAATTAAGTTTTTTCCTTTCAAATGATTAAACGCGGGAAATGTCCCACGTGCTCTAGTTAAGATGTAAATGATCACTTGTGTGGGAGCGCTGCAAGTGCCCAGGCTGCTTGGGGCCCCGCCCAGCGCCCCAGCAAGGAGGAGATGGCTGCCCTGACCCCGGTGTGAGCTTGGGTGGGCAGCCGGCTAGAAGACTGTGCGTCCCATATCATGGGGCAGGCTGAAATGTTTTCAGAAGACAAAAAAGAGCGTCACTAGAGATGGCTCTCCTGGTTCAATTACTATCAATAATAACTAACGTTTATATAGGGTTTACCAGGTGCCAGGCATGGTGCCAATTGTTATTGTCTCCTAAGGTCCCCTGGCAGTAGGTTATGTGATTGTGCCCACTTTCAGGTAAGGAAACTGAGGCAGACAGGCGAGATTATTCGCGCAGGGTCATGGCTTGTCAGTGCGCGCATCTCCCTGGCTCCAGGGCCGGTGCTCTGAGAACGGAGGCCCCTTCTGCCTGCACTGACAGTTGCCCGCTTCCCACAAGCGGTCCCGTGCCAGAGGAGATGTGCCCACCCCAGACTGCTCAGGGAAGCCCTGTGCTAGCAGTCCGCTGGTAGTAAGGAGGCTGTTTCCCACTCAGTCTGGGGATCCTCCCCCGCCCCGGCAGGAGATCCCGAGAGCCGATCCTGGCCTCAGGCTGGGTCATCACCAGGCAAAGCCAGCCCTACCCTGAACTCTCCGGCCGCTCTGCATTCCTCCAGCCTTAGGGAAGTCTCAGCTTGCTTTGTGCAGCAGGAACTCTTCCCTTTATACGGAGGCCGCGGTTTGCGAGAGGAATCTAGCTGAAATTCTCTTCTGTGGTGTGAACAGGCCCCTTTCTGAGTTCCCCTGATGCCTTTGTTTCTCCATTCCCCCAACCCTGCTGTTCCCCTGTGTCCAAATCTCCCAGACCCCTTTCCCCCCCCTCCCCCTTTTCTTTTTTGCTCTTTTTTTTTTTTTCCCTGTTTTTTCTTTTTTCTTTGTTTTTCCTTTTTCCCTTTGTCTCGCTCTTGCCCCCCCCCCCCCTTTTCGTCTTTCCCTTTCTTGTTTCCCGCCGTTTTCCTTTTTTTCCTTGGGGGTTTTTGTTTCTTTTTTGGTTTGCTCTCTTCCCCTTTTCTCTTTGTTTTTGTTTGTCCTGGTCCCCTTTTTTTTCCTGTCCCTTCCCTTTTTTCCCTTTTTCCCTGTGCCCGGGGCCCTTTTTTTTTCTTGTCCCCAAACCCCCTTTCCCGGGTTTCTCTGCTTTCCCCCCCTTCCTGCCCCCCTTCCCCTCCCTTTCCGTTCCCCCCGTTCTTTTCCCCCTTTTCTCCCCTTTCCCTCTTCTCCTTCTTGTTTCCTCCTTCCCCGTTTTTCCCTTTTTCCGCCCCCTCAGTTTTCCCCGCCCTTCCTTTCTCCCTTTCCCCTTTTTCCCCTCCCCGGCCCTTCTTTCCGGTTTCCTTTCGCCCTTGTTCTTCTCCCTTTTTCCCCTTGGGCCCCTTTTCCCTTTCCCTGGGTTGTTCCTTCCCCCCCTCCTTCCCTTTTCCCCCCTCCCCTTTCCTTTCCCTTTTTTCTTTTCCCCCGCTTTTTTTTTTACCTTCTAACCCCTCTTCTGCCCCCTTTTCCTCTTCCCTTTCCTCCCCTGGGCCCTTCCCCCCCTTTTGCCCCTTTTTCCTTTGTGTTCCCCTTTCCCTTTCCCCCTTTCCCAAATTTTCCCCTTTCCTTTCCCGTTTCCCCTTCTTCTTTCCGCCTTTTTTTCCCCCGCCTTTTCCCCCTTTTTCCTGCTTTCTTCCGCCCTGCGTTTTTTCTCCCCCCCCCCTTTTTCTTTTCCCTTCCCTTCTCTTCCTTTCTTTCCCCCCCTTTTTTTCTCTGCCCGCCTGTTTTTTTCCCCTTTTCTTTTCCCCCCCTTTAGGTTTTTCCCTTTTAAACCCCCTGGGTTCCCTTCCTTTTTTTCTTCTCCCCTTTTCTTTCCCCAGCCCCCCTTCTTCTTTCACCCCGGTTTTTTTTTCTGCCTTTCCCCCCCTCCCCCTTTTTCCCTTTCCTCTTCCCTCTCCCCCTCCCTTTTTTTCCCCCTTTTTCTTTTTTTCCCCTTTCGGGAAAATTCGGTTTCCCCTTCCTCGTCCTCCAAAAGCCCTTCCTCTTTCCGTGTCCTCCGCTTTCCCCTTTCCCGCCTCCCCTTTTCTCCTCTTTTTTCCCGTTCGGTTTCCCTCCCCTCTCCCCGCCCCTTTTCCCTTTCCAACCCCCCTCCCCCTCCCTTTTCTTTCCCTTTCCCCTTCTGCCCCCCTCCTTCCTCTTCCCCCTTCCCCCATTCCCCCCGTTTCTTCGTTTCCCCCCTTCCCTTTTTGTTCGGCCCTTTTCCCCTTCCCCTCCCTTTCTTTCGTTTTCCCCCGTTCCTCCCCAAACCCCCCTCCCCCCTTCTCCTTCGCCCCCCCCCCCCCCTCTTTGCCCCGTTTTCCCCCCATTCAAGCCCCCAAACGGCAAACCAGGTCCCATTCCCCAAATCCCCGGGGGGGGTGGGAAATTTCAGAGGGTCGGCCGCGGGCGGGGGGGAGGTGGGGCAGGGACTGATCCGGCCCAGGTATTAGGGAATCGGGTTTGCAGGCAGGGAGGGCTAGTGTGTAGGTTGGAAAGTGGGGCTGCAACCTGCCATCACCTCTTCCCTTTGGGATCCCTGGTTTTGGCCCGCCTCCAGGGGCCCAGGCCCTGGGGCATTTGGCCCTTCGGTCCCATGCCGGGGGTCCCTCCTCCTCGCCAAAAGGCCCAGGAGGGGGTCCTTTCTCCTGGCCCGGGGCCTCCCTGGGTAACAATAGAAGCCCTGTTTCCCCTTTCCCCCGGGGGTCCGCCCGGCCCTTTCCCATTTGGCCTAGGAGGGGCCTGGGGGGGGGTTATTTAGTGCCTTAGTTCCCCCCGAGCGGGGGCGAGGAGCCCGGGGTTTCCCGGAGGGCCCTGTGTGTTGCCCTAAGGGTTAGGTCCGGTTTTTGGGATTGGTGGGGGTTTTGGTTGGGATCCTGGGGCCCGGATTTGTTAGAGGCGGAACAAGATCTTTTAAGGAGGGTTTTTTGGGGATTATTTATGAAAAAAAAAAAAAATTTTTTAAAAAAAGGGGGGTTTTTTTTTTAAAGGAACCCCCGCCCATCCCCCAACGGAAGCCTGGGAGAACGACGCCCCGGGACCCCTGCCGAACTGGGCCCGGCTGGGCCCAATTTCCCTTTTTTCCCTCTTCTGCCCTTTTTAGCCTTTGAGCTTGGGCGTTTGGGCTCCACAAACTGGGCCCCGAAAACTCCCTCCTCCCTCCTCTCTTCACCAAAGGCCCCCAAATTTTATTTTGGGGGCCCTTGGCTCAAAATACTTTCCATAGGGAAGGGGACCTCCTCTGTCTTCCCCTTTCCTGTCCGGGGGTTCCCCGGGGGGGGGGCCCCTTTTCCCTCCTTGGGGCCGGGCCGAACCTGGGTGGGCGGAAATTTTCCCCTTTGGTCCGTTTCGCCTTTGGATTACAGGGTGGCCAGGGCAGCACCCAAAAACCCGAGCCCCGGCTATTAACCCGGCCCCTTTGAAACCGGAGGACAAATGGGGGATACCCCCTGGGCCCCTGGGGGGGGGGGGTGCCCGGGTTTTGGGCCCGGCCCAGAAAGGGGCCGGGGGGGTTGGGGGAGGGGGAAATTTGCCCCCCCGGTGGAAGGGTGGGTTGGGGGGCCCTCCTTTGAATTGATTGGGGCCCGAGGGGGTTTTTGGGAAAAGGGAGGGTGGGAGGGAGCGGGGTTTTGGTTTGTTTTCCCCCGGTTTTTTATTTTTGGGGTGAAAGTTGGGATTTTGCAAAGAGTCCTTTGGAAAATCCCTGGAGAATTTTTAATTTGGGGTTTCTTAGATTTTGTTTTAAAAAGACTTTAAATTTGGGGGGGCCCCGGGGGGCCCTCAGAATTTCTGTGGGTGGGGGGCCCCCGGGCCAATGAATTCTGTGGTTGGGGCCCTTGACCCGTAAGGGTAGGATTTGGTTTTTTTTGGGGGTTTTGGGATGGAAGGAGGTTTTGAGGAGAAGGGGGGAGGTTGAGGTTTTGGAGCCCGGGGGGGCCGAAGGGCTGTTGAAACGGGGGGGGGGATTTTCCGGGGGCGTTTCCCCTTTTTTTTTGCCCATTTAAAAGGGGGGGGCCGGGAGCCCCCGGGGGGGGGGGGGTTTTCCCTTTTGGGTTTCCCGCCCGGGGGGGGGGGGGGGGGGGCAGTATAGAGGCGGTAGCCGGAAGGGTGCCCTTGTTGGGTGGGCCCGCCGGGGCCCTGGCCCCACGGGGTGCCCCGGGGTTTCGAGGGGCCACGGGGGGAGGGGGCCCCCAAAAGGGTTTTTCCCAAAAAGGGGAAAGGGGGGAATCGGGGAAGAGGGGGGGGATTTTGGGGATTTTGGGGGGGCGGCCCCGAAAGAGAGGGGTTTGTTTGGATTTTCCCCCCAAGATGGGGAGGGGCCCCCTGGGTAAAGTAAGAGAGTTTCCCTAGGGGTGGCCCTTCCGTTTCCTCCCGTGTAAAGCCTTTTGTTCCGGGGGTTTTGGGGGGCGGGTGCTTCCCCCCGAAAAGGGTGTGGGGCAGATGGGGGGGGCCCGTTCTGCCTGCCCAGGGCGGTAAAGCGAGTTGCCCGGGGGGGCCCGGGCCAAGGTTTCAAATGCCATTAAAATGGGGGGGGTGGGGGCCCCCGTGGTGGGGGGGGAGAGTTCGGGCCCTTGTGTTTTCGCCAAGGGGGGTGGGTTTTTTTCCCCCGTTGATAGCCCCTTGGAGGAAAACAAAGGGGTTTTTCCCCCGGGCCCGTCCCCGCCCATGGGCCGGGTTTGGGGGAAAAGGGGGGGCCCAAAGGGCCCCCGCCCGGGGTCCCAGAGGTGCCCGTTGTGACCAGGGGAAGGGGTTTTGGGACCCCGGGCTGTGTTTCCCCCGAGTTTCCCGGGCGGGGGCGGGGGGGGCTGGGGAAGGAGCGGGGCCGTTTTGGGGGAGCCGGGCCCGGGGAAGGGGTTTTGGGGGCTAAAAGAAGGGGGTTTTTTGGCCTGGGGGTTGGCCGTGGGAAAAGGTTGGAGGGGCCCCGGGGGGGCCCCGGGTTTTGGGGGTTTGGGGGGGAAGATTTTCCCCGGGGGTTTTGGAGTTTAAGGGGTTTCCGAAGGGAAATGGGAGTGGCAGTCCGGGTGGTTAAAGGCGGAAGGGGTGGGGGAAAGTCCCCGGGTAGGAAAAAGGGGGAAGCCACCGGAATGGCCGGTTGGGGGGACCGGCCCCCTGGGAAATTTTTTGGGGGCCCCCCGGAAGGAAAAGGCCCGGCCCCTTCCCTTCGGGCCGATTCCCGTTTCCAGGGCTTTTTGGGAGGGGTTTTTAAGGAGTTTGTTTTGGGCGGGTGGGGGTTCCGTTATGCGTTGGGGAGGGAGGTTTTCCCAGGGTTTCCCCCGGGTTTTTTGCCCCGGGTGGTGAGGGGCCGGTGTGCCCATTGGGGGAGGTGGAAATTGGTCCCGTTTTGGCGCCAGAAAGGAAAAAAGAAACCAGAAAGGCTTTTTAAATGGCGGCGGGGGGCGGGGGCTTTGGGGAAAGGTGGTTTCCCCTGGCCCGGAAGGTTTTTCCCCCGGGCCAAGGGAAAAAGAAGGGGGAAAAATCTTTAAAACATGCGCCGGGGAAATTGGTTTTGGCCCCGAAAAGGATCCAGCGCCCCCAGGAGTGGGGGGTTTCCTTTCCCAGGGTTTAACTGGTTGGGGTGCCCCAAGGGGGGATTGCCCGGGGGCGGGTTTTTCCGGTGCCCGCGGCAATAGTTGGGGGCAAAGTGGGCTGCCCCACGCCTGGGTACCCCCCGAAGCCCAGCCTGGTGGTCTGGGCCCGGGGGGGATCTGCCCAAGGATCCCAAAAGTCTCTCGGGGAAGCGGAGGAGGTTGGGGGGGGTCAACGTCGCCTCAAAGGCCCTTCCTTCACTCATAGAATGAAAGAGGGGTGAATGGCCCTGGGCTTTCCCGTTGAACCCTTTTTTTCCCTCCCCTCTTTTCCTCCCTTTCCTCCCTTTTTCCCCCTTTCTTTCTTTTTTCCTCCCTTCCCCTTCCCCTCTTTCCCCTTTTCCCTCCTCCCCCCTTTCCTTCTTTTCCTTTCTTTCCCAAAAAAATCTTCCTCCCACCGGGGTGAAAAATTTCACCGGTTTACCCAAAAATACCCGAACCCAGATGGTCGCTAGCCGTAAACACGTCTCACTTGGGTTCAGGGGAGTTGTCTCGGCGTGTCACCGCCACCCCAGAAACCACCGGCCCCTGGGGTGATGGCCCATAAAGAAAACACCTGTTAACCAGGAGAAATTTCTCTGGAGGGGACCTTTTTAAACCCCCAAAACCCCCCATTGGGGAAAGACCACCCCCGGGGGGGCACCAAAAGAAACACGGGGTCCAAAGGGGATAAATTCCCAAATTTTACCACTGGGATTTTATTTCCAAATTGCCCAAAATCCCCCCATCCCCAAAACCCCCAAAATTCACCCCCGGGTTTACAATAACCCCAACCCCGGGCCCCCCGGAACCCCAAACCCCGGGGGAAGACACCTCCCAAAACCAACGGGGCCGGTCCAAAGGGAACCCGGCCCCAAGTACAAACCGCCAAACAAGCCCAAACCCACCAACCCCAAAGTTTAATAAATAAACGAATTTAACCCGCCGGGACCAAATTTCAAACCCCCCAACCCCGAGCCTGCCCAACCGAACCCCCCGGCCCTACCCCCCACCCCCAAACAAAAAAAAACTACCGAAAAACCAAAACGGGGAAACAAAAACATCCAGAAAAAAAAAAACCGGGGGGCTTTAACCCCGGGCTTAAACCCAACCATAAAAAACGCCCAAAAACCCCAAAATTTAACCCCCCAAAAATCCCCGAAAATTATCAACCAAAAAAACCAAAACCAAAAATCTTTCCATTTAAAACTACCAAAACCAAACCAAAACATTTTAAACAAAATAAAATTTTAAATAACCATACCCCAAAAACACAACCAAACCAAAACCCAACCAAAAAAAAACAAAAACCACAAAAAATCCAAAAAAAAAAAAAACAAAAAACCCAAAAAAACCAAAACCAAAACAAAAAAACCAAAAAAACAAAACAAAAAAAAACAAGACAAAAACCAAAAAAACCAAAAACACCAAAAAAAAACCAAAAAAACCAAAAAAAACAAAAAAAAAAAAAAAAAAAAACAAAAAAAAACAAAAAAAAAAAAAACTAAAAAAAAAAAAACAAAACAAAAACGGGAAAATAAAAACAAAAACCAAACAAAAAATTAACAAAACAAACAAAAAAAAACACACAAAACAAAAAAAAAAGGGGAAAGGAACCAAAAACAAGGGAAAAAAAAAAACCAAAACAAAACAAAACAAAAAAAAAACAATAACAAAAACAAAAAAATAAAAAAAAGGGGAAAAAAAAACAAAACAAAACAAAAAAAAAAAAAAAAGGGGGGGGGAAAAACACCCAACAAAACAAACAAACAAAAAACAACAACAACAAAACAAAAACAAAAACCCAAATTACCCACAGGACCAAAAACACAAAAAAAAACAAACAAACACAACAAAAAACAAAAACAAAAACAAATAAAATAAAACAAACAACACCAAATAAAACAAACAACCAAAAGGAAAAAAAAACACAAAAACAAAAAAACAAAACAAAACAAAACAAACAAACAAACAAAAAAACAAGAACAAAAATAAAAGCAAAAGAAACAGAAAAAAAAAAAACAGGCACCCAAATAAAAAACGGAATAAAAAAAAAAAAAAAAAAAAAAAAAACAAAAAAAACAAAAAAAAACAAAAAAAAAAAAAAAAAAAAAAAAAAAAAGAAAAAAACAGAAGACAACAGGAGAGGAGAAGAAGCAGAAAACAAAGAGAAACAGAGAAAAACAAGGAGGAAGAGAAAAAAAGGAGGAGGGAACAGAGAACAGAAAGAAAGAGGACAGAGAAGAGACAAAGAGAGAGAGAACAGAGAGGGCAGAAAAAAAAGGCCAAACAGAAGAGAGAAGAGAAGAGGAGGGGAAAAGAAAAAAGAAAGAAGAGAAGAGAGACAAAAAAAAGAAGAGAGAAGAAAGAGAAAAAAGAAAAGGAGGAGAAAGAGAAAGGAGAAGAGAAAAAAGAGAGAAAGAAAGAAAAAGGAGGAGACAGAGAAGGGAAAAATGAAGGAAGAGGGAAACAGAAAAGAGAAAGACAGAGAAAAGAGAAGAGAAAAGAGAGAGAAAAAAGAAAAAAGAGAGAGAGAAGAACAAAAAAAAAGAGACAGGAGAAGAGGAGAGACAGAGGGAGAGAGGACAGAAAGAGAGAGAGGGAGGAGGGGGGAGAGAGGGAGAGAAGAGAAAAAAAGAAACAGAGAAGAAAGACAAGAGAAACAGAAAGAGAAGAGGAAGGAGAAAGAGAAAGAAGGGAGAGAGAAAGGGAGAAGAGAAAAAAGAAAAGGAAGACAGGAAAGAAGGGACAGAGAAAAGAGAGGGGAACAGAGAAAACAAGGAGAAAACAGAGACAAGAAAAGAAAAAAGAGGACAGAGAAGAAGGAAAGAAGAGAGAAAGAGAGGAAGAGAAAGAGAGACAAAAGAACAGAAGAACAAGAGGAGAGAGAAGAAAGAAAAAGAGGGTGGGAGGGAAACAGGAAACAGAAAAAGAAAACAAGAACAGAAAAGACAGAAAAAAAAAAAACAGAAAAAAAAAAAAAAACGAAAAAACAAACAAAGAAAAAAAAAGAAGAAGACAGAAAAGGGAAAGAAAGAAAGAAAAACAAACAAAAAAACAAGAAAGAAAAAAAAAACAGAAAAAGACAAAAAAAAAAAAGAAAAAAAAGAGAAAAAAACAAAACAAGAGACAAGAAAAAGAGAGACAGGGAAAAAAAAAAAAAAGAAGGGGAAAACAAGAAAGAGAGAAAGAGAAGGAGGAGGGGACAAAAACACAAACAAAAAACAGAACAAAGGAAAGGAAAAACAAACAAAAAAAAAAAGAACAAAACAAAAAGCAAAACAAAAGAAAAAAAACAAGAAAAAAAAAAAGAAAAAAAAAGAAAGGGAGGGAGAGAAAGAGAGAGACAAAAGAAAAAGAGAGACAAGACAGAGAAACAGAAAAGAAGAGACAGAAGAAGACAAGAGAGACAGAGAAGAGAGAGAAGAAGAGAAAAGAAGAGAGAGAAGAAGGGAAACAGAAGGGAAAAAGAGAAAAAAAAAAAAAAAAAAAAAAGAGGAAGAAGAGAAGAGAAGAAGAGAAGAGAGAGAGAAGGGAAGGGAAAAGGAAAAAGAAACAAGAGAGGAGACAGAGAAAAGAAAGAGAGAACAAGACAGAAGAGAGACAGAGAAACCAAAGAGAAAAGAGAGAGAAAGACAAACAGAAAAAAGAGAGAAGAGAGAAAGAGAAAGAGAACAGAAAGAGAGAGAAAAAGAGACAGAGAAGAAGAGACAGAGAAAAGAAGAGAGAGAAAGAAAGAGAAAGAGAGAGAAGAGAAAAAAGAAACAGAGAAAGAAAAAGAGAAAAGAAAGAGCAGAGAGAAAGAGAGAGAGAGAAGAGAAAGAGAAAAGAGACAGAGAAAAGAAGAGAGAGGAAGAAAGGAAGGGACAAGAGAGAAAGGAAGGAGAAGAACAGAGACAGAAGAGAGACAGAGAGAAAGGGGGAGGGAGAAGAGAAGGAAAGAAGAGAAAAACAGGAAAAGACAGGAAAGAAAAAGAGAACAGAGAAAAGAAGAAAAGAAAAAAAAAAAAACAAAAAAGAAAAGAGAACAAAACAAAAGACAAAGAAGAAAAACAAAAAGAAGACAAAAAAAAGAAGGGAAAAAAAGAAGAAAGAAAGGGAAAAGAAAAGAAGGAAAAGAAAACAAAAGAAAGAAAAAAACAAAGAAAAACAAAAAAAAGAAAAAAAAGAACAAAAAAAGAACAAAAAAGAAGAAGACAGGGAAACAAAGAAAAAGAAAAAAATAGAGAGAAAAAAAAAAGAAAAGAGAGAGAAGAAGAAGAGGGGAAAAAAAGAAGAAAAAAGAGAAGAAAAGAGAAAGAGAAAGAGAAAGAGAGAGAAGGAGAGAAAGAGAGACAGAGAAGGACAAAAAAGAGAGACAGAGACAGAGAAGGACAAAAAGAGAGAGAGACAGAGAAGAGAGAGAACAAAGAGAAGAAGAGAGAAGAAGAACAGAGAAAGAGAGAGAGGGAGGGAGGGAGGAAAAGAAAAAAAAGAAAAAGGGGAGAGAAAGAGAGACAAACAACAGAAACAGAGAAAGCAGAGACAGAAAGAAAAACAGAAAAAGAAAACAGAAAACAAGAAAAGACAAAGACAAAAACAGAGAGAAAGAAGAAAAAGAAGAAAAGAGAAAGGAAGGACAAGAAAGAAAAAGAAAGAAAAAGAAAAAAGAAAAAAAAAAGAAAAAAAACAAGAGAGAAAGAAAACAAGAGAAAGGGAGAGGAAACAGAAGGAGAGAAAGAAGGAGACAGGAGAAGAGAAACAGAAAAGAGAGAGAGAGACAGAAGAGAGAAAGAAAAGAAAAAGAGAGAAAGAGAGAGGGAAAGAAGAGAAAACAGAAAGAAAGGGAGAGAGAACAGAGAAAAAAGAGAAGAGAAAAAAAAAGGGGAAAAAAAACAGAAACAGAGACAGAAGAGACAGAGAGAGAAGAGAAGAAGAGAAGAGAGAGAGAAGGAAGAGAGAGAGAGACACAGAGAAACAGAGAGAGAGAAGAGAAGAAGAGAAAGAGGACAGGAAAGGGAAAAAAAAAAAAACCCATTTAACCATTTAAAAAATCCCAAAACTAAAATAATAATCAAACACCAAACCAGGAAACACAACCAAACCAACCAAAAAAAAACCAAACACCAAAAACCAACAACCAACAAAACCCACCCAAAACAAAAAAAAAAAAAAAATATTAAATAAAAAACAAACAAAAACAAAACAAAACAAAAAAACAAAAACAACAAACAATAAAAATTAACAGCCCACAAAATAACAAACCACAAAAAACCAAAAAACCCAAAAACCAAAACAAACCAAACAAACCCCAAAACAAACAAAAAACAACCATAACAAAACAAAAACAAACAAAAACAACCCAAACAAAAACCAAAAAAACAACAAATAAAACAAAACCCAAAAACCCAAAACTAAAAAAAAAAAGACCGGAAAATAATTTAAATACCAAAAAACAAAATAATCACAAAAACGGGGCCCCAAACAAACACAAAAACAAAACAAAAAATCAAAAAACAAACAAACAAAAAAAATAAAACAAACAACAAAAAAACACAAAACCAAAAAACAAGCCCAAAAAACAAAAAAACAAAAAAACAAACAAAAGGGAACGAAACCCAAAAAACAAAACAAAAACAAAAAAACAAAGAAACAAAAAAACAAAACAAAAACAAAAAAAAAAACAAAACAAAACAAAAAACAAAAAAAAAAAAAAACCATAAAAAAAACACAACAATTTAATAACAAAAAAACAAATAAACAACAAACAACAACCACCCAAAAAAAAAATAACAGAAAACAAAACAAAAAACAAAAAAAAAACAAAAAAAAACAAAAACAACCAAAAACAAAAAAAAGGAATAAAAAAAGAAGAAAAACAAGAAACAGAGAAAAAAAAAAAAAAAAGAGAGAGAAGAGAGAGAGAGAGGAACAGAAAAGAGAAGAGAGAGAACAGAAGAGACAGAGAAAGAGAACAGGAACAGAGAGAAAAGAGAGGAAAAGAGAAGGGAAAGAAGAGAAAAAAAACAGAACAGAGAGGAGAGAAGAGGAGAAAGAAAAAAAAGGAGAAAGAACAAGAAGAGAACAGAAAACAGAAAGGAAGGAAAAAGGGAAAAGAAAAACAAAAAGAGAGAACAGAGGACAGAAAAGAGAACAAGAAAGGAAAAAGAAAAAAAAAAAAAAGAAAACAAAAGAAAAAAAAGCAAAAACAAGAGGAAAAAAGAGAAAAACAGAGAAAAGAAAAAAACAAGAGAGAGGGGGAAAGGGAAAAGGGAGGAAGAAGAGACAAAAAAACAAAAGAACAAACAAGAAAACAAAAAAGAAAAGAACAGACAAAGAAGAAGAAAAGAAAAAGAACAAAGAAAAAAAAACAGGACACAAAAAAAAAGAAAAGACAAAGAAAAACCCAAGAGAACAAAGACAAAAAAAAAAAAAGAAAGAAACAGAAGAAAGGGAGAAAAAAAAGACAGAGAGGAAAACACAGACACAAAGAAAACAAAAAGACAGAAAAAGAAAAAAAAAGAGAGAAACAGACAAAAAACAAAGAAAAAAGGAAAAAGGAAAAACAAGACAGAAAACAAAAGACAAAAAAGACAAAACGGGAAAAGGAAGACAAAAAAGAAAAAGAGAGAGAAAAAGAAGAAGAGAGGAAAGAGAACAGAGAGAAGAGAAGGGAAGGGGGAGGGAGAGAAAGAGAAACAAAGAAAAGGAAAGAGAAAAGAGAGAGACAAGAAGACAGAGAAAAGAGAGGAGAGAAGAGAAAAGAAAAAAAAGAGAAACAGAGAAAAGAGAACAGAGAAAGAAGAAGAGACAAAACAGAGAGAAAAAGAAACAGAGAGCGGGGAAAGAGAAAAGAGAGAACAAAGAGAAAAAGAAAGAAGAGAGAAAGAGAAGAGAAAAGAGAAGAAAACAGAGACAAGAGAAAAGGGAGAACAGAGAAACAAGAAAGAAGACAGAGAGAGAAGAGACAGAGAAAGAGAGAAAGAAAGAGAAGAAAAGAAGAAAAGAGGAACAGGAGACAGAGAAGAAGAGGGACAGAGAGAGAGAAAAGAGAGAAAGAGACAGAAGAGAGAGACAGAGAAGAAGAAAGAACAAGAACAAAAGGGGGAAGAGAGAAAGGACAGAAGAGAAAAAGAGAGAGAGACAGAGACAGAGAGAGAAAGAGAAGGAAAAGAAAAGAGACAAAAGAGAAGAGAGAAAAGAGAGAAAAGAGAGAAAGAGAAGAGAAAGAGACAGAGAACAAGAGAAAAAAGAGAGAGACAAGAGACAGAAAAAAGAAGAAGAGAGAAAGAGAACAGAGAAGAAAAAGAGGGAAAGAGAGAAAGAGAAGAGCCAGAGAGAACAGAAAGAAAGAAAGAAAAGAGTCCAAAACGAGAGAAGAAGAGAGAAAAGAAGGAGAAGCAGAGACAGAAGAGAAAGAGAAAAGAGACAGAGAAGAAAGAAGGAGAGAACGAGAGAAAAGAGAGAAAGAGAGAGAAAGAGAGAAAGAGGAAGAGAAGAAAGAGAAGAGAGAAAAGAGACAGAAGAGAAGAGAGAAAGAGAAAAGAGAGGGGAAAGAAAGAAGAGAAGAAAGAGAAGAAAGAAGAGAAAGAGAAGAGAAAGACAGAGACAAGAGAAGAGAAAAGACAAACGAAGAGAAAGAGAGAAGAGACAAAAACAAACAAAAACAAAAAAAAGAAACAGAAACAGAAAAAGAAAAGGAAGAAGGAAAGGAAAAAGAAAGAGAACAGAAAAAAAAAAAAGGAACAAAAAAAGGAACAGAGAAGAAATGAAAAAAGACAACAAAAAAAGAAAGGAACAAAGGAAGAAAAAAGAAAAACAAACAAAAAAAAAAAAGAAAAGGAGAAAGAAACAAGGAACAAAACGGGAAAAAAAACAAGACAAAAGAAAAAAGAAGGGCAAAGAAAAAGAAAAATAAGAGAAGAAAAAAGAGAAGAAAAAAAACAACAAAGAGACAAAAAAGCAAACACAAGGAAAAACACAAAAACAAAGAAGAAAAAACAAAAAAGAAAGAAAAAAAAAAAGAAGAAAAGGGAAGAGAGAAAAAGGAAAGCAAAAAAAGCAAGGAAAAGAAACAAAAAGAAAGGACACAAACACAAAGAAACAAACAAAGAGGAAAGAAAACAAAAAGACAGAAAAAAGACAAAAACAAAAGGAAAAAAATAGAACAAGGAAAGAAAAAAAAAGAAAGGAAAAACAAGAAGAAAAAAAACAAGAAAACAAAAGGAAAAGAAGAAAACAAAAAAACGGAAGGAAAAGGAAAGAAGAAAAAAGAAAAAAAGAAGAAAAAAACAAAAGGAAACAAAGAAGAAAAGAAAGCACAAAGAAGGAAAAGAAAGACAAAGGAAAAACAAAAGAAAAGACAAAAAAGGGAAAAAAAAAAAAAGAACAAACAAAGAAAAAAAAAGCAGAAAGGAAAAAAAGAAGGGGAAAAAAAAACAGAAGAGAGAAGAAGGAAAAGAGAAAAGAGAAGAGAACGAGAGAGACAAACAGAGAGAAAGAAAGACAGAGACAAAGAAGAAAGAGAAGAGAAAGAAGGAGGAGAGACAGAGACAAGAGAGACAGAGAAAAAGGAGAGACAGAAAGAGACAAGAGGAGAAAAACAGAGAGAAGAAGAGACAGAAAAGAGAAAGAGAAGAGAGAAAGGAGAGAAAGAGAGAAAAAGAGAGAGAACGAGAGAGAACAGAGAGAGAGAAGAGAGAGAAGAGAGGAAGAAGACAAGAAAGAGACAAGAGAAGAAGAGAAGAGAGAAAGAGAAAGAGACAAAAAGAGAGAAAAGAGAGAAGGAGACAGGAGAAGAGAACAGGGAAAACGAACAACCACCAACCAAAACAACCATCAAAAAAAACCAGAAAAAAATAACAAAACAAAAAACCCAAACCAACAAAAAAACCAAACAAAAAAAATTTGCACACAACAAAAAAAGGGGTCCAACCAACCAAAAAACCAACCCAACCAACATTGAACAACAAAGGGCGAAAAATCCAAACCCAAAAACAAACAAAAAAAAACCCAAAAGGAAACCAAACAAAAAAAAACAAACAAAAAAAAAAACAAAAACATGAAAAAAACAAAAAACGAAAAAAAAAACAAAACAAAAAAAGGGAAAAAACAAAAAAAAAAAAAACAAAAGGGCAAACAAAAAAACAAACAAAACAAAAAAAAAGGCCAAAAAAAACAAAACAAAAAAAACAAAAGAAAGGGAAAAAGGCAAAAAAAACAAAAAGGGAAAAAACAAACAGAGAGAAAAGAGACAGAGAGAGCAAAAGAGGGAAAAACAAAAAAAAACCAAAGACAAACAAACAGGAACAAAAGAAAAGGGAAAGGGGAAAGAAGAGAGGGAAAGAGGAGGAGAAGGAAAGAGAGACAGGGGGAACAAGAAAAGGAGAGGAGAGGATGGGGGAAAGACAGAGACCCAAAAACCAAAAGGAGCGGGAGAGGCCCCGGGAGGGCCCGGGGGGGGAAAAAAGGGGGAGGGGGGCCCCCACATTTGGGGCCCAGTTTGGGGGCAGGGATTTTGAAACCCCAATACTTAAAGGAAACAGCCCCAA